>NC_136070.1:424355208-424955208 GCF_964261635.1 Lissotriton helveticus
GCCCGATGTGCCTTTTGTAGGTCTCAATATATGTGCTCCAGTGGATTTTGAGAAATTAACGTTTAAAAAAAGATATATATCTGTAACAGCGGACCGGGCAGCGCTCCAGGACGCGTACTTTTCGCGCAACGGAGCTTTGTGAAGCGAAGCCGATTGGTTCTCCGGCGTCTGTCAACATTCCAAACAGTCCGTAGCGGCCGCCATCTTGTCTCTCGGTAGGATCGAGAGACAAGAGGAGGCCAAAGCGAAGGGGCAAATGACCATAAGGGGGAATAGTAGATCCTCGCTGACCCCCTACGTTTGATGTGGAGGTTTTAAAAGGGCTCATCGGGGCAAAAAAAAAACAAAATAATAATCGAACGGCTGAATGGATTTGCACGAAACTTGGCAAAATATTAGGGACTGGTAGCCCGATGTGCCTTTGCTAGGTCTCAATATATGTGCTCCAGTGGATTTTGAGAAATTAACGTTCAAAAAAAGATATATATCTGTAACAGCGCTCCGCTTCGCGTACTTTTCGCGTTACGGAGCTTTGCGAAGCTGATTGGTTCTCCGGCGTCTGTCAACATTCCAAACAGTCCGTAGCGGCCACCATCTTGTCTCTCGGTAGGATTGAGAGACAAGAGGAGGCCAAAGCGAAGGGGGAAATGACCATAAGGGGGCATAGTAGATCCTTCCTGACCTCTTAGGTTTGATGTACCATTTTGTCAAGTTTGGTGTAATTCCGTTCAGCCATTCAGGCTGTAGACGTATGTAAATGTCCTATGGAAAATTGCATGGGGAAAACACATTTGAAAGTGTTGAAATTTAGAACCAATTAAAATGTTACTTTGGTTTTGTATTTGTGTGTGATGAAAGTTAATTGGTTATGTATATATGTCAAATGAGAGGAAACCACAGCCATTTTGTGATACTACTGTCTGAGGTACATTTGTGAGGAATTGTTGGTGGTGAATTTCTGGTGTTTGATTTACACAGTACTAACACTTCTGCTACTTTTAAAAAGGTGAGTTGTTAATTTGTAAGGGGAACTATGTTGTACACTTGAAGATAATTTGAAAAATGTTTTCTGTTATTTATTTGCAGTCCTTCTGTTATACTAAATACTTGATAAAGTTAGTTTTATATTATGTATTACTAAAAACGATAAATGAAAGTGATTATTTTTTTCTGCAATTTACAGCAAGCAATTTCAAAATAAAATGGCTCACAATGAAGAGACCGTGGCAATTTCTTTTGAATTGTCCACTACATTGATTGAAATTGAGAGCACCAATAATGAAATATTGTCACAAGGAGGACATGACTTGTATGATTCCATTAGATTGATTGAAATGGACAGCACCAAGAATGAAATATTGTCACAAGGAGATGACTTGAATGATTCCACTACATTGATTGAAATTGAGAGCACCAATAATGAAATATTGTCACAAGGAGGAGATGACTTGTATGATTCCATTAGATTGATTGAAATGGACAGCACCAATAATGAAATATTGTCACAAGGAGGAGATGACTTGAATGATTCCACTACATTGATTGAAATTGACAGCACCAATAATGAAATATTGTCACAAGGAGGAGATGACTTGAATGATTTTTTTGATCAATCTCTTGATGGCGAATTTATCGAGTGTTTGGAGACCATAGAGTTACAAGAATTATCATTGGAGACTTTTAATGAGGACATTGCTGATGAGGACATGTTACTAGTTCTTTCAAATTTAGAAAATTCTGAAGAATAAATTTATATTTAGAAATCAAAAATTGTTTGAGACATTATTCATTTTTATTTTTAATTTATGAGGTTGTAGCGAAGTGATTGTAGTATAAAATGAGACTTATAGTATAGAGTGCAACATTTTTATGTTACATGGTAAGTTTACTCATATTTACTTCCCTTCTGCCACTATATTATCTCCAATGTGTATTTGACATCTCTTCTTCATCTCCGGCCTCCTTTCTCTCACTGTGTGTCTCCGATGCATCTTATCGCTGCTATTTTGTGTAATTACAGAAGAGAGTAAAATAAAATAGTTCGGAACGTGAAAAGGGGGCAAAGTAGAGTACTCCTCACCCCCTAGGCCTTTTTAGGCGGTCCCAAAAGGATCAGTTTCTGCTTTCCTGAGAGATTATGGTATGAGTTCCATATACCACAATAACTTGCATTACAACATGCAAGATATCTATCTCCTATTACCAACTTTTGGAGATATTCGCGCTAAGCGCGAATATCTCCAAAAAGTAACACCTGCCCTGAGCAGTTCTTAGCCATGTTATCCAATGGGAGGTGGATAACATGGCTAAGAGCATTAGCTCGGTAATGCATGAATATCGCTGAGTTTTTAGCGATATTCATGCATTGCGGCCGTTTATTATCGCATTTGCGATAAACCTTGATAATAGCAAGGTTTATCTTCGATAATTTCTGACGATGCTTAGTGGTAAAAAATTTGGTTGGTAAGCATCGTTAGCGATAAATATCGCTTAACTTTGGTAATATGCCCCAACGTCTGTTAACGTTCGATTCGAAGGAAATGAGGAAGTGTTGAAAAACATTGTCTGCGCCATCTTGCCTTTTTTGAAATGCCACACTTTTGTCGTGCACGGCAGCCATTTTAGATGTCTTGACCAGACCCACTCTCTGCACGCTGTCGATTCGTAGCATGGCTCCTCACCCACGCAAGCATCTTCCCTAGGCACTGGTCACCACCGCTCTCTGTCTTATGCATGGGCAATAAACCTCCCCCCATCTGCGCTGCTCTTCCCTGAGAATCACACTCTGTGCCCGCCCGACACCTCCCTTTCGCCCTATTCACTACCGCACCCTCTGACACTCCTCTTTCTCTGTGTCCGATTGTCCAGGCTATTAGCTAGCCCTGCAGATGTAGTTTATGGCCCCAGCTGTAAAGAATCACCCCTCTTCAAAGGAGTTATAGTAGATCAAGGCCCACACCCGATGAGATCCGTCACACCACACGTGTTCCTACTATCTGAAAACCATCCTGTATTGTGATTGGGGAGGGGACCGAGCCTGAAGCGGAAGATTCCAGGAATGACTCTTTGTACATCAAAGTTTTTACAATTATGTGTCACATTAAAAATATATAGCACTCCAACAAAGTAGTAGGAATATAAAACTTTAATAACATATAAATATATACAAGAAAACAAAAACAGTAAAAACATTTAAACAACGAAGAGACCGTGGCAATTTCTTTTGAATTATCCAATAGATTTATTGAAATTGACAGCACCAATAATGAAATATTCTTGTCAGTAGCGGTCTGTTGTGCGAATAGTTCCAAGGCAGCAGAACGCGCTGAAATCTAGATGGCACGAAAGTGATGTCTAGTAAGTTGCCGCCCAGCAAAAAACGGCGTGGGGCGCCGCGGGGGTGAGTGAGTCCAGTAGGCACCACAGCTATTCTTACCGGCATTGCAGAATTACTGCTGGGGACAATGCCTGTGCTGTAGCAGGGTCACAGCAGAAACAAAAAGGATTCTGTTGAAGATGTTGTTGGTTTTCAATTTGAAAACAGTTCTGGTGTCAACTGCTATGCTAATGTAGTGGTTAATGTTTTGTTTTCTCTAGAAAATGTAAAAGAGGGGGAGGCAGTCCAAAGTTCCGTTAAAAGGGCAAAGGAAAGGATCGGTGGGTTGAACTATCAGTCAAAAAGAAAGGGGGTGCAATAATTTTTCCTACCGGGTCACACTGTGCTTTCACCGGAAGTGAGGTCTGCAGGATTCTAGTAATTCAAAGTGAGGCTGGCGCCAGCATGGGAGCGCCGACGTCCCGCGGATACAGTTTCGTCACTCCACGGGCGATCATGGCAGTCATTCCCCATCGGGGGTCGGAGACTCCCGCGGCTCCTCTAGAATCTTCAAGGTCGTGGAGGACTACGGTGGTGGAGTCAACCAGTGACCGGGCCATTTCTTTATGCTGGGCCCGCTCTTGCCAGGTCGACCGCCATTTTGAGAGTTCGGCAGCTACCGGCGATCGCGGGGTCACATGAGCGGACGGGCTCCACCCTGCCGGGCGAGACGTTGCAGCATGGCCACAGTGGAAGAACCCTTTTCCGGGCGCCTGGAGCGCTGAGGGTGCAGCTGGGAAGCCTCCACCTGGGGAGGCGGGAGAGGCCTGTTCGCACCGTCTCTCCCTCCCAGTGCACCCCACGGCGTCTCGCTTGAGATTTGTTATGGCCGGACCAGGCGATGAGGACGAGGGGGGGTCGGAGGCATGTGCAAGACATCCCCCCAGTGTTGTCGCAGCCATTATAAAAGAAAGAAGTGTCCCGTCCGTCTTCGGGCCGGGCTTCCGGTGGATGTCGGCCGGACGCCCCTGGCTCTGGCCCCATGAACGGGTTTCTTGGTTTATCGGCTGCAGCCGGATCCCGTCGGCCTCGGCCCCCCGACCGTTGGTGGCCGGACCGGAAGAGCATGTGGCGGGACTACCTGCAACTCTCAAGGGCCACCGCGGCCGGACTGGGAGAGAGAGGGGAGGGTCGAGGAGACATTCCCCCCCCCTGCAACTGTTCAGCGTTGTAAAGGCAATCCCCTGGCCGGGTCCCGCTGGCCTCGGCCTCTCCTCCGGCTACACCCTACGTTAGGATCTCCTGGCCGAGGCGTGGCAGCAGGACCTGCCTTATATGGGCTGCTCCCGGCTGGGCGTAGCCGGAACCCTGCCCCACCTTGGAAGTTTCCAGAGTGGGGGCGGATGTTCTACTGACTTGCATTTTCCCTAGTCTATCGATTTTTTTGGCGTGGCAGGCGGTGGGACAGCGAGGGGTGATTTGGTTTCTCTTACTGTTTTTCTGGTCTCTCACCACTGGCATATTTTAACGTTTTCTTGTTTCTAGGACATTAATAGGTTTTATCATTACGTTATGTTATCGTTTCTTTGTTCGTTGTTTAATAAAAGTTCATGTTCATCAGTGGCCTACTGATTTTCGTTTTCCTATTTTTTTCTTTCCAGGTTGTTTCATGGTAAAGTTTCTGTTAACAGGATACAGTGATCACTTCGTTATTATTGCATATGTCCTTTTCACTAGGGGTGCTCTCTGGTCGGGCCAGATGACGTATCTCTAGTAAATGGTCCGGGTGAAAAAGGTGCATCAATCAGTGGGGAGTAGATAGGCATGACAGATTACAACGGGGGAGAAAGGTCCGCATTACGTACCCTTTCACTACTTGCAAAGATTTTCCTACGTTTATTTGCAAACAGGGAATACCTCCAAAAAGAACTAATTCCCAAACAGTCAATGTTCGGACAATCAATCAATCAATGAGGAATGAAATAGGTACGACGTGTTAAAGGCTTGCGTTACCTACCCTTCACTATCTGCAAAGGGAGAGAGAATATTCCTATTCTTCCTCGTTTGCAGGTAGAGAAGATCCTTAAGAGAATTAACTTCGAACAATTCAATGCTCGATTGAAACAATCAACAAGGGGTACTGTGAACACAAATGAACGCCGCTTATGTACATACGCATTGCTATTTTCAACAGGTTGTTCCTAATGTTTCTATTTTAGCGAGGTCAAAAAGAGATCCCATTAGTGGCCTACTGATTTTGCTCGATTCCTTTTGTTTTTTTACACGATTTTTCGCTATCTGCAAAGACTAAACAGAGTATTGCGACTCTGTGCTTGTTTGTAAATAGAGAATGAACCAAAGAGAATAATCAATCAAATGGAGAGAGAAGCAGGCACGACGGATTACAAAGGGGGCAAAGGGCTGCGTTAACTACCCTTCACTATCTGCAAAGAGAGAGTACTCCTAATAGAAATGAGGGGTGGGGGGCAGCATTCAAAGCAGATCAGTGTGCATAAACACGAAAATGTTTTTACTTACCACGTATTTGACATTCGACAGCTTATGATATTTGCTATTAAAAAACCATTGAAATTCACTGAAAAAACCATAGGTTATAGACCATATATAGTTAGGAATTAGCATTTACAAAACCTTGAAAATTCACTGAAAAAACCATAGGTTATACACCATATATAGTTAGGAATTAGCATTTAAAAAACTTTATTTTACTCACACAAAACCATTGAAATTCCATATATAGTTAGTTGCACTAACTATATATCGCGCACCCGCAATCCACTGCTGATCATGTCACATATTACATCATTCATGACATGGTCAGTGACATCACTGATGACATCACTGATGACATCTCAAATGACATCACTGATGAGATCACTGATGACATCATCCAGTGACTGTGTGTTTCTGTAAAGTTTAAATATGTTTTACATATTGAAGAATGAGTAGATGTATAAGTGTCTGGACGAAGGATTTAGTAGGTGCATGACTGAATGTATGAGTGAGTGATTAAATGTGTCTCACTGAGTGCTTGGGTTAGTGACTAAACTGTCTTAATTTGTGCATCATTATGTCTGTTGTTCTGTAAACTGCTGCATGTGTTGATCAGTAGCTATATGATTAACTATATGGGTTATTGATTGATTGTCCAAGTATTTGTATAGGAGACTGAGTGTGTGTGTGGCTGGCTGGGAGGTGTGTGACTCTGTGCAGATCAATGTGTACTTGTATCAATGATTGTATAAGAAAGTAAGTATGTGTTAGTATATGTTTGAAAATGTAAGGTGCTCTATGTTTAACTGTATAGACAAGAAAATGGAAGTGTGATTGATTCTTTACAGGACTGACTAGGTGTGTGAGTAACTCCATGGATGAGTGGCAGAGTGTAAGTGTCTGTATAGGTGTATGAGTGCATATGATAGTGTTGTAAAGATGAGTGATTGTATGTATGAATGATTGTATGGGTGAATGAGTGAATGTGTGTGTAAACGTAGGAATCAGTGAGTACGTATGTAGTAACTAGTATTGGTGTGTCAATGGTTTCAAAAATTATACTCTGTATTTAACACTGGGTGAAACAGAGGTTATATTAAAACGTGAGGAGATGCATTGTATTGTCACATGAATGAACTTATTTAAACTTTACAGAAACACACAGTCACTGGATGATGTCATCAGTGATCTCATCAGTGATGTCATTTGAGATGTCATCAGTGATGTCACTGACCATGTCATGAATGATGCAATATGTGACATGATCAGCAGTGGATTGCGGGTGCGCGATATATAGTTAGTGCAACTAACTATATATGGAATTTCAATGGTTTTGTGTGAGTAAAATAAGGTTTTTTAAATGCTAATTCCTAACTATATATGGTGTATAACCTATGGTTTTTTCAGTGAATTTTCAAGGTTTTGTAAATGCTAATTCCTAACTATATATGGTCTATAACCTATGGTTTTTTCAGTGAATATATATATATATATATATATATATATATATATATATATATATATATACGGAAGCCGGGACCCAGTCTAACTAAATTGTGATTTACTGACATTTGGTTTTAAAAATCGTTTTTCCTCCGCAATTTGTTTTATGTGTATTTTAACTGCTGCCTGCACCGCTAGAAACCCTCCTGCGCTCGCCTCCATTCCCGACCCTCCCGATCCTCCATACAGCCGACTTGGGCTGCTGGAACACGGGGAAGAACGGGGCACTTTTGGAGCCGCCATCTTGGGTGGGTGCAGGGTCGGCGGGCTAGTTGTGGGGACATCACCTGGCCTCTCAATTTTCTATATGATGAGCATACCCACGTGAACGCGCGCAGCGCGCACACCGGCGGCGCGCCCGTCTGCGCACGTCCGCGCTAGGAGACAGGAAATGCTGCTCAAACCACTACCAGTGTCCCAGCTTCTAAGCCTTACACTTACTCCGGGGCGGAACTGCGGGAAATAGAACTTACTACACCTTGCAGATCCAATATAGGAGGTCAGTGTAAACACTCTTTTCCGGCCAATTTGGAGGGTCCGATATCATGTATTACTTGTGAATTCCAAAGCCTTCAGGAGGAGCCCGATGCAAGTAATACTTCTATCAAGTCCATTTTAAACCATTTGACACTTAAACTTACTTTATGTAATGTACGTTCTTTGGTAAAGCATTCCATTGAAATCTGGGATATAATTTCAACTCTCTCCCCAGATATATGCTTTTTAACAGAGACTTGGCTTAATACCACTAATATTCCAGCCATCAACCTTGCTATACCCTCAGAGTATAAATGTATACAACTCGATAGGAAGGGAAAGGTGGGAGGAGGCATTGGAATTGCCTTTAAAGCCCATCTTAATGTAGTTTGGACCTCCTCTATCAGCAATGCCTTAATGGAGCTAGGTATCTTGTCTGGCTGACAGTATCTACGTGACGCGACGTCTTGCCCGTATTGGAGCAGCACCATCCAGCTGTCCTCAAGATTCCCGTATTTGCAAGCTTTGTGAAATCAAGCACCGGCAGACGCTGCTAGAATCCTACCTCTATCGATAGAACACGAAATAAGAAATATATTTTATGTATTCTCTTGAATACACAAGTCACGATCCGTCTGGCCCCTTGTGGAGGTCGATATTCCCTGCGTAAAAATATATATACACCTGTTCAAGAAAGTTATAGAGTTGCTTCGTTTATGCTGACACTGAAAACCCAACATCCCCGGCCATCCATGCTTGGCGGCTGTACAAGACCATCGATATTGAAATTAGAGTGATGTCAGGCTTAACTCAGGTATTAGCTTTTATCAAGTGGCTCTGACTATTCGTATTTATGAAGATATCACCAACTTCTACAAAATAGATTAATAATATCAGCAGAGACTCCTGAAGAAGGCGGGTTTCTGCCGAAACGCGCGTCGAGAGTTTTTTTAATGATTATAAATTCTTAGTACTTTTTATGCCATTGATGTATACGAATGTATTGTGTTTTGTAAAGTGTAGGATTTATAAGTTATGTATTGATTTGTTATACCCATGTCTGTTTTTTTATGAATTCTATTTGTTTACTCCATCATATAGGTTAGATTCTATATGATTTTTATTCATACTTATTAAATATATGTTTATATACAGTTCATTTTTCGTTCCTTCTTCACACCACTAGTTATGTAAAAATTGGTCATTTTCTTTGCTGATGTCCTAGGATTTTTTACCCACATAGGTGATTACCCTGCCCTAGGAGTCTGTATGGATACCCAGGGGGTCCTTGTTTTCTACGCATTCATTTGCTAGGTATCTTTAAAGCATCTGTGTCCCCAACAACTTCCTGGGATGGGGCTCTGCTTTGTAGACCACCCGGTTCTAAATCTAAACTTAATTTTGCTACCTCCCTCACGGAGTTTATTGCCATGCAGGCAGTAGCATCCAACAACTTTACTCTGCTACGGGATTTTAATTTCCACGGAGAGGAAGTGGAAAATTCTGATGTAATGAGGCTTTTCTCTAACTTGAGTGACATTGGGCTCAAACAGTGGGTGTCTGGACCGACGCATGGGGCTGGCCACACACTGGATCTTATTTTTACCAGTGCAGAACAGCTGGAAATATCACACCCGCTCCCTCTTGTCTGGTCGGATCATTATATGATCCAATTTTCCATCCTAGTGCAAGTAGAACCTGAGTATAGACCTAATTCTACATCTAAAACTGGCAAAAACAAACGGCCATGGCATAATCTTACCTTGGACAGATTCAAGGAAACCTTCCCATCTAATATCAAGCTGAATGACCAAGATCCTACAGCCATGCTATTCAGTTTCAACGCGGCATTAACAAAAACATTTGACAAGAGTGATTCCATTAAAAAGTGGGCATCTTTCGCATAGACGATTTTCAGCACCTTGGTATTCAGGTGAATTAAAAACCCTGAAATCCAAGTGTAAAGTACATGAGAGACGTTGGAGGAAGGACAAGCTACCTGAAGATAGGGAAACCTACAAGGCTACTTTAGCCCATTATCATAAAGCAATAAAAACATCCAGTTGTTCATATCTTCACTTACAAATTGAACAATCCAGGAACTCCACCAAGGCTTTGCTCGATATTGTTAAGGATTTCTCCTCCCCTTTAGCATGCAAACAAGCGCCACTGGAATCCCAATCATTATGTGATTCCATAGCATCTTTCTTCCATGATAAAATAGCTAAAATATATGATAATTTCCCTACTAGTCACTCCAACACCTCCTGTCTAAACCTGAACTTGGTAAATCTCCCCATCTCTACCAAGGGTACTTTAAACCAGTTCAAGCCCATTTCCCTTGCAGAAATGGACAACCTACTGCTAACTGCAAAATCTGGCTCACCAAGAGACATCTGTCCTCCGAGGGTAATGGCCCTCCTATCCCCAATTTGTGCCCCCATCATCCAAAAGATTTTTAATTCTTCCATCGCTACAGGTCTTATTCCAACTGCCTGGAAGGAGGCCACTGTCCGCCCCATACTGAAAAAACCATCAGCAGACCCCAACGAGATGAATAACTACAGACCTATATCTCTGCTACCTCTATTAGGAAAACTATTGGAATCTTCAATCAACACCCAGCTTAGTCAATATCTGGAGGCCAATAACATACTGGATCCCTCCCAATCAGGATTTCGTACTGGTTTCAGTACAGAAACAGCAATCCTGGCTGTTACTGACTCACTGAGGTGCACCCTCGATGCTGGGGGTACCGCGGTCCTGATTCTTTTAGATCTCTCCGCTGCGTTTGATACGATATCTCATCAACGCTTAGCGGAGAGACTGACTGAGTGTGGTATCGGGGGTAAAGCTTTTCAGTGGCTGACTAATTTCCTAGTAGACAGATGGCAGACTACCTCACTTGGAGCATTTGTTTCTGAAAACAAATTCTTATTGGACAAAGGGGTACCACAGGGCTCCTGCCTGAGCCCTACTCTTTTTAACATGTATGTAGCCCCCTGGCAAAAATTGTCCAATCTTTCGGCTTCTCATATGCCGATGACACGCAGCTACTATTTCCCATAGGGAAAAGCATTATGGACAAGAAACTTAGTTTCTCGGCTGGTATGCTAGCGGTTGCTAATTGGATGAAAGAACTGTGTCTTCAATTGAATCCTGGGAAGACAGAGCTCATGCTCTTAGGGAAGGATGCCCAATTCTGGACGTCGGAATGGTGGCCTCCCGAGTTGGGAGAAGTACCTACACTCTCCACCTCAGTAAAAAGTTTGGGAATCCATCTGGATGCCTCACTAAACATGAAAAATAATGTTAAACACATAGCAGGGACGTGCTATCATAACCTGCGCCTGTTACGTAGAATCATCCCCTATCTTCCTCAAGAACATCGCCGTACTGTGGTACAGGCCATGGTAGTGAGCAGGTTAGACTACGGTAATGCCTTGTTGGCAGAAATAGGCACCACCACTCTAGCTAAATTGCAAGTCATACAGAATACCGCGGCCAGAATGGTTTTGAATGCGCCGTCTGGATCCCCCTCCCTTTCCCTGCTCATGCAGTTACACTGGATTCCTGTCAAAAAGAGATCTGTTTTTAAGGTATGCTGCCTTGCCTTTAAAGCATTCAGAGGTGGGGGACCTTCATACCTCCATAACAAACTTTTTAAACAAGTACATGAACGAAACCTAAGATCTAATGACCTAGCCCTCCTGAAGACTCCACGGATTAGGCTAACCCGTACTGGTGGTAGAGCCTTTTCCTACATTGTCCCCCAAATATTGGAATTCTTTACCGATCGCTTTACGGCAATCTAACACCTACATGATCTTCAGGAAACAATTATAAAACACATTCTTATTTTAACCAGGCCATGGTATAATTCGTTCTGTTCTTGTTTGCCGGATTTCTATTGGTAAGCGCTGAGATGCCCCTGGGTGAGTCAGCCCAATAACATAACATAACATAAAAAGGGGCAAACCGGGAACGCATAGCGGTCCCTTGTACCTGATGGAACTATTGTTCATTATGGAGGAAGAAATTGTTGGTCAGAATAATCTCCATCATCTGCATTATCATCTCATTATACTCATAGCAGTCCGCCCCCTCAGTATCCAGATAAGACCGGTCTACGATAAGTTCAAATATATTGAGGATACAAGTGTACAGACTTTCCACATCAAATGTCTGTAAATTGCAATTGATCAGACCAGCTGAAATCCTTAAACTATAAGAACATTTCCATACTATGTTTTATATAAGAGGGTAGATTTTGGACATGTTTCTGAAGTCTTAAATCAACAGATTCAGACATCCTTTCAGTAGGGGAAATGCACACCCGAGATTATTGGTCAGCCAGGTGGAAAAGCCCACCCATGTGAACCTTGAACAGGATGGATATGGAGATATATATATATATATATATATATATATACATATATATACACACACACACTGGAGGGGGGTGTATATATAACCATTTATATGTAGGTTTTTTGAATTGTAGTAAAATAGTATTTGTCTTTGTTTGTGCCTAACCTATGTACTAGGTCTAAATTTCCCTTGGGACACATAAAAATTAGAATGTATTGTTTGTCTTGTCAGGTTAGATTATTTCATGTTGTACATATGTGGTTATTTATATCCTCTTATCTAATTATTTTCAGCCCTGATGAAGTTCCTTTGTAAAATGGAAATAAACACATTGGCTGGATTTTAACCTGTATATTATAGATGACTAATAAAGGAAGATGATGGATTAATCTATTGGAATATGGACTTTTTTCCTGGTGCACCTTCCGATTCTTGAAGAAATTCGGTCTCTGTTCTCCATTAGCACTCAATAGAGGAAAATGACGGAAGCATTGTGCACAGGATACTTACTTTTGAAACATTGGATTGAGGTGCACCGCTGTAAGTTTTTTTTGTGTACACTAGTTTCTAAATGATTACCTTTCGAACATATGATATACTAATGATCTTTAAACCCCAAGTTCCACTGGGATACAGGGTCCACCTCCCCTTATTTTCGGACTGTCTCAGAAAAAGGCAACTAGATTGTCAATATTTTCCCCATATGATGAAATATCCCTCATCTCCTTGCCCCCGTAGAAGACAAAGCTTTGTTTTGGCCACTGCCTCTTCCTTCCAAGGAACAGAGAGCTGGAGGTAAAGCCTTGGCTAGCTGTATTTAGGAGCACAATATTTTGTGGCCAAGTACTATGAGACGTCCATCTAGAAATTCAGTATTTTCCAGATTATCCAAGCCTGCTTGAGGGTATGCCTCGACATGGGTCTCATGCTCACAGCGCCACTGGATTCAAGCTAGTCTGGCTGATATGGGTGATGCCCCACAACCATTCTCAGGATGCTTATTTCCGTTCCAGGGAGGACCTGGCTTGGAAGTTCGGCCTGGACTGTTCACAGGACGAACAGGGTCAAAACTGATTTGCATATGGCTGGGTCCAAACTGGGGTGGCATAGTGAGCAAAATAACGATGAATTAAACCCATATCTTTGTGACTGGGGTTGAATGTTTGCATTGTTCGACATTCCGTCCATCAATTGTTCCTTTTGGTTTAGTTAAACAAAGCAAAACTAAACCTCTGGTTGTGCTTTTATGGACAGGCTGGGAGGGGTGTGGTGCAACATGGAGAGCGTGTTGGGGTTGGGGGTTTGAGATCAAAGTAGCACTTGGGAAGAAAGCAAGCATTTAAGATGTGTGGTGAAAAGTAGAGCAGACAGGTTAAACATCAACACTTCTACCTCAGAAAGGCAATCGTTCATTATTTTTGAGGCTAGGTTCTCAAAACTCAAACAAGACCTCTAGTATCCAGACAATTTCAAACCACCACTTAGCGGTTTCTAATAGTTGTTGAACTTAGAGCTATGAAGAAGAGGTAGTACAAAAAAAAAATAAGAGTTCAAGAGCCCACACCAGAGCATCTTACTCAGAGAAAAGCTGCTGTGGCTTCTCTTATTTGTATCATCCATTAGTAATAAATACAATACTTCTGCAGAAAATCAGCAGCTGCTCCTGACAGTAGTATTATAGACTTACTAAACATGAAAATATACTAAAAAGCAACATCAGCATGTTCCACAGCTCTCCTTGGTTGTTATAAACTTACACTACGGAACTCTGTGGGGCAGGGTGCAGACAATTTTCCTGTAGAGAGGAGTTTGGGAGAATCCACCAGAGGGAATGATCACATGCGGTCAAGTGATCAGCTATGCCAAAGCTGGCAGCGTGTGGTTTTACCACAGCATATTCTTGTGGCATGTTGCAGATGAGTCTCACCTTGCTCTAAATGCCCAAAAGACGATACAAGATCACGCTGCTCATTGCAACAGGCTCTTTCACTATCCGGTATACGGGGGGAGCCAGGAAATTAAAAATGCAAAAGAAGCTCTTAAATTGGTTGGATAGGCAAAGAAGAAATCATTTCCTAGAATCTCACACATATGGAGAGTATTCTAATAGTTCAGCTTATCAAATAGACAATAATGGGGGGATGGGGGTATACCCTTATAAAATGGGTGGGAATTATAGGATTATTATTTAAAAATAATAAGCCAACAGTGAAAAAATCAACACTATGTAGCTCTGTTTTTGGTAAGACGGTAAACAAAGACAAAAAGTCTTGATCCGGAAAGGTAGGCGGGACCCACAGACAATAGAATGTGTACAGTTCGGGGGGAAACCTTTCTAGAGAGATCCTTTAGAATGCACAGAAGAGTCAAGGCTTGGATATGCATTATTCAAGCATCTAAAAGGATAGAGGAAATTGGTATCGAGAGGCGTTAAGAATGGAATGAAAAATGCTCAGACAGGCATTAGAAGTACTACATGCCTTATGTACACCACTCAGATAAAAAAATCCATCAATGTTCTTGACCCGATTGCAACCTGGGCGTACTCTGCAATGTGAATGATGTTCTCTTAACTAAGGGGGTTAATGTTATCGGTTTGATGTTCTATGACTGCAATCGAGGTAGCAATAAATGTAACTATGAATCACAGTGAGTAAGGAGGCTCTCATTTACATCACTTTCTCTTTGTGAGATGCAAAAGGTGGTTTGCAAGTCAGAAAGACTTTCAACTTGCAAGGTATCTTTTGTAGGTTGCAACATCCACTTTTTCAGTCACAAACCATGCAATTTTCCAAACTGCAGGTGCATTAGGCCGCACACCAAGCGTTTTGTGGTCCATGCCAAAGGTTTAAATGAAATGTATGCTTTAACCAAGCTTGTTAAAACTCATGCTACTGAAAGTAGTTAAAGAACAGAACAAACCATGCTTGCCTTCTGGGCCTTTCTTTAATCATGAGTTTCCTGTCCATTAGTCTAGCTAACTTGTATTACTCAAGGGGGCGTGGCCGACACGTCAAACATGGATGGACGTGTGAGCTCCACCCCTGCCTAATACACATCCTGCTTCATCAGGTCGAGGGACCGCGGTCGTGGCACTGGAAAAGCGCAGCAGACCTGGCACTGCTCTGCCGTCACTGGGGAGACGGCATCTAGCTCGCTGCTGACGGGACAAAACAAGACCCCGGAACCAAGGCGACCATGCTTCGGTGAGGGCCGTAGGCGCCAGAGACCGGCGTATGAGTGGGGCTCATACGAGAACGAAGCAAGTACAAAGTACATAGAAGCCCAAAGTGGTGACTGCCTCCTTCATGCTGGGGCGACTGAACTCTGCGGCGAATCGGAGCTGCTGGTGAGAAGAGAAGACTTGAGGACAGATTCCCCCTAGAAACAGCTGAGAGTTGTGCGGTGGGGAGAACATCAGAGACCTGGCGGAGAGGTGAGAGACTGAGTAAGTGACTCCGGAAGGCTCCCGCGACCTGGGATTGCGATTGGCAAGGGAGGTCGAGCCAACAGCGAGGCCCAGTGAGTACAGCGTCTGAGGAGGTGCCGGCACGGCAGAGGGACGGACGAGTCCCCGGGCCCCCAGTGCTGCAGACATCAGCGAACCGGGCTATGTGGAAATGCATGATGAGGTAGGCCCCCACTGGGGACAATGGAGCCCTACGCAACTGGAGTAGTACTCTTCTCCGTCCTCTGCCCCCATTGTTGCCTGCCTTCCCTGTGCCCCCCGTGGGAGGCGCCGGGACTGTGATGGGAGGCTCGATCTCACCTGGTTGCTGGTGAGGGGATTGAATACACTGGGTCCCTGAGACGGAGGGCAGTATGAAGAGGCCTGGGGGTGCACAGTCCGCTGGATCGACGTGGGAGGTTGGTGTCCTTCTTTTTCGAGGCTTGTGATTGTGAAAGGAGCAGTACAGTGGGCATGGCTAAAGGCTGGTGCACTACAGGGTGTTCGCTACTGTGAAGCCTGGTGTGGGCACCCGCTGAGTGTGACAGAGACCATATAACGAGCAAGAGTGCCAGTGCTGATAATTATTACAAACAATCTATTTTAGTTCAGAATGTCCAATTTATTAACATCCGAAGGCTTCTGAATTGCTTTTTATTTGCTTTTTTCTTGTTTTCAAAAAACACACAACACGATTATCACATAATTTGAACAACAAAGAATATCATTATTGACGAATAAAGGGACACAAACAAATATAATGAATAAATATTCAAGCAGTCAACCATGCATACCATCAACCATCCACATTTATTCCCATCCTTTCACTATACTGTACAGAATTATATACATACACTCCAACGACGTAATTGAACCTGTGGAGTGAAAAATAGGTCTGCCACTTCACTTTATCACAATGTTAGATTTCCCAACATATATTATACCAGTACATACAAATTAAACATCTGATATATTTAAACAAATTTTCCCTAAACCAATTGTAAATCCAGGGGTTCTTTTTTATATTAAGCTTTTATGGCAGCACCAGAAGTCCTGACTTGACAGTTCCTTCAGCAATTGTCCAGACTCCTGACGGGAGTGGCGGCGAGTGAACTACCCTTGGGAAGGGACTTTAAATATGTGGCGGACGTACACCTAGCTAGATCCACACACCTAGGATGGGGTACGCTAGCGTCTGAGATTTCAAAGGGTTTCTGCAGCTGGATAGGGCTTTGGGAACTTAGATATTTGAAGACTGCAACATGGGCAACAAAGGGACTACTTCTCACCTCTTTATTGCTTGCACACCCGGTTAGAAAGGTTTCTCTGCTCGCCCCCACTTAGCTTGGCTATGACTAACACGGAGTACTTGGGACGCACTTTATCAGACCACAGACCACTGCTTCGCTCCCCTGTCCGTGAATGTGTGGCCATCCCGGTTTGGTGCCTTGACCTCGCCCTTTTGGAAGACACCAGTTTCAAAAACTCGTTGCAGACCTCTATCTCAGATTACTTCCAGGCGAATCAGGGTACAGAGAGTACCTCCCTGATTGAATGGGAAGCGTTTAAGGTGGTGGTGAGAGGCCAATGCATGGGACAGAGGGTGGGCGTGCTGTGAGAACTCAGTTGGGAACTCCGCATACTTGAGGCACAGATACACTCACTAGACAATAGACTTTGGGTGGGAGAAGTGGCCCAGAAACAGCTCTCGGAGGTCAAGAGTAAACATAATGCAGCCCTGGAAAGGTTGTGTCTGCTGGATCTCTGCGCTTAACAAGAACTGCAACACGCGAAAGGGGGACGATCAGGAAGGCTATTGGTTTGACTATTTAGGCCCGAGAGTAGGGGCTCACCCATTTCCCAAATACTGAACAAAGATAGGGCCACACTGTATTCGCCTAAGGTTATTGATTTCACTTTCTGTGAGTACTACACCTCCTTATATGGGAAGCCGAAAGAACTACCATCAGAAACCATAGACTAGTACAAAGGATCATTTTAACTAAGTTAGATCCTACAGTGCAGAAAACATTGGGGGAAGCAATATCTGCACAAGAAATCCATGCCACTATCAAAGACATGACCAAGGGAAAAGTTCTGGGCCCAGATGGGCCCCCACAGAGTTTTATTCCGTTTTTGTATCACTCCTTGCCCCCCCCCCCACCTGGAGAGGGTATACGCAGACTCACTACATATTGGTTGGCTGCCAGATTCCACTAGAGAGGCATTAGTAGTCCCCTTACCGAAAACCAAATCTGGGATGGCCAGTATATCTGAGTTTCAATCACTCTCCAGGTTAAATAAAGATTTCAAGGTACTCTGTAAAATACTAGCCATGAGGCTGCTCCCACATACGCAGGGTCTGATCAAAATGGATTCATACCAACTAGACCAACCCCAGAAGAATCCATCACGTCTTATTTCACATAGCAGACTACCCAGATGCCATGGTAATGGTGTCCAACTTTGAGAAAGCATTCAACTTCCTGAGATAGGATTTTTTAATGCTCGTAATGAAGAAGCTGGGATTGGGAAACGGGTGGCTTCGATGGGTACAGCTGATTTATACTAGCCCCAAAGCAAGGGTCAAAATGGGAGGTGTTGTCTCAGCCTCCTACGATGTCTACAGGGGGATCAGGCAGGGTTACCCATTGTCCCCTCTATTGTTTGCATTAGCTATTGAGCCGTTAACAGAACATTTAAGGCAGGAAGGGACACAACACGGTGTGCTCCTTGGGGGATGGGAACACATAATTTCCCTATATGCAGATGACTTATTGCTATATCTGAGAGCTGGTACACAGGGGATTAACCTATGCCCTGAACATACTGGAGGAATTCGCGACTGATGGGACTCTGAGTTAATAAGTCCAAGACACATTTTCCCCACCCATATCACCATGATTGCATCCACCAGTAGCCCTCCCGACCGCTATTAACTGTGCTCCAGGCTCCATCAAGTATCTGGGTATACAAGTGTTTCACGAACCAACGGATCTTATGGAAGGCAACCTCAGCCTGGTGATGTGCTCCCTTGAAACATACACATCATTTTGGCACTCCCTTAAACTACCATTTGAAGTCAGAGTGGCACTGTCCAAAACGGTCATGCTCCCACGGCTATTATATTAATTTGTTAACCTCCCAGTGATGGTCCTACAGTGGTGGTTTAGGGATTTGGACACAATGCTAAGAGACTTAATATGGAGCGGGAGCGAAATAGTTTCACTGGCAGTACTGCGGAGGGCTCCGGAGATGGGTGGTCTAGGTGCCCCAGACTTTGAAGCACACTACCTGGCGGCTTCAATGACTAGCACAATGGCTAGATTGGAGGGGCCCTTGAGACAATAGGCACTAGGGCACAGGTGGACTCACAAGGGTTTGCTGCTCGCAAAAGTTTTAAATCCTAAGTTCAAGATACAGGCTCCTGGAGTTCTCTTGCAGGTAGCATTGAAATGTTGGAATAGATGTCTCCAACGCACAGTAGGGTTACCCCTTGTGCGCCTGACCTTACCCTGGTGGGACTCCTACGAGGTGACGCCTCCACCCCTTCGCTGCTGTCCAGTATTGCAGTTGACCTGCTGTGGACATATTAACGGTTCATGACTGCTTTCAAGAAGGGAAGTTCCTCCCACTAGATGACTTCCTTAGTTTACACAATATGCCCCAATGTCAGTTCTGAAATTATCATGCATTGATGGGGACCTTCGGTGCTCTGTGCCAGGGAGGCAGACGAGAACCTGACGCATACGCAGTACTGCAGGCGCTGGTGACATTGGGGGCAGCATGGCACCTGGTCAAATGGCTGTATAGAGCGCTCATGGAGATGGCCATACAGCCCCTACAACACCTACAAGAGAAATGGGGAGCCTTAGTGGGCAGGGAGCTGACTGAGGTGGAGTGGGGTAGAGTCATGAGCATCCCTAAGAATATCTCTAGGAACACCAACTTTATGTTCACACAATTTGTTTTTCTGCACATGACCTATCTAACTATATGTATGGGGCTTTGGGACAACAGTGCCTGAGATGTGGCACACTGGATCTAAGATCTGCACATATGGTGTGGGATTGTCCAGCCCTACGAGATTACTGTCTCCGGATTGTAGAGGTGCTCAATGAGGTGCTAGCACATTCATTACCCTGTATGGCAGAGGTCTGCCTTCTGGGATTGTTCCCCAGACCTAAAGCTAAGAAAGTGGGCACTAAATATGCAGACTTAGCACCTGTCCTAGCACTAACGTGTATTGCCCTCCGTAGGCAGATGAAGACAGGACCTAGAATGGTAGATTGGGAAAGAGGTGTGGATGCCTGGGCAGAGGAGAAGGCATTAATGAAAGAAGACAATCAAGGAATGAGGTGACGACCAATTGCGGGGCTGTGATCAGAGGTGGTGCAGGCATGGGATGGCAGAGGGAAAGTAACAGGAAGAGCCCTTCTGGTAGCACACAGACTGGGGACCAGTAACTAGAGAGCCCCAGACCTTCAACAAATCCAAGTGGGTGAGGTGGGAAACCCAGTAGAATTTAGAGAATTCCCCCTCAGCTAGATGCCCTCATATGTCTAGTAGTAATTGCCACATAGATGCGAAACTTAAAACATCCAACATAGCAGATGACACCAGGATGCCATTTTTATTATTTTACAAGTTGCATAATGATTTCTTATATTTTATTGGGATATCTGGTAAGCAGCAACAATCACAACCCCTGTAAGGAATGCCGTGAGATACAGGCAATGAGCAAAAATCTGAAGTTAAAACTACTGGGAATGTTTATTAACCCCATGGACTATACCCTGGAAGTATGCATGTACTTTAATAACTAAATAACCCAATTGTTTTTTTTCTCTCCTATGATGCCTTTTTAAACATGTACATGTTTTCGTATAAAAATGCCAATAAAGAGATATTTCCCCCAAAAAAACTTGTATTTCTAAAAGCTGCACTAAAAATACAAGTGCACACTGCATATGAATGTGATTTAGTTTCTAGTATTTACATTGCGGTTTTCATTCAAAGTTATTATTTTTACCCAACTGAAATGTATACAGTACCTGCTGACCACAGACGGAATCCATTTCTTCAGCATGCGGCGATGATACACTTTCAGGATTTGCACATGTCACTCCATGGCTGAGAGATCCAGAAGCATAATGATTTCCAACAGAGTCAACCACAATTCGCGCATCATTTCCATTTAACATGGGTACAGCTTTTTGCTGAACACAGTCCACGCTCCCATGCTCAGGATTAAGTTTATAATGCCTTGCTAATCCTCCTTTTCCGATGTAACATTTTTCACAGCTATCACATTTAAATGTTTTTGGCTTTAGTATACAATTTGAAGAATTGAATAACGCATCCTTTTCCATTGCATCTCCTTCTTCCACGCTTAACTCTGAATAATCATCAGAATCTGACGGATGGCCATCAGCTAAATCCCCAGTTTTGATAAATTTATAATCTTTAGCTTTGTGTTTTGGCGGACGCGAAACGCGTCCTGATCGGGTTTTTACTTTTAATGATTTTTTTTGCTTTTGCTTTTTTTCGAAGCTTCCACCAATGTGATCTTCCTTAAAAGCTCCATCTGCTGAGATGGTCGGTTTCATATGAGGATTGGTCTTCTTTGCAAAAGGTGCAGGTCCAACATGGGGTAAATTCCTTTGTACAAGCAACTGAATAGAGGGATTTGATGGCGAACTCTGTAAAATGAACTGCTGCTCTCCATTGCCAGTTAACGGCTGGAGTTGAAACACCTGCGGGCCAATATTTAACCCAGACTTATTCAATGTTTGATTGAGTGGTTGAACCAGTTTCACAGTTTGAGGGTTGATTGCAGCAAGAGGCGGCATTAGCTTTTCTTTCATTTTGAATGGCTGTATTTGGATTTGAATTGATTCCAACTTCTTTCCAAAAACCATCAGGAAATAAAAACAGATCATTAAGTTAAATTCTTCAAATCTACAAAGCTAGTATTAAACATAAAACAATTTTAGACAGTGTCAAAAACAAGTTATAACTGTGACTGGTTCATAAAGAAGAACATTTGGAGAAATGGAAATAAACTCCAGTAGATGGCCCAAAAAGAAGTTTATTTCCTTGAAAGAATAATGCACTGGTGTTATAACAAAGAGAAAACACTGGCACTGTAACTAATGCAACAGATGGGAATGTAGATTTTCCTCTTTATAAAAAAAAAGGGATTATCAGGTCACGTTGACTATGAAATCCCGGTAATAATAATAAATGTAAAATGTCTTCAAACTGACCCTGTGCCTATATACAGGTTTAGCAAATAAAGGAGTTAAAATAAATAAACACGAGCAGATTAACCCTTACCCCCTCGCATGTTTTAGTGTTTAAATTCTCATGATAATTATAGAGAACAATCTTCAACATTAGGTTAAGTTTACATTTGGCATGCCCATGCAAAGTATGGATGTTGGGTAAGAGCACAGTGGGTGTGTAAAAACTGTGGATCGGCGCATGCCTGAATGCAATAAGGTGCTAGGCCACCTGGTGTGTGAGGAAACTGTCAATACGTCTGCATGACAATGTTTTTAAAATATATTTGTCACTTTAATTCCAGAGACTCCTATTGCCATTTGCGTAATGTACAATTTGACATAATTGTAGAATTAAAGCATTTTTACTTCACTAAACTCTTTCCTGGTTTGGTCTTTTCACCACAGTATGACTGTGGAGATGTGCTTTTCATAACATGAGCATGCCTCTGTTCGGGGTGTGTGTAAACTTTACCGAGTTGTGTCTTAAAATTTGTCGCCTTTGTTCAGAACTGTACTAAATTATCTCAGTTGTTACATGTACCCATTCTTTGACAATTATATAAATGTGCGGAAGGCAGCTGGTAGAAGAAAGTGCTGCTATATGCCTTAACTGACAGCTAATTGTATATTTCGGTTGTGCTGATTTATTATTATTTTCGTGTTTTTAATAACGAGTTCTGCCTAAATGTGTTCTGCTATAGGGTATGGTGTAGTGTATCTTGGTGGCCAGTGCTGTCGTGAGCACAATGATACATCTTATTACAATACATATTGGTGGCAGCAGCAGTGGACGTGGTGTCTGTAATGTTCTGTCCAGTGTCTACTATTGGATGTTGTCGGTAACTAATGCTTTGACATTTGAGAATTATTTTCTGGGGAACCTTTTGTTTTCAATGATCGACAAACATATTATATTTCTCTATAACAATCAGAGGAGGCTTACTAAGAGAGGCTTCCCTCTGTTGCTGTTATTCTGGTCATTGTACTATAGTCTTACGTTTGGGCCCACAAATCTCGAGGCACATTAGTTGAATAAAGCATCTAAATCTGTCCAAAGTACCATTGAAATAGTCACAATTCTTCCCACTTCTGTATACCGCTTCTCATGTTCCTCTGAGCTTTGAGAATTGTTTGTAACTGTTTAAATACCACTTCTTCACCAAGGTGCATTCGTATATGCTCCTCCTTTGCACTGTTCCTTTCGGAAACCCCTTTTCAACCATCACTTCACATTCAGAATCACTCACATTTTTCTTTTCTATTTTTCTACGTAGGAGTGGCTTTCAATTTTTCTTTATACCTTGTCACATCTTCCCTTTCTCTATTCTTGCCCAATAATGTTATCGCAACGTTTTTAGATCTTGTTTCTGTAATACTCTTTGTTGATTTCATTCTAAATGTTTCACAAATTCTCATTGTTCAACTCCACACTTAATTCTTTAGCCAACCGCTCAAGCCTCTTAAATGCATTTTGTACATGTTTCCTGCTTCTACATCCAAAATGCCTATTAATATTTATTAAGTGTTGACATTTTGACACAGTAAATTCCAGTTTCTACCACATTCTTTTATGTGCAGTTTTATCATACCTGCAAGAAAGAAATTATTAAAGCCTTCACTAGTTCATGCGGTATTAGAACCGTGTAGAAGGTATACAATTACTTCTTTGTCTTGGGGTTGGATACGGTGGAAATATGTGTTGTGTTTTATGGCTTTTTTTATGTTTATAATTAATAAGTGATTTTTTGTACTGTATTTTGATGACTTAGTATGCTTATATGAACCTGTGAATCTAAATGGACAAATACAATTTAAATTTGTAGGCGAGTAATCAATCAATCAATCAATCATAACACTTGTATAGCGCGCTACTCACCCGGGAGGGTCTCAAGGCGCTTGGGGGAAGGGGTCCGCTACTGCTCGAACAGCCAGGTCTTGAGTTGTCTCTTGAAGGCGAGATGGTCCTGGGTCAGTCGAAGGTGGATGGGGAGGGAGCTCCATGTCTTGGCCGCCAGGTAGGAGAAGGATCTGCCTCCGGCGGTGGCTCTTCGGATGCGTGGTATGGCGGCGAGGGCGAGGAGCCAGGCTTTCTCGAGGGTGCGGTAGTTCTTCTTGGAGTCCTTGAGTTAGTCGGTGAACCAGGAGGCCTTCTTGCTTCTCGGTCAGCTGGGAAGGTTCTTCAGTGGTGCGAGGTCGACGGCGCAGGCGGTCAGCCACTGTGTGAAGTTGCGGGCTGCTTCGGTGGGGTCCGTTGTGCTGGCTGGTGAGCTGGTCGGCGGTGATCTTGCTCCAGCTCCTGTGAGGAACCTGTTGCGGGTGGTGGTGGGTCGTGGTTCTTCTGAAGCTGAAGTGGACGCAGCTGTGGTCGGTCCAGTGGAGTCCGGTGGCGTGGCTGAAGGTGATGTGCTTGCTGGAAGAGAAGACGGGATCAAGCGTGTGGCCGGCGTAGAGGGTGGGGGTGTTGACCAGTTGCTTGAGTCCGAGGTTGGCGAGGTTTTCTAGCAGGGCGGCGGTGTTGCGGTCCTTGTTGTTCTCCAGGTGGAAGTTGAGGTCCCCTAGGAGGATGTAGTTGGCGGAGGGGAGGGCGTGCGGGCTGATTAAGTCTGTGATGTCTTCGCTGAATTGTGTGCGTGGTCCCGGGGGTCTGTAGACGAGGGTGCCTCTGAGGGTCGTCTTTGGGTCGGTGTGTATCTGGAAGTGGAGGTGCTCCGCGGCGGCGAAGGTGTCGTTGGAGTCGGTCGTGATGCGGATGGTGTTCTTGTGGACGATGGCGATGCCTCCTCCGGTCTGGTTGATGCGGTCCCTCCTGATGATCTTGTAGCGATGGTGATGTCGGGGGCTGAGGAGACGTTCATCCAGGTTTCCGTGAGGAAGGCGATGTCTGGTGATGTTGTGTCGAGGAGGTTCCAGAGTTCCACGGCGTGTCTGTGGACGGAGCGGGTGTTGAGCAGGATGCACTTGAGGTGGTTGTTGCTGGTGTTTGGCTTGGTGGGTGCGGTGCAGGTTCGGAGGCAGGTGAACTTGCAGGCTTGGCAGGTGAAGGGTCCGTGGATGCGTTTCGGGGTGGCCCAGCAGCAGGCGGGGTTCCGGCCGGCATTGAGTGCGTTGAGGGCGGCGGCGGCGTAGGTCTGTCGGGTCGTCTTGCATCGGCGGGGGCCAGGGGTCCTGGCGCTGGGCGCGGGCCAGTTGCGGACGGGCGCAGACGGGCTTGCCTTCGGCGCACAATCGGCGCGCCCGTTGCGCGTGAACGCTACGCATACTTGTGGACTCTGCCATAAGTAGAGGGGGGGCGGAGCGAGGGAGGAGCAGCTGGGAGGTGGGAGCAGGGTGGCGAATGGGAGAGGGTAGAAGGAAACCGAAGGAGAGGGGGCGGGCCGCGGGGGAGCAGCGGCAGGGAGTGGGGTGGAGCAGCGGGTGGAGCAGCGGGTGAAGCGCTAGGGGGCTAAAACACAAACAAAGGCAGGGGGCTAACCAGGGGCACAGCACAAGACTGGAAACAGGGGGACAGCGGGCAGAAAACACAGCACAGCAGAAGGACAAGTAAACGCAGAGATACAAGCGCAGTCAGGGGCACAGCGGAGGCAAGGCGGTAACGAGTACAGCAGAAGTACAAGTAACGCAGAGATGCAAACGCAGTCCGGGGCACAGCGGAGGCAAGGCGGCAACGAGCAGGCGGTGGCGGTAGGGGGACCGGGTAACCTCGGGAGGAGCCACGCGGCGGGTTGAGCGACCTGCACAGACGAGGTCAGGCTGGTCACAGCTCCCCGTCGCACGGCCGAGTCCTTAAGTGCCCAGTGGGAGGGAGGAGCAGCTGGGTGGCGAATGGGAGCGGGTAGAGGGAAACCGAAGGAGAGGGGGCGGGGCCGCGGGGGAGCAGAGGCAGGGAGCGGGGTGGAGCAGCGGGTGAAGCGCTAGGGGGCTAAAACACAAACAAAGGCAGGGGGCTAAACAGGGGCACAGCACAAGACTGGAATCAGGGGGACAGCGGGCAGAAAACACACAGCACAGCAGAAGGACAAGTAAACGCAGAGATACAAGCGCAGTCAGGGGCACAGCGGAGGCAAGGCGGCAACGAGCACAGCAGGAGTACAAGTAACGCAGAGATACAAACGCAGTCCGGGGCACAGCGGAGGCAAGGCGGCAACGAGCAGGCGGTGGCGGTAGGGGGACCGGGTGACCTCGGGAGGAGCCACGCGGCGGGTTGAGCGACCTGCACTGACGAGGTCAGGCTGGTCACAGCTCCCCGTCGCACGGCCGAGTCGTTAAGTGCCCAGTGGGAGGGAGGAGCAGCTGGGAGGTGGGAGCGGAGTGGCGAATGGGAGAGGGTAGAGGGAAACCGAAGGAGAGGGGGTGGGGCCGCGGGGGAGCAGCGGCAGGGAGTGGGGTGGAGCAGCGGGTGAAGCGCTAGGGGGCTAAAACACAAACAAAGGCAGGGGGCTAAACAGGGGCAGAGCACAAGACTGGAATCAGGGGGACAGCGGTCAGAAAACACACAGCACAGCAGAAAAACAAGTAAACGCAGAGATACAAGCGCAGTCAGGGGCACAGCGGAGGCAAGGCGGCAACCAGCACAGCAGAAGTACAAGTAACGCGGAGATGCAAACGCAGTCCGGGGCACAGCGGAGGCAAGGCGGCAACGAGCAGGCGATGGCGGTAGGGAGACCGGGTGACCTCGGGAGGAGCCACGCGGCGGGTTGAGCGACCTGCACTGACGAGGTCAGGCAGTAGAAGTGCACTCCAAGCAGAAGCGCACCAAAATGGGCAAAACAACCTTAGATGAGACATAGTGGGTTCAGGAGACCCCAAGATCCTACATCATGAAGTCATCCAAAGCCACTCAAAATAGGAGAGAGGAAGAGCGATTGAGATTTCAACCTCTGAAGCTGAAGACTGCCACATGCGTGTAATGGCTTGTGGAGTTTTTTACGAACTTAGTGGGAGCCTGAGGGGGGCGCTAGAGGGCGCACTGCGGGATGGCTGGCTAATGAGACAGCTCCGCGGGACAGATCCATGAGCTGCATTTTTATAATGCGATAAAGGCAACTTCAACGTTTTCAACAACAGCATTGGAAATCGAAAGGCGCAGTGACCCTGAGGTGCGCTGTGAGCGGTTGAAATGTGGATGGTATGAAGAGAAAAGTCTATCGACTCTGCTGGCGGAGGCGCTTGGAGACTGGCAAAATGGCGGCCGCCGCATAACTGAACTGCCCATCTCCGCGTCGGAAGAATTCTGCAGCTAAGCACAGGCAAGCCTGATTAAGAGACAATTTGCTCGCTATCGCGGGGGCTGCGGGAGACGACAGCGCGCTTGCTCCTCCTTCAGAGGGTTTAATAACACGCCAGCGGACAGATCAGGGCATGAAACAAAATGGCGGCGCCCACTGTATTTTAGATGTCCACCGCAGCGAGTAGCACTTGAAGCGCACTTACAACAACTGTCACCCAGCGGCATATCATCGTCGGTAAGTGCTCGCCGAGCGGAACTGCGCTGAACCGCACTACTATGTACATGTTAGTTGAACTCAATACGCAGCCCTACATCTCCTAACTTCAAGACTTGCCTTCAGTGTCATTCTCATGCCTGGGTAACGGAATAGAATTCATGCTCCTCTACATTATACATACAATGGTCTGAGATTCCGGCGATATTTGTCTGTTGCGCTGGGCACAAAGCGAGAACCCGTGTATGATTATACTGCAGCGTGCATGGCGACTGGGCTGCTGCGGGAAACTATGAGCGGCCATTTTGGACATCCGATATTTGCGCGCCAGCAGAGGAACAGGTCCGATGATTCGTAATCCATACCAACGTTCTATGGCTTGAGAAGCGAGCGCTATATGGCAGGCACACAACAAGGTTATGCATTGAGCTCTTCCAGAAAACACTACAGTCCTTGCTGTAAACTGCTTGGCTACGAAATAACGCGTTGCACTGCTGAAATTTTCTCAACTCTGTCTGTAAGGTGCCATGAACGCCAACATGGGTGGTCTATGAAGGGCTTCTCCCCACCAGTAAGATGACGATGATGAGACGCTGCCTGGGCTTCAGTTAGTAATTCTGAGAATCTTCTTGATAGGTCCCGCATCGGCAGTCTCCCATTTAACCACAGGTAGTAACTGTTTCGACGTTTCAAACCAGTGCAGACTGAATGGCGGCTACACTTGGGAGTCTTTTTGAAACAAGGTGTCAATGCATACCAAAGCATTCCACTTTACAGTTGAATAAAAAAAACTACATTCTCGTCAGTTTCTCTGCTTGACATTTTTTACATTAACTTTTAGTTCTGCTTCAAACATACTATAGAGTTAAAGGAAAGCATTATACATGTGTATATAATTTACTTTCGATGAAGAGTTGTACTTGCACGCGGTTACTTTTTTACTACGCAGTCAAGTAATACACTGTTCGTGCCTCCTGACTTGGTAAACTAACAATTAGCATAAAAACAGTTAGGACACGGGCCAACTTTATGTTGGACACTAACAATGGAATTTGGGAAATGTCACAACATACTCAGAAGGTAAAACACTGACAACAATGGTTGTTTGATACTGGTGTTTGGTGCGCTTTTAATCAATCGCTTATGATACACACTCCTCTGTTAACTCAAAGCTAGACTGTTTATCAGGTGTATCGCAAGTTAGTCGAGACTGCACCTACAGTTTCTAGTGCAAAGTATGTTTTGTCCCTCCGACAGAACATTGTGCTGTAATGCACTTCTAAACTTTCACTCACCGCATTATGTCGGCGCTAGATACCTTTCACACTGATCATTAGCTCACTCCGTAAAAATGCATATAGCTCTTCCAATGCACCTCACACATTTTAGTCATACTGCACACACCTTTACCACTGCACCTCTGGTATGTCCCTTATAATGCACACAGCTTTCACTGACTAACTCTGCCACTCTCTCTCACTAACTCACTCTCACTCACTTACTCTCACTCACTTA
Organism: Lissotriton helveticus; assembly: GCF_964261635.1. Taxonomy (NCBI): domain Eukaryota; kingdom Metazoa; phylum Chordata; class Amphibia; order Caudata; family Salamandridae; genus Lissotriton; species Lissotriton helveticus. Next base: position 424,384,081 of record NC_136070.1, read on the forward strand.
CTCTCAGTGACTCACTCTCACTAACAGTCTCTCACGGACAAACTCACCCACTCTCGCTCACTAACTAACTAACTCACTCTCAATGACTGACTCTCACTAACAGACTCTTTCACTCTATCACCAACTGACTATCCCACTCTCTCTCACTAACTGACTGACTCACTCTCACTGACTAATTCACTCTCTCTCACTAATTCACTCTCAATAACTAACTCTTTCTCACTGAATGACTCTCACGGACTCTCGCTCACGGACTGAATTACTTCTTAAAACACTAACTCTCGCAAACACACTGACTCACTCTCACTAACATACTATCCCACTACCTCACTCTCTTTCACTCAGGAAATCACTAACTCACTCACTCACTCATTCACTGAATGACTCACTCTCACTGACTAACACTCTCACTCTCTTACTCTCTCACTAACTATCTCACTCTCACTGACTCTCGAAAATCACTCTCACTTACTGACTAAATAACTAACTGAATAACCTTCACCTGTCAGATGCCCCACAAGACTCACCTTTGCTTGTGAAGCGATTCCGCAGAGACGACAAGAGCCACCGTCCCTATGCCCACCTGACCTGTGCGGAGAGTGGTACCCAGCAGGGATAGGATGGGACTAGAGAAAGGAGCCAAATCAAGAAAGGATGAGGTCTTGGGAGGTCGTGGAGTAGAGGAGGATTCGGGCAATAACTGGGGAAACAAGAAGGACCCGATTAGGATATACCACACCTCCCACTTCAGGGTAGAACACTAGACACATGCAGGAATGAGCACCAGCTCCATAGACTCACCATGGCTCATGTGATCTCGGTAATCCATGGAAAGGAAAGCGACCCAAGGTAAGCATCCATGTGCTGCAACAACCAAAGGAGGGAAAGCGCTCCTGCGCAGTGTTAGGGCAAACAAGGATAACCTCCAAGTACAAGCGCTCCCGCGCGGATAATGCTCAACAATGAAAGTAATAGGCTCCTGTGTGGAGAACGTGAAAACAAAGTATAGCCTTCAACTGGCGAGCGCTCCTGCGCTCACAAAAGGCAAAGCAACAATGCGCCTTCTGCGCGGTGAAAAACAGACAAAAAGACATCGCTCCAGCGCGATGTACAGTACTGAAATACTCCAGGGTAGCGCTCCTGCGCGATACTGGCAAAAATGAAAACTCAAGGGTAAACGCTGTAGTGCAGCCCCAAAACAAAAGCCTCAATAGCGCTCCAGCGCTGAAGGGTGCACAGATAGCAGCGCTTCACGCGCGGTACTCATGGACAGAAGGGGCACAGCAGCGCTGTCATGCGGCTACATGAAAGTCTAGCAGCAGCGTTCCAGCGCGGAACCGTCCGGAGGTAGCATCCGAGGCAAGCGCTTCGGTGCGGCAAGGACAGAACACAGGGAGCAGTCCGCAGCGTCTTCCGGGTTCCACACAGGCTCCGGACAGGATCTGAAGCACAGAGCCGGCGGGAAGCGCAGCGTTTAAGCATTTCCCCCGGAAGTGCTTCGCAACCAGAAGAACTAGACCGGGACCTCACTTCCGCCCGGATCTCGGTGCCTGCATGTGTTTAGTGGCGAAAATGCCGCAACGCGACAGTATCTCTCTCTCTCCCCCCCCCGCCCCCCGCCCCCCAAGACAGAACTCCCCCCCCCCCCCCCCCATCCCCCCCGGAGTCAGAAAGGGGAAACAGGGCGACTGCTAAGTGGGTGGCTCAGATGGAAAGCACGGATCAGAACAGGAGCATGACGTACATGGGACAAGGGCTCCCAAGAACGTTCATCGGGACCATACCCCTTCCAGTCCACCAGATAGTAAAGCTTCCCTCTAGTACGGCGAGAACCCAGGATGGCCCTGACCTCGTACTCTACATGGTCTTCCACCACCACCGGAGAAGGAGGAGAGGGAACGGTGCTACCAGGGTGGACTGCATGCAGAAGGGAGACGTGGAAGACTGGGTGTACCCTCATGTGTACAGGAAGGGAGAGCCTCATAGCCACGGGGTTGACCACCTTCTCGATGATAAAAGGACCCGCAAAACGAGGCAACAGTTTCTTGGGGCCATGCACGTTGAGGTGCCGAATAGAGAGCCACACCCTGTCGCCCTTGTGGTATTCGGGCTCTTTCTGTCTGTGGGCGTCGGCGTGTGCTTTGTAGGAGTCCTTCGCTTTGGCCAGTTCGAACCGGGCTTGTTGCCAGAGGCTACGCAGGGCATGATGATAAGCCCGCACCGTAGGCAAAGGACTGTCCAGAGGTTCCTCCCAAGCCGAAGTGCAAGGGTGTCGTCCCTGTAGGCATGAGAAAGGCGACATACCGATGGCCGAATGTCTGCTGTTGTTGTATGCGTATTCCGCCATTCACAGCACTTCAGACCATTCCTTCTCAACCATGAGCAACAGGCAGCGGAGATACTGCTCCATAGTATGGATCGTTCTTTCTGCTTGCCGATCCGTCTGGGGGTGATACGCGGAGAGATGCACATCCATTTCCAGAATCCTGCAGACTTCCTTCCAGAAACGGGCCACGAATTGCGACCCTCGGTCAGTTATCACAACTGAGGGGATGCCGTGGAGGCGAACCACGTTGTCCATGAAGATCACGGCCAGTTCGGCTGCCGTGGGTAGCTTCAGCAAGGGCACGAAATGAGCCATCTTGCAGAGATGGTACACCACGGTGAGCACCGTGGTGTGGCCGGTCTTGGTAACAGGGAGCTCGACCACAAAGTCCATGGAAATGGTGTGCCAAGGGTAAGGCGGTACCGGAATGGGGCGTAGAAGTCCTGCAGGGGGTTCTGAACTGTTCTTGCCTTGTAGGCAAATGGCACAGCTAGATACGTGGTTTCTCGTGTCAGCCTCCATGGCCGGCCACCAGAACTGTCTTTGTATGAGGTCGAGAGTCTTGTGGTAACCGGGATGGCCCGAGAGGACGTGATCGTGACACATGCGTATCGCTTGTTGTTGACACGGTGCTCCAGGTAGGTACAGTTTGTCACCCCTGAACAGGAAACCGTTGACACGAGCCACTCCCTTGTGTTCTCCTGCTAGGACATCCAGATCTGTTAGGGCCGAGTCTTTGTGCAGCTGTGTCATGAACTCAGAGGAAACCACGACGCCCTGGAAGTGTTGTTCCGCTATGATGGGAGTGGGCTCGGTGGTATCCGTGGCTTCATCTGTTTCCTCCAGTCGCGACAGTGCGTCCGCCTTGGCGTTTTCTTTTCCGGGTCGGAACGTGATCGTGAAATCATACTCGTTAAAGAATAGGGTCCATCGGAGCTGGCGGGCTGTAAGGGCACGTGCGGAGCGCAGGAACTGGAGGTTCCTATGGTCGGTGTAGATAGTCACGGTGTGTTTTACGTCCTTCAGGTAGTGACGCAATTCCTCGAACGCCCTCTTAATCGCCAGGAGCTTCCGGTCAGACACCGTGTAGTTGCGCTCCGCGGGTTGGAGCTTCCTGGAGTAGAAAGCCACCGGGTGTCGCTGTCCTGTGCTGGCATTCCTTTGTGACAACACACCCCCTAACGCGTCCTTTGAGGCATCCGCCTCTACTATGAAGGGCTGTTCGGTGTCTGGATGCACAAGAACAGCAGCGGTGGTGAAATGCCTCTTCAATTCCTGAAACGGGTTGTCTGCTTTCTGGTCCCAACAAAAGCGTACTCCTTTGCGTAGCAAACGCGTGATAGGGGCCACGATCCTGGAGAAACCCGTGATGAACCGACGGTAGTAGTTGGAAAACCCCAGGAACCGCTGGACCCCTTTTACCGTCTCCGGAGTGGGCCATAACAGGATGGCCTCTACCTTTTTCTCGTCCATGTGGATACCAGCAGGAGTGATGATATGTCCCAGGAACTTAACAGCGGTGACGTGAAAAACGCTCTTCTCCAATTTCACGTACAACCGATTCTTTCCCAGCTGTTGGAGGACAGAGCGCACGTGCTGTACATGTTCGGGGATGGACTGAGAATATATCAGAATGTCGTCTATATAGACGATGCAGAAGACATCGATGAATTCCCGTAACACCTCATCGATAAAGAATTGGAACGCTGCGGGGGCATTGCAGAGTCCGAAAGGCATGACCTGGTACTCGAACAGACCGAATTTAGTCCAGAAGGCGGTCTTTTTCACTCGTCGCCCTTCCGGACCCTAACCAGGTGTTAGGCTCCCCGCAGGTCCAATTTGGTGTAAACGGAGGCGTTCTTTACCTGATCCAGGAGGTTGGATATCAAAGGTAGCGGGTACCGTTTTTTTACCGTGATGGTGTTCATCGCTCTGAAATCGATACATGTCCTCAGATCGCCTTCCTTCTTCGACACGAAGAAAAGGGGAGAGGACACCGGAGATCTGGAATGGCGAATAAACCCGTTGTCCAAATACTCATCCAGATAGGAGCGTAGGTGGATGTTCTCCTTTTCCGTGAGAGAATATATCCTGCTGCATGGTAACGTGGAGCCGGGTATCAGGTCTATCCTGCAATCGAAGGAGCGGTGTGGTGGTAGGGTATTGGCTTCCTTCTTGTCAAACACTTCCGCCAGGTCCTGGTAGTCCTCTGGTATTTCTGACTGGGAAACCGTCCCCATGCCTTGCACGGGTAATGAGCGTGCTTGTATGGCACGGGTTTCTGGTAGGTCATTTTTCGTGTAACAGTCCCTGCAGCAGTGTTCTGAATCTAAGCATATAACCCTGGACACCCAGTCGATTCGGGGATTGTGGTTTACCAACCATGGCAGGCCCAGTATGACTTTGAACTGCGGTGCGTCGATCAGTTCAAAGCAGATGGTTTCGGCGTGGTGGTTCGTGAAGGTCATGGTCATGTCTTCGGTTTGATGCCTGATAAGGCCGGAAGTCAGATCCGTTCCATCCACTGCCTTGACCGTTTCTGTTTGTGCTTTGGGCACCGTGCTCATGCCCAAGGTCTGCGAATAGGCGGTGTCGATGAAGTTGCCGGTTGCTCCGGAGTCCAGCATGGCGGTCACCTGCCAGGCATCGCCGGTCCGATTCCGCAAGGTCACTTCCACGCCTATGTGGTTATTACCGTCGAAGACCGCAGGGATCGCTGTGTTGCAGGAAGAAAAACCCAGAGGAGAGACCCCTTTGTCTACTGGGTGGCCTTGTTTCCATTCTTGTTTCCCTTGTCAACGGGTAACGCGAAAGGCCTTCTGCTCCATGGGCGTGTAGGTTTTACCGGGCACTCCCGGACGAAGTGTCCGCTTTTGCCGCAATACAGGCACTGGTTTTGCTTCCTCCTTTTTTCTCTCTCTTGGCTAGTTAGGGGCCCTCTGATGCCTCCTATCGGCATAGGTTCTGGGGCATCACCCGAAGAAGCCGATTCATCTTTGCCTTTTTCCGTGCCCTTCTCCCCAAAAGACAGGAAGCGGTTGTCGCTGCTTTCCCCTTTTTCGGTTCTTCGTTCTTGTAAACGGAAATTCATTTTGACCACCAGATCAATGAAAGGGCCTATTTCGTCAGGCGGATTGGGTAGCTGTGAGATGAGATCCTTAAGGTCATCACGCAGTCCCCGGTAGAATACCGACACCTTCTTGGACTCAGGCCAGTGGGCCTCGATGACGAGTCTACTGAACACCGTGATATAGTGAAGCAGGTCGTTGTTACCCTGCTTTAGGTTGAGTAACTCGTTGTCTGCGGCTTGCACAAAGGTGTGACGGGCGAACATCCGCCGCATGGCTTCCTTAAACGTTGGTAGGCTGCTAAGCATGGGGTCATCGTTTTCTACCAGCGCTATGGACCACTGCGCGGCGTCCCTACCCATGTATGATAGAATGAACGCTACCTTCGATGTGTCATCCGGAAAGGCTGATGATCTGGCCATGAAGTGCAGATGGCACTGATGGATGAAGATGCCATATTTGGTGCTGTCGCCATAGAAGCCTTCGGGTGGAGCCAGCTGCACCGGGTGGGGTGTGACGACTTGTATAGCCGTGTCTTGTGTGGCGGCAGTGGAGGATCCCCCAAAGGTGAACGTTGGCTGTCTTAACAACCCCTCTTGTCTAACTCTGGGGCTAGGAGTGGTTCCCCAAGGATTCGTGATACCGGCCGCCAACTGGCCCTGGATAGCTGTTAGGTCATGGTGTAGACTGAGGTTCTCTACCTGCATGGTAGCCAGCAAGACTGCAATGTCTTGCAGGGTAACCTCCGGGTCACCCATGTCGTCTGGGCGGAATAAGTTACGTGGGCATCAGATTGTGTCAGCTGCCCCACAAGACTCACCTTTGCTTGTGAAGCGATTCCGCAGAGACGACAAGAGCCACCGTCCCTATGCCCACCTGACCCGTGCGGAGAGTGGTACCCAGCAGGGATAGGATGGGACTAGGGAAAGGAGCCAAATCAAGAAAGGACGAGGTCTTGGAGGTCGTGGAGTAGAGGAGGATTCGGGCAATAACTGGGGAAACAAGAAGGACCCGATTAGGATATATACCGCACCTCCCACTTCAGGGTAGAACGCTAGACACATGCAGGAATGAGCACCAGCTCCATCGACTCACCATGGCTCATGTGATCTCGGTAATCCATGCAAATGAAAGCGACCCAAGGTAAGCATCCATGTGCTGCAACTCCTGCGCAGTGTTAGGGCAAACAAGGATAACCTCCAAGTACAAGCGCTCTCGTGCGGATAATGCTCAACAATGAAAGTAATAGGCTCCTGTGTGGAGAACGTGAAAACAAAGTATAGCCATCAACTGGCGAGCGCTCCTGCGCTCACAAAAGGCAAAGCAACAATGCGCTTCTGCGCGGTGAAAAACAGACAAGAAGACATCGCTCCAGCGCGATGTACAGTACTGAAATACTCCAGGGTAGCGCTCCTGCGCGATGCTGGCAAAAATGAAAACTCCAGGGTAAGCGCTGTAGCGCGGCCCCAAAACAAAAGCCTCAATAGCGCTCCAGCGCTGAAGGGTGCACAGATAGCAGCGCTGTCATGCGGCTACATGAAAGTCTAGCAGCAGCGCTCCAGCGCGGAACCGTCCGTAGGTAGCATCCGAGCAAGCGCTTCGGTGCGGCAAGGGCAGAACACAGGGAGCAGTCCGCAGCGTCTTCCGGGTTTCACACAGGCTCCGGACAGGATCTGAAGCACAGAGCCGGCGGGAAGCGCAGCGTTTCCCCCGGAAGTGCTTCGCAACCAGAAGAACTAGACCGGGACCTCACTTCTGCCCGGAAGTGAGGATCTCGGTGCCTGCATGTGTTTAGTGGCCATTTTGAAACTGCGAAAATGCCGCAACGCGACACACCAGCCTGTTATCTATGCCACCCCATACCAAAAAACAAGCATTGGCATAGCCAATAGGTGTCTCCTTAGGGAGCTTAAAAATGTTTAGCCATGCAACAGTTGATGCTGTTGTAACAATGATATGATGCTGCATTACAAAATACTTATAAAGGTCCCAAAAGCTAGACCTATTGGCTATGCCAATGCTTGTTCTTTTAGAAGTAAACCAACACTTTCTTTTAACAGGGTGATTCAACTGTTTCTTGTGGGATAACATTTGAATCTGGATCATTTAAAGAAGGTGTAGTTTGTTAATCAAAGGCCCTGTAGAGCTGGAGTCTTGTGTTGGAACTACCAGCTTGAAATGTAAACTTGAGTAGCTAACAACATATTAACCTCTTCGGTGCTCAGGATGGCCCGGCCGTCCGACGTCACGGTGGGTGTGTGCTAAGGATGGCCAGGGGCACAGCGGGAGAATTCGTGCAGCGCCGAAGGGGTTAATGACCCATGTTATGGGGTGTGGAATTCCCATAGCCAAACGTACAGGAAATATTGTGTGGGTTTAAGGACAATAAGTTCTCAATTTTATTTTATCCTTCGGACAAGTAGGTCCACCCCCTGGAAGCACAAACCCTTTGGCTGCCGGATTATAGTACCTCATTATGGATCATGGAATTGCACTGTCTGCAGTGTAATATTTGTGTCCATATGTAAATGCTGTTCAAACTTGTATTTATGGTTCATTAACAAAAAGCCTTTATGAAAGTTTAACAATATGAGGCTACGCATAATGCTTCTTGGATACTCTCGGATGAGATGCAAATATATGCAAAAGCTTGAAAGCAAGATTGATGATTCTTTGCTTTTAAAATAAAATGTTCATTAAACAAGCATTTGCAATGCAATAGGTTTCGCTTTTGCAAGAGTTTGAGCTATTGGCACTGTAAATGACAATGCCTTTCATTTATGTGTTTTGCAAACCTGCAAGCAGTGAGTAAACACACACTTTGTACTTAGTTGCTGTTTTCAGGAAGCAAGGCTGGTAGTAAGAGAGACGCAGTTACTGCCAGCCTTTCTTCTTGCAAGCAACATCTATAAGTACAAAGTGTGTGTGTACAAGCCCCTTGCATGTTTTCAAAACACAAATCAAAGGCATTGTCATTTACAATTCCAATAGCTCAAATTCTCTCAAAAGAGATTTATTGCATTGCAAAAGCTTGTTCTTGAGCTGCTTCTCCTTTCTCTCATTTCAAGGTGGAGGAGACCATCCTTCTCTCCTTTTAACCCGCAGCAACTCAGCTGATCAGGGACAGTTGTTTAAATATAAAGTATGAAAACGGTTTTGATCAAACACAAACTTGGGAATGTCATTCACCTGCCAATTTCGAACTCTGCATACATCTAAGTAACAGACCAAAAACTGCTGAACGCAGACGGGCAGGGACAGCGGCCAGATTCTTCACCACATACATCTCTGAGGACAAACGCATCCAGAAAATAGGTGTCACTTTTAAAGTGGGAGACCTCATCTGACGCCCTGAACAGCTTCCACCATACAAATAACTGCATGTACCAGGTACTTTCAGATTTAAATAAATAAAAAAAATAAACCTGGACTAAAAAAAGCATTTCCTATTTTTCTATACGTGTTGCCTGCCTGTTTAATCTAAGAGCTCTGTGTAGGGAGGGATGAGCTTTTTATAGGATAACAAAGGCTAAAGCAAAATGTTAGATATAATGCACACCTGCAGTCCAACACGGATAATCCTTTTGGAAATTAAGAATTTCTGGCTTTTTCCGAATTCCAAATAGTCTACTTTGAGTCACATAAAAGGCCTAAGTGAATACAGTGGAAGCTTTGAACGCATAGATTTTGTACCACAAAATAAGGGCCACTGCAATTATGTTAAAGCTGGGGGTCAAAATGTTACGACAGGGTTGGCCAATTGTGGCAAAACAGTGGCATCTCATTGGGATCTGATTGAAACGCTGTATTCCGCTCTGTCACCGCTGAGTTTTTTTGTTCTTTTGTTCTTTTGTCCTTAAGTGTGCGTAATCCGCCCCTGCCTCCTCTTCTCTCCTGTGCTGCTCATATGAAGGAAGAACTTAAAAGAACAAGTGCAGGGTGGGTTGCCCCGCAAGGGACACCGGTGGCCCCATTCAAACCCACTATCCTTATAACGGGGACGTGTGATTATTTTTCACATTTACATAGTGGGAGCGCGGCCAGAAGATATCAGCGCGCTGTAAATGAGCACCAGTTAAAATACATGTCATGTGCTTATTTTTTAGGCACTGGGAGATTGATTTGCCAAGAATCACAGTATTTTTAACCAACGCCGAGACTCGAACCTGGATCTCCAGATCCAAAGTCGACATCTCTGGCCGACACGCCACATCCTCTCTCTGCAGTCTACAGGTGTGTATAGAGAGCACCGTGAGAGCGGCAAATGAAAGAAAACATTTTCTCAGCGGCAAATGACAGAAAACATTTTCTCAGCTTGAAACTAAAGTAAATCACGTGCTTTCCTTGCTTATGCTGTCGGACAAGTCACCTCCCAGCACCGCGCCTCCGTAACGAAACGACCCAACCCCCTGGAATCACTGTGTGCACTGCCCGGATATGAGGACTCTTAGCGGTCGCAGGACTTAGCCACGTCTCTTTCCTCTCTGATGAGGATCAGGATAGTGATGCGAACAAAAGTGATGGAACCACAACCCAACCATCCTTAGGAAAGATTCTGAAAACGCCATTTTACAATCACTAGTTAGTCAACAAGCTTTAAACCCTGCAATTGTCCCGCAGCTTTGGAGAAGTTTAAGAGACCAAAAAGGTATCACACATTATTTTTTTTATCACCTCTTCCTTCATGAGCGAGAGAGGTCAATTCGATGCACACTTTATACCCCCCAGGTGTGAAACCCCCATTGAGCTCAATGGACTTCAGTCATCCCCCCCTCCCTCCCGTGTGTATCAGCCCGGGCTGAGACAGTTTCCCAGGCACACATAGAGTACCCCCCCTGAATACTTTGTGATAAAGTATGTCCACAATTATAAACAAGCATTGAAAATGCAATAGGTCTCACCTTTTATTAAGTTGAAGCCATCTGCTTTGCTATACAATACCATTAGCAAAGCAAATGGTTTACCTTAATCAAAAGGTGAGACTTGTTGCATTTGCAATGCAAATCGGTCTCACCATTGGGTCTTATAGGTGTTTAGCCATGCATTATATTATCGCACATTACTGCAATGGACTGTGTGGCAGTGTATCATCAACTTCATTCTCTCAACCAACACAGCACCTAACACCGCTTAGATCCCTAGCAGGCTAAAATGCAGACGACTTTAAAGGGTGACGTTTTGTTTCTAAATAAACAATACAGTGAAGAAATGTTCATTGTTCACAACCCACACATGGGGTTTATTGAAAACACATTTATAACAATTACCCAACAATCCGAGGAAAGTTCACAGATTCACAGAGATGGTTATGGGGGTAGAGCGCACTAAAAACATCTGTCGTAACGGCAACAGAGGCCCCTGCAGCCCCTTTGGTGGGGGAGTGAGGGGGTGGAGACGGCCCTATCTCCGGGAGGCCTCCTCAACACATACCTCTGTCTGCTATTTAAAAAGAACCCTGAGTGACCGGTTGAGGACCCATTTCGGCTAATGTGCTCAGAGTGTAATTCCCATTCCAATGTTATTTTCCCTTTCTGTATAAATCTGTCCCTTTACGCCTTCCTCCCCTCGATTTATTATGGAATATGTTAAGCACTGGCTTTAAAATGTATGCAAAGGCGTTATAGACTGGGGAGGGGCACACATACATGCACTATAAACAGGTGTTGGCGAGGGTAAGCCTGAAGAGAAGTGCACGAAACCAGCTCTATTGTTTACCATGATTTTAGTGCTTCGTGCCTTTGCTTCCCAGTTCCAACCAGCATTAATGCCACCTCTGTCTATCAGCGAGCTTCATTTTTTTTATTTTACCCAAAGTGGTGGTATTTCTCAATGTTTTCCCAAAACCCTATTAAAAATATACATTGCTTAAAAACGAATTTTAAAATGGAATTGTCACAATATTTCTCTTTCAGTTAACTCACTGATATTTCCAAACGCTGGCACATATGACCTATGGGTTAGAAAAGCATTTCCAAGTGGCATGCTACTGCATTCCGTGTCTATAGCCAGAAGCCAGACCCTGAAGCTTCTACAGCCCTTTAAAGGGGCCGCCGGCTGGCAGGAAAACTTACACTAAGAGGCGTCATGCTGGGACATCCGTTAGGAGGATAGAGAGGTCAGTGGACAGCCACTTACTTAGGGTCGCCATATGACCACTGCACCGCCCAACCACCCCTTGGCACCACCACCCACCATCTTACAAAAGGTGTTGCTTTTGGATGTCGGTGAGTTAGGACCGGTATTGCTGCACCGGCCGGTGAATAACCGGATAAATTAACGGCTTTTTGCTAACTTGCATATATGCGTTCATCAAGTTTCTAGTGAGCGAAGTCCAAGTCTAAATGTTCACTTCGGTTTTGATGTGTCTTTAAAAAATAACCACGAGTGTCAGCAGCACCTGAGCCACTGGAAAGGCTCTCTGAAATGCACACGACCGGAAGACATTCGCCCGGCTCATTTGCCCTTTCCCAGGCCGTGCCAAGGCACCCTGGCAGCATCGAGTTACCAAGGAAGAGACAAAAGGCACTATAATGTTGTGAAGAATAATCGTACACAAGGAGGATTCTTCTCAGATTTAGTCTCATACTTAAACCCCCAAGACCCCACCGCAATGCAGACACAACCGTCAGCTGGAGCTCCGTAACTCGAATGCAGCAGGTATTCTACATACTCCACGTAAACATCATTCTAGAATCGACAACATTCAGGATGGCTCGAGCACACGCTAGAATCCAACACAACATATAACACCACAGTCTGCTGCCACGTGCCGTAGCACTCACCATCTCACCGAACGCATCCTTGCTGAGCCTCTGGGTCAGCGTTATGGTCCCCATGAAGACGAAGAAGAGCCAGAGAGCCTACAGACAGGGCCTCGATGGTCACAGCGCTAGCTAGAACCCACACCATAACTTAATTGCAGGCATTGCTTATGCGATTTGCATGCTTACATGCAATGCGCGTGCATGACTTTAAACACAAACCGTGCACAGCGTGCAGTTGCACTTATCTGTGCAGTAAAGGGGGGGGGACCTGAGGCGCAGTTCAGGAGCCCAATGGGGCAGCAAATGGTCGCCGGTATTCTGTTAGGAAAGATCACAATCGCAAACGTGATCTAAGAAGCAGGTGACTAATCTAAGCTCGGAGGTTAAAACAAGCACTCGGAAAACAAATGCTGGTTGGCGGCAGTACGGGAAACCGAAACCACAGTTGTAGCGCAGGAGACGCCGTCGCCGTGCGTGTGCACGCTGGCTGCCCCTGCGCAAGCTGTGACGAGAAGACACGCCGAGCCGAGGTAGGGGATGTGTATGCGCTGCTGGGGGTTCTCTATGTGTGTGTGTGAGTGTGTGTATGCACGGCGGCGGGGGGGGGGGGGGGGGTGCGGGGGAATCTGTATGTGTGCGTGATAGTGTGTCTGCTTCCAAGGAGCCAAGGGAGACAGGAAGCGCGCGTGACCTGATCGGTTTACGTGCGCGTGCACATCACTTGTCTCCTGTCTCCCTTGACTCCTTGAAACCAGAAACGATCACAATAGAGTTTCGCAGTGCGAAACCTAAAAATGCAACTGAGAACAAAACGTTTTGCTCAACTACTGTGAAACATTAGGTACCATTTCTTTTAAGCATCATTTAGTAAAATGTGTTGATGACTGCTAGTATTTCCCCAAAATATCCATAATGGCAAATCCATGGAACCAGTTTCAACAAAAGGATAGGAAACATGAAAATAAACAAGCATTGGCACAGCCGATGGTTATGACATTGGTCAACTTTTTGGTTTTGTCAATGCCAGTCTTTTTTTTTTTATATGAAATTTGTAAAACGTTACTGTTGTGTAAGTTGCCAGGCACTCGTTATTATAACAAACACTGGCAAAAGCAGAAATACTTTTGGTCTCCAGAACCACACATTGCCACAGTAGTTCCCAGCACTAAACAAAACTACTTTGTGTACCGATATGCACCTTGTGAAAAAGCAAAATGCTGTTATTCACGTAGAAGCCAGACAATAGATTGAGAGAAACCAATAGATTTTTAATACAAATAAAAGGTCTTGGTTAACACTAGACCTAAATAGGGGCCCAATTCTTTAAGTCATAAAAGTGCACCCATGGTAAATGTCCTTGCATTAGTGCAGATTTACGGCTTTCATGTATGCACAAGAATTTACAGCAGTAGGTCAGGAAAGAGTACTCCTAGAAAACATGTGTCAACTGCATTTTAGCAATAAAATATGCAGGTGTAAATCTGCTAATGGGGAAATCTGTGGAGAACTAACAAGTTCACATTCCCACCAACCACTTTTTCCCCCCAATCCTGGCAGAAGTGTTACTCTGCCCATGTCCGGAGTAAATTTCTAACCTCTCTCTATATAGGAAAAGTTTAGAGTCAAACTGATGAAAACCCATAAAACATGCAAGTCAGTAGGTTTGCGCAGATTCAAATGGGTATTCCAACTGTGGGGATCTATTGATTCAGCCCAAAGATGTAAAGCTGCAGAAAGGTGGCAAAATAAAGGAATTGCTAGCATTTAAACGCTTCTATGGTATGAGCTCTGGCATAATCAGAGAGGCTATTATCAGAGCTCTTATATAATGAGACTGCTGCCATAGTTTCCTGCCGCACTAAATGGCACCAACCAGGAAAGTGGATTGATGAAGCAACCTGTTCCATGGACAAGTAGATATTTTATTAAATTCCACACCCCTGATAGGGCTGATCTGCAGAGACGCTTTGTTAATCCATTAAAAAGATGTCTATTCACACAATTTAAATTGACTAACTGAACTGCAAGAAAAAAAGAAGATTCCTAACAAGCAAATTAAGGTACCAAAAAATACCGCAGGACCATTTCTCCCAACCACATTTTTACATCATAAAAAGACTATGGGAATTTAAGAAGACGTGCTCCAGGCATTCCAAACTCCAATCGGCAATAAATCACCAAAAACCTAAAGACACAGATGTGGCTCCATAACCAGCAATAAACATGAACTGTGTTTTGTATGCAGTCAAATTGTTTTAGTGAAAGGCTTAATTTTGTCTAGCAAACCAGGTTGATCTGATTAGGAGTGTGCAGGAGTAAGACTGTTATGTTATTGTCAGGGTCTTAAATATTTCAATCCTTAAACAGGGTACTGCAATAATTTCACACTAAGCAACATTATGGCTCATTGGACAAGACTAGACTTTGCTAAGCATTTGTATGCAACCATCATGTTGTCGCAAAGAAAGATCGGACTTTATCTTAAAAAGTTGGTTGATTCAATAATACACTTTACTAAAGACTGACTGCAAAATCTAATAGCCTGGTAAATTCATTACAAATCTTAAAACATGCAATGGCTTTGCATCAGCAGGCCAGTGAACTGAAAGATACAGGACTGCATACTAATTACTAATCAAGTTATTTAGTAGAGTGTCAGGACTCCGCTGACATTAGCGAGATCGAAGTACCCCCGGACTCTAACGCCACTGTATTTCCTTATCTACAGGCAGGGCTGGAGTCCTTTAATGAAAAATGCTCGGCGGAGTCCCCGGAGGCGTGGCCGGTGACGTACCCCTCCACCAGCCAATCCCACAACATTAAGGACGGAACAAGAGAGAAGAGTGCCCAGACGTACCCGGAAGGAGGATCCAGAGAGAGGAGAGAGTCGTCGGACGCGTGGAAACCGAAGGAAACTAAAGACCGAAGAGAAGCCGAGAAGAGGAGTGCTGCAGGGGAGGAAGACCGCAAGCCAGAAGGTCCACGAGACTACACTCTCCGCCCCGCCACCCTTCCGAAGGAGGGTGGCTTAACAAGCCATGGGTGAAACTTCAGGGGTTTTCTGGACACGGGTAGGGGTGGGAAAGCGAGGGAGGACACAGCCGGGGCACATTTGGTGACAGCAATAATTTTGGGTGATTCGTCCCTCACTACCCGCTACCTTCATAGGAAGAGTGCCATTTCCCCCCTAGTTACATCGCCTATTCTTTGTTTATTTCTTTTTTTTAACCGGTGAAGATCATCTAAAGGCAAAGACCAGCTCAGAGAGTAGAAGACCAGGCATTCAACGGAGAGTTAATAGTGCACCAGACTCTAAAGAAAGAGACAATAAAGAACTGTTTTGTGTACTGACCACTAAATGAAGAGGCAATAAAGAAGATTTTATTTTGTGGCACCATCTCTTGGGTCTTAGTCTCTTCCAATTAGCGACCCCCCTACATAGAGTAACCCAGTTCTTTCTGAAAATCTACAGAGTCAGTGTTAAGCATTAAACATACAACAAACAATAAACAGATCAAACAGGTTATGAAGCACTCCTAGTATAAAATACATTTCCATACTTGATTCAGAGATATTGTTTTATGAACGTCTCTCGCTCCTCGGAAACAAAAATGTATGTTTTACCCTTGTGAAACACTTTGGGGCAGGGAGGTGTTAAATTAAAATAATAATAACGAACGAACAAAGGGGAAATTCTTGTGTACAGGTTTCTGGCCATGGTTCAACAACCCTCTGCTTAGCCCAAGTGTCTCTGGGGTAGTATTTATAGATTCTAATTTTGTTGCATTTATTACAGATATGATAGGTCTTCATGTGGGTGTGAATTATTTCAGTGTGCTGAAGTTAAAGTGTTTGAAAAGTAAGAACTCTTCGTGTTGTGATTTTATGTGAAAGTACTCTATGAACTCTTTCAATGGCCTCTCAAAGATTACACCCAAAGTCTGCAGCATCTAGTTTTAAAAACTCTATGCAGTTGTTTTCGTTGGTTTCTACTGCTTAAGGAAGGCCAAGTATTCTTGGGTTCCCTCTCAGATGATTTAAAGGTCACAGATTTCTCCCTGTAATTTAGAAATATTATCTAGTCATTCCATTGTCTTGGTCAGCGTGGGAATGGAGGAGTGCAGCCAGCAACCTTAACTCCAGGGGGGACTCCGTCTCCAAATTCTCCAAGATATCCTTATGTTTACTGAGTGTGTTGCATTTGAAGTTATCGAAAGTACTGGTTTACTGCTAGTTCATATTCAGCATGTAGCTCACGGAAGGGTATCAATCCTCCCCTCCTCCAGACATCCCCCACCTTTGTGATACCCGGCACATCCCACTTTTGTGTCCCTCAATAAGCCCAAGCTCCTTTAGGGCCTGTGTCTCCCACCGTGGAGTCACCAATGTGATATTTCCTGGGAGCCCATAACCGTTTCGCCCTCCTTAACACATACACTACTATGGCACCTGTGGTAGGAGTCTGCGTATCCTCTCTCTGCCATTTAACTGGCGTAAATAGCCCCTTGGGTCTAGTGCCCTTCTATCAGCCATCAGGGCCAGTTTACTCTGGTCAAAATAACCAAGTCATTTGCAACGATCAGATGGGCAGCCCAGTACTAGAGCTTTAAATTAGGCAAGGCGAGGCCCCCCATGTCAGGGTTTCCTCATCAGTGTCACAATAGCGATCTGCTGGGTCCCACAATCCCATAGCACCCCGATGACCTCATCGATCTGGAGGAAAAACTTGCTTGACACTGCATAGGGAGTGTTTTGTAGAATATATAAAAATCTGGGCAGGTAGATCATTTTATATAATGCTGCCCTCCCCATGAGTGACAGCAGGAGGCGGCACCAGTGACCCACGTCTCACCTGTAAGCCTCAAGGATTCGGTTTAGGTTTTCTCTGAAGAACAGCTCACGATCAATCATAACATTTATCCCCAAGTATTTAAAGCTGGCTGGCTCCTACCGTACGGGGGAGGGGTCTTGGAGGGGGGACTCTAGCCATCAGTGGATAGGCGACAGATTTATCCCAGTTTACCCATAATCATGCATGCCTCCCAAAAATACTCCTGATCGCCAGTATTCGCAGTGGGACCTAACAGGGTCTGCCAGGAAGAGAGTAACTGGGGCTCTTTGATGGAGGTCTTTTTCCTCTTTCCCTGGCCTGGTGTTTGCTAAAGTTCAGCTCACTGCCCTAATGATGGAAGTTTGTGATGGGGTAGATTGGGTAACTTAGTGAATTAAAATGGACTAGTGCAGTGCAGCGCAAGTGTAGACGCCAATACTGGCCACAACCCCAGATCTCACTCCACTACCTTTCTCCGAGTACAACATACCTCCAATCCACGGCCAGCAGCCGAACCAGGGGTGCCAGTAGGGCGGACGTTTGTAGTCCTTTAACGCCACAGTGCGTGACCCTTTAAAGTGCACCTATTTCAAAAGTTGCTTGTACGGTAGGTCGGTATAGGCCCGTGCCAGAGGCTACCAGTGTCCCACAGGGGGGAAGCTTCTGAACTTGAGGCTAGGAAGCAGGGGGATGGCAGTGCCCCCCAGTTGCCACTTCCAGACTGGGTGCAGCTTGGGCATGGACCTGGAGCGGCCTGCTCCCACGGAGTAGGCCGGACTGAGGGCTCTTTCGGCCCCTAGCACCAGGGAGGGGGTACAGGGGAAGTGCTCAAGCAGAGTAAAGGGCTGCCGGGTGGGGGTGGGCACGGCGCTGCTGCTCTTCCTCTTCCTCCCAGGCCTGGCCTGCTGGCGGCGACGGCTTTGATGCCTCGCTGGCTCGGTGCCCTTGGGAAGCCTTCTCCTTTTAGCATTCCTTTTCGAGCCGCTGCCCTTGAAAGCCTTCTTGGAGGGGGTGCTGCCGCAAGCTCTTTTGGAGGCAGGGGCACTGCCGAAGGACAGGCAGAACTCTTTCCCATCTGCGCTGAAGCCCTTTGCATAACACCAGAGCTTAGACTGCCTGATGAGCCTGTCGAAGTGCTCCCTGTGGGGCTCGGGGGAGTCTCTTGGGGGGGGAGCAGGGGAGCGGCTCTAGGGCGTCCTCACAGGCTGGGACATCCTCCGTAGTCTCCCCACGCAGCAGCTCTTTGTTGTCGGTTGATGACGTCACTCCCCAGTCTTCTAGCGTACTCGGGTGGTGCCTCTGCTGGTTGGGTGCTACAGTGCTAGGCGTAACCTCGGGCCCCATGTATTCCAACAGCTCGTGTCCAGGCAGTATCGGAGAGATGCAGCAATCTGCCTCGAACCCCTCTGCTGGTTTGTGACCCCCCCTTGCCGATTCTAGCATCACCTCTGCTATTCCC
The DNA here is from genome assembly GCF_964261635.1 of Lissotriton helveticus. Taxonomy (NCBI): domain Eukaryota; kingdom Metazoa; phylum Chordata; class Amphibia; order Caudata; family Salamandridae; genus Lissotriton; species Lissotriton helveticus. The sequence goes on from NC_136070.1 coordinate 424,402,529, forward strand.
TGGTTTCTGCTGCTGCCCCCAGATCTATACAAAAGGGGGTGGTGTTGGACGGAGCATCTGAATCAATCAAACACTCACACCCAGTCAAAAAATCTGGGTTTAATCCATCACCGTTCTTTAGCCCACTCTGCCACCCCAGTTCAGACATGGCTATATGCAAATCAGTCTGACCCTGTGCCTCATGGGAACAGTCCAGCCCGAACTGCCAAGCCATGTCTTCCCTGGACCGGAAACAAGCTTCCGAGGACCGGTTTCTGGCATTCCAGCCGTCTTCAGCCCGGCTTGCTTGAATCCAGTGGCAAAGTGAGCAAGGGACTCACGTCTGAGCATACCCTGCCACACTTATGGCGGCCAAAAGCGATACAAAAGGGGGTGGTGATGGACGGAGCATCTGAATCAATCAAACACTCACACCCAGTCAAAAAATCTGGGTTTAATCCATCACCGTTCTTTAGCCCACTCTGCCACCCCAGTTCAGACATGGCTATATGCAAATCAGTCTGACCCTGTGCCTCATGGGAACAGTCCAGCCCGAACTGCCAAGCCATGTCTTCCCTGGACCGGAAACAAGCTTCCGAGGAACGGTTTCTGGCATTCCAGCCGTCTTCAGCCCGGCTTGCTTGAATCCAGTGGCAAAGTGAGCAAGGGACTCACGTCTGAGCATACCCTGCCACACTTATGGCGGCCAAAAGCGGTACAAAAGGGGGTGGTGATGGACGGAGCATCTGAATCAATCAAACACTCACACCCAGTCAAAAAATCTGGGTTTAATCCATCACCGTTCTTTGGCCCACTCTGCCACCCCAGTTCAGACATGGCTATATGCAAATCAGTCTGACCCTGTGCCTCATGGGAACAGTCCAGCCCGAACTGCCAAGCCATGTCTTCCCTGGACCGGAAACAAGCTTCCGAGGACCGGTTTCTGGCATTGCAGCCGTCTTCAGCCCGGCTTGCTTGAATCCAGTGGCAAAGTGAGCAAGGGACTCACGTCTGAGCATACCCTGCCACACTTATGGCCTGGCTGATGAGGATTATGAATCCGAAACCGGTCCCAGGATGCTTGTTTCCGGTCCATGGAAGACATGGCTTGGCAGTTCGGGCTGGACTGTTCCCATGAGGCACAGGGTCAGACTGATTTGCATATGGCCATGTCTGAAATGGGGTGGCTGAGTGGGCTAAAGAATGGTGATGGATTAAACCCAGATCAGTTGACTGGGGGTGAGTGTTTGATTTGCTCAAACGCTCCGTCCATCATCCCCTTTTGTATCGCTTTGTTCGCCCTAAGTGTGGCAGGGTATGCTCAGACGTGAGTCCCTTGCTCACTTGGCCACTGGATTCAAGATAGCCTGGCTGATGAGGATTATGAATCCGAAACCGGTCCCAGGATGCTTGTTTCCGGTCCATGGAAGACATGGCTTGGCAGTTCGGGCTGGACTGTTCCCATGAGGCAGAGGGTCAGACTGATTTGCATATGGCCATGTCTGAAATGGGGTGGCTGAGTGGGCTAAAGAATGGTGATGGATTAAACCCAGATCAGTTGACTGGGGGTGAGTGTTTGATTTGCTCAAACGCTCCGTCCATCATCCCCTTTTGTATCGCCCCCAGATCTATGTCTGCTAGTTCCAGACACCTCCCTGCTGCTCCTGAATGCTTGCATGCTGGACTCCGGAGATCAGCCGGTCCATTGAGCCTCTTTGCTGCTCCCACATATTCCCCTCATAATCTCAACTCTACCGAACCCAACTGGCCCTCTGCACAGCTGCTGCAAGTCAATGGTCCCACTCCAATAAAGTACTGATTCCCTTTGGGTGAGTCCTGTTCCCGGCTTGAAGACACTCCACCTCTCTTTCCTATTCTTACATCGAGTTCAGAGCCTCCTGATTGACGAGGGTGACAATGACTAGCCTCTTTCCCAACGGCAGCAGGGTTCACAAATGAACTCTCGGCAGTGTGTCGGGCGTGCGAAAAAGACACCATGCACACCCCTCTTTGCTGCACTATCACTCCAGGCTGCTCACCCACCTTGCGTTGCTGCTGTGGCGGGCTGCTGCTCCCCCCTGTGCAGGCTCTTGTTCACCGCATTCCACACGTTGCACCCCAGCAGGCAGAGGAGTAGCGTTGCCGCGGTCCTGCTCATGTCCACGGCCCGGGTGCGGCGCTGCTACTGCGGTTAAGAGCAGGAGCGGAGGGCAGCACCGCAGCCGCACAGCATCAGAAGCTGGCGTCCGCCCCTGACGCAGCTCTGCGTGCTCCCACCGTCCGCAGCACCATGCCGCCGGGGTTCCAGGTGTGTTTGCGCTGCCGGCAGCCCCCGCTCTCCCGGGCTCTAGCACGCTGGCAGGACTCCCTGCAGCTCCCACTGCCCTTTCTGGGATTACGGCGCTGCTCTTCTGCCTGGCAGCCTCGTGCGCAGGGCAGTCCTCTTATGCAGCGCCAGCGTTGTTTCGCTGCTCCCCAGGGCGTTTGCCGCTGCCCCGCTCTGCGAGGTTCACGGGGGAGTCTTCGGTGAGTCACTGTCGGAGGCGGGTCCCTGGGGTGTGGCGGCAGCACCTTTTTTTTTCTGGATGCAAGCCCCCCGGCGGGCACCCTTCTGCCGGTGGGGGGGCTCCTTTGTACGGGATCCCGGGGCTGACTACTGCGAGCTGTGGGGGAAGCTGGCATCGGCTCTGCAAGCTGTGCGGACCGTAAACTACTTATAAACTCCTATCCCCTATACCATACTCAAGACCTAAAACAAGCCAGGGAAAATGTAAACATGAGTGCGGGGACGGGCTGCAACCAGGTTCAGGGAAATCTGAACTCCCGCGGCTCATAAACACAATCATCTTCCTCCGAGGTCATGTAGAAATGCCTCCTGGAGAAAGCCCCGTCATTTTCCGACTGGGGGGGGGGTAGTGTTTTTCGTTCTCGCCTCTTTCCATTGGCTGGAAAGTAAAATCCAGACAATGGGAAGAGGAGAGAAAGAAAAGAGAAAGAAACAAAAAAACACCCCCCCGAATTTTGCCTTGAATGGAGTGACGCCCCTCCCTCCAATGGCTGGCCTCCGTTTAGGAAGCCAGCCAATGGAGAAGAGGGGCGGATTCAAGCCCCCGTACTGAAAAACAAAATTTCTCGCCAGCGAGACTGCGCAAGCGCAGTCTACGCAGGCCGAGACTTAAAAAGTCAGCATTTTCTGCTGATCGTGATATAGTCAAAAGGGGTCCAGCCGCAGAAGGATCCTGTTGGGATGTCACTCAAACAGAGATTTAGATTTGATGCAACTGTTGAATAAACTGGCAACATTCTTATGCTTGCATTCTTGCACAAGCATTTCAAACATGTGCTTGGACTTTATGACTAAATCAAGCATTCCGGGGGTGTTTGCTTCACATTGGATAGAAGGGATAAGACTTTGTCTCCTCTTGTTTAATCATATTTCCGTGGTCACTCTTGACGGTGTCACCAGGAAAGCAGCATGCACACTTTTTGCCAGGGAGGCCAAAGTAGCTCAGCTTTGTTCAGCCCCCGCTTTCAACAGCCGGCATATCACCTGCAAGGTCAGCAATACCTTGCCCCCACCCCACAAAAAAGAGCCGGTGATTCACTTTGGAGATAGGATTGGCTCAACTTTATTTTCTCATGATGCAATGCTCATTGCTAGTGGTGCCTAAAAAACTGCACTTTAATGGAAATTGGACAACCCGTGTGAGGAATGAAGATACAGCTTAGAGAATGCTGCATGCATGGGCAGTTATCTAAAGCACCAATGAGAATATGGACTTTATACTGAGAAAGGCACACTTATGAGCAAGAATATATTTATACGCAAATATGCTTCGTAAGGAACTTTAATGGAACTAATACAAGCACCAAAAAAACTAAACGATTTACTTTAGGATTAAAAGTAATGTCTGTAATAGTGATGTGTGTCTTTTTCTAGACCTAATAATGCCAATAATAGAATAAAAAAAAAATCGGGAATGAGAAATGGTGGAATAGGCGAGGAAAAAATACTTGCAATGTGTAACCTCGAAGGGCAAAGATGTGAAACTAGGCTCTGCTGTTACAGTCACTAAGTGAGAAAATTATAATCCTACACAAAAAGAGTCAAGAGGTCATTTTTTATGTACCTTTTAGCCAAGCACTACAAATATTTTGGCTGCATTGTAAGTCCATCAACCCGTCGTTGTGTTGCCATGTATGTCTCTCATTTGCAGCTTCATATTCCTTTTCAATAAGCTGTATGTGTAAAGTGTTTTAATACCAAAAATTCTAAACCCATATTTGCGGTCTGTCATCTATGTTTTGAAGCAAAATATATTCTTCGGATGCCACAAGGTCCTAAATTTGGTCTTGAAAGTATTACGGATTACTTGCTTCACCTATGCCATGCCAAAGGTGAATAAGACTTCCACTCGTTTGCACTAGAAAATGAAAGGCCCTGTAGGCCTCCATTGCAGCTTCAAAGCAACAGAATGTGTTAGAAACACAAGGAGAAAATAAGTAATACAAATTTGAGGTGCATTATCAATGCTTTATTTGCACCCCCTCCCCCCCACCCACACAAATAAAAACATTAACGAAACTGACTTAGAACACATGTGTGGCTATTGCAAATACACTGCACTCACAGATTAGTGTTGAATCTGAGACGCACTCATACATGGTATAATTTTTTGGATAAACTCTAGATAAAATAAACTGAATAACAAATTAATATCAAAGTGGTTTCATGGTATAGGTATAATACGTGGCAACTGTACAATTTGAAAATATGTTCCCTGGGGCTCTGGAGATGTGCAACTCGTTCCTGTATTGCCATGTAATCAATATGGTTTAAAATCAGATCAACACCCTAGAATACTTATTAACGTTTTCTCAAGGCGTTGCATAGCTTTTTATATGAATTAAAAAGTCTTTATTCGGTTTCAAACAAACCATAAAGATAAGACACAGTCAATTAAAAAACACGGTAAATTCATAATAATAAAAACACCCACTATCATACAAGTACATCGAAAGAAAGCTTTGTGCCATATTAGGGTAAAGTGACTTTGTGCATACAATACAATCACCACTGTTACATGCCCTCTCCTTCTATTAATAATGTCATTAAAAACAAAATACATAAACAGTATACCTTATTTCCCAACAATTCTACAGTTGACTACGGAAATCATAAATCTGTAAATAGTTAAGCACACCTTAGCAAATTGGAGCAACTGCAGGTACCCCAGTGCCTCTCTACATTTCCGCTTCTTTAAGTTTCTCAACAATGGTATTAGTATACGTTACAACTCATGCAAAAAAAATACGTTTGAGTTGAGACTGAGGCATTTGAGTTACATGGGCACAGGGACACATCTTTACGGATAAACACATTTGCAGGATAAGACACCAAAAGATGAGCCATTGCTAATAGGATTAGGTAACACCTTTGTTTGCGAAGTGACCTAAGCAGGCATGGCTCAATGGATGTAGTAGTGGACAAAGGGTAGTACAATTCAACCAACCGCTTCTTCAGATTTCTACTATCAGCTTTAGTAGTTCACCTTTCACTATGGCATTTTGCGACCAACTTGCGCTTAGCAGTGAATCGAACAGGTTCAACCTAATAATTGCTCGCAAATCTTCTCTGATACGTGTGAGCCATCTAATTTTAAGGTCCTTGCCATTTTAAGGCCGTCAGTAATCACAGTTTGTGTCAAGGAGGCCTCTGGTCTGGACCAGATCGATAGCCATAACAGAGTAGGCGCCATCCTCAAGCGATCCAGAGATATTGGAGCCTAGTTCTTTGTGTGCAATTATGGATGTGTTCTGCTGCTTTGTCGACTTCAAAGCCTCCTTCGATAGGGTCCCTAGGGAGGCCCTATGGGAAAAGCTGAGGAAGTGGGGAATCCCAGACAAATTATTGAATGCAATTATTCAACTGCACTCACGAACCTGGGTTCGAGTGAAGTTAGGGTCCGGCACGCATCTCTCGCGAAGAATTTCAACAACGAGAGGCGTTAAGCAGGGATGCGTGCTGGCCCCCCTCCTCTTCAACTTGTTCATAGCTGACTTATCTAGTACCCTGGATGAGGTTAATAGCCATCTTCCAAAGGTAGGAGGTACGGCATTAAGTAATCTCCTATAAGCCGACGATCTGGTGCTGTTTAGCCGCACAAGGGTGGGGTTGCAAAGGCTTCTTGATACACTGCTGCAATATACGATTAAGAACCAATTAGAAGTCAACATGAAGAAAACCCAGGTTGTTCCGTTTGGGAAGAAGCGATATGCCGGTGGCGGATGGTCATTTAATAACAATGCCCTCACCACAGGCAAGTCGTATAAATATCTGGGGGTCCACCTAGACTCCAGGGGCAACCTCACAAAGCAGCGTGACGAGATCGCGGCCAAAGCAACGATGCTTGAGGTGTCATTGACTAAGCTTTCGAAAAACCTGTCAGGCCCCACTTTGTCACCCCTTTTGGAAGTGCTGAAAGCGAAAATTGGCCCCACCCTGTCGTATGGTATAGGGATATTCAAGGGCAAACTGAACACTGTTCTAAATCAGCACACGATTAAAATTTATAAAAATGTTCTTCAGCTGCCACACTCTGCATCCCCTCCACAGATTAGATTAGAGATGGGGCTATTGAATTATGATGTTTCCAGCATTGGGGTATTTCTTAATCTGTGCCACAAACTAAGACAATCCAACCCAGGCACACTAGAGTGCCTAGTCTGGCAAGAAATAACTGAGAAAAACCCAGAAGGAACATTCAGCCGTCTTTTTAAGGATTATATCCAACAAATGTCAGCAGACGGCCTCTGGGCCCTCAACCCCAGTCAGCCAGCATTTAAGTTCGCAATCAAAAAATGTGTAAGAATGCAATCACTCATTAGTGACAAAGCACTGTTTTCAAAACGAAGTCATTCATGGGCAGTTATTAATTCCTATAAATCGGCTAATCCCTGCCTCTTACCTCTCCAGCACTTATTCACTGTATTTAAAACGTAGTTTTATAACTATTAGAATGGGTGACTGGCGATTTTTGCTAAATGTACCCCCCCTGGCGTCGTACGGAGGAGGATACAACCTGCAGAGGATGTGGCGAAGCAGCAGAAACGCTACTGCATGTGGTTTGCATTTGCCCCGCCTTCGACCTCCAACGTAGGCTTAAGCTGAGGGGGGAATGGAATCGACTGGGTGTTCAGACCTGCAGGCAAGCCATTATTGCGGCATTGAGCCCAGATAACACAGATTTAAACATAAGACTGACAAACTTGATCCAGCATGCATATCGCAATTTTAAACAAAAGTGGCCTGCTACAGCTTCTCCACTACCTTTTTTTAATTAAACAACGCTTTTAAAAGTCTCAACCCAGTAGGCAATTAGCGCCAAGAATAGCTTAAATAGCTCCTTGTGATTACGGTTTGTTTATGTATGAAATCATAGCTTAGTGGAGCAGTTTTAATAATACTTGTAACTTGGAGACCGAGGAGATGATCATTTAGACTCTCGCTGTGTTTGCATTGTTTTTAGTATTTGTAAATAATATGAACTGGAAATTCTCTTTTAAAGATATTTGTTTTATATCTAAATAAAGATTGTTGATTTGATTATGGATGGAACATTGTTTGGTAATGACAATAGTCTGCGCAAAAAACTATTTTCACTGGTCTGTATTTGGGAATGATCCATTTAACCCCTGCGCCATAGAAGACAATAGGTACAGGCATGGTTTTATACATTTTCATGGCAGTATCCAAAGGCATGGTCCCTAATTTAGCAGCAAATTTAAACACAGAAGCTGTTGCTTCCTCAAATTGGCTTGTTCTCACACGCCTAAGATGCTTCAAAGTGATTTTACAGTTGATCGGGACCTGCAGGTAGGTAAAACCAGACACACACTTAAGTGCAGTGCCATTAATATGGAAAGGAGTCAACCTTCTTCATGGGCAGATGCAAACAATAGCGAAAGACTTTAATATGTTTACAGGGCCGGTATCTTATACGAGTATTGTTTAAAGTTAACTTTCAATTGAAGCTGGACCACTCCAGATTCCATCTATACACAAGGTCTCAGCATCAGTAACAGCTCGATCTAATAAACGCAACTACTTTGAAGGGCTTAAAAGCATGAACAAGATTTGTTCATGTTCAGCAAGAGAAGCAAATATATTAGTACAAGGGAATTGATTAGTTACATTTTTAGGTCGAGCCTGGGCAGCGCATGTGCTGCTCTGCGAGCCATGCTTTATTGGAATATGTACTTGAAGCCCTGCCCATATTAGTCACTGACTTGTGTCATTGTCCTTCGTAAATGCTGTCTTCTGATTCGTTATTTGGCTTGTTATTCCCTCCTTAGTACCGCCTTGTCTTCATTTGTAACCTCCCATGAGGACTGACCCTTTTGCTTCGGTTGTTACACAGTATGTGTTATTTAGTCTGTGAGCACTAATTTCTTTAATGCGTTCCGTACTGCAGGAGGGTCAAACATTTGGAATGCAATAGGTTTCGTATTTGCAAGAGTTTAAGCTCTAGGCATTGTAAATTGCAATGCCTTTTATTTATGTTTTAAAAACCAAATAAAAGCAATTGTCATTATCACCCTTTCTTCCTCCAGGTAATAACATCCCCCCCACCCAAATACTTTAGTACAGGTCTCGCGTCTATTCTAGTCGCCTCTCTCTTTTATACTACATTTTCTTTGTTCATTCATTTCTAGCGATGTCTACCACTGCAAGAATCCATTCTTGCATCCCGCCCCTCACGCTCTACCAATGTATTTCCAAAGAGCAGCACTTTACCTGTCAAAAAAGGCCATTAAATGACTAGTCAAACTTTCAGCGTGGATCAGCTAAGCAGACCGAACCCAGCGATAATTGTCGCTGAGCTACGAAATTGGAGAGGTTCAAAACGCTATAGTTTGATTGCCTTCGTCTGTGAGAGCTGCACTGTGATTTTTCATAGAGGGCTAGCACTGTACTTTTACTGTTAAAAGTGCAAGTTCACTTCAACGAAGTGTTGGATTTTATTTTTTATTAACTAAAGGGGAAGTTTCCTCAGGAATATAATCGGGGAAGTTACAGTTACCTTCTGCTGGACGAGTCTGGTGACAGCATTCAATTTATTCTGCAAAGCCACGTGTTGGGCCACGGTCTGCAACTGTTGTGCTGCGTTCTGCATGAAAATCATAGGGTCCCGCAGACCTCCGGTGTTATTGTTCCCCGTTGGGGCTTCCGAGACTGAAGAGACAATATTGTGGTCTACGCCTCCTTTCAAATCCCTTGGCATACCATCACCTGTTCCCAAATTAAGGGCCACTTCCTCCTCCACCGTCACCTCAACCACCTGCTGCTGGTCGAGCAGCTCCTCCAGCCGTCGCTGCTCGTCGTCCGCATGACCGGTGCTCCCCAACAGCGAACAGCCGGGCTGCATGTAGATAACTTCATCGGTCGGGCCACCACCACCCGGTGCTGCCGAGATTTCACCAGGGACGACCTCTTTCCGAGACAGACTGAATGGTATATCCATCTCCACGTAAGTGGGGCCCCAAACTTGCAGCACCTCCGACTCCTCGCATTCTTCGCCACTATCCTTTTCGGCTTCTGCCATCTTGATCTGATCACAATATCCGGAAGTGTTTCAGCTACGTTTTGCTAATCGGTCGTTTGTAGACGATGCTGCCAAACCATGAGGTTGCAAGTGATGGAAAATGCATTGCACGATTAATCAGTGCTCAGGCGATGCTCCAACTGCTTCCAGATTGTAATCCAAGAAGCAGCATTCACAAAGGAAAAACTAGAGCGTCAACGCACCGCCTTTTCGATGCACCGTAATCTTGGCCGCCATATTGTAAAAGTGTCTATTTACTGTTGAATTATAGCGTTTTAGTCATATTGTTTTTTTCTCAATAATAATCAACATTGTTTTCATTATGTTATTATGTGGCTTTAAATTCCTGACAGCCGACAAAATAAAGAAACATATTATGCAATTTATTGAAAATAGGTATAGTTGGTGACTCATTAGAGAACCACTTTGTTTCATTTTGATCTTTAACGAGGGATTTGCAACACTCAAAGCCAGTTTTCCTGAATGGTAGTCTCGTTTATGTGTTGAATATACTTGCGTCACAAGAGCCGAGCTTGTCCTCCTTTTATTTCTACAGTCCTAGTTTAGATTTGCTACTTCTAGGATGACCCACTGGGGTATTCTATAATGGAACTTTTTATAGTATTTGTGAATAAGAATTTTGAATTCTAGTAAAGACTGGCAGTTACGAATTATACATTCTATTCGCTCCATAATTGCAATAGCAGCTTCGGAACAAGCACTGGCAAAGCCAATAGGTCTAGCCTATGAGACTCTTTGGCTTTGTTAATGTTTGTGTTATTTTTAGCCATGTTGAACAGCATTCGCCCAAAATAACCAGACCCACGCACAGGTTTATCAAAGAGCAGAAAAGGCCACCTTTATTTTAGATCAGGTAACTCCAAAATTCAGGCAATTGTGTTTATACATCAACAATTTAGTAAAACGTGCCAAAACCTTTAATCTTTTCCTACGTATAAAATATTAACATTTTCAGACCGAAACCTTCAATAGCATGTTATCAAATTCCTTCCAAACCTTGTGTTTCACTTCTCTTCATTTGTTACCTTTACACCTTTCAACTTTCTTTTGCTCAAAATTCAAGGTGGGCAAGCCCGCTCCAGACTTCCCAATATAAGTGCCACCCAGGAAAACCGAAGAGTTTTCCTGGACCCCACACATATCGTAAGTCAATTTTATTAATCCCTTCCAGTGCACCATAAATTCACTTGCAGTTCTTTTGCTAAAAAATCTCTCAGCTCAAGCAAATAATATGCTAAACGCAAATCCTTCAAGTGTACCCCATCATCCCTAAACAGGTGGCCCTCTCTGCTATTAATGTGTTCATGGCAAATGTACTTTATATCCATTCCCACACAAAAAACCCTCATCACCCTGTTCAATTTTCTTCAAGCCTTGTCCATTGCAGAATGATCCCTAGCGTTCCTCCAGTGTTGTCTGTAAATGAATTCAGTCCACACTATGCAGGTGCCTAACCAATTGTCTTTTAAAACTGCTAAATCTAGTTGCATCTTCTTTATTAATGTTAAGCCGGACAGGGGCACCAAGTCATTTTCGCCAAGGTGGATTGCTAATACAGCTGGCAAACCTCTGTCATACCTCATCTTGGAGATAGTAGGGAATAGCTCGTCCCATCTCATTCCACCTTTCCCACGCCATTGTATCTCATGTTCATCACTGGGAATGCCGAGGCTCCGTCCATAGATTTGCAACTCAGCAAAGATGGCCGCCCATTTGATAAATGAATGCCCGACAATCCAGATTTGCATTTTCCCAGCTACACCACGAATATCACCTATATAGAAAAAACAATTAGCAAAACTAGCAAAAAACAGTAATCAAGCCATCATTTGCGCACATAACGGGCACAGCAACCTGACTTCCATCTCCCTATTTTTTTGATGGCCTCCCATCCCAAGCCCAACCTCGTTTATTGTAACAACAATCGGGTAGGGCAGATAAAATCTGTTGTAACAAGTGAAAAGTAATGGGGGCCCGAGGCCTGGGTACTATGCTCTTCTCTTTGCTCAAACCCTTTAACATCCTTGTGACCAGAAAGCTATGAATAGGATCAATTCACCAATGCAAACGACTATAAAACGAAACCCCAGCTAATTTACCTCTTATTGTGTTAGCCAATAAATTCTCGTTAGACAAAAACAAAATAAAATCCAAAATAATGGGAACCAATACTTGTGTGTTGCTACTGGTATGAAAATACTGCACATAACTGATGAACTCCGCCCATGTTTGTCTGTAATTCCTCTTAGTAGTCTCAGCCAAAGAATCCTCTATCAGTTGAGTAATTCTCATTCCCCTAGGGCCCAAATTTTGTCTGGGATGGGAGTTTTGCTGGTCTCTGCCCCTGGCGCCAACGCACGAAAATGCTGCCAATTGAAACGATACAGGGTGTCAGCAATGCAGTTATTAACCCCTGGAATGTGTTTTGCTTTAAATACTATGTTCAACCTCAAACTGATCAGCATAAATTCCCTGAGCAGTTGTAAAACCCTCAAATCCTTAGCTTTTTGATGGTTGATTAGATTCACTAGAGCCATATTATCTACATGAAATAGGACCGATCTGTTCTGAAATTCTATTCCCCATACCATGAGTGCAGCAATAAGGGGGAATAGTTCTAAAAAGGCTATACTCCTCCCTTGTGTAATCCAATTCTCCGGCCACTGCTCGGCACACCATCTTCCGTCTCAAAAGATGGCAAAACATTTTTGAGCCCGCTGCATCAGAATACAATTGTACCTGCCACACCAATTGCTCCTCAATGAAATGCAATGGGACCCCGTTAAAATCTTGCAAAAATGTCAACAAAACTTTCAAATCTTCTTTCACTTGTCTAGAAATGCGCACCTTATGATGAGGTAGCCAGGCACCTGACATTGCCATGCCCAAAGTTCTACAAAAGCTACGGCCTGTTCTAATGACTCTGCATGCGAAGTTCAGATAACCTAGTAAACGCTGAACCTGTCTAAGCTCCAGCTTTGCTTGTCCCAATGCATGTGTGACACACTCCTTAATCTTGTGCAATTTGTCTTGTGGCAACTTGGCTAGCATTTCCACCCTGTCAATCTCAATGCCAAGGAAAGTTAACCTTGTAGTAGGACCTACCGTCTTTTCCAGCGCTAAGGGCACACCCAACTCCTCTGCAAATTTCTGAAATACATCCAATGCCACCTGACAATCCTGTGTCCTCCCTTTGCCCATGAAAAGAAAATCATCCAAATAGTGACATGCGGCACCTTGCTGACACTTCTGTGCAAACACCCAATTTAAAAAGGTGCTAAAAAGCTCGAATAGCGCACATGACGCAGCACAACCCATGGGAAGTATTCTATCTACGTAGTAAAATCCATCAAAAAACATACCCAACAACTCAAAGTCTGACGGGTGTATCGGTAATAACCTGAAGGCAGATTGAATATCGCACTTGCCCAATTCTGTGCCTTTTCCCAAATGATTGACCATTTTCAGAGCCTCATCAATTGATGTGTTCGAAACAGTTGTATCCATGGGAGAAATGAAATCGTTGACTGATTGGCCCTCCGGCCATGACAAATGCTGGATCATTCTAAACTCACCAGCTGTCTTCTTAGGAATAACTCCCAATGGTGACACAATCAGGTTAGGCAAAGGACACATCTCAAAGGGGCCTGCTACTCTGCCTAAGGACACTCTTCAGCAAATTTCGTTCTCACTATGTCAGGAAATTCTTTAGCTGACTTTAGATTTTCAGCCCAGCGCCGTACTCTAGGACCTTGATAACTGATCTGAAAACCTTCCATGAATCCCCAATACAATTTGTTCGCTGCATTCCAGTCCGGGTAAATTTCCAACCATGCTATCATAGCGTCTAACTTAATTGGTGTAGCCGCCTTTTTGAACAATTGGGAATGGGGTCCCCCTTCCTCTCGCACCCGGACTTCCTTCTGGCATTCGTTGTCCCCCCGCCCCTGATAGCACTGTAACACACTGGGTAACAGAGTTGCGGCCTCCACATTGGGCACAATCATGTCTAAAGCGGCAGACTGGTCTGCTGCAATAACCTCTGTTAAAATTCCAACATGTTTCAAACCCTGCCATCTGACCTCTCCCTGCTGTACCCGCCCCTGGCTGAGCGGGACGCGCCAGAAAGGGCCGATAAAAAACTGGTAGACCGCTAGCAGTATGCGTTGACGCTGGCGGATTTCCCGATGACATCCATTTTAGCCACAATTCTGCATCTACTTCCCCCCAAGGTTTCTCTGGGAATATACTCATTCTGGCTCGAAATTCCTCTTCATAATTTAGCCATGCTTAGCCCCCAAAATGCATCTGCGCTTTCCGCACTACGTCCATGTATTTAAAAACTGAAACCGCCCTCTCGGGGTATTTTTCGGTGTATATGCTGGCAAATATGAGAAATGCTGATGTCCAATTCTCAATATTGCGTGGGACCCTAGGACGCCTCGCTAACTCCCACTCCTCTTCCTTCGACTCTTCTTTAGACTGCACATCTCTATGCAACAACTTAAAAACGTCTACATATTCATGATCCCAAATTCTTTGTTTCTTTTTTAATGATGACTGCATCCCTAAAGGCATCGCCAAACCCATGTATGGAAGATGTGTCCTTGTGCTTACCTCAACAACTGTCGAGTTTTGAACTAACTGGTGCTTATCCTGTTAGACTGCCTCATCACTCACCCCCTTTTCAGCAATGTGGGCTTCATCCAATGTATCATGCAACTTACCCTTCTTCCTAACCCCTGACCTTACCTGCTTGTCCTGTTCCCTTAAATCGTCCCCCACCCGTTTGCTTAAATTATGACAAGTGGAATCCCATGCATACCACCATTGTTGCCTACCTCTCGGAATTTGCTCCGCTCTGTCTTGAAACTCTTGAATGACGGTCTGCTTACGCCGTTGTAACTTCTCCGCAGTTGTCAGGTCCGCTCTTGACTGCTGCAACGATTGAGAACAAGATGTTGCCCCCTCCCTGACCCGCAAAAATCTCTCCCCTCTTCCACCCAACCTTCATTCTCTTGCCCTGCACATAATTCACCTTCCTCCTAAGAATTGTTGTCCACTTCAAAATTAAAATTTGGATCTCCCCCCACCAGACCGCTTAGTACCAGTGCTAGGACATTCACCATCACCAATACCACCATCAAATTGAGGCCAATCTCTGACAGACCTCCGCTGCCTGCTTGAAGGGAATCCGCTCGTGACCCGTCAAATACTGCCATACTTCTGGCAACCGCGAAATGCGCCGCTGGCCAAGGCTTCCCAACTATTCTGCCGTCATTTGTAGCTGCGCCAACAGTACTCTTCCTTGCCCGTTTACCTGACACGACTGCTTGGAATGAATCGTCCTGTCTCTTGCTCTAAAACTGGCGAAGCATTCTCTTTATCACCACCGTGTGTATTGCCATGTGCCACCCAAACCCACTGGCCTTCCTCTTCCCACATAACTTGATCATGTCTGTGGGACCTATTGCCCGGAGGGGACCTGGCACGAGGGAAAATGTATTCTGTGTTATAACGGCTCAGTGGCTCCCTATCAGTTCACGCCTGTCCTTCAAAACTCTGGGGAAATGAGTGTCTATTGGCCCTTACCTCCACTACATCAAAATCACAATCTGTTGCCGGGAATAGGTAGTCGTCATCAAAGGCATTCCTCATTTCTGTCTCTACACTGGTGTGCAAATTGCCACCACCACTTGCAGACTGACTCTGAGAACCAACAGTACTAATTTCTTGCGACAGTGCCCTAACAGGTTCATTGGCCATTGAAAACCTTTCTGTATTTACTGGCGGCTCCTGAACCTCAATTTCGTCCTCAGAATCACTATAATAAAGGACCAGTGATGGGGTCTGACGTGCGATGGCAGACTTAGAAAACTCGAGGGGAACATTTTCTGTCAAACCTGCACTCTCCGTCACTGCATGCGCTCCTGCGTCACACCTTGTATCTGCCGCCTGGCGCACCCCGCCACTAACCTGCCCGCCACGTCTCCCCCCACGCCTGTTGAAACCTTTGAAAGGCGCCTTGCTGAAACAAAACATGTCTTCTACCCCACCCGAAATACCCCTACCTTCTCCTGGTGCCAACCATGCAGCTGCCTCTTCCCTCACAGCAGGGCGGTCCTCAAGAGCCCCAACTGGAGACAGGGAGTGGGCCTGTCGCTTCAGCACTGTGCGCACCGTGCGCTTGGCTCCACAAACGCTGGCTGGTCTTCTTTTCGCCAAGCGCGAAGCTCCCCGCCAACTCAACGAACTCTGGGGCAAACAAGCAGCCACTGCACGCTGTACCCCTGTCGCCGCCTGCCTTCGCCGCCTGACAGGGGAATGCTGCGCCACCCTACGAGCCTCAGCTGATAATAAATCGGCCTGACCCGCCTCTTGTATTACACGAAGAGCCTCAAGCAGCTCCGCCTTAACTGACATGCTGCCTAAAAAAAAATACACGCACCAAAACTACAAAACCCCCCTAGGACCACTCAATGGCAAGGAGATAGGGCTGCCTCTAACACTGTTATCTGGAAAAGTCACTTCAATTAAACTAAACACTTTCGCTTATGAGGCACATCTTAAATGAAAACCTTTCCCTGTCAAAAAGCTCTGAGCCCGGGGCTGTGGGGCCCCCTCAGGGAGCAGCGTCTGCCAGTGCCTTTCAAAATATGGATAAATACCCTGCAATAAGGAACAGTCTGCCCAGGAAAAACGGCAAAAATGCCAACAATTTCACAACAACAATTGCGCACTTACTAAACTCAAACGCCTCCCGCTACCCAGCTGCCGCCTCTCGACCTCCCTCGGCACGCACTGTGACATTTCACAGCGCGCGCCCCTGCCTTCCTATCTTCCCTATCCCCGTGCCCGGTCTGGTCCATCGGGCGAAAGACCCCAGGGGGAGACCGCTCGCGCTCTGCTCCCCTTGGGGCCCCCATGGGGCTGCTGTGCACCAGGTCAAAACAAGCATTGTGAAAGCCAACATTTCTCTGCAATCCAAGAGCTATTTCAGTTGTCAATGTCTTTTTTTTGTTGAAATATCTTTATTGGAATTTTCAGATTTTAACATGACTGGCATCATGATTTTGTACAAAATATCCAAATATTTATAATATAATTATAGAACACATCTTATCTTATCTTATCTTAAGGGAGTTTTGTATAGCGCTCTGTCACCGTAAGTTTCCTGGCGCTTGATGGGTGCTGAAGAATGTAGGAGAGGGGAGCTAGCCAGACTGTGTAAAGAGATGAGTTTTCAGAAGTTTTCTGAATTCCCAGAGAGAGTTAGAAGATTTAAGCAGTAACGGCAACTGGTTCCAGAATTTGGGGGCCAAATGGGCAAATCTGCAGCCGCCATATTTTTTGAGTTTGATTGGAGGGGCAGTCAGAAGTTGGCGATGAGAGGACCGTAAGTTACGTGCCGGGCGATAAGGGATCACTAGGAATCTGATGAAAGCGGGAGAGGTACCAGTTACAGCTTTGAAGGTCAGGCAGCCGATCTTAAATGCGGCTCTCTGTTCGATCGGCAGCCAGTGGAGTTTGCAGAGCAGTGGTTTTGCAGACTGCCACTTCGGGGTTTTATAGGCCAGTCTCGCCGCCTGGTTCTGCACAACTTGCAGCCTATGGAGAAGATATTTGGGCAGGCCGTGGTACAGAGAGTTGGAGAAGTCCAGGCGGGAGAGCACCAGGGCGATCAGGACTTGTAATAGGGCCTCAGGCGAGAGGAGGTGGGACACTTTCCTGATTCTCCTGAGCTGAAACATGCAGGATGACACGACTGCACCGACCTGAGGCTTGAGGGAGAGCTCAGTGTCTATGATAACCCCAAGGCTCTTTGCCGATTTTGCCGGGGTGGGCGGGGAGCCCAACTCTACAGGCCAGAACTGTGGGCCCCAATGGATGGGGCTATTGCCTGGGAGGATTAGCTCTGTCTTCCCCGGGTTCAGCTTGAGCTGGTTAAGGTTCATCCATTGCTGGATGTGAAGCATGACCGCCTGACAGTCAGGAGCTGCGGTGGGAGTATTGAGAGGGAAGATGATTTGCAGATCGTCTGCGTAATTGAAGACGGTAATGTCCCAGCTCTTCAGAGAGTGGATGAGCAGGCGAAGATAAAGATTAAAAAGCAGGGGAGACAGAGAAGAGCCCTGAGGCACTCCACAGGTGGATGGTTCCCTAGGGGCCGTGAAGGGGCCCAGGTGGACAGCCTGGGTTCTGCCTGTCAAGAAAGATTTGATCCAGGCCAGGGCAAGGCCCTGGATGCCGGCTTGTTCGACACGGTCGAGAAGGATGTTGTAGTCCACCGTGTCGAACGCTGCCGACAGAACCAAAGCCTGGGGAGACCCTTTGTCGGCATTGCTACTGAGAGAGTCCATGACCGCCAAGATCACGGCCTCAGTAGAGTGGGCAGGTCTGAAGCCGGCTTGGTTAGGCTCAAGGTAGCCGGAGCACTCGACGAACTGGGAGAGGCAGCTGGTGACGTGTGCCTCCAGAATTTTGGAAAGATAAGGCAGGAGAGAAATAGGCCGATAGTTGGCAAGGTCCTCTGGATCAGCTCCA
This sequence comes from Lissotriton helveticus, assembly GCF_964261635.1. NCBI lineage: Eukaryota > Metazoa > Chordata > Amphibia > Caudata > Salamandridae > Lissotriton > Lissotriton helveticus. Next base: position 424,420,678 of record NC_136070.1, read on the forward strand.
GGTTTTTTCATCAGAGGTACCAGGACAGCCTCCTTAAAGGAGTTGGGTACTGTGCCCGCCTCAAGAGAGGTGTTTAACAGTGGTAAGACGCAGTTAGGTAAGGCCAGGCAGATGTCACTAAAGACAGAGGGAGGACAGCAATCCTTAGGGGAGCCAGATTTGACTCGAGAGGCGAGTTTGGCAAGGGAAGGAGGGTCAAGGGGGGGAAGTGTAATAGTGAGCGTGGGTTCCAGGGTTCCAGGGGAGAAACAGATGGGGCGGCGAGAGGGGCAGGGGGGATAGTGTTCTTGATCTTAATGATCTTATCAGTGAAGAAGCTGTTTAGGGCATCACAGGATTGTTGGGTGGGGACCTGTGAAGGGAGGGTTCTGGCATCTGACGTCAGCTCACCCATGATTCTAAATATCTCCTTAGACTTGTTGAGGGCAACGGAGACTCTTTCGGAGAAGTATGAGGATTTCGCTGCTATGATAGCGCTTTTGTATATTTTACGTGCCGTGACGTATGCCTCTCTGTCAGGCGATGAGTAGGAACGTCTCCACCTGCGCTCCATCTGACGCAGTTTAAGCTGCTGGGATTTCAAGGAGGTATTGTACCACCTGTGTGATTTGCTGTGGCGGGAGCGGGGGAATCTGGAGAGGGGGCGAAAAGGTCACTAGCCCTTGCAATCCAGCTGGAGAAGTCGTTTTCCAAAACCTGTACAGTTGCGTTGCTGCGTGGTGGGGGTTGAGTGTCAGCCAGGGAGGAGAGGAAGCCTTGTGAGTCGACGGTGCCCCATTTGCGAGCGACCCCACCTGCCACGGAGGGAGCTTTGACGCGACCCCTGACTGTGATTACCGTGTCAATTAAGTGGTGGTCCGACCAGATACAAGGGGTAATAACAGGACAGGAGCGCGTGAGGTTGTGGGTCCAGATGTGATCTAATATGTGACCCCTGATGTGAGTAGGGGAGGAGACGAGTTGGCTCATGTTGAAATTAGAGAGGACTTCGAACAGCTCTGCAGCGTGGGGGCCGGCATCGCTATCGTCGTACCAATAGTTGAAATCGCCAAAGATAGCGACTCGGGCCAAAGACGTGATCAGATTGGCTAATTGTTCACTGAAGGTGGCATGGAACAGAGGCATGGGAGACTGGGGACGATAAAGGACAATAAGTGTCAGGGCTCCCTCTCCTGTTTCGAGACTGATGATAAGATTATCTACGCTAGCAAGGCTGAACGTGGACGTAGAGATGAATTTAAGCTCCTTCCGTATGACAGCTGCCATCCCCCCACCAGCACGGCCGGAGGGACGATTGATGTTAAGCATATAATAATCAGGGGGCAGTGCTGCCAAGATATCGGGAAGAGAGTCATCGGTTAGCCATGTTTCGGTGATTAGAAGGATATCGGGGCTTTCGACGGTGAGAAGGATGAAGAGGTCGACCTGATGTTTTACGAAAGACCATGTGTTTAAGTATAGAACGCGTATGGGCGAATCTTTACTATCCGGACATGCGAAAGGCTGGACAATAGGGTGTGGGGAGGAGGCTGTACGCGCAATGCCCAGTAATGAGATGCGATCCATACAAGCGGGAGGTAGGATACAGTGTTTGGATTGTAAATTCCTGAGGGCAGATGGGGAATAAGTGACAGGGGTGACAGCATCCCTAGCCCCTGGACCCGTCCGGCCGCGGACGGGCGCAGACGGGCAGGACTCTGGCACGACTCCGGCGCGGGTCGGGCGCGCCCTCAAAGCGCGTCCGCTGCGCGGAAATGTGGCCATCCCCTTTTGTGTGCAACTAGAGCGCGATGATTCCCACCCACACACAAGATGGCCGCCGCTATTCTGTGCCCGGGAACAACTCCACAGCGTCAATACTCGGCTGGGAGTGGCCCAGGGCAGCGGGAAAGAGGGGGAACGAAGTCAGCGAGTCAAGCTTCTTAAATCAAGCTATTTAGATAGAGTTACGAATAAGTAAGTCAAACGCCGATTTTGCAGTTATTTTTGAGTTTAAGAACAAGTAAAATTAATACAGCAAAAAATAACACAGCCTCCCGGCTTCCGCCTCAGGAGGGACTCAGACACTCACACAATCGAGCCCCTGGCCAGTAGGGATCCCTTTTATGCGCAACTAGAGCGCGATGATTCCCACCCACACATAAGATGGCCGCCGCTATTACCCCCAGGTCCCTCCGTCCTCAATACCTTCACAACTAATGAGATGGATCCATCTCCTGACAGAAAAAGAAAAGAAGGAATGCTGGACCTACCCCCACCCTTCCCCCCCTCCCGCCGGGAGTACAAAAGGGTACAGGTCCCAGCATTCCCTCTGTTCTGTTATTTTTTTCTGTCATTCTGACAGTTGGATTGGAAGCGCGAGGAGCTTGAAGACGCTCCCGCGCTGGACTTACTTTTCGGTTTCTTTTCTGGATTCCTGGGCCTCTCCCCCCTGCCTGGCTTGGGGGGAGTGGCGGGGGGCTGCTCGCGCTTCTGGTGGCCGCGCGTGGTGTCTTGGTCCCGCGTGGGCTCGGCGCTCGCCCAATGGCCGCCCTTCCTGGTCTGCCGGGCTTACTGGGGGGCGTGGCCTCCTGTGTGTGACCGGATTGGCTACTCGGGGTGATGCCTTCCGGTTTCCGCTGCCTGACGTCCGTCCTGAGGGGGTCAGGCGCTGCTGTCCCGGCGGTTTTCTCGAGGGTTTAACACTCGGGGCAGTGGTGAGTACCGCATAGCGTTTTTTTGTTCTTTCTGCTACTGTGTGCTTATTCATTCGTGCTGTGGGTGTTTTCTACGCGTTGGAGGATGGGCAAATGTTCGAGGAAGAGGCGCCATAGGGAGAGGTCTTCCTCTTCTTCCTCCAGTTCCTCACGCTCTCCTTCTCCTGCCAGGTCCCGGTGTCGTGGTGGGGGTGATGATGCGCGCTTAAAGCGCTTGATTCGTGAAACCATCACTGAGATGGGTACTCGCAGGGCTTGTGGCAAGGGGGCGGCCTCTGCTCCTGTGTCGTCTGGTTCCTCTGCTGATGAGTCGGCGGTGGCTGGGGATGCTGATCTCAAGGGTAAGTATGTTGACAAGGACGCTCTGCCTGAAATTCTGCTTCATGTCAAGGAGAACTTGGGTTTCACGGATGTGGCGACTCCCAGTACGTCTGGTGGTTCTTTGCTGCGACAGTTCCAGAGTTCTGCCACGGTGGATGTCCCGGTGCACCCCTTCATTAAGGATGTTCTGAAGCGAGAGTGGGCTGATCCTGATCGTATTCTGGTTCCCCGATTTATGGCCCGCCTTTACCCCCTGCAGGATATGGCTACGGAGCTCCCAGACTCGATCCCCATTGACTCCTTTGTGGCTAGTTTGGTGGGTGGCACTTCCTTGTCGGAGGACGCTGTGCTGAAGGACCCTGTGGACAAGAAGGCCGACGGTGCTCTCAGGAAGGTGTATGCTGGCTCCCATCTGGCCTTGAGGGCTGGTGTTTATGGTACTTATGTGGCGCAATCTCTGATTTCTGACATTAAGTCCCTCTATCGGTCGATGGATGATGCCACGGACTGTTCTCCTCTTCTTGGCCAGATTGAGCGCCAGGTGGAGCTTCTTTCTGACGTCTCTTTTGACGTGGTGCGGGCGGCTGCCCTCTCTGGTGGTGCTTGTGTGGCTGCTCGCCGCAGTCTTGTTCTGAAAGACTGGAAGACTGACTCTGCGCAGAAGGCTTGTGCTTTGCGTTTGCCCTTCCAGGGTTCTATGCTGTTTGGGGGGGAGTTGGAGGACAAGTTGCACAAACTCTTTAAGGAAAAGAAGCACTCTTCTTCTTTTAAGGCTTCTCCTGCTGCTCCTGCTCCCTTTAAGCCTTTCTTCCGCCCTTCCTCTCGTAGGAAGTTTCGGAAGGGTCAGGGGAGGTTTGCTTCTGGTCGGGGTCGGGATCGTAAGGCTAGGTCCCCTCCTCCTGCTAAGCTTCGTTCCTGACTCTTTGGCTGTGGTTCCTGGGTTGTTGGTAGGAGGGCGGCTGCACTTCTTCCTGGATGCCTGGGTTCAGTCCTGTTCAGACGCTTGGGTGTTGGATGTCCTCCGTGAGGGTTATGTGGTGGAGTTCTCTGTTCCCCCTCCAGACTCCGGTGTACGCCCAACTCCCTTGCCTGCTTGCCGGTCCAAAAGGAGCCATCTCTCTCAAGGGGTGGAGGCTCTTCTTCTAAAGGGGGCCGTTCAGGAGGTCCCTCCGGAGGAGGTGGGGTCGGGCTTTTATTCCCTGATTTTTCTTGTACCCAAGGTTACGGGGGGTTACCGCCTGGTTCTGGATTTGAGAGTTATGAACCGGTGGGTTCTGAAGATTCCCTTTCGCATGGAAACTCTGCAGCGGGTGATTCCTTTGGTGCTTCCGGGTCACTTCATGTGTACCCTGGATTTGCAGGATGCCTACTACCACGTCCCGGTGCATCCTCGGTCCCATCGCTTCCTGCGGTTTTGTGTTCAAGGGCGTCACTTCCAGGTCCGTGTGTTGCCCTTCGGTCTGCCCCAAGGGTCTTTACGAAGGTGGTGGCTCCTTTGGTCGCTTGGCTTCATCTCCAGGGGGTGATGGTGTATCCCTACTTGGACGATTGGTTAATCCATGCTCCGTCCCGGGACCTGTTGGTGGAGGCCAGAGAGGTGGTTTGCTCTGCGTTGAGTCTGCACGGGTTTCTGATCAACTTCCCGAAGTGTCAGTTGTCCCCGTCTCAGGACTTGGTGTTCATTGGGGCCCGGTTTCGTACGAACCTCAACCGTGTGTTCCTGCCTGTCCCTCGTATCCGGACCCTGGTGTCGCTGGCCAGGCTGTTTCGGGCGGGGGGTTGTTTTCCGGTGCGCCTCTGGTTGAGGCTTATGGGTCTGATGGCGGCAACGGTTTTTACGGTGGCTTGGGCTCGGTTCCATCTGCGCCCTCTGTGGGGTTTTCTTCTGTCCCACTGGAATCCTGTGTCTGGGAATCTGGAGTTCCTGCTGTCGGTTTCTCCTGTGGTTCTCCCGACTCTCCTTTGGTGGTCCACGCGGTTGCATCTGTCCCAGGGTCACCCTCTTCAGCCTTCCCCTTCTCTGGTCTTGACGACGGATACCAGCTCTCTGGGTTGGGTGCAACTTTGGGGTCTCCGTCCCTTCAGAGTCGCCGGTCTGTTCTGGAGTATCGTCGTTCCTCCAATTGGCGGGAGCTGTCGGCTGTTTGTCGAGCTGTGATGGGGTTTCGATCCCTGCTTCTGGGTCACAACGTTTTGGTTTGGTCGGACAATGCGGTGACCGTGGCGTATCTGAACCATCAAGGTGGGGTCCGTTCGGCCTCCCTGAATGCTGTGGTGGTTCCCCTGTTCTGTTGGGCGGAGGGTCACCTTCTGTCTCTGACGGCGGTTCACATTCGGGGAGTGGACAACTTTGTGGCGGATGCCCTGAGTCGCTGCTTTCCGGGGTCGTTGGAGTTGTCTCTCACCCGGGCTGCGTTTCGGCTTGTGTGCGTGAGGTTTGGGCGTCCCTTTCTGGACATCTTTGCCTCCCAGCAGAATGCTCTGCTTCCTCGCTTCTGCTCCCGGTTTCGCAGGAGGGTTGTTGGGGGGTGGATGCCCTGTCGATCCCTTGGCCGTCTCGCCTGCTTTATGCTTTTCCTCCCCTGGCGCTGATTCCTCGGTTTCTGGCACGCCTGTGCCTGGAGTCTCGGGAGGTGGTTGTGGTCCTGCCCTTTTGGCCTCGGAGGTCTTGGTTTCCGACGGTTCGTCTGCTGGCGGTCCAGGGCCCTTGGTTTCTCCCCCTGTCCCCGTCTCCCCTGCGTTCGTCTCCGTCCCTGTCTCTTCTCCGGTTGCGGCTGTCGGTGTGGAGGTTGAGAGGCAGGGGTGGCGGCGACGTGGCTTCCCTGAGCATTTAGCTGTGGCTCTTCAGGGTTCCCGCAGGCCTTCTACCCTCCGGTCTTATGATCGTCATTGGGGTCATTTCTCTCGTTGGAGTGCGGAGCTGGGCCTTTCCCCTTTGTTCTGTCCCTTGCAGGCTGTGCTTCAGTTTTTGTGGGATGGTTTCGAGAAAGGTTGGGCGGTGTCCACTTTGCGTGCGCAGTGGGCGGCTATGAGGGCGTTCCGTTCCCCTTGGGGTACCCTGTCGCATGATGAGAACTTGGTTTCTCGTCTCCTGCGGGGTTTTTCCCTTTCTCGTCCTGTGTCCAGGCCTTCTTTTCCTTTGTGGGATTTGCCTTTGGTCCTTCGAGTTTTGCTTGATCCGCCTTTTGAGCCCTTGTCGGACGTGGACTTAAAGTTTGTCACCTTGAAGGTTGTGTTTCTGGTGGCCATCACCTCTGCTAGGCGCCTTGGGGAGTTGGGGGCCTTGATGGCACGGGAGCCCTTCTTGTCCTTTTCGGAGGCTGGGGTGGTTCTTCGCCTTGACTCCTCCTTCGTTCCTAAGGTCGCGTCTCAGTTTCACCGGTCCCAGGAGTTGGTCTTGCCTGCTTTGGGCCCTGGTTTTGATTCCCCGGAGGGTACTTGTTGGTCCTTGCTGGATGTGTGCCGGGCTCTTCGGGTGTATTTGGAGCGCACGGCTGCTTTTCGGGTTTCTGATTCCCTTTTTGTCTCCTTTGGGGCTGCTTCCCGGGGGCGTAGGGCTTCCTCTGTCTCGATTGGTCGCTGGCTGACGCAGGTCATTTCTTTGGCCTACTCCCTTTCTGGTTCCCCTCCTCCGGTGGGTGTTCAGGGTCGTTCCACTAGGTGGGTGGCTGCTTTTTGGGCTGAGGTTCGGGGCGTTCCTCTGTCTGACATTTGTAGGGCGGCCACTTGGGCTTCTCCCAATACTTTCATCCGGCATTATCGCCTTCCCAATTTGCTGGGTGAGGAGGGTGGTTTTGCTTTGGGGGTGTTGGGTGGTGTTCGCCCTTGATTTATTTTGTCTCCAATAAATCTCTGGATTTCTGTGTTATCCTGGTGGTTTGTTGTGATTTTCTTTGGGATGACGGCCGGGTGCGGCTTTGGTATGTCTCATTAGTTGTGAAGGTGTCGAGGACGGAGGGACCTGGGGGTAATGTCATATTACGTATGGTAATCCTCATTACTCCGGGTCCCGTAGTCCTCGACACCTTCATGACTTCCCTCCCTCCCTCCCTTTGTGCCGGCCTTCATCTTTGGGCTTGGTATTTCAGAGGGAATGCTGGGACCTGTACCCTTTTGTACTCCCGGCGGGAGGGGGGGAAGGGTGGGGGTAGGTCCAGCATTCCTTCTTTTCTTTTTCTGTCAGGAGATGGATCCATCTCATTAGTTGTGAAGGTGTCGAGGACTACGGGACCCGGAGTAATGAGGATTACCATACGTAATATGACATTCTGTGCCCGGGACCAACTCCACAGCGTCAATACTCGGCTGGGAGTGGCCCAGGGCAGCGGGAAAGAGGGGGAACAAAGTCAGCGAGTCAAGCTTCTTAAATCAAGCTATTTAGATAGAGTTACGAATAAGTAAGTCAAACGCCGATTTTGCAGTTATTTTTGAGTTTAAGAACAAGTAAAATCAATACAGCAAAAAATAACACAGCCTCCCGGCTTCCGCCTCAGGAGGGACTCAGACACTCACACAATCGCATATAAAGAATAGTATTACTCATTGCAACAGTGTGATATTATTACTAGTGTACTATTCTCCATTACAAATACTTGCATCGTATGTGAATATGTGTTTTGAGGTCTCTGTATGCCATTGCTCACATGTTTTGCTACTTCATGGTTATAAATTGTAGTGATATCCATCCGCACCATGCTTATGACACGTTCGACCAGGACCAACATAACAAGATCTGATATATATGTGGCCTGAGCACACAAAAACTGTTATACAGACAAGATCATCACTTTTACTGCAAGAAAAGAATTACATAATGATAAAATAAAAGAGGGAACCACTGAAGGATACCAATAAGACATATTTTCTATAACATTAAAACTAAAATGAAACTTATAATATAAAAAACTGCCATCTGTGGAATACAAATAGGATCAATCCTGAGTATAAATGTGTATTATCAGTACATTACCACATAGTGGCTCGTCTAGTCGGGATTTGAATCAGTGCGCATATCTAAATATAATTACAAAACAGCAAAGGGCACCTCTATATCTAAAGACAGACAGGGCACGATAACCACCCACAACGGACCAGGGGGTGTAGTAATTTTCTATTCTATGCACCCTAAAGTGTATCTGCTCCTCTTAGCTGAGCGCTGAATCGCTAGTGTATCTTTTACAGATCAGCAGATGGAGTATTATATTCTTCCACTGTATCACCGCGCTGATGGGCAGTGTGTAGTGCGTCCCAGCCTTGTGCAATAGGATATTTGCAGAGCCTTGCTGTCTCCTCTCTCTGTGTAATGCCGTACTCTCCGCTTGCGTCCATATTGTGAGTGAACGTTTCCAGCTAATTACATCTGGGGGATCCACATGCTTCCATTTCTTGGTTATCAGAAGTTTCGCAGTGATTAGACCTAAATCTCGGAATCTCGAGGTAACCTTATTTTTTTGGGATCTGGCATAGAGCCCTAGAAGGCAAACCTCCCATGACAACGGCATGGGTGTGTCAGTACATAAGGCAAGGATCGTGACCACCTCCTGCCAATAATGTTGAAGGGATGCACAAGCCCATAGCCTATGGAGCAGGTCCGCATCTGGCTGCTGGCAGCGAGGGCATGCAGAAGTGGCGATATGGAAAAATCTATTTATCTTGTCAGGCGAGAGGTATGCCCTCTGTATAATGTTTGTTTGTATCAGCTTGAACCAAGAGTTCCTCGGTATGTACCTAGCTCCCGCTAATATAGCATCCCATTCCCTATCAGTCCAAGGCTGGCCTCTATCTGCCTCAAAGTCGCAGCATCGGCTTCAATGTATGTGCAAGAAGCGCCCCCACCAGCCAATGCCCTACATGTGATCCCGCCCCCATTAGATATATGTATTGTAATAATAGATGCTTCGGTGGCTCAGCTATTAAATCCTCCCAGGCAGCTGAAAAAGCCTTCAGAAGGGAGGTATGTAGAAGGAATTGGCCTGCCGGCAACTCAGCGTCTTCGGCCATTGTCTCAAACGTCAATAATACGCAGTCTCTATATAGATCGCCCAAAGTGTCCAGCCCCACAGCATGCCAGGTCACCAGGGCTGTGTCCGATATACCCAGTCTACCCCTTGGTGTTCCCATCAGTGGCAAAATCGGGGCATATGGAAGTGTCGTGCGGGTAAGATATAAACTCCTCTTGTAACATTCATGTGCCAGTCCCAAGTGTAATTGTGGTGGTCGTGAAAGCTTGGCAACGGGGTGAAACAGATGAAAGATTTGAGAGTGGATCTAGGGCCGGTGCAGAGTCGCTGTGTCTTCCAGACACCTGCCGTCTAGCCATTTTGTCGCCCATTGGAGCTGGGCAGATAAATAATACAGTTCCATATTGGGGATGGCCAGCCCACCCTGACTAGTAGGAGCATACATCTTCCACAAAGCCACTCGTGGCCTCCCCTTGTTCCATATTAAGTCCCGGGAGAATGTATGACGTTACAACGCATACATTTACAATGCATGCTTTTACAATGCAGTTTTTACATCGCAACATCCTTTACAACGCATTCCATTACATCGCATGACACTACATTGCATTTTTAGAAACTAGCTTTACAACGCATTACATTACATGGCATTACACCTTTACAACGCATACCATTACATAGCATTTAAGGTAAGTATTGGTTAGTATAGGGGTAAAAATTACTATTCTAACTCCAGGGGGTGCAACAGTAGGGTAAGTGTTGGATAGTGTAGGGGTCAAAATTACTATTCTAACTCCAGGGGGTGCAACAGTAGGGTACGTTTTGGATAGTGTAGGGGTACTATGCGTTGTAATGGTATGCGTTGTAATGCCTGCGTTGTAGTGACATGCAATGTAGTGTCATGCGTTGTAATGGTATGTGTTGTAATGCCTGCGTTGTAGTGACATACGTTGTAAAGGATGTTGCGATGTAACGACTGCGTTTGAGCTCGTATAGCCGAGATTACTCTCATCAGATTGCCCTCTAATAAGTTGTCAGGCATCCGGTATATAAAAATACCGAAATAGCTGAAGGTGGGGGGATACCCTGTGAGGCGCGAGCCATTAAGAAATACATCTTCCTCTGTTGTGTCAGTACTGAATGGATAGGTCCCCGATTTAGCCCAATTGACCTTAAGTTCTAACTTCTCAAAGGTTTTGAGTATATCCGCAATGGACGTCGAGATCGCAGTCACATTCCAGAGGTATAACAGCAGATCGTCTGCATATAGGGAAAAGGCGTGCAGCCCATCTCCCAGGCGTGTAGCCGATCTCCCAGCCGTGTACCCCACTCATCGCCATCGCTCCAGAGCAACATTGCTAAGGGCTCCATAGCTAGGGAAAACCACAACGGAGACAAGGGGCAGCCCTGATGCGTCCTTCGCCTCACTCTAATGCGGTCAAAGATTAACCTACCGGTACAAACCCGAACATTGGGACGTTGATACAATAGGTGAATCATATTTAAATAGTGCTCCCCCAATTCATATTTGCCCAAAACTGCTGCCAGATAAGGCCATTCCAAAGAATCGAAGGCCGTCTCCAAGTCCAGGACCAGGCAGCCCGATCGGTGCCAACTATGTATTGTGTACTGTTGCACTCTAAAGAATCTACTGATATTAAGAGAAGTGCACCGGGCAGGAACAAAACCATTCTGGTCAGGGTGTACCAAGTTTTGTCAATGTTATTGTCTTTTAGCTATGTGTTATGGAGTGGAGTGGAATTATGTGGGTTGGAGTGGAATTGTTTGTTGTGGAATTGTGTGACGTGAAATTATGTGGTGTTGAGTGGAGTTCTTTGTAGTTGAATTATGTGGCATGGTGTGCACTGGAATTATCTGGGTAGAAATAATGTGGTATTGAGTGTAGTGGAATTTTGACGAGTGGGATTGTGTGTCATGGAGTGTAATTATGTGGAGTGATCTTGTGTGTTGTGGAGTGGCATGCAAGCACTATGGACAAAGCAGCAGACAGGGTGAGTTGAAAAAATAGCAAATGTACTGCTGCTGTACTTATTCCGGGCAGTTGTACTGATGCCAAAGGAGATCATGATCACATGTGAGTACCCAAACCAAAATGCAGCCCCTCGGGCCCCAGTAGAGATAGAGTGTGCAGTAGACTTGGTAGAATAGTAAGAACAGTTCGTGAGGCAAGCAGAGACACCGTTCTACCCAGGACGCAAATCACTGGACTGCTACCGCAGTGAAAAGGAAGCAACGCAGGGGACAGCAGGCTCCACCCTCACCTGAGCAGGAATACAGGGTCCAAGCACGAGGCACAAGCTAAAACCCCTCATTGTATGCCCAGCCTAGTGTGACATTGAAACTATAACCCTACAGGCAGAAATCACAGCTGCAGCGCGAAGTCACAAAGAAAATAAGATCTTGCAAGAAGTGTCTGATGGATAAAATATCGTCTCAATCACGTCAGGAGCAGCGGATATGCAGTGATATTGGCATCTGCAGGCTTCTTGTTGAAATGCTTAGCTGGGTGAACTCACACTGAGATCCAGAGTATTAAAGGTTTCGTCATTTACTCCTAGGTTTTTCAAAAGCATGTCTTTGATGATAGATATACACACATTGTGTAAATAGCACTAGCTATATGCAGAGTTGTGAAAACACAAGACAAACAGTTATTATGTCATCTAGTCCTGAAGCCCTTGTAGTACTACTTCATGAAGAGTGGGCTACGTTGCCCAAAAGCGAAAGCTCAACAGTAGCGTTGCTATTTGACAGGTCACTCCATGTCAAACAGACACGCAATTGTTTCCTGGGGATGTGCCCATGCGAATAACACACTTAACAATTTGTAAATGAAAAGCCATGGGCTGCAAGTGCGGTGCAGTGCCCACAAGCAGCATCTGGTAAAGGCAATACGTAACAACAAGAAACTCTGTTTGTCCCTGACAGACGGACAGTCATAAAAACACTCTCTAACATCAACATTGATGAAACATGCTTCAGCGAATGTTAGCAGAGAATTTTATGCAGGGTTAACTTTTTCTTATACATATAAAGAAGCATACACATAACTAGCGTGCATGAAATTGACCCAACAAGGTCACCCCCAGTGACAAGCTCACCAATGTCCTTGTGACTCATCTGGTGGAGCAAGCACAATGCCTCAATCTGCTGGTCGGAAAGAAACCTCTTGAGCTTGGCCTGCACCCCTTTAGGTAACATGGCGAGCCATGTAACAGCCCTCCCCGTTGCTTGAAACCCAACAGGAGGTAAATTGAAGTGAGTGGGAGGAACAGGTAGTATGCTGGCCATCTGGGAAGATGGGGTGGCACGAATTGTAGTCTACTCTGTACTCTACTGAAGCCGGCTAGTGTTATAGTCCAGGCTGCCGGGGAGTCCAGGAGAGGGCCACCCGTCAGGCAGTATCCCTCAGGCACAACCTCTAGTGTCAGTGGTGTCTCCAGGACAACCGGGGAGCTGCAGGGGGAGGGAGGCATCAGCCACTGTCACTCCAGGACCCCTCCACCAGGCGGCAACAGAAGCTACAGGGCCACCACGTGTACCCCAAGCATGGTCAGCAATACTCCCCATCAGGTGGGGACCCTGGCAATACTCCTCTCCTCCTCACAGGAGGTTGTAGAGGTCACAATCAACCTAGCCATATAGTGACCGCCGCAGACCAGTCTGCGGGGAATCCAAAGAGCGGTGGGGGGCTTGGCAGGCAGGGTCTCCCAAAAGCAGTCACCAGCTCAGAGTCAGCGAGGCACCTCCAGGCCCAACATGAAGCTGCAGGAGGGAGACAGGAGGTATCAGCTAATGTAACCGCGGAGTCTCCCCGCCAGCCAGTACCAGCAGCTGCAGAGCCGCTGCGTGCCCCCCGCAGTTGTTCTCCACACTCTTAGCTAGTCAGTCTGCCCATCCCAGCAATGCTCCTCTCCTCTTACTGGGATGACGGAGAGGCCCCAGGCACCAACTGCCATGTTGAGAATAGTGGCAACCCCTCATTGCAGAGGTCTCAGAGTTTTTGCCTCATCACCGTCCCCTGATGCCCAGTACCTTAGGGAGCCGCTGCCTACCACATCGTCATGCCATACTCTCCAGCTGCTCTAGTCCAGCATAGACCCGCCATCCTTGGCAGGACGTATCATCAGTTCACTGGCCTCTTCAAGCTGGCTGGAGCACAGTAGGGTAGGAGAGAGGGGAAGCAAGCAGGCCCCAGTCCCTGCTGCAGTCCGGCCGGGGCCAATAACAGTATTTCCAGCAGCACAGGCTCGTCTCACAGTCCGTCGAGGCCCCGCAGCTCTCAGCCACCATCTCCCTCTGGGCCCGCCAATGCACGTCTAAACGCAGATTCGCTGCCTCAGGGCCGATCAGCCACGCAGCCGTCCAGGTGAGCACCTCTCGCAGCAAGGCTCACCCCTCCCGATGCACCTAGCTGAATGTGTGCGGCTGGCCTGTGCAGCCGGACATCCGGCTTCCAATGGGAGTTCTCTGTGTCACTTTTCCACCTAGTGCCGACGGTAGACCACCATTTTGTTTGCGGCCGCGCTATGCTGAGCCCCTTGGTCCACCAGATTTTTGCACACCAGCTGGATTTCCAGCACCCTCAGCGGGCCGCTAACAGTTCATGGTCCCCCCACTCCACCTATGGGGGCCAAATACAGAAGATGGAGGCCAAGATGCCTACAGATGGTGGAGTTCAGCCAGGAGCACCTCAGTCCGTGTACAGCTCCATCTGCGCCAAAGCCACGCACTCCCACCGAGCCATTCTCAACATTCAATTGCCTTTCCTCTTTATGCTTTGACTTAAAGCAAATATAGGATTCCTTTTTGGGACTTGAGAGCCCTTTATAACTTTATGTGTGGTTGAGCAGTTCTAGGGTGGATATTTGCTTATTAGATTTATAGTCAAATTCCCCATGTGGAGATCAGGGTTAGGTGCTTCTTGATAAAGCAATGTCCGATGAGGTCTGCTCCTGCTTCTCCAATGGCACCTATAGTATCTTCGGTCCAAGTAACTTAATATAGTTTATGATTTCCATTTCCCCAGGTAGGGTACTTGCCTGCTGATGGAGGGGACATTTAACATTAAGCTCCATAAGTTGTAGAAGGTGATCGCTTTTGCCCCCTTTTTTTCAATCTTAAATTATGAGGTTAAGCGAAGTATGGGGAGGGTGGCCACTTGATGGGAGTGAGAATCAGATGTATAGGGGGTCCACGCTGGTGGAGAACCCCATTGATATCTGCCATTTAAAACGTTCAGCCCAAGAGGTTCAAAGTCTTCTACTAGAGAGACTGCCTTTGTGTCCTTTTTAGGTCAAGCCTAGCGCAGCGCACATGCGCTGCTCTAGGTGATGACCTCTTGGAATCATTTAGCACTTTTTCGGAAACTCAGGCATGTACTGCACTGTTCCCAATGCGCACTCATGCATGTACGGCGTCCACCCTGCGGGAGCGAGCAACAGCGACATCGGTTACCAATTATCGCACCTCGCGGACGTGTAAATTGGAAACAGATGGCGCAGCTGCTCGTTCCCGCAAGGTGGACGCCGTACATAAACAAGTGCTCGCGTTTACTTTTGCGGCCGCACGCTTCTTTTAACTTTTAAGTTTTCATGGACATCATTGCATGCTGGTGTCAGACTTTTAAAGCCCCATCCCTCTGCCGTGACAATGCCCCAATACAGATATATGTGACAGAGCAGCAAAGTAGAAGTAAGGCAAGAGACACGCTTACTTCAGTCGCTCCAAGATGGCCAAAACAATGTCATTGACATAGCAGAAGCCAGAAGACTCCGATTTCTTGGCATGGTGGAGTCCACCGGCCCAGTTCACCGCAATGTCCGTTTGTTGCTTGTTCAGTTTGACAGCGCTGGCTAAAAGAATACACCCTTGAGGTTATGTTGAATGCAGTGCAAGTCTCTGTGACTGATTGATGAACATACTCACTACATGTATTCAAACTCTACCATGCGTGCTAACATGCAACAGGAAATGGCAGCTCTCTTTGGACTATCCAGCTCTACTCCACAGCCTCCCATCTTTCCAGACATTCACAAATGTATACGGATCTCAGTCTCTCAATATCCCACTCCCCGAATGCTGGGGTCCCAATCTTGCACATACATTCTCATCTCAGCTGTCGCGGTTTCAGGAAAAAGCAAGAGAGTTACCTTAAACAGCACGCATACAACACCTTCCTCTGATTCGAATGTGACATCAGTTACACGCAGGTTAGCCTATGGAACTCCAAATCCCAGAAGGCCTAGGGGCGCCATGACAGGAAGAGGAAACCGGGCGACTCCTAAGGGCCTGGGCATGTTCTGATATAAACCCCGCCTTTCTAAGTAACCAGCGCTTGACAAACTTCCTAGGAGCCGAGAGTTCGGATGTTTCTTCCTCGTTCAAGGAAATTCCTGAGACAGCGCCCCTGGACTCTGTCTATCTGTAGCTACTGTTGTTCTTTTCTCTAGAACACTCCCTCGTGTGTCCAATTCCTCTCCGGACAGCTGGAAGCCGATCTCCAAGGGCAGAGACGCTGTTTCCCGCAAGCCGTTCCCCGAGAGTCGGAGACTGCGCAGAAAGGCACTCTCCTCTCGGGTGCAGGAGTTCGCCGCGGCTACCTTTTCAGCCTCTTCTCTACTGCTGCAGGTATTCGTTCTGTATGCTCGAGTCGGAGACTGCGCAAAAAGGCGCTCTCCTCTCGGGGGTGTGTATTCACCGCAACCACCTTCATACCGTTAGTCTGCTGACTTCGCAGGTAATTTACAGGCATTTCCGAGAGTCGGAGACGGCGCATAAGGCACTCTCCTCTCGGGTACATTATTTTGGGTTTTTAAACTTTGCTTTGCAGCGCAGCGGTTTTCCATGTGCATGGGGGCGTTTCGCTTACTTTGTCACCAGCAATATTACCTCTGCAGGTTTATCTGGAGTTGCTGCGTGAGGATTGAGCTGCCCATGATTTTCTGATTTACGTCCCAGCTGGGACTCGCTTCCTCTCTTTGTGTTCTGCCTTCATTCAGGGGTATTGCTTCTGGAAGCTTCTTTGCAGTACGTGCCTTTTAATGTGCTGAAAGATTATTTAGACAGATACTTTGGAGGTATTGTTGGTGCAAAACAATCCCGCAATGGTTTTAGATCCTGTTCTCAATGTATTAGGGTTCTGGTGACTACGGAGTTCTCTGGGTTACTTTATGGTTGATACTTTGAAACCTTAGGTATATGAACTAGTGGGGGTTTAACATCATTCTGGGCAAGGTAGTGTATGTATGTATGCATGTGGTGTCTCTTACCTTTCTTTTGCTTTCTATTTACATACAGTGTTACCAGAAGAAGGCAGACGACCTAGACAAGCCTGTGAAGCAACAGGACTTCTTTATTATTTTGTCCCCTTCCCTTTTCCCTTGGGTGCTCCTTTTCCCACAGTGTGGTCATTACAGTAGGGGTACTGTTCAGGGTAAGAGGGAGGCTACTCTCCACGACATCGTTCCTGCTGGCTGTTACGAAAGGTTAGTGGCGTTGATATTAGCTGGTGCTGCTGATAACCCTGACATCAGCCCCCTCGCATGTAGCACAGCCCTCCAATTCCTGCCTATCCAACCCTCTCAAACCCTTGCACATGCAATAAATTTCCAGTTCACCCAGCCGTGTACCTCTGCTGTTCTCTTACCCCCCGCAGAGTTATTCTCCTTCAATCCCACATTTGAGGTAAGAAAGCTGGGCTGCTCAATGTTGTCACCTACAGAGACACCGGCAGAAAGCTGGCAAAACTCAAAAGAGCCCATCGAACACAGGACAGTCCTCTCCGACATTGACTGGAAGAAACAAGCACAGGCAGTCTGGATACAGAGGCAGACAATGGCTGAGCAGGGAGGTGTGAGACGTTATATTATAGGCCTTTTCCACTCTGCCTAATGAAAGTGAAGACTGACAAAGATGCTGGATTATACGTGCTCATGGAAAGAAGGGGGCACTACCAAGTGCTCACATCAGAACAGAGACTTCAGCTCACACCTTCGAAGTGTAATGGAATGCATGCTCTCATGGCACTCAGAACCGACCCAGTCAGGTTTTGTGCAACAACAGAGGCTACTGAGTGGCACATACTATTATCTTGTATAATGTGAAACCACTCCACTGCTTTGTGAAATCACGTATAATACATTGAAACGTATTAACTCAATCAACGCCTTGTTAATCCGAACCATCCAATTTGCTTTAAACTGCACTACTTACGGACCCACTCCCTTTCATTTGTTGTTTGTCTTCAGTGGATTGGTGTGGCTCACTGGTTAGAGGCAGCAGACCCGGAAGCAGAAGTCGGCCCGGGACCAGGGTTCGATTCCCGACGAGGCAGGGTTATGGACCAAGGTCAGCGGACTCGATAATTCTCGCCTCGGTGCCTAGTCTAACCAGGGTTCGCACTCGGTTACTCTGGGCATTAGCTTGCCTAATCTCCACAACGGCCTCATCAACGCCGGGGATGCCTGGCTCCACCTTGGGGATTCCCAGCAGGGACCATCCCACAGGGAAAGCCAGGACGGGTTCCCCAGCGGTATACAGCGCCAGGACGCCGGCTGGCAACAGTGCGCTTTACAAGTATACACATTACATTACATAATTCCCACACCACTTAGTTACATGAACAACCTCTCAACTAATCGCTTCAGATGCATTTTGAAAACAGGGATGGGATTCAACGTGCATCATACAGGCCTCGCTGGTCAGCTCCACCTCAGGAGGTACAGTCCATATCCTGAGTCTCTCACCTGCAGCTGGCCAGATCAACAGCTGGTGAGCAAATGTAGCATGTGACGCGTTTGAAAAAGCAGCATGGGTGGAAAAAAGATCTCCTCTCTGGACACCTGCGAAGTTTAGTGCTGCAGCTGTCACTGGCAAACAGCGCAGGAAGAGAGTGGCGAGCAACACGTGACAAGAATAAAATGCACGACAATACAAGAAGGTGAGGGCAGGTTGTCCTTTACTATTTGTCACGAACTACACAAACCGCACTGGTTCAATGCCACCTGCTTCGTACCCTGGCTGACTCCATTCGAAGGGGTCATTCGAAGAGACCTGTGAGAGTGCTTCCTCCCCTCTGCACACTGCCCCATCACTCACGGGAAATGTGTCCGCACTTACCCCTTCCGCTCCATCTCCTCCATCCAGCGCAAAGCGCACGCTCTTCATGGCTCACGCGCACACGGCAGGTGATCCCACTCAGGGGAATCTGGGCCTGCCTCGCCGGGCCGGGCGCGTGTCGTCCTAGGTCATGGCTTCTCTGCTCGGCAGCGGCCTCAGCACTTAACCCTTTGCCAAACCCAGAAAAACAATCCTCGCTCCGATGAACGCCGCCGAGACGTACCTGTGACTGTGAGCCTCAGGCGGTGGCACGCGCAGGGCGTGCCTCGGCGCAGACTGCGTTCGTTCTGCCACCTGCCAAGTCCTGCCCTGCACCACACCTGCAGTGTCACTGTCGCTGACTCTGACATTTGCATGATGGCGTCACAGGGCTGGTGGCGCTGCCCGCAAACCCCACAAGTGTGGTGCAGCACAACGGGCAACTCTCAATGCCCGTGTCAGTCACCATCTGCTGAAAATGCGAGACAGGCGGCGGAGCTCGCAGTCTCTATCCTGGTCTACCGAGCCACTGAGACCTCTCTCTCGTGCCCCGGGGCCACTGCACCCGCTGCACATCTGAAGACTACGCTTCTTTTTCTTCTACCTCCCCATTTCAAGCAGCGATGGCTGAACAGGCCCTAGCCGTGTAGTGCAGGGCCTAAGTTAATGTGCCAGCACGTGTATTTAATGTGGTTTTTTAGGTTTCGCCTCGTCGAAAGCTGCGCCGCGCAGCTTTTCGGCGCAGGCGAAATCTTATGTCTACAGTATGTGGCTTGGGAATCCGCCCTCTGTTCCATTGGCTAGCTCCATAAATGGAGGCTAGCCATTGGAACAGAGATCTGTCCGTCAATTGCGGAGCAGATTCGGGGGCGTTCCCGAGAATTTTAGGCTTTCTGTTCACGTCATGCGGCTGTGGGCGTGTTTATTTTTTTTTGGGGGAAGGTTTGTTTTGGTCAATGCAGGCCGACCGCCGCCGGAAGAAGTCCAGGTGAGTGCTGCCTTCTGCTTTGCCTTTCTTGCCGTTCCCGCCCCCCTCCCGCTGTCCGTGCCTTTCCCGTCCCCCCTCCCGCTGTCCATGCCTTTCCCGTCCCATCCCATTTACAATGCCAATAGCTCAAACTTTTCAAAAGGCGAAACCATTGCATTGTAAATGTTTGTGTGTCATTCTGTTCTCTGATGGAATTTGGATAGCCAATTGAAAGGTCTCATTGTGGTAGGTGAAGTTTAAATTATTTACAGAGGGTACCTTATTTGTGTTATACATCTCAAATAAGCCTGTTGACCTGATTGCAGGCTATATTTGCGGGGATTCCCCTCTTAAGCTGTCCTTGTTCTTATCAGGTGCGCAAGACATTTTCATTAACATGGTACATGAACAATTTCCATTTTCTCCTACTGTCCTTGTATGTGCATTGCGGGGATCACGGTGCGAGCTAAATTGTGCTAGGGGCGTTATGTTCCTTTTAGATCATAGGTAGCTAATTATTTTTTAGGTCTTTGAGTAAAGTGCCCTGGACAGCTGGGACTGTTGCAAGCGAGTCCATGCCTGGTGCACAAGTACAGTCTGTGTAAGTTGCCACTGCGTAGTTTTTGTCCCTGGTTATCAGTTTATTTAATGATGCCACCTTATGATCAATGCCAGAGATGAATACTGCCAAGGAATTTAACAGCTCTTCTTGTACTTCTATTTTGTTTGACTGATAGGACAAAGCATCTAGGGCCATATGTACCATTCCAAATTGTGATTGCAAATGCTGAAATTTGCAGAATTTCGGCGTTTGTGATCGCAATTTGGCTCAGTGGTATGTATGAAAGAAAAACTGCCTCGCAAAATAAGGAATCGCTAAATTTGTGATTCCTTATTTTGCGATTGCATTTCAGGAATCGCAATTTGCTGTTCCTTAAATGCAATGTAAGAAGCACAGAAAAAGTGCAATTTGGCCTTAAGGAATCACAAATTACCACCAACTTCAAGTTAGGGCATGCATGTGTGCCACATGTGCACACATGCACACACATGCACATTTCAGGGATGCAACAGGGTGTCCTTTTGACACCCTGGCACCCTTGAAAGTGCATTCTCAATTTGCGATTCTCTAATTGAGAATCGCAAATTGAGAATGTTTTCTTATTCATTTCTATGGGCCTCTAGGCCCATAGGAATGAATGGGAAGGTATTCCTCAATTGCAAATTGCAATTCGCAGTTAAGGAATATGTAGGATTTGCTAAATTATTTGCAAATCTTACATACGTAGCATTTTGCGATTCTCAAATAGCGATTCACTAAAAATCGCAATTTGAGAATTGCAAAACCAAACTTTCATCTATATGGCCCCTAATGTCAGCTGAGGAAATTCTAAACAGCAGGTCCCATACATCCCCCGACACTGTTGGTGCATTGGGCCCCTTTAGTTGGAAAAGTCTGAAAGGTATTCTTTTCAGATATCTTACTCTCTGTAACTGGCCCTGTTTGTGTCCCTATTTCTACCTTTTTACTGGTGGAGGAAGGTATCTTTTTTGAGCTGTAGGGTGAGTTAAGATTGTCCCAGAACTGATTTTCACCCATCTCTGGTGGGTGCTCGGTACTTATTTGAGCTCTTCTATGGCTCCGAGCCATAATATCAAGTTACTGATCTCCCCTTACTGTTGTCAGGTTGTGCGGCCGTGACTCACCCCTAACTTGTTTTTGTTGTATTTGAGCCACGTCGAAGTTTGGGTCAAGTTGTGGGGAGATGGGTATAGATCTTTGGCTCGACAGTTGTGCTTCCAGAGACCCATAAGCTTTTTGTTGTGATGCATCTTGTACATCAAGTCCTGGTTCACCGTTCAGGCCTATTACCACTATAGTCTTGACCTCAATTGGTAATGGAGCTCCGATTCTTAGTAATAGTCTGGGGGGCATGTAGGGCGATAATGACCTAAAGGTGAGCAACGCCATGTCGGTTAACGGGCACCAGGCTATTTCTTTGTTGTCGTCACTCTCTAGTGTAGCTTCACCTTGTGAGGCCCCATATCCTAGGTTGCCTCGTTCGAGAGACTGTTGAGACTTATGGCTGGGGAAATTGGTGTTGGAAGGCCTTCTATGTCAGCTGTGGTGGAGAGAATAGCCCAAACAGGACCTTTTTAAAAGTCAAATTTTGATTATGTACTGGCCCTCCCAAGCAACATTAGACTTGATGCTTTTTACGCCAGGTAGAGCTTGCAACAGTTTATTTTTCCATACTAAGGGTTGCTGCTCTCTAACCTGCCCAGGTTGCTCCTTTGGATGCTCCAACAGAGTTTTGCCAGCCATGTGGGCTTTTGCAGAGGGTGAGTATAATGTCCTCTATGATTTTGTTGGGATTACAGGTCAGACAATACGCCTGGAGTGATTTTGCAGGGAGATGCAATGCCAAAACAGTAAACTGGTGCCCTGAACAGCAAACTCCTCCGCCTCAGCCGGGTCCTGGCTCCCGATCTCCGTCCTCCAGTCTGGGAAATGGGCGGCCCAGCGAGTCCAGGGGCAGCTGTCTGTCAGCTTTGGGCTTGGCCTTAAAGGGCCTGGGCTGCTTGGAGGCTTGTGCAAGTAGGTCTTGCAGGCAACAGACAAGGCAGCGGCAGTGTTGAGGTGAGACAGTGGCAGCAGACTCGGGTGGCAGCAGTGAGCATGGGCATGAGAACGTCAGATCAACAGAGCGAAGAGCTTCCAACTGGATGAGCCAATGCATAATTACTCTTTGAAATTGTTAAAGCCTTTCTTAATGATGTTACATCAGATGGAAGGGTTAGTCAACTGTAAGCACTGTCAGAGGAGTTTTCATACATTTTTCATATGATGCGGTTTACCAAATTTCACTCTAAACAAACTATAGAACTTCCTCCATTCTTTCTACTCCAACTATAATGAGGTGAAATAATCATTACATGTGTTGCATCTTAAAAGGGGCAGCACACAGTCATGTAGAGTCTTGCAGGCAGCTCACCAGGTTAGCAGAGGAGCAATTGCCTTCTCTGTCAGACTCACAAGCATACTCTGCTGGTTTGACTGTTGTTCTGAAAGCATAATAATCTGTCAGGCAGGTGACATGTCTGTGTGGCCCCACTGGTATACTTTTTTGTTTTTCGAAAATAAACTACAAACTCTCAAAGCGTAACCAGGTTTTAGAAAAATCATGTCCCATGGCCTTGAAGGGCATGGAATGTTCTTCCTGCAGGGCAAGGCCACTGACAGATTTCCTTCCCCAGACTATCATGCCTTGCATGATAGTTCTGACAGGGAAATCTAGTGACTACTGCTCAACCCTAAATGTGATGAGGTGATTATCATTGTGAGCTGGCGGACGGTCCATCAAGTCAAGAGTTTCAGCAGACTGAACCAGGTATGGCTCTGCCGGTACAAACCCTGCCGGTAACACTCCCCTAAGTAAGACAAATGAACAGCGAGCATGTTGGTTGGGGTATCTGCTATTACCTGGTAGACTCCCAGTATCCACCAACTTTTGAATGATACCCCCAGTCTGTTCATATCTAGAATTCAATACCAGATGGATGGATGTGTGTATATATATGTGTGTGTGTGTGTGTATGTGTGTGTATATATATATATATATATATATATATATATTTTTTTTTAATAAAACGTTTTATTTGGGACAAGGTTAAAGCACATAATACATCATACAGACATGTGTATCCGAGGTGTTGTGCTGGCACACACTTAACAGTATATCTGAGACCATAGAGTTATTACAATCAATTTACATTGGGTCCATTGGTTACCAACCATCCCGGATCAGTGCCCCGTCTAGGCTGCAGGGGATCACATATTCCTCCCCTGTATTCATTCCATTTACCCCAACTTTGTGTCCATTTGGTGGGGCAGCCCCTCAACTTATATACAGTCTTCGCCGTTGCCTTGGTCCAATCCATGTCTTTCCCCCCACTCACACAGTGTTGGTGGTTCCTGCGCCCTCCACAATCTCGCAATATTTCTCTTAGCAATTATCATCCCATATTCTCTCTTTGGTGTTTAAGTCTGTAGGGCCCCAAATATTCAGGAGACATAGCTTTATATTACAATCAATCTCATTGCCCATTACTCGCTCCATACACTTCTTCAATGATGACCAGCATCTGTGAATGACTATACACTCCCAGAGTATGTGCGTGAAAGTGCCCTCCTGCCCTTATCCCCTTGTACATCTGGCCTCAGTACTATATCCCATCTTTCCAAAATTGGTTCAGCAAGATATATTCTATGGAGTATCTTCTGTTGTATAAGTCTAAGCAAGAAGGCGATGAAAGTCTCTCTAGGAGAAGCCAAGGCTTCAAGCCATTTTTCATCCTCCAAACCCGCAACATCGTGGTTCCACTTGGCTCTAAGTCGGAGAAGGGGGTCTGTCGTGTTATTGATTTGTTTTTAAAATATTAACGATATGGCTTTCCCCGGGAGATTCCCGTCTAAGACCCTATCTTCTAGTGGGGCAGAGTCTGGTGGTGTCTCTCCCTTTGCAATCACTGCGAGCAATGTGTGCCGGATCTGCAATATGGCTGGATATTTGTACCTTACAGCAGAGCCTCCAAGGGATGACGTAGTAAACAAACCCCGCCTTCATGTACAACTGCTTGCTTTTCTACTTGATATGATGCACCAAACAACTTTCCTCCCTACTAGGTAGGTAACCACTCATTCAATTGGGAGAAGAGCCACTACAAAAGAATTCTTAAGGAGTGTTCCATTCACATATTTTCTCAAACTACTAGTCCCTTGACCTGGTTTTGTAAGTTAGCTATGTGGTCCTTACCCCATATTTTTTTCAACTACTAATGCCTTGACCTTCCTGTTCACATGTAAACTTTGTGTGAAGAATCAGTAATTTAACATACCATTAGGCAGACTTTCTTAATGTTAATCTGAGGACCCTACTTCTAAGTTGGTATGCACCGATATTAGAATCTTTCAAATAAAGACTCCTGGAAGGATAAATATTTACCTTATTAATGATAACTGTTTCTTATACAGATGATCCCGTATGTTACTGAGAAGAAATGGTGCAGTGACACCATATAAAAGAGTCCTCTCTTTCAGGCAGCGTTGCTCCGCATCCTGGGCCACATATAAAGTACATCAGTGCTATAAAGTTGTGAATTAAATTCTATAATACCAGCGTGGGTTATTTTCAAGATAAATAATTTAGTATCCATCATATCCATTTTTCTACATGTTACCAACTGGTACTTTAAGGATTGTAACAAAATCTTTAAAGCATGAAGCCTGGTTCAGATAATAAATGGTTCAATGCAAAACAAAGGCTGATTCTCTATAAGAAAAAGACTACCAAAATGACACAACACGGATAATATTAACTGTCACAAAGCAATTTTTGTGTTGAAGTACCATAACTGACGACTACAAAGAAACTAGGAAAACATATTTGTATTTCAAAAGATTTGAAAATGGTTTATAAAAAAATGTTAAGTTAATATAAAAAGTATCATTCCATTGCACGGTAGACTGAGATATTGTTCAAACTGTGTTTCTAATTGTACTACAATTACTAGGAATAAAATCATTTCACAATTTGTGATTTTGTAAAGATGTTATAGTGGCCGGTGTCCTGTTTCCAGTAGCATGCTTTCCAGTAGCAGTTTGGTGTTGTTGTCAATGTAAGGTTCGTACAACCAAGCAGATAAGTAAACCATCAGGAGGTCCTGGTCACCAGTATGCGCAATCTCTTGAACAATCGTTTGTTTAAGCTCCAGTTCTTTCTTGTACATACCCGAGAGCTTTAGAGAAACATCATCTGAAATGAAAACATAAGCTACACTATTAATAAATTCATTAAACAGAGTAGGCAGGAATCACTTCTAATTTGAAGTTGCATCTGTACTTTCTATTTCCGCAGCCTAACATTATATAGATTACCCTCTGGTTTCCAAATCTGAGTCTACCT
This sequence comes from Lissotriton helveticus, assembly GCF_964261635.1. NCBI lineage: Eukaryota > Metazoa > Chordata > Amphibia > Caudata > Salamandridae > Lissotriton > Lissotriton helveticus. The sequence goes on from NC_136070.1 coordinate 424,445,708, forward strand.
ACCAAGCACCAAGTGTCCAGTTCAAGTTGGCAGGTTGGAAAATGCTGTGATTTTCTATTCCAGACAGACACCTTACTCTCCTTTCTGTTACGAGACTCTGTTGGTGCCTTGGTGTTTTATTTCCATACACACCTGCGGCTAAGAAGTTTTGAGACTAAATGTGCTGACAATTACATTAGAATACGTTTTAATACCCACCTCCCTAAAGAGAGGTCTTTAGAGAGAAAAAAAGATATGCATGCAGAGGAAATATGATTTTTTTTGTAATGTTGTCTTTATTGATTTTATGTGGTCAACCACTGTGTTATCACCCTAAGTACAAATGTAAATCAAAACAATGTGATTCCTTAGGACTAGGCATAGAAAGCATGAAAAACATGCATAAACTTTAATGAGACAAAAGAGGGAGATCGCCAAGTCAGAGATTGTAGAGTAACTTGACCACCTCACTCCAGGTAATTTCGGACCCTGTCTCCAGTCCTGAACCTTACTCTATCTAGCTCGATGAAACTACAACACTCAGAATGCATTAGGCTATCAAACAAAAGTTTAGGACCGTAAACAGTGTCTGTGATGACCGATATGGTCTCTATACTGTAGACGATTTGGCCAATAATAAGGCTAAGTTTCTAAACATACAGGTATATAGCTCTATCTTAAAACATCAATGTAAAAAGCAGATCCTAGGAATGCATGTGATGTTTCACCCAGTGAAGGCTTTCACTCGGTTACCACTGCAACCTAAAATTTGTGTCTTTGTAGGACAGGACGAGTCCTAATATGTGGATGAATGCAACCACTCTTCCCCCACATCTTGGGCACGAGAGGTATAAATGCTCTGTAAATATTTAGGGCTCAGATATGTTTGATGTGTGTAGCTGACAATGACACCGCAGCACACATCACATGTAGTCTATGTAGTAGTATAGATGAAACATCCCTGACCGGTTCAATAATTAGTAATTTATTGATAAAATGTCCCAAGTGTTCGCAGTCTCGATTGAAAATTCATACACAAAAGCTGGCAGCCGACATGCATTTTCATCTGTATGCAACCTTTTCAAGGCTGCAAAGAATACAAATACAATAGATGTTGGTCTTGATAGATATAGCTGTACATAATGACAAACAGAAGTGAACCAGAAAGGACACAACATACGCAACTAATGCACGAGTACTATATGGGAAAACAAAAATGTAGTGCTTTGAGACATGAAACTAGTTTCACCTAAATGAAGTATATTGAAGTGACTACAGATTGTGATCAGTTTGAGTACCTACACGCTTATGATTATGTTGGTGACCATGTCCCAATGATATATAATTACAGTGTAAGCATCTGTTCGTTGCATGCACTGCTATAGATTCACATGCACCTCATACCTGCTATCTAGTGTTGGACCTGGACGCTTTCAACTTGTTTTTCTTCAAAGAAGTCTTTCGAGTCACAAGGTGTCGGTGATTCCTCCTCTGGTGGTGCATGGGAACCAACACTATTGTTAGATGGTTTTTCGCCCAAACGGGTGAGCGTAGGAATAGAGCAGTGAGCACAAAAGAAAAGTGCTCATGCATGTAAAGAGAGAATAATATGAAGTGAATAATACCTGAAACAAACACTGTAGTCTGGGGAGGAGGATGAGCTCATGTGAATCTACAACACTGCTAATACTTAACAGATGCTGACAGGGTAAGTAACATAATCTGTTTGTAGCATGTGTGGCTGTAGAAACACCTGCTCAGCATCAAATGTAAAGCAGTACTCCCCTAACTGGTGGCTAGCCAGTCTATTGTGCAGAGATCTGAAACAGAGTCCAGAGGACAGTTCGACCAACTCTAGCTTGCAGCCTTGCAAGAATGTCCACCAAATAATACTCTGTGAATATGTGTGGAGTGGACCATATGGCAGCCCTACAGTTGTGTGCTATAGATGTGTTTCCTAAAAAGGCCATAGTAGCTCCCTGTTTGCGGGTGGAGTGTGGCTTGGAGGGGAGGGCACGGTTATTTTAGTTTTTGCGTAAAAGGTTTAGATGCATTGGACAATTCACCTGGTAATTAATCCCAGTCCCAGAAAAGGCCTGGCCTTTTAGAGGTTGCAAAAAAAAGTCACCAACTGCTTTTGCATTTTTCTAAAGGAATTGGTTCTATCAATGTTGTTCACAACAGCATGTTTAAGATCAAGTGTGTGAAGTGACTAGGAGTTGGATGGTTTAATTAACGCTATCCTGATGTACCTGGAAAAAAGGTTCCTGCACTATGAGGGCCAGTAGTACACTAATATGTCTGAGAGGCGTTATAGCTTTATTAGGAAACACATAGGACTTAGCCGCTGGACAACAATGGCTTGCCTCCACCTTGATGGTGCTGGCTAAAAAGGTGGATTGCTATGGTTTACATGTAAGGGCGAGCCGCTTCGCGATGCAATCTACTGCCAAAAACGGAACTATGCGCTGCTACTATTCACTCTACTAAACGCACAGAAGATATTTGGGGTCCCTTCAGGAGATATCTTAATAGTGCTGAAGATCTATCATCTCCTTTGCAACGTTCCCCGACCCCTTTGTTGCCGCCCCTACAATCCTGAGTGACCATCTGCAATGTGGATATCTCCCACTGGGACCGCTGGTCTTCTCTTTTTTTTTACTTATCTGTCCCCGTTGCTTACTGGGATAAGCATTGGGTGTATACTGTGCTGGCTGTTGTTTTGATGCTAAAAATCAATAAACAGATGTTTTAAAAAAAAAAAATCTTCACAATCAGATTTGACTGGCTGGCCTAGTGCCACCTTCCCTCTACACTATTGTATATTGGTCACCTTGCTGCCTGTTTAAACACTTTATTTCTGTTATGCTCTATATATTTCTCTTGTTTACCACCAACACCCTGCCCAGTGTATGACTGAAAGTGTAATGCACAAGAAGAAATTAAAATGTTACTTACAGAAATGTGTGATAGGCCAAGTATGAAAGAGAGGGGTTGTGTTGTGGTCTTCGCCATGATGGTATGATTCAAGATTGCAAACCCCTTTAAATGTTGAAGTTAACCTTTCCATTTTCAACTGCAGTTTTGACTGAAATAAAAAAAACAGACTGACTATTTCCGAGTGGATTTCATTATTGCGAAGCTTGAACATTTTCATATGCAAATTACAGACACGATTTACATATCTAAGTTTGCAATACTCCAGTTATCGTGGAACAAAGCAGACCAAAATATGTCCAGAAAAGGATCTTCACAAACATGCTGATCAGATCTCAACTCCTGTAATATGCGGAAATACCTTCAAGCAATCGGCAGCTGGATGTTTACCAACCACCTCAAATTTGGCCTCCTGATCTTAAACCTCCGTCACCACATTTAGCCCAAGTCAGGAACCTAGGGATGATCATGGACTTCAATCTATCTTATACCGCATGTAAATCAAGTTGCCAAACAGTGCATCCACAACAACAAATGTTCACATAATTCATTTTTTCACAGAAGGTACCATTGTGCTACTACTACTCATCTTGACCACGCCATTAGAATATATCTTGGGGCACCACTAAAAGCATTCCTGAAAGTACAGAGATTGCGTAATAAGGCCGCAAGGCAGCCGCTGAACCTTCAAATGAGGACCCATGGCACAGTCTCCCCCTGCCTTCAAAACATTAGCAACTTGTGGGGCAGCCTTCATCCAATCAGCCAAAACACTTGCACTCAGTGCCTGCTTAAATAAGGAGAATTGACAAGCATCTCCAATTCGGGAAAGAAAAAACATGGTTCTTTTCAGTGTTAGAATAAAAAAATTCAAAAATAGTATTTTTAGAATTGAAATGGATATGTAGATTCGCAAGCATGCATCTTTCCTCACACTCCATGCAACCTTACATTCTTTTTTTTTTATAACACATTTTATTTGGTTATTCCAGTGAAGTTTGGGCCGTAGCCCTACAAGTGCCTGTAAGAAAGCAAATAAGGCAGGAATACCGGCAACCTTATATTGTTAAGCGTACCATGCACCATGTTTCGAACATGACTTTGAACCTCATGCCCCTCATCCATAAGGAAAACAATATCCCACACCCTACCAATCATACTCCCTGAAAGTGCAACCATTTACTGATGCAATTCTGAGAGCACTGTGGTCTCATTAGGGTTATGACTTGCTATGCAAACGTGATAACACCTTACAATACATAGATCAGTTATTCAAATTCGAACATAAAGACACAAAGAAGGATGTAACAGTAAGTGGCCTTTTCTATAAGGAAATTAAATAAAATATGTGATACTTCTCTTTGATATTATGGGTTCTTGGTAAGTTGTTTGCATATCAGTGGTGTCTGGTGTCATCCATATGGGGCCTTTTGTGTCTGTACACAGCTGATCACCTTTGCCATGTTCTCTCTTCCTATGATTTACCTTTGGCTTTGAGTGAACTTGGGATACAGTAACTTGTCTTTTTATTCTTGAGTGGCTTCAACACATTGGGAGGAATGACCACCCCGAAGCGCTCAGGTTCACGTACTATGGAATTCACATTACCAGCTAGAGCACCTTGTGTTTTCAGCAAGCAAGTGCAGGGGTCACATTTGTACTCATGATCTGAGGTCCTTAGTACAAGGTATACAAGACAACAGACCCGATACAGGCAAGAGGCTCACGATTTTTTAAGCAAAAGTAGGGTCTCCCGTCTAACATTGCCTCTGCTTCAATAGATGTCAATGGGATAAATACATTCACCCTGATTTGTTTTTCAAAATCTCCCATTCTCCGGTTTTAAAATGTTGGCATACACGACAAGCCCCAGCATAATTAGTTCCTAGTATGTAACTTTTCTGTCTTTAATGTGCTAAAACAAAAGAGCAGAAATACACACAGACTATTTATGCCCTGTAAGCGCAACGTTCATCTTTCTTTATCTAAAATGATCTTTATTTCACAGGCTTGTGGAGCCGTACAGCATAAACAACCCCGGATTTAGGGAATAAAAAAAAAAAAATTGCAGCACCCTAGGCAAGCAAATAAAGACAAGTATCACACACATGTATGAGGGAGGTCTACTGGCCTTGAAGAATTGTTAGCTTAACTGGACTTTGAAGAGGAACAGACGCTACATATTGAACATAATTTATTTGTCAGTCAAGCTAGATCCCACTCAAGACCCACTGGTAAGGCTTATTAAATCTTTTCTACTGTTTCATACGCCGACAATACTCAAATAGTGGAAGAGACAGCATTAAGATACAATTCTTGTAGTAGTCAGATTGATAACTGGATGAAGATTAATTGTTTAAAGCTTAACTCCAGAAAAACAGAAGTCCCTCCGTTAGGTAATGACAACACTTTTTGGTCAAAAAGTTGGTGGCCGAGGAAATTGGCCCATTAGCCCAGCCTGTGAGAAAAATGAGGAATATGGGTATTGTCTTTGACAATAAATTAAACCTTGAAGATCAGGTTAATGGGCTGGTTTCTTCTGTTTTATTCCATCAGAACTTTAGAAAACTGTTGAGACCCCATTGGCCTTAACCCAAGTAGACTATGGCAATGCCCTTTTTCTGAATATTCAAAAAAAGATTCCTTCATGAACTTCAGATACTGCAACATGTATCAGCTTGGCTTCTCTTGTGAATTCCTAACTATCAATCTATCTCGGGCTCTGGTTTAGCTACGGTGGCTTCCAGTGGAAAAGAGAATTGCATTTAAAGCATTATGTTTAGCTTTTTAGGCATTACATAATGTTGGCATAGATTATTTCCGGGACAGATTTACCTGGTATAGTCTGCCAAGGAAACTTAAATCATCTGCAGCCAAGTTTTTGGTGGTGTCTAGGATTAAACGAGCCTCAAGGGGAGCTAGAGTTTTTATTCTGGGATCAGCTAAACAGTGGAACTCTCTCCCCATGACTCTGAAGAACAGTCTGGATCTCTTGTCTTTCAGAAAATCACTTAAATCCTGGCTTTTCTGTAACTAGGTTTAGCAGCCCCTCCTCTTAAAGACAGACCCAGGGCCTAGACGCCTCAAGGCATTCGAGCGCTCTACAAAACCACAAATCAAATCAAACCATAGAGCAGCGTCTACCTCCCATCAATGTATTTCTTAGCATATGCAGAACATACTCCTATTAAGAAATGCAGAATTTCTTCAAAATTCTTGTATTTACTTGTCAAAGCAACAAAAGGCTGGAGCATTCATTGGCCCTCACTCCAAGAGGGCAAGTAATCCCAACTTTTACGCCAAAATTAGTTTGCTCCCAGATTGGGATTAAAGGGATAACATTTGTGTGGAAGCACAGCATTATTTTCCCCACTCAAATTTTGACATTTAAAACCTGGTGGAAATTGAACAGGGAAAATACAAAACATTGTGAGAACTGAAGCTCTGAAAGGCAGAAAAAAGTGGAATATTACTTTTTTTTACCCATTCTGATGTACAGATGTCAACATAGGGAGCAATGCCACACCCGGAAAATGCTACACCCTGCCCTCAATATTTACCAATGCTAGAAAACAGAGTGAAAAGTGTCTAGGAGAGTAGTTTGTGCGAGTGAGACCTCGCATCGAGTCAGGATCATAGTAATTCCATGCAAATTCAGAGGTACTGCTCTTTCAGTGTTGTCTCTTTGCTAGACCATCAGGAGCAACAGTCTGTCATACATGGATTGATTACTTTTGGGATTCAGAAATAAGAAAAAAATAATTGAGGATTTCGCAAATTCTTGGGACCACTCTGCACAGAAACTGAGGATTGGGGTCCTAATGACGTTTCAAATCATTTAAGAAGCAAGCGTTAATTATTAGGAAGGAAAAGATCAAAAACTATCTGTAGTAGGCTACACTGGTGAAACCTGGGAGTAACAATTGATGTCAAATTCTTCCCTGTCACAGTTGCGCAGGGAGACTTTTATTATTCCAGAAATGATGACTGTAAAAACTGTCCTAGTTCTGCCATGTCTCCCGACTTGTTGGAAGAAGAGAGTATGGTACGGATGAGTCGACCTCCAAGAGACTAGAGAATTTGAAAATATTTGGTTTTATAAGGTTTACCCTAGTACTAGGAGTAATTGCAATAGAGCTTGAGTCTACGTACGGTCCAAAGGAATGTTAGGGTAAAACTATAGTTATATTTATTTATTTATTAACATTTTATTTATCATTTTCTTAATGAAGATGCAATAAAACAACACATTACAAGAAATAAGCTCCATATCAAGACACCATGCAAGGTGGCAGGTCACATTCTAACATAGCCATGTTCAAAACAGTAGATGGCGAAAAAGCAGCAGACAATTCTAGAAACATTGGCGTGACAGTGCTGTGCTCCTCGGCAAGAAAGGCACCTGGGCTCGACAGCATGAAAGGCGGAAACCCCAGAATCAAAGGCGCACAAGACAGCAGAAAGAAGACAGTCGGAGGCCAGGCGGAAACCAGCAACAGCGGCCACCGCGGGCCAAGGGCCGGCGGGGAGCGCGGGAGAGGCAACCCCGGGAGGGATCTACAGGCAGCGCATCCATAGGGCGGGAGTTGAAAAGGTAATCATGCATCGGCTACAGCAGCGGCCGCCGCGGACCCAGTGCCGGCGGGGAGCGCAGGGGAGGCAAATCCGCTAGGAGAGGAGCGGGAAAGAAGATAAGTAACCAGGGGGCCCCAAATATCGACAGGCCGCGATCTAGCAGGCATCAGGTCCCAAAACTCAGAAAGGAGCGTTTGACAACGGGAGGCATCCTACAGCCAGGCTGCAACCACGGGGGCAGGACGACGGCCCCAGCACATAGCAATCCTGCGCCTCGCCAGCACCAGGAGCAGAGCGACTGGCCGGCGGGAAGCGTCGGGACCCGGCTTTACAAAGCCAAGAAGACAAAGAAAGGGGTCCCGGAGCACATCTGCACCAGTAATTTCAGAGATAATAGAACAGACCTCTATCCAGAACCCCTGCACCCTGGGGCAGAGCCAGGCAGATAAGCAAAGTCCGCAGCTGGCGTTGAGCAGCGCCTGCAGGAATCCTCAGGGCTAAGCCCCAACCGATAAAGATGCACCGGAGTGCGATAAAACCTATGCAAAAACTTGAAATGAATCCAGCGGAGCAGATAGTTCGGGGAGAGTTTGGTAGTTCGGTTGCAACAGTATAGCCAGTCGGCGTCCGAAATATCTCTGCCGAGATCCGCACTCCAAGCATCGGGGAGATGGGAAAGGCCACCAAAGCAAGGGCATACAATCTGGTGACAAGCTTGTGTGGGACGCCGAAGTGTACACGAAATCCAGCGCCGGGAAAGTTAGAGGTGGGTGTGGAAAGGTCAGGTGCAATTTCCGACAGGTGGCATGCAGCTGATAATAAAGGAGAGTGTCCATCAGGGAGGGAGACTCCGGGAGGGAGTAGAAGGAATCGCCCAGGTACAGATCCGCAACGGTCATAAGGCCCCGCGACGCTGCATGCCAAGACATACTAGAGGACTGCAGGGGCGGAAAATCCGGGTGGTCAACAATGGGTACGGCGTTGGCGGACAGAAGAGAAAGACCTGAAAGGCTGCGCAGATAGGACCCTGCCCAGCGCAGCGTCTGCACAGTGTTTACTTCCGCCCGGGGCCGGACCGCAGGAGCAAATAAGGCTGTGGTCAAGGGCCAGGGGGAGGCAACATCCGATTCCACCGCGACATGGGGCTGGTAAGGGATGGGATGCAGCCAAAAATGAAGAAAGCTTGCTTGAGCACAGAGAGCGTACAGTTTAAAATCCGGGGCGCCCAGTCCGCCGGCCGACATAGGCAGTGTTAGGATGTCGTAAGCAATCCTGGGTTGCCGACCCGGCCCAGACCAGCGATACTACCAGCGAGCGAAGCCGACGGAAAAAATAAGATGTGAGAGGGATAGGTATGTTAGAAAAGAGGTAAAGGAATTTGGGGAGGACCACCATCTTGGCTATAGCAACACGACCCACCAGGGATAACGGCAATCGGCTCCACTGAGGGATCCTAGACTCGAACCAATCCACCGCGTGGCCAAAATTGGATCGCCAGAGCTCGTCCAGGTCCCTGCTCAACCAAATCCCCAAGTAACGCGTGGGGCCAGATGCCCACTCAAAGGGAAAATCAGGCGCAAACGAGTGAGTGGCATCAGTCAAGGGAAAGAGCACAGACTTATTCCAGTTGATCTGGACGCCCGAGAGCCCGCCGAACCGAATAACTTCCCGCACCAGGGGGCTGAGGTTGTCCTGGGGATGACGAACATAAAGAGTGACGTCATCCGCATACATAGAGACCAGGAGGGAGCGGGATGAAAAACCAATACCCCTGTGGGTATGGTGCTGCCGCAGCCGGGCGGCTAGGGGTTCCATAGCAATGGCGAAAAGCATGAGCGATAATAGACACCCCTGCCTGGTGGGTCAGTGTACAGGAGTCGAATGTTCTGCAAACAATGGTCACTAAAACCCATTCGAGACAGGACATAAAATAGGAAGGGCCATTCCAGGGTGTCAAACGCTTTCGTGGCATCAAGCAGTGCCGCCACGGCTGGGAGCTCAGGGTTAATTTGGTGTAATACAGCGAAAATGGTGCGGAGATTATGGGAGGTAGCTCTACTGGGGATGAAGCCAGATTGATCGGGGAGAGCAATGGTGGGCATTAATAATAAGAAGCGAGAGGCAATCAGTTTAGCAAAGATCTTGTTGTCTATATTAATAAGGGAGAGGGGGCGATAGGAGTCACACCCATCAGCAGGCTTATCAGGCTTAAGAAGGAGGGTCAGCGAGGCTTCGCGAAGAGACGGCAGGAGCGTGCCCGTATCGAAGGATTCATTGAACATGGCGGCTAGATGTGGAACCAGGAGAGGGGCAAACGCTTTATAAAAGGAGGCGGGCAGGCCGTCCAGGCCCGGTGCCTTGTCGCTCGGGAGGCTATTGATTGCCGCCAGTATCTCCTCCTTCGAAAAGGGCTCGTCAAGGAATTTACGATAATCTGCCAGCCAGACCAGGGCAATGGATTCAAAATATTGTTCAAACTCCGCTGAAGGAGGAGGAGAACCCGCGGAGTAGAGACTGGAGTAAAATGCGACGAACCGGGCCTTAATCTCCTCCGAGGACGTGGTGTGATCCGGACCCCCATCACTGAGGGCGGTGATGTAAGAAGCAGCCCGCGGAGGGCGCAGTAAATTAGCAAGGGTACGCCCGGGCGATCCCCCTCCCCGAAACGGCGGACTCGGCCTTCCCTGCCCAAAAAGGACAACTCACGGCCAGCTTCGTCAGAGAATTCGGTGTGTTTTTGGCGCAGGAGCGCCAACGCGTCAGGGCTAGGATTGATCTGCAGAGCAGCATCCAGATCACGAATCTCTTCCTCCAACCTGGCAAGCGCAGATCGAATAGACCGAAGAACGCCCGATTGCTTAGAGATGCACTCACCCCGAATAAATACTTTAAAGCTCTCCCAGAGGGTAGAGGCAGAATCAACAGATCCCATGTTAAGCTCGAAATAATTAGTGATGGCGGACTGGATTCCGTCACAAAAAACAGAATACCTAAGGGCATTAGGAGAAAGATGCCGGGAAAAGGCCCGACGCTGAGAACAGGTGGGTTGAATGATAAGGCGGACCGGCGCATGATCGGAAAGGGTACGGGCCATATGAGTGGCATCGACAGTCCTGGACAGGACGTCTGGCGAAGCGATCTAGAGGTCAATTCTCTACCAGCAGCCCCTCGCACCCGTGACACAAGTACCCTCCCGGGCTTCCGGGCGAAGAGGACGCCAGACATCGAAGAGCGAATTGTAGGCCAGGATAGAGGACAGAGCAGTGGCGGCCCGCGGATGGGACCGGTAAGCGCCCGAACGGTCCAGCCTTGCGGAGAGAGCAATGTTAAAATCCCCACCCCAGATCACGGCAGCGGGACCGCAGGAGGAAATCAGATGCCAGACATGGTGGGAAAAGTCAGGGTCGTCAGAGTTTGGGCCATACACCGCGGCAATGGTGACCGGCTGTGCCAGCAGGAGGCCATGCAAAATCACGTATCTACCCTCTGGGTCACTGAGGGCATTGGAAGTCTACGAAGGGAGACCACGGCGCAGCAGAATTGAGACCCCCCTGGCATAGGAGGAATAGGCAGAGGAGTGGGTTTCCCCCCAATAACGCGCATGGAGCCTGGAAACAGGGCTGGGGAGCAAATGGGTTTCTTGCAATAGGCAAATATCCACGCAGTGGCGCTGTAAATGGGCATGAGTCAGGCGAGCTTTGCGATCATCATTCAGGCCACGGACATTCCAAGTCCAGCACGTTAGATTAGCCATCAGAGGGAAAGTCAAAGGCAGCGCAGCGCGGGGGACACTGCAGGGGATCCAGCCGTGTCCAACATCCGGTCACAACGGGGTAGTCGGGAGACCCAATGCGGAATATATGACAGACAGCAGCCCGAGGGAGCAAAGTCCAACCCAGGGAAATCGGACTCAAGCACCAGGGAGCAAGAGGACTTGTGATGCATAAAACGTGCCATTGTGATGCAGCTGACAAAGGGAGAGGGGCATATGGCCGCAGCAATGAGCAAACGCCAAGACATAAAGTGAAGCACCTTGCGCTTAAGTCAAACAACCAGAGCTTCAGACCTAGCACACTTCCTATAAAGGAGCATACAGACAATCAGATACACCAGAACAACCCATTTGTCGCATAGCAAAGGGATACAGAATCTCAAACATGGCGCAGCATTAGCATTGAAGCGTGCAATGACACAGAGCATCAATAAAAAGACAATACAACAGAACCACCACTTCATTGAAAAACAAAACCACCCACCCACCCCCCATAGCTAGCAGACCTAGGTCCGCTCAGAACAGAACAATCAGAGTACCCCCTGTGTCCCACTCACTCCAACCCCCAATCAGGCCGAGAATACCCCCCACCCCACCCAGGGAACCCAGAACTTGGACAGGGCAACAAAACCAAAAGAGTGGGAATCATCCCAGGTGGGGCATGGCAGGACTCAGCAAACACCACTGCGGTAAGGCAGGGTGGCCAAGCTAAAAACTAATAGCAGCCTCCTGGAATAGAATAAAGTACAAACAATACGACCACACTACCCAGCAATCCTGAAAAAAGGCAAGGATATAGTCCAACTGTGGAGAGGAGAGAGAGTTACGTGAGGGCAACCCCGGGGATCGGCACAAATTCACAGACATGCATTGTACAATTCGCAGTAATGGAGGCCCCCACAGACGACGGAAGGGAAAGAATAAGAGGAAAAAACCCAGGCGGGCATGGGGTCCGTGGTCGGAACCAATTTACATAGGAGACATAGTTGTGCCCAGCTAGGCCAATCAGTCATTGTTACTCAGATGGTTGGTGGCTTCATGTGAGGACCCAGAGGGGGAGTTTCTGGATTCCTTGTCCAGGCGTTTGGCAAATGCGAGCGCTTCCCTCGGGTCGGGGAAGACCAGCGTCTTGGCGCCCTGGCGGACCCTCAACTTCGCCGGATAGGCCAGGGAGTAAGATACTTCGTGTTTCTGGAGGAGTCGCTTGGCTGGTAGAAATTCTCTCCTCGCGGCCTGCACAGACATGGTGTAGTCGGGATAAAATGAGAGGGTATTGCCTTGGTGTGTGATGGTGCCCCTGTCCCTGGCGGCCTGGAGAATGGCATCTCGGTCGCGAAAGTTCCGAATTTTAGCCACAATGGGGCGTGGGGGCATACCAGGACGGGGATGCGAGCCCCGGGAACGGTGCGCTCGCTCCACCACAAAGAAAGACGAAAGGACGTCCCCAAACAGTTCCCTGAGAAGGTTTTCCATAAAGTCTTCCATCTTAGAAATATTGGTGGACTCGGGAAGGCCCGTAAGGCACAGGTTGCTCCGACGGGAGCGCGCCTCCAAGTCCTCGTTCTTCTCGCGGATGACAGCTAGGATTTTGTACATCTGGAGCAGCTTCTGTCTATCCCGGGTGGCCACATCCTCAGCATCAAAGGCCCTAGTTTCGACATGGAGGAGCCTGTTGTCGTGGGAATCCACCCGGGCCTTCACCGAGTCGAGGCGAGCGGAGAGCTGTTCCAGTTGAGAGGCGATACCGGTGACGGCCGACTTCACCTCAAGCATTATAGCCTTAAGATCGTCATCGCGGCCGGGGAGGGCATCCGGAGCCCCGGCAGAGTCCGCCAACTCCGAGCCCGCGCCATCCTGGCGGGAAGACCTGCGAAGTTCAAAGGCGATCTTGGGCTGCTTGGGGTCTGACTTCCCCCATAGCGGAGCAAATTGCCGTGGGTCCAGCAGGTGAAAAGGGGACGATCAGGCCCAAGGTGGAAAGGGGAGTGCAGGAGGACCACACCAAAGGCTGAGATGTCTGGGAGGTGAGCACACCAGCAGAGCACCAACCCTCGTCACGCGGTGTGTCCGTGCAGGTAAGTAAGAGATGTGCCAGGCCAGTGAAGCCTTCCGCGCACGGCCAGCCGTCTCAGGGGGTCGCACCACTGCACCGGGGACCCTGGATCGGGGTAGTAGATGAAAAGTGAGGGCCCAATGGCTGCCCGCGTGGGGCCGAATATGCAAGCCAGGTCAATGACACCGCCGACCACAGGAGGCCCAGGACCCAGGACACCGGCCCCAGGACCTGGGAAGACCTCAGCAGGGAAGCAGCAGCAGGCGCGACAACCGGGGAGGGTATCAGGGGCGAGCAGTCACAGGCTACTCCATGTCCAGCTTCACAGAGGGAGCACCTTTAGTGGCGTTGAAGCCGCAGAGCAGAGGAAGCAAACCACAGATGAAAAGCCTCCAGGCAAGAGTGGTGGACGGCAATGGCAAATGCAGCACCAGAGCGGGAGGTCAAGGCGGTAGGTGACGGGGTGCGACAGACACAAGTGGCAGGCGACGGCCGCTAACAGGGCAGGCAGCAGCAAGAGGCCAATAACGGGAGCACCAGGCCCGGACCACAACCAGATGCAGGCAGTAGGCGGTCGTCCCCCAAGGCGGGCAGCAAGATGGAGGAAGATGCTGTCAGACGCCGCCCACCGTTTCACACCGCCGCCAGTATGGGGCCACTCTGCACTTCAGGATCGCTCCTAATCAGGGCCGGGGACCTCTCAGGGATATGTGTCTCAACAGCGGGGAGCACGGCGCCGCCGCAGCCAGCACCGCACTGGAGGTCCTCACCGCCAAAGTAGCACGGCGGCGGGCCCCCCAGCCGGCCCGATAGCAGCCCAAAAGGTACGGGAGCTTGCGCCCAACGAAGAAAGGCACAGCCGGAAGGGGCCGGTGAGAGCCACCACGCTTCCACTCCAACCCCCGGGGGCTCGCGCTCCAAGCGGGACCCGGCCCCAGGCCAAGGCCGCAGTCGAGGCGGGCGCTAGGCCCCAACCAGGCCGCAGCCCTTCAAGAGCGGGTCAGGCGGCAGGTGGCCCCCAGCCCATCCCCAGCTGACCCCCCGAAGCGCACCACTCACCGCAGGACAGCCGATGCTCCGCCGCGGGCGCCTCCCTAGCACCACGGTCCGTGGTGGGTGCCGCAAGAGGAGCGCAGGAAGTCACGGGGCGAGGGCCCAGCTCCAGCACAGAGGTCCCGATCTCCGCACCGGCAACTCCGGAATCCACCAAAAAGGTAACGGGCAGATCCTCTCTCTCCCACAAGCAAGTAGGAGATGGTGTAGGACAGCCCAGGCTGCAGGATCATAACGGATTAGGAGCTTGGCCGGCAGAGCCCACTCAGAGTGCGGCCATCTTGCAGCTGGCCAAGCCACGCCCCCCTAGGGTAAAACTATAGTTATTTGTAGGCAGGAGGCTCAATACTTATTTTTAAGTCTACTATCTTTCAACTCAAGAGCGCAAGAGTAAGAAATATTTCGGCCATTCTTCATTCTAACAATTTTCTGGCTGAGGGAGGACACTGAAAAATGTTAAGATTTTGCGACTTTTATGTAAAACTAGAAAAGCTGAACACTTCATGGTGTACATATGTGAAAATGCTTGCTTTAGATAGGTTTCCTTAAGGTTCAAATGGTAATCCTGGTAAACAAAACCATAGAGGATGCAAAAATTAGTAATTTCCTCACCATTTATATCTGAAACTATCCCCTTCCATTAGAAATTCAGTCAGAACCAACCATGAATTCTCTCCATGGGTTATTGATGGGGCAGTAGTCACCCTCCAACATTGTTGAGAGGTCTATTTTAGGTGTTCTCCTGGTTGAGCTGAGCTTACTCGAGGAGTAAACAAAATATAGAACATGCTCAGTTGACTTGTGGACCAGCCAGATCACTGAGGAAAAAATAACAAGGATACTCAGGAAAACACATCAAATGTACAAAGGCAAAGAGCGGGCAGTTGTTCCGATACAGAACCTCATTAAAATTGAATGATGGCACAGAGCTGGTACTTCCTCTGGTACAGAACCCTTGAAACATTTAACGACAGCACAGAGCAGGAACTTCTTCCGGTACAAAAACCCTGAAACAATTAACAATGGCACAGTGCAGATATTTCTTCTAGTACAGACCCCCATATTACATTTAACGATGTCACAGTGTAGGCATTTCTTTATGCAATATTTATCAAAGGCAGAGAGCAGGCACTTCTTCAGGTACTAAAACCTATGAAGAAGGGAGTAGTAGCCACCACTGTTGAGAGGGTCATTTTGAGTGTTCCCTTGGTTGAGCTGAGCTTGCGCTTTGCTAGAATAAACAAAAATACAAAGCACATTCAGGGGAATGTGGGCTAGCCAGTTCACAGAGGAAAAATAGCAAAGATACTCAAGACAACACATAATAAGCATTTGCAATGCATTATGTCTCACATTACCAATAGTTTGAGGTATTGGCGTTGCAAATAATGCAACACCAATAGCTTATACTTTCAGTAATGCGAGACCTAGTGCATTGCAAATGCTTGCATTGTGTGCCAGGAACCAGTATTGTATGTCTCAGTGCAATACCGCAAGCTGTTCCTAGAGGCCCCTAATGAGCAAGGCACCAGCACTGCATGTCTAGGTGCAGTACCGCAAGCTCCTCCTAGAGGTCCCTAGTGAGCAAGGCACCAGCACTGCATCTCTCATGCAGTACCGCTAACTGCTCCTAGAGGTCCCTAGTGAGCAACGCACCAGCACTGCATGTCTAGGTGCAGTACTGCAAGGTGATCCTAGAGGCACCTGGTGAGCAAGGCACCAGCACTGCATGTCTAGGTGCAGTACTGCAAGCTGCTCCTGGAGGACCCTAGTGAGCAAGGCACCAGCACTGCATGTCTAGGTGCAGTACCGCAAGCTCGCTCCTACAGGACCCTAGTGAGCAAGTCACCATCACTGCATGTCTCGGTGCAGTACCGCAAGCTGCTCCTAGAGGTCCCTGGTGAGAAAGGTACCAGCACTGCATGTTTCGGTGCAGTAACCCAAGCTGCTCCTAGAGGTCCCAGGCGAGTAAGGCACCAGCACTGCATGTCTCGGTGCAGTACCTCAAGCTGCTCCTAGAGGCCCCTGGTGAGCAAGGCACCAGCACAGTATGTCTAGGTACAGTACCGCAAGCTGCTCCTAGAGAGGTCCCTGGTGAGCAAGGCACCAGCAATACATGTCTACAAAGTTGAAGTTACTGGCATTATATATGGCAATGTTTTTTACCTAGCCATGTTGCCGGGTGCAATACTATATGTGGCAGAAAGGGGACCTCTTTTGGTAACATATGGTACATCACCCTGCAGAAGATATGGTAAATCCACCCTATCCATAATGCATTGCATGCAAGACAGCACTACGAGTACATTCAAATAGCTATGTCCATATATACAATTAGTAGCTTTGAAATGTGACAAAATTATTATTACATTAATTTCGGATTAGGTTGTACTCTGTGTGGAGCTGATGAAGGGAAATTTATAGACGGTCTCATATAAATGTGAGATGTTCTAGTGAGTGAAGTAACCACTTTCAGCGTGTGTGTCCTGTGAGAAGTTGGCCTGATATATGATGTTCACTAGTTCTAGTGACCACCTTGTATCAGTCCAAACAACCCTTATGGTGATTGGTTGTAAGTCAACCTTTATAGACCAGCTATCCTAATGGTAGCATGGACAAAGCAGTCTTAGGCTAAACTCTTATGGCATGTGAAGCCAGCTGTTTTACCACAATATAACCCCTTGAATACCAGATGAAAGGACACCACACAGGTTGTTATGAAAATAAACAATATATTTATTAATAACACCACCTCTGAACTCTTTATGAGATCAGGGGGCTAAGCACATGACAATATTATGAAAGAGATACGAGTTAGCACAATATTTACACGTGTGCCTTAGGGGGCACGACAAACCATATACTAAAAACAATGGAATGCGAGGAAGGAAAGTACTGTAAGGGGATCCAGAGGCTGGAGGATCGCTGGGACTACGCTACGAACTAGGTAAGTACGGAGCAGGAGGCCCACGGGACTCACGTGCAGAGTGGAAACTCTCACGCGGGATGCGTACCAACGTCTATGGATACTACAGTTTACAAAGTTACGGATTCCGGACGAACCCGGCTGGATGGAGGGAAAACAACAGTGGACCTGGGCACTAGGATAGTGAACACTGACTTCAGCACCTAGAAGCTTTAGTTACCTAACCCACAGGCTGCGGGTGCATAGGGCTGAAGTGGTGTCGGGTATGCTGCGTTGATCCCGGTGATGCCTGAAACAAGGAGTTGCTGGCAGGCAGCCAGATGGAGGAGTCCGGTGGTTCCGAGGATGGAACTAGGAAGGAGAAGTCTTGAAAGGGAAGGGGACAGAGTCTTGGTCACTAGCCAGTGACGGTGCTGGAACCAGGAGGGAACCAGGTGCTGTCGCCGCGTTCAGGTGAAGGAAGGGTCGCTTCTCTCTGTAGCTGCGCGGACCAGGAGCTGTTCTTTACGACCAGGCTGGAGGCACAAGCTGTCCCACGTAGTCTACTGCTGATGGCGGTGTTGGATCGTCGATCTGGTCAACAGGCCTTGGCTAATGCAAGCCACGTGGTGGAACAAAGATGTTGTCTGGTGCGGACCAGGAGGGTCCGGGGTGCTTCTCTTTCACAAGGAAGCAAGGGCCAGTCTGGTGGACCAGACTAGCAGTGTTGAAATCTTCGGGCCGTCGTCTCAGAGGTCACAAGCCAGCCGGCAAGTGACCAGACAACAGGAAAAGCAGCAACCAGGCAAAAGGGCCCCACGTAGATCTCGTGGAGGCTGGTCTTTGATGCAGGTGCTGTGTCGGTGTGGGGCTTCTCAGTCCCCAATGCACTTACTCGAGGGTCACTCGGGGGTCGTGCTGGAAGCGCTGTGCAGGTTTCTTCAAGATGGCCGTCCCCACGTTGCTCGTCGCACCCACGGGTCCCAGCTGTGCTGTGGATAGAGGTCAGAGGGGTCTGGAGGTCTGGGTCTCGTTGAGCTGGGTCGTCGGATTCCGGGAAGGAAGGACTTGCAGCAAACCGCACAGGAGCTTGATGGTGCCTGCGAAGCAGGATGGTCACTCCCTGACAATAGGGGAGATTCTTCAGTCTTCTGATGTCCAGGAGGTCGAATGTCAAGAGTTCTTCGTGGAAGTTGTTAAGAATAATCTAACTGGGAATGGGACCAGCTCCTACCTTTATTCAGCTAAAGGGGGCTGCACTACGACTAGGTCCCTCCTCTGGGTGGGACCAGGAAGGGGGGTGGTTACACCCCCTATCCTTTGTCCAGTTTCCCGCCAGAGCTGGGGCTGGAGTGCCCCAGCAACTGGTTGGAACCGGTGTATGCACAGGGCACCTTGTGTGCCCCAGGCATATCTCATTCCTTTCAGCCTTGGCCTACCTAATACACAAAATCCTGTCTGGGGTGGTGCTAGCACCTCCCAAGGCAGGAAACCCTTTGTCTGAGCCTCCCTCGCTGGAAGGACTCCCAGCAGCAGGAGGTCAGACTTGTGTCTGTGGTGGCAGCATCCATCTTGTGATGCTGAGGCTCGAGTTAACTTTAACCGGGGTTCACAGTTACATACATGTTGTGTCCCTCTAGAAGGGTGGAATGTTACCCCCGTCGCCAGAATTGGCGAAGGGGTAGTATTCCAATTCGTATGACACCTTACTCGACATGTTTTGATAATGTTATACCAGAGTTAGCATTTAACCGCGAGGATTATAATGCACTTAAGAGTATATGGTATAGCGTTATCATGGAACAGCTATTAGGACTTGGTTCCGCAAGCTGCAAACGGGCTCAGCTCATGCCAGAGCACCATCTCACATAATTCCAAGCACTCTGCCTTCAGGATTGATAAGGCCTTCCATAGGAGTGACTGATAGGAATATATGTGTCCATTTTTAGGGTTAGATATAGGGAACTATATCTAAAGCAAAGGGTGATTACACCACCTTGCCCCAGCTGTCGTGCAGCCAGTTGTGTCTGTTTTGGATGGCCAGCCAGGGGTGGCATAATACATGCTGCAGCCCCTGGTAGGCCCTGGGTACACCTATGCCCTGGATACCTAAGGTATACTGTACAGGGACTGATAAGGTGGCCCAGTACCAATTGGTAAATGCACCTAGGGTACATGGTTGTAATTTAGAGAGAGAACAGCTAGGCTGTGGGTCTGATTAGCAGGCCCACAGCCAGGGAAAGTCGTAAATCAGTGAAGCAAAAAGCAAAAATCTGGGGTGGCCATGGGATTGCAGACCCCACTCTCCTACATAACCCACCCACCCCCAACTTAGGGACATCAAACTAACCTTGACTAGGTGAGTCTTCTTGTTCTAAGTGGAAGTACCTGGAGAGACCATCTGCATTACCATGGTCAGTCCCTGGGCGGTGCTCCACTGTAAAGTCCATCCCCTGTAGGGAAATGGACCACCTAAGAAGTTTGGGGTTTTCACCCTTCATTTGATTTAGCCATAAGAGGGGCTTATGGTCGGTCTGAATCTTGAAGTGAGTGCCAAACAAGTATGGCCTCAGCTTCTTCAGGGCCCAAACCACAGCAAAGGCCTCTCTCTCAATAGCTGACCAACGTTTCTTTCTAGGGGTCAGCCTTCTACTTATAAAAGCAATGGGCTGGTCATGACCATCAATATTCAGCTGAGATAGAACAGCTCCCACACCCAACTCAGAAGCATCTGTTTGGACAATGAAAGGTTTGGAGTAGTCTGGACTCTTGAGAATAGGTGCAGTGCACATGGCCTGCTTTAGGTCATCGAATGCCTTCTGACAGCTAACTGTCCACTGAACTTTCTTTGGCATTTTTTTACTTGTCAGGTCATTAAGTGGAGTCACAATGGTTCTATAATTTCTGACAAATTTCCTATAATAACCAGACTGGCCCAAGAAAGCTCTGACCTGTGTCTGGGTGGTTGGAGGAGCCCAGTCCTTTATGGCCTGTTTCTTGCTCTCCAGAGGTTGAACTTGGCCTCCACCTACAAGGTGGCCCAAGTATACAACTTGACTCTGCCCTATCTGGCACTTAGTAGCCTTGATAGTGAGGCCTGCCTTTTGCAGGGCCTCTAAAACTTTCCTTAGGTGGATCAGGTGATCCTCCCAGGTGGAGCTAAAGACAGCAATATCATCTAGATATGCTGCACAAAAGTCATCCAACCCAGTGAGAACTTGGTTCACCAACCTTTGAAAAGTGGCAGGTGCATTTTTCAAACCAAAGGGCATCACCACAAACTGGTAATGACCTCCAGGGGTTGAAAATGCTGTTTTGGCTTTGGCATCCTCAGCTAACCTGATCTGCCAATAACCAGCTGTCAGGTCAAATGTACTTAAGAAAGTTGCAGAAGCCAACTTGTCTATCAGTTCATCTGCCCTAGGTATTGGGTGGGTGTTGGACTTGGCCTTTTCTTCCCCAAATTTTTTCGCTTTTTACACCCCCTAAATTGAAATGCCTCCCCCATGGTATTAGACATGTAAGGACCATGTGTGGTAAGAGTTGCCCTGTTGTAAAATTAAAATGTCGTGAAATGGTGTGCAGAAAATATTCCCCCATGTTAAACATGCACCTGACTGAAATGTACTGTGTTTTTAAAATGGATGCCAAGGCCCTGGGTAGTGCCATCTGACTGCGTTAGGTCGGCGGTCTAGTTATTATTACCCAGCCACCCCTAGCTTTTGGAGGGAAGCCTGGCACCCAGGGTGCTCAACCCCTCCCCTTGAGCCAGTGTGAACCAGTTTTCCCCAACATTCCGGAAGGTGCTGGCTCTGTGAGGGAGGAGGGTATAAGTAGGGAGAAGTGCCACCAAAAAGTCAGTCAGCGCTGGGACAAGAAAGAGAGGGGACCTGCTACAAGGTGCTACCGCCACATGGGCCTGTGAGCTGGGCCCTGCACCCCTAAAAACCCCTACTCTACTGTCCCCTGGGCCCCTGACAAGGGAGGGCCCCTACCCAGGTCCCTGACACTGTGGGGACCGGGAATCACGCCAGTGCTGCGAGGAAGAAGCGCCCAGGAGGTGAGGAGTGTGCCCCTGAGGAGTGGGTGTGGGACTGTCTGCCCCCCCAGGGTGAAGCTGTGGCCCCTGTGGAATTGCTGAGTCGTGAGGAGCTGCCCGGGGAGGACTGTGCCCCCGAGGGACTGTGACCTGTTAAAGCACTGTGCCCCATGACTGTTGCTGGCTGAAGTGCTGTGAGGCCCCGAAGCGCTGGGCCCTGGGACTGTTGTGGCCCCCTAGTACAGTAAAGCCTGCCTGCATAGCGCTGTGTGTGGAAGCGCTGGGGCTGGTGTGGCCCCCGGAGTACTGTTGGCCCTGGAAGCTGAGTGGGCCGAAGGAGGAGCTGTGCTCCGAGGATAGCGCCATTTACTGAGGAGCCAACCCTCGTTTCGGCGCGCTGTGAATACCGCCAAAGAAATAATTAAATAAAGGGAGCCTACCCCTTATTGTGGCCGTCGTCAACGCCGCGGCCCGGCGTCGCCAAGAAGACCCCCGCCGTGTTCGGCATCGTCGCGGCGGCCCCCGGTGCCAGGAGAGGGCCGCCGAAGTGAAGGAAGGGCCGCGCTAGGCCCTGAGGCCGCGGCACTCGCGTCACGTGACGGGGGCGCTCGGCCGCGGCATCGGCCCGCCCCGCCAACGCCGCGCAGGGATTGGCTACCGGCCCGGGCGGCCGGGAAGGCAGGAAGAAGCCGGGTCGAAGCCCCGGGTCCCCGTGAGGTAGGAGGGGGACCCGGGTGAAGCTTCGGTGCGGGGCTCCCGTGGTCGTGAGGGAGCCCCGTGAAGAACGACCGGAGCGGGAGTCCACCCCGCCAGTCTGTGGCCGGATCGAGGAGGCCGCGAGGAGACGCAAAGCCCTGGGTCCCCGTGAGGGAGGGGGGACCCAGGTGAAGCACCGTTGCGGGGCCCCCCTGCCAAGGAGGGAGCCCCGAGAGGAACGACCGGAGCGGGAGGCTACCCCGCCGGTCTGTGGCCCCACGCGAGGGGCCAGTGAGGTAGGCGGGGCCGGGGCACACTGTCGGTGCCAGCCCGCCTCCCGACCTGAGACGGAAAGAGTAGAGTGCCGGCGGGGCTCCCGTGAAGACGAGGGAGCCCCACTTGGACCGCCCAGAGGTGCAGTGATTCCCCCCCGGGCGAGGAGGAGGGGCCCGGGTGACGCCGCAGTTAGGGAGAACCTAGAGTGTTGCAGCCAGAGCCCGGAGGGGAAGGAGGGGGCCTCGAGGCATATTGTCGGTGCCTGGTCCCCTCGGCAGAGGAGACCCCAGAGGACAGCCTGCAGACCCTACTGAGCCCCTCAGGAGCCCTCGAGGGGAGCCCGGTGAGTAGGGCCTACGTTTAACTGTGTGGGGGATAAAGAGGGCAACGGGGTACATTGCCGGTGCCCGCCCTGGGGACGGTGTTACTTTATCAGGCAGCCCGTCTGGCAGAGGGCACCTGCAACTTGGGCACGAGAAGTATTGAACTGCCCTACATCGCCTACACCTAACTGTCCTACCAGGCAACAAGGGAGCGAGCCGGTTGCCTTTATTGAGTATTTTGGGGTAGAGAGCCTAATTCCCCCTCATTGCAAATATGAGTTCCTACTGTATCGGCGGCCCTGAGGTCCCCAGTTATTAAGGGAGCCTAGAGGTATAGGGGTGCCAATGGGTGCCTGCTGGAAGTTACCTGCCCATGTCAAGGTTTGATACGCAGAGCCAGGTGATATGCCCAATGTAATGTACATTTTTATCTGTTGCCTGAGGTTCCCTTGATTTAGGCCTGCTCCGCCTGATGGCTGATTCCCCTAGTTTATGGTGGAGGAAGCCTTGCTGATTTCTTACAGGTGCTCCTGTCTAGTATGTGCTGGGATGCTCTGTTGTTTTACCCTTACAGGGGTGGGGATTGGCGTTATAACGCATGAGATGCATGTGCGCTAATGTGGGATTTTGAAATTACAGTCATCCCCTAAGGAAGAGAGCCTGAGTTGGCCCCGCCAGATTGGTCCCAGGTCTACTGTTAACTTAATCGCATTCTTCTTTATTTCAGCTATGGACTATGGACTCAACCCTTTTGTCCCTTGTAAATAAATCCCCCTGATGTACTTGGCTCTGGCGCCAGTTGGCGCCTTGTTGTGATAACCACTATTTGGTTCCTTTTTACCTTGCAGGTTGGAGATATCACTAAATTTATTCTTTTTCCCAACCAAAGGTGGTGTCGTGACTCTTTTGTGGTGTGATTGGTGTGTCGTCTGTGGATACTGCGTGAGTGCTTCACATGTCCTCGAAGTTTGGCCTGCCCGCTTGGTGCCATGCTACCCCCTTTGAGATTTGGGTAACCCCCATTTCTTACATTGGTGGCAAGCGGTGGGATAGGACTTGTGTTTGCGCAGTACCACAGCGGCCACGGGTTACACCACAAGTAGAGCTTTGAGAGTGATCATAGCCTTGTTGTGGGGATTATTGTTTGGCTGAACATTGTGACTTTGTATTGCTTCCTCCTGAAAAGTGTTGTTGTGGAATTGTGTCCCCTTGTTCCACTGGGAGGGTGTGTCCCGGGTGTACCTCGCCACGATGGGGTTGGTTTTGGACGAAATGGACCTGATGGAGTACACCGAGCAGGAAGTCATAGATTTCCTCAAGGAGAGAGGGATACCCCCAGTAGGAAACATTAGGAGAAAGTTGTTTCTCTATGAGGCCCTCAAGAGGGGAGAGCCCTTAGAGATTGGTGGGGACTTGTCCGACTACCCTCCCGAGTTTTTGAAGGGTCAGTGGGTTAGAGGCCAGAGAGAGGGCTCCCCATCCAGAACCCTGGGAAGTAGTTACCCCGATGAAGAGGAGGAAGAGTTTAACAGGGCAGAGACACCAGTAGCTGATGAGGACACCGTAGATAGGGAGTCTCGCACTGGGTCCTGTCCCGGGGGCACTGCCTCATCCCTTTCCCTGTCCCCAGAAGAGTGGGTAGATAGGAGGGAAGAAAGGGAGCATCAGCTGGCGCTGGCGAAGCTCAGGTTTGAGCAGGCCACAGAATTAGCGCAGCTGAGGATTCAGGAGCAGAGGCTAGAGACAGAAATGGTCCTAGCCCAGGAGAGGATGGCGGAGGCGGAGAGGGCTTTCGCCAGTGAGAGATCAGCTCAGGTGGGTAGGTTGTCCCCTGAGAGTGGGTTGTGTAGTCTGGATTCACCAGTGAGGGTGGGATCCAGTGGTGGCAGCGAGTGTAGGTCCAGTGCAAGGAGTCCCATTCCAGATGCCCAGGAGACCGTGCCTGATTCCCAGGAAGAGGGGGACGGGTTAGTGTTCAGGGGCAGGGGAAAACTGTCCCACCAGTCCTGGGGAGAGTTTGAGGAGGAGTGTTGGACTGCATTGGAGGATTGGGTGGTGAGGAGAGCAGTAGAGGATTGGGAAGGGCTGTGCCATGCCGTTATTCGGGAGCACATGCTGAGGAGTTGTGTCCCAAGTCTGCATCACCATCTGTTGCAGTGTAGGTTCTCAGACCCCAGGGAACTTGCACGGGAGGCAGACCTCTGGGTAAGTGCCAGAGCGTCTGGAAAGACATTGGGGAGTGATCCAGAAAGGAGAGGTGCAGGGATCTTCCGACCCAGCGTGGCGGGAGAGGTGAGAAGCCCAGCTAGGTCCCAGGATGGTGGGCGGGTTGTAGGGCCTCACATTTCATCTATAGGAGGGAGTGAGACGGGAAGGTGTCCCGAGGTGCCCCAACTGCAGTCACAGGGCTTGGAGAGTTCTTTTAAGGAACCCCAGGTTGGGAGCCAAGGCTGTCCCGATGTGCCTTCTCATGAAGGGGATCCCCTAGTATCAGGAGAACCCGGAGTATCAGTAACCAGAGCTCCAGTGGTTCGGGGGTCTGACCAGTCACAGGGTTTAGATCCTGGACTGGGGTTCCAGGGTTAGGGGTTGCCTGTCCTGGATGGTGGGGTACCTGTAACCCAGGTCCCTACCAGTTTGACTCCCAGGGGTACTTCTCCCGGTGGGAGGGTGCGGAACTCTGGGAGGGGGTGCAGAGGGAGCAAGGTCTCTCCTCTGTCACCGGCTCAGCCAAAGGGCGCAGATCCCGGGTTGGGTGGCCAGGTTGAGGGTTTTCCGGACCTGGCGGGTGGGACATCTGTGTTCAGAGTCCCCCCAAAGTTGACTCTCAGGGGTACTACTCCGGTTAGGAGGGTGCGGAACTCTGGGAGGGGGTGCAGGGAGAGGGAGGACTCGCCCCTGTCACCGGTGCAACCTGAGGGTTTCGACTCCAGGTTGGGGAGAGAGTGGTTGTGTGAGGGTGTCCCCAGGAGAAGGAGATGGCGGAACCCTAGGAGAGGTAGGGGGAGGAGAGCCTCGCCCCTGAGAGCTGGTCAGCTTGAGGGTGTAGACCCCAGGTGGGTGGACCAGTGGCAATTTGGAAGGAAGAGAGTGGTCCAAGAGCATTACAAGCCCGAGGCTAGAGCCTCCCACTCTAGGAAGGAACAAGGGCCAGAGATTTCTGGATGGCCTAGAGGCCAGTCCTGGCCACATCCCACTAGGGAACACCAGTGGGGTGGTTTGGTTGGAGAAGGGAGCGTTGCGAGAGAGAACCATTGGGTTCCAGAGTGGAAAAGAGACTACAGGTGCTCCTGTAGTTGCCGGCCTGCGTCCACCTTTTTCCGCCCCAAGCAGGGAAGCCCATCAAGGTATTGATCGGTCTACCCTGGCTTTTGGCTGGGGGGGAGCTGTGTTGGACTTGGCCTTTTCTTCCCCAAATTTTTCGCTTTTTACCCCCCCTAAATTGAAATGCCTCCCCCATGGTATTAGACATGTAAGGACCATGTGTGGTAAGAGTTGCCCTGTTGTAAAATTAAAATGTCGTGAAATGGTGTGCAGAAAATATTCCCCCATGTTAAACATGCACCTGACTGAAATGTACTGTGTTTTTAAAATGGATGCCAAGGCCCTGGGTAGTGCCATCTGACTGCGTTAGGTCGGCGGTCTAGTTATTATTACCCAGCCACCCCTAGCTTTTGGAGGGAAGCCTGGCACCCAGGGTGCTCAACCCCTCCCCTTGAGCCAGTGTGAACCAGTTTTCCCCAACATTCCGGAAGGTGCTGGCTCTGTGAGGGAGGAGGGTATAAGTAGGGAGAAGTGCCACCAAAAAGTCAGTCAGCGCTGGGACAAGAAAGAGAGGGGACCTGCTACAAGGTGCTACCGCCACATGGGCCTGTGAGCTGGGCCCTGCACCCCTAAAAACCCCTACTCTACTGTCCCCTGGGCCCCTGACAAGGGAGGGCCCCTACCCAGGTCCCTGACACTGTGGGGACCGGGAATTACGCCAGTGCTGCGAGGAAGAAGCGCCCAGGAGGTGAGGAGTGTGCCCCTGAGGAGCGGGTGTGGGACTGTCTGCCCCCCCAGGGTGAAGCTGTGGCCCCTGTGGAATTGCTGAGTCGTGAGGAGCTGCCCAGGGAGGACTGTGCCCCCGAGGGACTGTGACCTGTTAAAGCACTGTGCCCCATGACTGTTGCTGGCTGAAGTGCTGTGAGGCCCCGAAGCGCTGGGCCCTGGGACTGTTGTGGCCCCCTAGTACAGTAAAGCCTGCCTGCATAGCGCTGTGTGTGGAAGCGCTGGGGCTGGTGTGGCCCCCGGAGTACTGTTGGCCCTGGAAGCTGAGTGGGCCGAAGGAGGAGCTGTGCTCCGAGGATAGCGCCATTTACTGAGGAGCCAACCCTCGTTTCGGCGCGCTGTGAATACCGCCAAAGAAATAATTAAATAAAGGGAGCCTACCCCTTATTGTGGCCGTCGTCAACGCCGCGGCCCGGCGTCGCCAAGAAGACCCCCGCCGTGTTCGGCATCGTCGCGGCAGCCCCCGGTGCCAGGAGAGGGCCGCCGAAGTGAAAGAAGGGCCGCGCTAGGCCCTGAGGCCGCGGCACTCGCGTCACGTGCCGGGGGCGCTCGGCCGCGGCATCGGCCCGCCCCCGCCAACGCCGCGCAGGGATTGGCTACCGGCCCGGGCAGCCGGTAGGCAGGAAGAAGCCGGGTCGAAGCCCCGGGTCCCCGTGAGGTAGGAGGGGGACCCGGGTGAAGCTTCGGTGCGGGGCTCCCGTGGTCGTGAGGGAGCCCCGTGAAGAACGACCGGAGCGGGAGTCCACCCCGCCGGTCTGTGGCCGGATCGAGGAGGCCGCGAGGAGACGCAAAGCCCTGGGTCCCCGTGAGGGAGGGGGGACCCAGGTGAAGCACCGTTGCGGGGCCCCCGTGCCAAGGAGGGAGCCCCGAGAGGAACGACCGGAGCGGGAGGCTACCCTGCCGGTCTGTGGCCCCACGCGAGGGGCCAGTGAGGTAGGCGGGGCCGGGGCACACTGTCAGGTCGGGAGGCGGGCTGGCACCGAGGCGGAAAGAGTAGAGTGCCGGCGGGGCTCCCGTGAAGACGAGGGAGCCCCACTTGGACCGCCCAGAGGTGCAGTGATTCCCCCCCGGGCCCCGGGCGAGGAGGAGGGGCCGGGTGACGCCGCAGTTAGGGAGAACCTAGAGTGTTGCAGCCAGAGCCCGGAGGGGAAGGAGGGGGCCTCGAGGCATATTGTCGGTGCCTGGTCCCCTCGGCAGAGGAAACCCCAGAGGACAGCCTGCAGACCCTACTGAGCCCCTCAGGAGCCCTCGAGGGGAGCCCGGTGAGTAGGGCCTACATTTAACTGTGTGGGGGATAAAGAGGGCAACGGGGTACATTGCCGGTGCCCGCCCTGGGGACGGTGTTACTTTATCAGGCAGCCCGTCTGGCAGAGGGCACCTGCAACTTGGGCACGAGAAGTATTGAACTGCCCTACATCGCCTACACCTAACTGTCCTACCAGGCAACAAGGGAGCGAGCCGGTTGCCTTTATTGAGTATTTTGGGGTAGAGAGCCTAATTCCCCCTCATTGCAAATATGAGTTCCTACTGTATGGGCGGCCCTGAGGTCCCCAGTTATTAAGGGAGCCTAGAGGTATAGGGGTGCCAATGGGTGCCTGCTGGAAGTTACCTGCCCATGTCAAGGTTTGATACGCAGAGCCAGGTGATATGCCCAATGTAATGTACATTTTTATCTGTTGCCTGAGGTTCCCTTGATTTAGGCCTGCTCCGCCTGATGGCTGATTCCCCTAGTTTATGGTGGAGGAAGCCTTGCTGATTTCTTACAGGTGCTCCTGTCTAGTATGTGCTGGGATGCTCTGTTGTTTTACCCTTACAGGGGTGGGGATTGGCGTTATAACGCATGAGATGCATGTGCGCTAATGTGGGATTTTGAAATTACAGTCATCCCCTAAGGAAGAGAGCCTGAGTTGGCCCCGCCAGATTGGTCCCAGGTCTACTGTTAACTTAATCGCATTCTTCTTTATTTCAGCTATGGACTATGGACTTAACCCTTTTGTCCCTTGTAAATAAATCCCCCTGATGTACTTGGCTCTGGCGCCAGTTGGCGCCTTGTTGTGATAACCACTATTTGGTTCCTTTTTACCTTGCAGGTTGGAGATATCACTAAATTTATTCTTTTTCCCAACCAAAGGTGGTGTCGTGACTCTTTTGTGGTGTGATTGGTGTGTCGTCTGTGGATACTGCGTGAGTGCTTCACATGTCCTCGAAGTTTGGCCTGCCCGCTTGGTGCCATGCTACCCCCTTTGAGATTTGGGTAACCCCCATTTCTTACAGTGGGCATCTGTCTTAGTGACAGCATTGAGACCCCTGTAGTCTACGCAAAACCTCATCTCTCTCTTACCATCCTGGGTGTGAGGTTTAGGCACTAGAACTACAGGACTAGCCCAAGGGCTCTCTGAGGGTTCAATGACTCCCAATTCCAACATCTTTTGTACTTCTTGTTTTATGCAGTCCCTGACGTGGTCAGGTTGCCTGTAGATTTTACTCTTTATAGGCAGACTGTCTCCAGTGTCCACCTCATGTGCGCACCAGTTTGTCTGACTGGGGGTCAGAGAAAACATTTGTCTGAAGGATTGAAGGACTTGCTTACAATCCTTTTGTTGATGCTCAGAGAGGCTGTCAGAAAAGACTACACCATCTACTGACCCATCATCAGGGTTATGAGTGAGCAGGTCTGGGAGAGGGTCACTCTCTTCCTCCTGCCCCTCATCTGTGGCCATGAGCAAGCCCATGTCCTCCCTGTCAACAAATGCTTTGAGCCTATTCACATGAAGTACTCTGTGAGGGCTCCTGGGAGTTCCCATGTCCACCAAGTAGGTGACTTCTCCCTTTTGCTCAATGATGATGTGGGGTCCAGGCCATTTGTCTTGGAGAGCTGTTGGGGGCACTGGCTCCAACACCCACACCTTCTGTCCTGCATGGTAAACAGTTAGCACAGCCTTTTGGTCATACTAAGCTTTTTGAAGTTCTTGGCTGGCCTCCAGGTTTTTAGATGCCTTCTCCATGTACTCTGCCATCCTGGAGCGGAGACCAAGTACATAGTCCACTATGTCAAGTTTAGGCTTTTTGAGAGGTAACTCCCATCCTTCCTTCACCAGACATAGGGGTACTCTTACAGGATGTCCAAACAAAAGCTCAAAAGGGCTGTAACCAACCCCCTTCTGTGGGACCTCTCTGTAAGCAAACAGAAGGCAGGGTAAAAGGATGTCCCATCTTCGCCTAAGCTTTTCAGGTAACCCTTTTATCATCCCTTTGAGGGTCTTGTTGAATCTTTCAACAAGCCCATTGCATTGTGGGTGATAGGGTGTGGTGAATTTGTAATTTACACCACACTCCTTCCACATAGCAGTCAAGTATCCTGACATGAAGTTTGCACCTCTGTCAGAGACAACCTCCTTAGGAAACCCACTCTGGAGAAAACTCCAACCAGGGCCCTAGCCACAACAGGAGCTGTAGTGGTCCTAAGGGGAATAGGTCCAACAATGTCAATCCCCATTCTTTCAAAGGGAACCCCCACCACAGGTAGTGGTATGAGGGGGGCCTTTGTTGTGCCACCTGATTTGCCACTGGCTTGGCAAGTGACACAGGAGCGACAAAACTCTTTAGTGTCCTCAGACATATGAGGCCAGTGAAAGTGTGGGGCAAGCCTGTCCCAAGTCTTGTTCTGGCCTAAGTGACCTGCAAGGGGAATTTCATTGGCTAAGGTGAGGAGGAAACCTCTAAGAGACAAGGGGATGACCAGCCTCCTGGTAGCACCAGGCTTGGGGTCTCTTGCCTAAGAGTATAGGAGTCCATCGTCCCAATATACCTTATGGGCACCGGTAGCATTCCCTGCAGCATCAGCAGCAGCCTGCTGTCTGAGGGGTTCAAGAGAGGAACAGTCTAACTGTGCCCGCCTCAAGTCTGCCCTGGAAGGTCCCCCTGTCCCAAGAAACTCAACCTGTTCAGGCTCAAGCTCTTTTGGACAGTTCCTTCTGGGGTCTTGGGGTCAGTCTCCTGAGAGAGCTGATCCTCCACCTGAGGCAGGGGGGAAGGGTCAACCTTACCCCTATTGCTCTTCCTCTTGGTTAGTGTCTGGTCCATTCTTCCAGGATCCAGTACTAGTTCAGCTGGGCATTTCTTGGCCTGTGACCTAGTCACAGCAAGGATATGTGCTGATAAACCTAACATTTCCACATGAGTCCTATACTCCACATCTGACCATAAGGAGGATTCCAAATCATTGCCCAAAAGACAGTCCACTGGGAGGTCTGAACTAACAACAACCCTTTTGAGGCCATTTACCCCTCCCCAGGAGAAATTAACAAGTGCCATACTATGGGAGGTAGTGGCATTGCTAGCATTGGTCACCAGGTAGTCTGAACCTAGTATTATCTGTTCAGGGTCCACAAAGTTTGGTGTCACCATAGTGACACTGGCACAAGTGTCCCTGTAGGCCTGAGCCATTTTTCCATTGATCAAAGGCGTTTGCCTGTACTTGCCCAGAGTACTGGGACTTATTGTAGGGGTCATATCCATGTCCCCAGTACAAACAAGAACAGCCTGAGTAGGTATCCTGACTAAGTCAGAATCCGCCTCAGTTCCCAGGGTTAACCCCACTATAGCCTTGGGAGGATTACTACCACTACTAACTGTACTAGGGGGTGCAAAGGCCTTAGGGGCAGTAGTGGTAGGAGTTGGGCCTTTCTTGGTGCACTCACTAAACCAGTGAGTATTACTTTTACAGTATTGGCACCATGGTTTCCTCTGACCATTATTCTTCTTCTTTTGGGAATTCTGGGAATTCTGGGACCCACCCTCTTTAGATTGTTGGGGCCCTGTTGAAGACTTCTGGTCATTCTGCTTATTCTCATTACCCTTGGGGTCTGCTTTCTTCTGGCCACCACCCTGGTTCTGGTTCTCCTGCTTGACCCATGTCCTGACCCATCTGTCTGCCTTCTTTACCAATTCTTGGGGAGAGGTCAGATCTGAGTCAATAAGGTGCTGATGCAACAACTGATTTTGACAAATATTTAAGATTTGTTCTATCATAATTAGATTATACAATCCTGTGTAATCAGTAACTTTACTTCCCAGTAACCAGCCTTCAAAAGCCTTAGTGGCACAATCAACAAAGTCAGCCCAATCCTGAGACTGAATTTTCTGGGTGTCTCTGAACAGCAACCTGTACTGTTCAGTTGTTAAGCCAAACCCATCAATCAGTGTATTCTTCACAACTTGGTAATTGTTAGCATCCTCAGCTCTAGTAGTGAGGAGCTTATCTCTACCTTTACCTTCAAAGGAGAGCCACAATATAACTGCCCACTGACTCTGGGGGATACACTGGACAGTGCAGGCCCTCTCCAAAGCAGTCATCCACTTGTGGATGTCATCCCCTTGTTTAAAGGGGGGCACTATTTTACTCAGGTGTCTAGTATCAAAACTCCTGTCTTTATCCTTAGGGATATTGCTGCCACCAGTGGGGACTACCCCACTCAACTGTTGCTCTCTAGCAAAGGCAAGCTTCTCCTTGGCAAGGGCAAGTTCTTCCCTCTGGATCCTCAGATTAGCCTGTTTCATCCTTGCTTCATGTTCTCTCCTCTGAGGGGAAGTCATTCTCCTCTGGGGAGAAGTCATTCTCCTCTGAGAAGAGGCATGAGAGTGCACAGATCTATTGGAGCCCCTAGAATGAGACCTATCTCTTCTAACTCCAAAGTTAGGCCTGCTTAGGGTCAGTACTGGGGGTCCCCCAGATCCTTCCCTATGTAGGTCTAAATTGGCCCTAGTAAGTCTGCTGACTAGCTCAGGACCTTTGTCTGCCTCATCCCCTGAGGTGTCCCCTTCTTCCTCCTCCTCTTCTACATCCTCTGTTTAAGGGAGATCTGGATCACCAGGTGTACCTTCTAAGGGGGGCATGCTCCTATCTGGATTAGAGAGGTCTGGGTTAGCAGCCTTTCTTGCATCATATGTCTCTAGGAGACCTAACAGAAAAGGAGTGGTAGGGTTAGAACCCTGTTTCAATTTCCTGGAGGTACACAATTGTCTCATCTCCTGGAAACTGAGAGCTGCATATCTGGAAAGGACCTGTGGAGGGTCACTAACCACTAGGGGAGTCTCTGCAGACTCTCCATGGGTAGACATGCTTTCTAGTGAGGTGTAAGTGATGCACCTACCTACACTATGGGTTTTCCTACTGATCCCTTGCTAAGAGTTGTAGTCAGCGTGTGCTAGGCCCTTTCTACTACAACAGCTGGTTCAGTAGAACTCAGAGTATTTCTAAGCTTGTTATATGTACCTATGGTACCTTATGTGATCTTTCAAATGATATCTCAAGATTATATTTGGTAACAACAACAGCAAGCTCAAATCCCAACCGCTGCACACCAATGTGAGAAGTTGGCCTGATATATGATGTTCACTAGTTCTAGTGACCACCTTGTATCAGTCCAAACAACCCTTATGGTGATTGGTTGTAAGTCAACCTTTATAGACCAGCTATCCTAATGGTAGCATGGACAAAGCAGTCTTAGGCTAAACTCTTTTGGCATGTGAAGCCAGCTGTTTTACCACAATATAACCCCTTGAATACCAGATGAAAGGACACCACACAGGTTGTTATGAAAATAAACAATATATTTATTAATAACAACACCTCTGAACTCTTTATGAGATCAGGGGGCTAAGCACATGACAATACTATGAAAGAGATACGAGTTAGCACAATATTTACACGTGTGCCTTAGGGGGCACGACAAACCATATACTAGAAACAATGGAATGCGAGGAAGGAAAGTACTGTAAGGGGATCCAGAGGCTGGAGGATCGCTGGGACTACGCTACGAACTAGGTAAGTACGGAGCAGGAGGCCCACGGGACTCACGTGCAGAGTGGAAACTCTCACGCGGGATGCGTACCAACGTCTATGGATACTACAGTTTACAAAGTTACGGATTCCGGACGAACCCGGCTGGATGGAGGGAAAACAACAGTGGACCTGGGCACTAGGATAGTGAACACTGACTTCAGCACCTAGAAGCTTTAGTTACCTAACCCACAGGCTGCGGGTGCATAGGGCTGAAGTGGTGTCGGGTTTGCTGCGTTGATCCCGGTGATGCCTGAAACAAGGAGTTGCTGGCAGGCAGCCAGATGGAGGAGTCCGGTGGTTCCGAGGATGGAACTAGGAAGGAGAAGTCCTGAAAGGGAAGGGGACAGAGTCTTGGTCACTAGCCAGTGACGGTGCTGGAACCAGGAGGGAACCAGGTGCTGTCGCCGCGTTCAGGTGAAGGAAGGGTTGCTTCTCTCTGTAGCTGCACGGACCAGGAGCTGTTCTTTACGACCAGGCTGGAGGCACGAGCTGTCCCACGTAGTCTACTGCTGATGGCGGTGTTGGATCGTCGATCTGGTCAACAGGCCTTGGCTAATGCAAGCCACGCGGTGGAACAAAGATGGCGTCTGGTGCGGACCAGGAGGGTCCGGGGTGCTTCTCTTTCACAAGGAAGCAAGGGCCAGTCTGGGGGACCAGACTCGCAGTGTTGAAATCTTCGGGCCGTCGTCTCAGAGGTCATAAGCCAGCCGGCAAGTAACCAGACAACAGGAAAAGCAGCAACCAGGCAAAAGGGCCCCACGCAGATCTCGTGGAGGCTGGGGGGCTGGTCTTTGATGCAGGTGCTGTGTCGGTGTGGGGCTTCTCAGTCCCCAATGCACTTACTCGAGGGTCACTCGGGGGTCGTGCTGGAAGCGCTGTGCAGGTTTCTTCAAGATGGCCGTCTCCACGTTGCTCGTCGCACCCACGGGTCCCAGCTGTGCTGTGGATGTGGGTAGAGGTCAGAGGGGTCTGGAGGTCCGGGTCTCGTTGAGCTGGGTCGTCAGATTCCGGGAAGGAAGGACTTGCAGCAAACCGCACAGGAGCTTGATGGTGCCTGCGAAGCAGGATGGTCACTCCCTGACCATAGGGGAGATTCTTCAGTCTTCTGATGTCCAGGAGGTCGAAGGTCAAGAGTTCTTCGTGGAAGTTGTCAAGATTAATCTAACTGGGAATGGGACCAGCTCCTACCTTTATTCAGCTAAAGGGGGCTGCACAACGACTAGGTCCCTCCTCTGGGTGGGACCAGGAAGGGGGGTGGTTACACCCCCTATCCTTTGTCCAGTTTCCCGCCAGAGCTGGGGCTGGAGTGCCCCAGCAACTGGTTGGAACCGGTATATGCACAGGGCACCTTGTGTGCCCCAGGCATGTCTCATTCCTTTCAGCCTTGGCCTACCTAATACACAAATCCTGTCTGGGGTGGTGCTAGCACCTCCCAAGGCAGGAAACCCTTTGTCTGAGCCTCCCTCGCTGGAAGGACTCCCAGCAGCAGGAGGTCAGACTTGTGTCTGTGGTGGCAGCATCCATCTTGTGATGCTGAGGCTCGAGTTAACTTTAACCGGGGTTCACAGTTACATACATGTCGTGTCCCTCTAGAAGGGTGGAATGCTACCCCCGTCGCCAGAATTGGCGAGGGGGTAGTATTCCAATTCGTATGACACCTTACTCGACATGTTTTGATAATGTTATACCAGAGTTAGCATTTAACCGCGAGGATTATAATGCACTTAAGAGTATATGGTATAGCGTTATCATGGAACAGCTATTAGGACTTGGTTCCGCAAGCTGCAAACGGGCTCAGCTCATGCCAGAGCACCATCTCACATAATTCCAAGCACTCTGCCTTCAGGATTGATAAGGCCTTCCATAGGAGTGACTGATAGGAATATATGTGTCCATTTTTAGGGTTAGATATAGGGAACTATATCTAAAGCAAAGGGTGATTACACCACCTTGCCCCAGCTGTCGTGCAGCCAGTTGTGTCTGTTTTGGATGGCCAGCCAGGGGTGGCATAATACATGCTGCAGCCCCTGGTAGGCCCTGGGTACACCTATGCCCTGGATACCTAAGGTATACTGTACAGGGACTGATAAGGTGGCCCAGTACCAATTGGTAAATGCACCTAGGGTACATGGTTGTAATTTAGAGAGAGAACAGCTAGGCTGTGGGTCTGATTAGCAGGCTCACAGCCAGGGAAAGTCGTAAATCAGTGAAGCAAAAAGCAAAAATCTGGAGTGGCCATGGGATTGCAGACCCCACTCTCCTACATGTCCTGCCTGAAGCCATTTAAGAAAATAGCGTCTTGATATTGTAATTAAAACCTAAGGCGTAACAACACATGTATTAGGGGGTGTCCTCATGGGAGGTTACAAGAAGAGACAAGGGACTACTAAGCCTATTGACCAATGAAAAGCCCCCATTTACAAAGGACAGGGACAGGAGCAAAAAAAAAAAGATGCAAGGAAAGTGGACGGAACTTTATGCCCATATCCTGAATAGTTAACAAAGAAGAAGGGTTGGGCTCTAATCAGTAAGGCTGAGCCAATCTCAACAGAAAACGACATAATTGCCAATACTGATTCTTCTTTTTGACAACAAATGATCATGTGTGCACAGATTTGAATCAATGACACCCGGATAAAAAATTTTTAATCAGAAATGCTTTTATTTTCTTTGAAGAAACACATTTATTTTCTCATTTAAATGTGAATCTCACTTTTTTGTTTTTTTAAAAAGACACGCAAAAAACATTAATTGAACATAACAACCAAATGAAAAAACCTATTGACAATACATTTCAATGATAAATTCATTTAACGACATTCAGACATAGACTGGGACAACATAAAACAAATAACATGAAACTCCTCTACATCCATAAAATTGACAGTGATTTGATATGAAGGATCAGAATTTAGTCAACAGTGTGAATGTTTTTAGAAAACCGTGTTCCGTCACAGAGAAGTTCTATAAATATATGACCACACTTGTTGGGAAAAACTGGTTGACGTGTTTCGAACCCCACATTAATCGAATTTGGGTTCTTTTCAGGACCACACACTAAAAATTAGGAAAAAAACATAAAAAGAGGAAGATTTAATTTTAATGACACTAAATTCTGCGAGAAACAGTTTCACCAAACGCAACAAAATGCTTACCTAATGATAGAGATCAGCCGATCTCAAGTGTCACTCAAATGAAGTGAGAGAGGAAAAATATGATATTTTATCAAAACTGATAAAACTGCCTCTTTGTGACGCCTTTTGGATTGAAACTAGGTAGAGTTTCCAAAACAAAAGATCGACTGTCTAGTGTGTTAACGACTTTGAAATGTGTTTTTATTATGTTTCACCACACTGCAGGATTTCTTATCAGCTCTTCCCTACTCCAAGCTGCAGATGTGGAAACTGTTGATTCCTTACTGTGAGAGGAGATGATGTGTAGATTCCTTACTGTTGGGGAGCTGATGTGTCGATTCCTTACTGCCAGGGGAGGTGATGCGCCGATTCCCTACTGCCAGGGGAGGTGATGCATCGATGCCTTACTGTAAGGAGCTGATGCGTTGATTCCTTACTGCGAGGGGAGGTGATACGTCGATCTCCAGACAAGCGGCCTCGGTTCCTAACTGCTGGACTATGTCGATGAAGAACTTGTTTCACAGGTGCGATGCGTCGAAATTCCTGATACACTTGTCGGGTGGGGGGTGATGTGTTGATTCCCTACTGCCAGGGGAGGTGATGCGTATCTACCTTACTGCCAGGGGAGGTGATGCGTCGATCTCCAGACAAGTGGCCTCGGTTCCTTACTGCTGGGCTGTGTCGATGAAGAACTTGGTGCACAGGTGCGATACATCGAATATCCTGATGCACTTGGTCAATGAGGCAAAAAAGGCGCTGCGTCGATTTTGGAGCCATGTGGCAGGTAATGAGTCCATTTCTTCAGCCGCACAGCAGGGCTTGCTTTGGAGTTGGAGCGGGTGCCATGGACCTTGGTGACACAGTGCTCAGGACTCTGGCTGCAGCGATCTTTTGGATTGGGAAAGCAGGTACTTACACTATGTGACCGTTTTGATGAATTCTGTCTACTTAAAAGCCATTCTGTGTTCGGATGGGACATACCCTTGCCCATACCTACTACTCACTGGTGCAGGAAAGGGAAGTTGTTGATGCAAGTGAGAAGCGGAGTAAGGCTTTGGGATGACGTATGAGTGGTGATCAGGCTGAGGCTGCAGATGAGAGACCGGGGACTGCTGGATTCAGTGTGGAGGGGAAGGCAGACAGAGGCTGCAGAAGGGGTAGTGGGTTCTACAGGCTTAGGGTGTGGTGTATAGCCATGATGTGACAAGGCACTAGTCTGTAAGAACAACCACTTGTTATTAAAGCAAGCATTGGCATAGCCAATAGGTCTCACTTTTGGGACCTTATAAGAGATTACAAAGCAAGTGCTAAGCTATTAGCAAATATATCTCTCTCAGCGAATGAGCACTTCTGGATTCTGTGCAGCGCAATAGGATTGGCAGAGGTGACATGAATGATCCAATCCTAGGTTCCTTTTCACAATTACTAGTCTCTCCCACTTCCAGTTGAGTCCAAGAATATGTTCAACCACAAGACTGGCTATATCACCGGCTCAATCAGGCTTTGTTCCGCATGAATCCACGGCCCTGAACCTGGGCACACTGATCGAGGTGCTGCACAGGATCTCGCCTGAAATACCCGCAGTTGCCACACTGTTGGACGCAGAGAAGGTTTTCGACTCTCTGGAATGGCATTTCGTATTAGCTACACTGTGTCAGATGGGCATACCACCGGGATTCATCGCGCTCATTACTTTACTTTACACTCGGCCCACAACACAAATCCGACTAAACGGGACCCTAACCCCCCCTTTTTCCTGACGCGTGGCATGAGACAGGGATGCCCACTGTCACCACTGCTGTTTACCATCGAGCTTGACCCCCTAATAGGGCACCTACAGGAACACCATCTCCACAGGGGGTTATAGTTCAAGACTGGCCCACTCTTGATCACACTCCACGCGGACGTTATTATCCTTTATGTCTGGCGCTCCAACGACAACCTGGCACCCTTAATCAGAGAAGTAATTGTGTATGGTACATTATCTGGGCTCCACATAAACTGGAGAACATTCGAGGTGTTCGCTCTAACGGCGGTGATGGTAAGCGGGGACTGGGAATACCCCTTGACATGGTGCAACACATCAGTTAAATATCAAGGGATACATATACACAAAGAGGCAGAACACATAATACGACTGAATTATGGAACAGTGTTAAGTAAACTAAACATGCAGATAAGAGCGCTGGCTAAAACTTCTACTAACACTGGCCGGTCAAGTTGCCTTTATCAAAATGGTAGTATTGCCCAAATTTCTATATATGTTCCACAACATCCCCATCCCGCTCACCAATGCCTTTTTCAATACACTACGCACCGCCCTTACTCGCCTGGTCTGGGGAGGCAAACAATCCAGAATCAGCTGAGACACGATGTCTCTACCATATGAACGTGGGGAGTTTGGAGTTCCTAATTTCCAACTATACTACATTGTGGCTCAACACACCTTTGCCCAACACTGGAATCATGCCGACGCCCGTATTCTGTACACTAAACCAGAAGCAGATCTTGCAGATCCAACCCCATTGACTGCATTATTGCCAATAGGCCTCCCTAGGGACCTCCACAACATTCAGACAGTATAAACGACTAGCTGGGTCTGGAAAGAACTGGCCCTTCTGACTGGATGTCGATCGCTGTAATTCTCAGCTATCCCTCTGGCCGGCAACCCATGGCTGCCTTTCAAGCAAGAAGCACTGGTGCGCCGCACCCTCACAAAATACTCCCTCAACACCATGGACGACCTCTTTCCAGAGGGGCATGTATACTCGAGAACGGAAGATGTCCAATTCCATGGGGCTCCATAAATGGATCAGTTTATACTGAGCAGGCTACAGGGAGCTTTGAGAGCCCAGATTCCCGGCTATTCTCTGGAACTGGACAGCTTCCCCTTTTAACGTTACTTATTTCCGACACCGGAGGGGAGTATTTAATATTTAAACTATACAAGACAAGCTTGGCCCTTTCCCGACTAGGGATACCAAGACTCGCGGGGCATGGGAACGCAACCTTTGTCACCAAATACCAGACTCACAGTAGGAATACTGCTGTGTGCAGACACAGAAGATATCCCTAAATCACAGATACAAACTACTTTATTTCAAATTTTTATGGCGGGCCTAAGCAACACTGGCCAAACTGCACACTCCTGACCCTACCCGAGCCCACACATGCCCCAAATGCCACGCGCAACTTGCGGATTTCGCGCACATGACGTGGAACTGCGAAAAGCTCCCAAAATACTGGCAGGAAATAGTCACAGTCTTATCACACATGGTGCACACTACTATTACACCCTCGCCAGAAATGGCACTCCTGGGATACGTACCTGAGGTCCCGAAGTCCATATGCCGTTTTGTCGCAATTGCCCTTCTACTAGCCAAACGGGAAATAGCTATTTGCGATTTGAAGTTTCTTTTGACGTCTCATACCCAACTGTAGTCTCATGACGACCTCCGGAGGAAAGGTGCCTGACTTCAAAACGGCGATCGTATAAGACAACTCGACCCGCTTCACTTTCTCTATCTGGGCATGATGTATTAGGAAGATAAAGAGAGGTGCAACGCCTGTGTCTTGTGGGGAGCAGTTCACTGCACAAATGATCTTGGTCCCAAGCTGGGCTTTACAGAGCTGTGCCAAGGTGGTGTGGTTTATACTGGACTTCGTGGCTGCAAGGAAATGAGGGACTGAGGCATTTTGGGAATATGTAAGATCTGGATGAATGCAGCACATGAGCCTCTAGAACAGTGCTTTATGGGAAGGCTGTGCTATCACCGCCAGGGAACCTTCTTTCCTTTACTGCCGTCAGCGATCTCTCCCCATGTCCTTTGGAAGCTTGGAGACTGGTCGAGGCTATAAGGCTCTATTCAGCGTCCTACCACTCTCAGAGCATCACTTTTCGACCCAGAGGTGCCCATGCCCCCCCTACCACTGTGTTCCTGGACAATTGCCCAAAACTCACTACTGCTTTGGGGAATGGCGAAGATCTGCAGATTTAGAAGCTGTCTCTTCCACCTCTCCTATCATGGTGGAAAGGCTACCGTGATTTCTTGGCCCCGCCTCCCCTCTGCCTTTCACACTGCTTGCATCTCAGCCGGAGGTGGAGTTTGCTGCAGTGCCTGTCCCCAAGATGCGACTGGGGCCAGTCCTGACTACCGCCGCAGGGGAATCCTGAGGTACCGGAGCACTCCCAAACTGAGCTGGTGGGACGTTCTACGTAATCAAGTATCTCTC
Source organism: Lissotriton helveticus (assembly GCF_964261635.1). Lineage (NCBI taxonomy): Eukaryota > Metazoa > Chordata > Amphibia > Caudata > Salamandridae > Lissotriton > Lissotriton helveticus. Next base: position 424,486,577 of record NC_136070.1, read on the forward strand.
CTGATCTAAAATCATAGGTCATCGTCCTGTTCAGGATCAGCCCTCACCCGACCCGCTCCTGCTCACCCTCCATGACACTTGACTAGGAGATCTTCACATCTGCAGCTGAGAACTAGACATTTTGACTGACGCCCCGGTGGAGCTACCTCACGAGCTAAAGGGGAAATGGGTTAGGGATTTCCCTCCTTGACCATCACCTACCCAGCCGGTCTTTAGGCAAACTCTCCTGCCTCTCTCTATTGGACTTTTCTCCCTTCTCCTCTTCACCTTACCCCCTACCCCCTCCTCTCTACTCTTCTCCTCTTTCCTGCTATCGACTTTTGCCCTCACCCGTCCATGCTCATAGTTCCCACCCTTTCTTCTGTGAACTTTCCCTCGTCAGTTGAGACCTAGCTATCTGACTGATGCCCGATGGAGCTACCTGTTTACCTATTGGGGTGATGGCCAGTGGATTCCCTCCTCGGACGTCACCTACCCAGTCGGTCTTTGGGCAGGCTTCCTTTCGTCTCTCCTGCAATCTTTTCATCTCCTCTGCTGCCTTTTCCCTCATCCTCCCCTTCACACTTGCCCCCATCCTCTCTATTTGTCTCACCTTTCTTTCCTCTCCCAATTTGTTGCTTAAATTTTGACGTAATGTGTATTTGTTTTAATTCTCTGTAACATTGTGTAGCCTAATGTAAAGTGCTCTGATACCTACGGATCTAGCCAGCACTATATGTAACTCATAAATAACGTTCCTCTGATCTTCTGTTGGACCTTTGACCACACCCCATGGGCCTCAAAACTGTTTGTACTCACCTCGATGCACGAGCAACCCTGGCTGATGCCCGGTGGAGAGGTCACATGCAGCTAAAGAGGAGTCTGGCCCTGGTTTCAACCCCTCGGCCATCACCTACCCAACCGGACATCTGACATTGTTTTCCTCGTTTTTCCCGTTGTGTATTCCCTCCCTCCCCCTCCTCCTACCCCTGTGACTCTTTGATTTAAGTGATGTAATTATGTAACCTGTAACTCGCTGTAACTCATGTAAAGCGCTCTGATACCTTCGGGTCTAGCCAGCGCTATATAAAACTTTTCAAATAATATAAAACATAAAATGGAGCAGCAGATTCACTCCCACCCAAAAGGCATAGCTTGACATTTAAAATCTATTGCAACACTAACTGTGAATTATACGCTAATTTACAACCAATCACATCTAGAGCACCCAACATTTGGCAGCCACTGTGACAATACCTCCTAGATATGGATGACACCCAGGGCCGCCAGTTTCAAGGACTAAATCATGCAACTCAAACACCTACTACCAAGTAAATGGACATTTTATATAAAGCTATATTATGGATGGGGCACTATCATTTAGCCAGAATAGAGTAATCACCAAAATTATGTACGGAAACCAAGACCTTATGACGCTGATTAGAACCTGTGTAAGGAGGTTAATATGTAACACACATAAAAGTACCACATATTACTGTAACTGTTAAATAATAACTAAGAACGGTATGTTTTGTTGTTAATGGAAAATGATAAATAAAAGTTTAAAACAATGTACCTTTTAACCCTTGATGTAGAGCGTTTACTATATCAACTCATGCACAGCCTCCTCCCCCTCCCCCTGGTGTTACTTTCCCTTCCTACTGTGGATTCGTTTTGTTTACCACTGTATTGCTCTGCTGTAAAATTTAATAAAATATTTTGAATATAAAAAAACAAAAACATAAGACTGTCGGTCAGGTGACCGGGAAATGCTGCTATTACGAACAACGGTTCTAGTCGGGGTATCACTTATAAACAAATGTATTTTTTCTTTATTTGCTGTTTTTAGGTGGGCAGAGACAGCTTTGGCTGTCGGGAAGATCTGCTCAAATCAATTCATAATACAGGGGAATAAAAGCAAGCTTCCCTCAGCCATGAATGCTGCAAGTAACATTCACATTTTGGAACAGTCCACATTACAGCAATTCAATGTTGGAACTATGGGCAAAGGAATCTATCTCTAGGATAATAGCTGAAACAAACCATTCTAGATGTGTTGCAAACCCCTGAAAAGGAGAATAAAGGGGAGGGGAGGGGCATAGTCTGTGTTTTTAAACCAATCTCACTCCACCACTCATCACTAACCCCGCTATGTGAACACACACACATACATAAACACACAAATGTGTTATATACAATCAGCCTGCCTTTGTGAAGCTTTTGCAGAGCATGTGAACATACATATATGCATGTCCAGGTGGGTAATGTATAATACGTACATATACAGAAAAAGTACAGGTTGTTTAGAGTTAATTGGGGGTGGGATCACTGTTTAATAGCTCTACTAGCCACACAATAAAGGTTCTTTGTGTTGAGGTAACTGGGATAAGTGAAGGCAACACATCACTGAGGAGCTATTGTATCCATTGGAGCTGACATCTGAAAGAGATGTCTACAACTGAGAGTGGGCGACACCTATAGGTCTCAGCATCTTAGATCTGACCTTGCATTTGACTAACCACCAGCCCAGAGTTGGTAAAAGACAAATGACCAGAGGACTCAGGACCTGTGCTCTAGTGTTTAAACCGGAAACAAGGGTTGGTGCTGATGTCGTGGGCCTCCAAGCAGATGCAGAAGGCCACCCCATTAACAATGTGGAATAAGACTTTACCAGTGAAACAAAAAGAGTGGAACAGACGGAATAGAAGGAAGGCAATGCCCTACAATTGTTGGTCTGCACTGCGGGAACCCGATCTCCTGCACCTTTGGATTGGAATCAGCACTTCTTGCTGACAATATGGGAGCACTGAGGCGGAAGCTGTGTTATCCCAAACTCGGTTAAAGGCTTGCATAACATTTTTCAAAAACCCTGCAATACATATTTCCTGGTTTTCAATTAATAAAACTGTAGTGTATAAACCATGAAGCAACTGCTCTTGCTCCATGTGTAGCTTGCTCTGCCCCACGCATTACTGGGAGATCTAGCTACTGACACAAGGGATACTGTAGGTGCACTCAATGCTAGATAGATCATCACCATCAGAGCCATGCCTACAGCTTGGCCCACCTCTCCCACTGGAAGCCTGTGACTGGCTCCTGCATGGCACGCTTGGCAGGCAATGCCCTTGGCGTGAAAGGAGATACTTACAGAATTCATTTTCTGTAACTTTAACAACTCTTCATCTTAACCACAGCTCTGCAACTGCTTCTTGAGAGCCAGCAGCAATATACCAGGACAGCACAGCTCTCCATGTGTACAGAGCCTGCCCCGCCATGTGACGTGTTCCATGATGGCTTCGAGTAAAAATCAGATAGTGAGTCAGTTGGGTCAACAGTCTCATTATGTGCACAACAACAAAGATGCCTAGTGACCATAGCTTGACCGGCAGCAGAATATTTCCGAGTAGGATGCCCTTTCAATATCGCTCGCCAATCTGAATGGGCAGGAGGGAGAGGCACAGCAGTGCAGGATAGTACCGGGAGTGGTCAGGCTCTTTGTTACTTGTTCAACCAAGCCTGAAACATGAAGCGTGATGTTAGTGAAGTGGGGGCCAAGCTAAAAAAATAAAAAGCTGCAAGGCATGACAGGGCAGTCACGTCTCCATGCTACACTGACTCATCCCACACGACTGAAACATGAAGCTGGAGGTTCAGGAAGAATGGCAGCAACAACAGGGGAAGGAGGGAAGATGCAATAAAATACGGGCGACAAAGCTGAACACGCACCCACAGTGTAACATGAGCAGGGAAAAAATAAAAAAAATAGTCCCCCAAACCACAGATAAATAACCAAAGCATAAAGATACAGTACTTGGTCCCTGCTCCGTGGGAGGAAACAAAAGACAAAATGCAAGGACACAGATTCAGGAATGACTAATAGCAAGCAAAGATTTTTAAAGGACACTGAAACAAACACATGAAAAGCAGTGTGCGGGCTTTAAGCCCACACAAAAGTATATACTAAAGTATATACAACAGGTCTGGAAAGCTTGACCTAAAAAGGAAGGGGTGGCTGGAGCAGCCATAGCTAAACAATGTCCCTGCTTTGAAATGAATGGGCAAGTCACTGTCCATGAGGGTTGTCCTGGGCCACTGCAGTGCACTACTCAGGGAAACTAATGCAAATATTGTCCAATCATATGTTTGTAGAGAGGAGGATCAACATGGGGGCGAAGCGTAAACCCCTCTTTCTGTGGTGCTTCTTAAAGGTCTTTTTCTGATGGTTACAGAGGTCTGGTGACGTGCTTTCAAGCAAAATCTAAAAATGAGTTCACAGTGTGAGATGATAGGTTCTCCCAGATGAAAAAGCAAGCATCGAGAAAGGCAAAAGGTCTGAATACGTTGATGAGCACAATTCAAAACATGTGCTCAACAGAAATAGGATGAAAAAAACAGGATAAAAAAAAAACAATACACTAGTTTCTTTACAAGTGTAAGAAGTTGGGATCTGACTGCATGGTTAACCCCACTTTTTGCCTGGTGTTTTGCTGGTTTTTGACTAGTCTGACTGGTATCCTGCTAATCAGGATCAGAGCCTATCTGCTTTCTCCCTACAAATGTTATGTATTTACTTAGGTACACTCCAGATTGGATACTGGGGTACACTTGTCTGTCCCTAGTATATGGTACACATGTACCCAGGGCATAGGTACCCCAGAGGCCTGCCATGGGCTGAAGCATGTATTATGCCACCCATGAGAGGCCATTCAAAATGGTACTACAGACCTGCCATTGCAGCCTGTGTAAGCTGGTGCTAGCACCACTTACTTTAGATATCGGTTCACTACACTCAAAACTTATAAGTCACCCCTATAGCAGGCTTGGAAAATCATGAAAGGCAGGGTGCTGGGTTTTACATGAGAGGGCGCCCCTGCATGAGCAGGGCCCCTCTGCAGCCTTCGGAGACCATTTTCCCGGGTTGTCTGTGACACAGCCAGACATATAGGTATAGGTGCATTATAGTAATTCATCAATGTAGAGGGAAGAGGAATTCTGGTCCGTTCAGTTCCCCTGGGTCAGTACTATGGCAATCAAATGGGAAAGGACACTGGTATCTACTATAACCATTGGTTATTATTGACAACCCTCATAAACGCTCAGAATGTAACGTTGCGGTGTATCTTTTTATCCGCCCCTTTCTCTCGCGTTATGGCATAGTCATCGGGTTGTCAAAAAAGACGTGCTGTATGCCTGCCTCGCCCGAGGCAACCTCCGGTAGGAGTAGAAGTGTCCAGGGATTTTAGGACAACAGCTGAACAATGTAGCTGGAGCAGTTACGAGGGATGTTAAAAGTCAGTGTCACACCAAACCAAAAATTTTATTACAAAAATGTGGGCACTGATAGTTTAAAAATACTGGGTATATTGTATAATCGAGTTACTGGATTATAATATCTTTCTCAAAAGTAGTCGACATGTTTCAGCTCACCTGGGCCCAGCCGGGTCTATGGAGCTTTCGTCAGGACAAACAGGGGGGAGTGTAATACTCATACAACTTGTGTAGTATTCAGGTAGTGAATGGAACTCTCATATTGAAATTCCTTCGTATCGGGTGAATTTCTCCACATCAGGGTGCTAAGAGTCGCATAAAGGTCGTGGTTTTGTCCACGTGTAGAAGTCTCTGGCTCCTTGTGCTGACTCTGCCCCTGGCGACGTCACTGATGTGGAGAAATTCACCCGATACGAAGGATTGCCATAATAGGTGCATTATAACCTTGCGGTAAATGCTATCCCAAAAACAGATGATTTAAAACATGTTGTGTTTGGTATCTAACACCTTGGAATCATATAACCGGTGTGGGAGGTATGATTCCATCCTTCTCTAGCGAGCTTCGTGGGGTCACTGGTCTTTCTGGTACAAGCCTTCTCGACAGGGGCAACACAAAACGGTTGCTGCCGACCAGACACACATTCTTGTCCTCCTGCTGCTGAGCCAAGCTCGAGCAGGGGAAGGCAGGACAATAGGCATCCTGACACAGGGAGTTGTGACCACCTCCCAGACAGGATTTAGTGTATTGGGTCTGGGTGGGTGCACTTCCAAAGTGCCTGAAAGTCTGCATCTGGGGCACACTTGGTGTCCCTGTGCATAGTCCAGTTCAAACCAGTTCTGGGGGCTGTTGGCTCCAGCTCTGGCGCGAAACTGGACAAAGGACATGGGAGTAACCTCACCTCTGTCCTGACCCTCCCCTAGGAGGGTCCCCTGAATCTGTCCAACTCTCTCTTGTGGGTACAAAAGGGCTTACCTGGCTGTAGGACCTCAAATTTGACGTGGACAAGATTCTGAACAAGAAGCCACTGAACTTCAACCATCTGGACACTCTGGACTTGTACTTTGACGGGGCCCGACTTCGACTCCCTCTCTGTCCAAAGCATCGTCTGTGCCCATGCACCATACAGGCTCCGTGCAGGACCTGTGGAGCATCAAGAACATCTGAAGAATCTCCCTTGGGGTGATGGAGTCACTCCTCTGCATTCGCAGGCACCGTAACGCAACTGACCGGTCTGCTGATCCTGAGCTCCTGCAGACTCCAAAGGCTCTAGCAACACAGGAGGTGGGGTCCTACGTTCCTTGAGGTCGAGCTACCCTCTCACGAGTTTGAGACCAGTATCCCTCGTGGGGACGTATAACCCAAACCCGTGTGCACCGCATACTTTTGCAAGTGCATATGTTTGTTGGCGATTACCGAGCTTGTGCATTGGACTTTGTGTAGTCCTGACCCTAAGCAGTATTTCCACCAAAGAACTCCGACCTCCTCACACCGAGTGCTCCGTGGGCTGGTACTTTGTGATCTCACTCGAGGTCCCCTCGCGACTCCTGGTCATTCGGCCTATGGGTCCTCCCGAGGGTCATCATGTATTCTTTTGGGCCTCCTCGGTTGCTCCAGAAGTGCCCTGACTCCCCATTGCTTAGTGAGTCCCCTGGACCTTGCTGGTCCACACCGTAACCTGCTTGACCTTCCTGCGTGGGGTGCTGTTGCCAAGGCTTGTTGGTGCCCCAGCCGGACACCGACCCCTCAGCACTCGACATACTTCGTGGGACAGCTCGCATTCGGCTCCTGGTAATCCTTGACGTCTCCTGGTCCTCGTGGTTGTAGAGTCAAGCAACCCCTCTTCGCACCTGAAGCACCCGGCATCGGTGGGCATTCGTCTACTGAGTCCCTGGTCACCCTGAAGTGACCCAGACTCTGTCCCCTCAGCTTTCAGGTTCCTTACATCACGAATTCACCCTTGGATTCCAACGGACACTTCCTTCCGGGCAGCAGCACTTCTTTGAAGTCCTCCATTGAAAACGATGGCGTTTTCCAACACCACTTCAGACCTATGCACCCGGCTCCCCTGGGATAGGTAACTCAGGTATCCATGGGTGGGGTGGCTCTCCAATCTCCTAAGTTCCAAAGGGCTTCCTTGAAGTCCACCGAGACGGTCCTTAAACTTAACGTTAAAACTATAACCGCGACTCCCCCATAGAATTGTACCACACTGCACCAGTCCTCCGTCGGGTCCCTGTTTGCTCACCTTGGGTGATTCCTTGTGTCCCAGCGATTCTACGTGCTCTAGACACTGTCTCGACTTAAGTCGTGGTTCTTTATCCACTATTTTAGTATATGGTTTGGTCTCCCCATGTGTCAAGCCAGCGCACTTCTTACCTTGACTTGCGGTGAGACCATGCAGAGACAATATGACCGAACTCCCCTGCCCCTTACCGTTACTCGATACACTAAGGTCTAAGCAAGGAGAAGGTCAGGATGCCGGGAAAGAAGGCCGATGAAGACAAGTAGGTCTGCGACCAGTATGGAGTAGGACACCTAAAAGAGAGAAGGCAGAATTACTAATCCCCAATAATAGGAGAGACCCTGTCATTTATTGCCCTTCCCATAGGTGAGGTAACTACCTGATGCAGAGGAAATCGGGGACAGGATAGTAGTGAGTGAGTCAAACGGCACTAGTGGGTACAGTGCTCCAGTGAAAAGGGCTTTGTTTGTGTGGTATCAGTCCCGGCAATATAATCCAGAGAAACGTCAGATGACCACAATCATGCGTGGTGTGTTTTACTTTCCTGGTGTTGCAAGGGGAAGTACCCAGACAGACGCTCCGGCGTATAACACAAAAGTGCGCTCCTGGGCAATGTCCTGGTGTAAACATACTGCGCGGTGACACAATGTAAGTAGGACAAACAAATTGGCGCTCCTGCGTGGAAATGTAAAAGGAGAAAAACATACAAGACAGGCTCTCCTGCGCGGAAATGTAAAGGAAGGAAAACAAACAAGAAAGGCGCTCCTGCACGGGAGCTATTTGTGCAGCATCGTTATGTGCTCCAGCACAATCAGGAACGGTACCCTTTCGGCCTGCACACGCCGCAATTCTTTCAATTCCTGTGACCGTGTTCCCTGCAGTATAGGATTAGATAACTTTCACGGCGCTCCTGTGCTCTGGTAGATCAAGGTTCCCTGTAAACGCAGTTCAGGGACGTTTGCGTGTCAAAGCGCTCTTGCGCTTTGAATGCTCAATGTTCCCTGAAACCGCGTTCCTTGCGGTTCAGGGATGTTTTTGTGTCAAAGCGCTCCGGTGCTTTAAATGCTCAAAGTCCCCTGCAACTGTGTTAGTAGCGGTCCAGAAAAAGGTCTTACCTTAAGCGCTCCAACTCTCAGGATACTCAGAGGGTGAAATCAGGTGAAGATAGACCTCCCAGGCAAGGGTGAAGGTCTTGGCAGCATGGCTACGGCCAAACGAGATTCCGGTCCGAATCTGTACACGAAGCAGTGTCGGGCTCCACGCTCTGGTCTTTTGTAAAGCGCGACCTGGAAGTTGAAACCCAACCTGCCCTGCTCCAGCATGACCCGGAAGTGAAGGGTTTATTGTGCTGATCAGAGCAGGAATGGTGACCGGTTTCCTACAAGTGTGAGGATCGAAGGTGAGGAAAAGAGGCTGTGATGGCATACAAGACGCCCTGGAGCTGGATCATGACACTCTGGAGCCCACTGTGTATTGTGCTTTTTACAACTGTTTCTTTGCTAAAGTATTGTGTGCTTTGTGTTGTATCCTCATGCATAAGATACGAGAGAGTGTTATATAAATAAATACATATTTTTTATAACTCCTGTGTGGTTCTCTATTCATTTAATTAATACTAAAGGTGATATTCTGGTAGAACAAGCTGCTTTACATTCCTTCAAGATTAAGCCTGAAGGCTTCTCTCCACAGCTACCACTAGGATAGCTTTCTAATAGGTTTTTCTAATAGGTTATCTTTGACCTCATACATCATAAGGGTCGTTTAGACTGGTGCAAGGTACCCACTTTAATTAGTGGACAACATATACCAGGCCAACTTCTCACAACAAGCAGGATGAAGTTGCATGCACATTCAGACAGGAATAAGTACTAAACTTAAGAATGTTAATCGTATGCAATGTATAGCCATACAAAAACATTACTGATGGAGTGACCCACAAGATGTTGCCTCTCACGCGCAGAAGAATTGGTGATGTTCACAATTTTTAATAAGCACTTATTAGAAGCACGTTCTTATTGAAACAGCCACATTTGAACTTCACATTTTTAGGATGTTTATGGAACACCTGCAGGTAGTACTGCTGTTTAGATATAGGGGTGGTTCATGGTGGTCACTAAAATAACTCATAAAAGGAATATCTTGCAATACATTGTGTTATCAACAGATGTGTGTCAGTGCAAGCACATAGGTACAGAAATGGCATTTACTTTACGAACCTGTAGTAATTTCTACTAGATATACAAGTTATCAGTAAAAAAAGTTAAATAAGATTTTTTTAAATATGTATTATCTATTGTTGCATAGCGTATTTACTTCCATGAGTAACTCAAAAAACATGTATCCTCAAGTTTTACAGATAATTTCATGTAATGTGGCAACTGCACAATATACACTAATTCGGTTTTACATTTTTGGCTGTTAACAATTTCAAATAGTACTTACAAACTATGGCAAGGGGAGAGTTGGTGCAAGAGGCAGTACGACGAGAGCATTAAGAGACAGGATGGGGAGTAGCGTGTGGTAGCAGGACGTAGAGTGTAGCAGCTCTAAAATTGGGATGAAACATGGAAGTGGAGGAGGGTTTGAAAACATTGGGATAGGGTTTAGAAGGGATGTGCTGAATGTGTTACTGTGTTTCTAAGAAAAATGCTGTAACTGTACACTTTGCAAACCTTACCATATTTTCAAAAGTATCAAGGAGTTCAGTGCAGAACATTTCAAGCTCCTGGTTGTTTGTAGGTGGATTTTCAGCAATAGCTATGTCGCTCTCTGTCTCCAGCTTACTATCTTTGGTACTGAAAAATGAAGTTTTATTATTAATAGCAGTCTACTTCTATGGGCACTGACCAAGAATGTAAAGTTACTTGCCTATAACAACACTTCGATATCACTGGTATCTTAAATAAACAGAACCCCACCAAGTATTTCTCTCTGTATGCAGGACTCCGGTGCGCTTTACAAATGTCCTGATTGATTGATTCACAATGTCCTGTAAGCTGACTAGCTGTTTAGGAGGAAACACCATCTTATTTAGCTAGGTGGCAAGGTTGGGATCTTTTGCAGAGTCCTGGGACTTTATATTGCAAAATAAGAGAGAAACAGGTATGTCTGGGTATGCTAGGAACTACCACAGAGGACATTCCAGCATTGTAAAATGATCTTAATGTACACAAAAGAGTATATTTGTGTTTAGAAGTAGAAGTTGAAGAACTTCTAAACAAAGTACTTCAACTTGTGGAGATTGAAGGACTTCATTTCAACGTTTAAGGACATCATATATTTCTACGGTTACATATGTAGATGAGCACTACATTTTACAGGTGCCATTGCTCGAGATTAGGCATAACATTAAAAAACCTTCAAGTGCACTGATAACAAACACATCAAAGAATGTTATAATAATATATAAGAATTCAAATTCTCTGAAATTGGAACGCTATGCTTATGATTACTACTGGATCTATGATGCACCCACAGTAGAACTACAATGCAAAGAAACAAACATGGCGTGTTACATTAAGTAAGTTGAAATGAACAATTTCCGAAGTGTGTGGGTAAATGTGTATATTGGTGAGACCCTCAGGTAGAGCTATGACCTGTGTACTTCTGGATACTGATGTCACCATCTGTCAATAAGGCATCCATGTACAAGCTAAAATCCACCAACGATTGGATGGAAGACCAGTGTTGCAAGTAACATTACCTCACCCATCAGGGGACGTTCATTGATATAAACAAGTAATATTACAAGAAAATCAACACCTTACAATTGAGAAAGGAGATAATTGAAGGATAAAAGAAGGAAAACCAGATTAAGAGGGTGGTAATCAACAAAAAACACTTTCCGGAAAACCCTTGTTAACTTTTGTGTATGCGTTTGAGGCTAAAGACAATTTCTGGTAAACATTTGAACTGAACTTTACTTCTTTGAAAATTACACTAATGGAAGATTTTTTTTTTAAAGAAAAAAAAATGATTGATGCCTTGCCATTGTACACTCACAGACAGCAACAATAGAGCGCCTCCTGAGACCTAGATACCCAAATTGGACATTTTAGTGCTTCTGTAATTTGGGTAATGACTATAATGCCCTCACTGCATTAAATGCGCTGGGGCTCCCATTGCACTATGTGTGGGATCCAAGGCTGTTTACAGATAATTTAGAACATAGAATGAGAGGCAACCACAACCCGGAGTGTAAAAAGCAACCATTTAAGCACAGTACTCCAGGAAACAGGATAATTCTATCCTAGTTAGGGATCTTTTCTCTTTTATTCCATTTCTTTTCAGCTTGTGCAGCCAATGCGTTTCGCCTCAATAAAGGCTTCCTAGGGGCGAAATTGTGTGAATTATGGTCTAGTTTCTTTAGGTATACCACAACATCACCCGTTTATCAGTACATTCTATTAATCTAACCAGCGTATGTTGTTTCACAAGAATGGATATATCAATGGCGTTTCCATCCAGATACAGAGGACCGCAGCATCTTGTATAATGCAAATGTACTACTCGCATTATACTAGACGCTGCAGTCCATAGGACATTGTTAGCCGAGCACAGCATGAAGTGGATATCCCCTGATATTTCTCCAAACTGCTTACACTGTATCTGGATGGAAACGTCATTGATTTCTATTCTTGTGAAACAACGTAAGCTGGTTAGACTGATGAAATAATCTGCTAGACCGTGACGTTGTGGTACAGCTAAAGAAAATAGACCATAACTCACACAAATTTGCCCTGAGGAAGCCTTTAATGAGGCGAAACGCGTTGGCTGTGCAACCTGAAAAGAAATGGAATAAAAGATCACTAACAATGAGTGATTTGTCGTGTTTCTTCGGAGTACTGTGCTTAAATTGTTGCTTTTTAACACTGGATTATCGTTGTATCTCATTCTATTATCTAAAGTGTTTAATGTGAAGCCAATTGGTAGCTGGTCATTTTGAGGTGGGGAATTTGTCATTAAAAATTGGTCATTACTTTAGGTGGTGAGGTGGTAGATTTCCTGGCTGCCAACATTTGTCTCAATCTGTTTGCAGATAGTGCATCACAGACAACACACATTAGGGAAGTATAGGGAGATTTGGGGAGCTTCCCACAAACAAGATAGACACTGTCTAAAGATTACAGCTCAGAGGATGCTACAAATATATGTGTTTTCTTAAATTGATTGGGCAACCTCTGGTGACAGGTAGAAAGTAGGGGAGTCTCAAAAAGACTAACCCAGCCCTCAAAATCTTTTTGTATTAAGTGATCTGCAAATTCAAAGGGAGACCTGGATATTCAACAGCTACCTATTGTCATTGGCACAGCTTGCTACTGTGAAGCAATTTTGAGATCTGTGGATGTATAAAAAACACATAGAGCTGAAATGAGGAATGGTGGCATGGAGACTCAGTCATGTCCTGTATCCAGAACCCACTGTGGAACATGTAAAAGGTTGTCTGCAGATTGTTCTTCGGTTATGGAGATTAGTTGTAGGCTGTGGCCCAAGGCAATGCCCTGTTTCGAGAGACAACTGCACATCGCTTAAGGCAGTTCATTATGGGTACCTAGCCTGGGTACCTAGGCTATGGAGCTTGGAGCAGGGTGTGCCTAGAGCTCACAGCACACAGTTTTCAGATGTGCACACCAGATACTGTGAACATTGGGCTGGGTGAAACCCACATGCTCTGTGTTCATGTGTGCACCTTCTAGCAAGGCTAGTTGCACAGATGCGACTGTACATGAATGAAGCCTGTGGGAAGCAGCTTTAGGATGGATGGGGGATAGTTATTCACCATCTCATGATAGGCATTGACATTGTATTTTACAGAAATCAGCCCCATGTCAGCAACAGTACTGAAACTGAGTAAACATGTACACGATTGAGTGCCTGGCAAGATATGAATTGGCGCTTGTACTTTTGTTTTTTTATGCTTCACAATCGCTGTGAATGAACCTTGAATTTGTGGAGAAGTGTGGCTCAGTGGTTAGAGGCGGCAGACCCGGAATCTGAGATCGACCGTGGACCAGGGTTCGATTCCCCGCCTCGGCGGGTCTCGGGCTCATAAATTCCACGGTCTCGACAATTCTCGCTCCGGTGCCTCCTTGACTCACGGGGTCACACTCTGCGACTCTGGGCAATAGCTTGCTTAATCTCCACATCGGCCCCTCGCGGCGGGATGCCTGGCTTTCACCTTGTGGATACCCTGCCGGGGTTTTTCACAGGGGAATACCAGGACGGGTTCCCTAAGCAAGCGCGGAGATGCCCCAGGGTAAGTCCTGCGCTATATAAGTTTCATACATTTACATTCAGTGACGTCAAAGCAGCCCACGCCTACAGCTTTCAAGCTTTCATATGCTTCTATCTCCTAATAGTCGCAGCTAATATGTTTTACACAAGACTGATGCTAGACCAATAAATACTTATTGAAACGTCCTAACCGCCAACCTGTGTATTTTCTAAGACTAAGTAAGCACGAGTGACTAAGCGAAAAGTACTGTACTGTTTAACACGATCCCGGAGGAATCAGGGTTGTCATGTTCAGTAGTTGCCAGAAAATACCTACACCACTGTAAGATACAGGGGAGTGGTAGTGGCACTGTAGAGCTAGCTGGTCTAACGGCTGACGTATACTGTGGGGGTGTCCGGAATCGGTTTGGTCACCAAGCCCTCAGTTTAGGTCATCCAAAACACACAGGACCTGGGAATTCCTAGGAACTACACAACAGGTCTTCTTCCTCGGCGGTGAGTAGTGACTTTGTTTCTTGCACAGGTTTTTCACCCTTTTCACCTCTTTGCACTGTATCTAGTTTCTACTGCCTTTAGCATTTATTTGTATCAGAAATGTTTCTGCTTTTAGAGCTTCCTTGCACTCAGCTATCACAGCCTTTAGCGCTTCTCTGTACCTGGTTGTCACTGCCTTTAGTGTTGTCGTAGTGTATGAATGACAGCTCTGTGTCGTGTTGTGGTGCAGTACCTCTTGTCTCGACTTTACCAGCAAATTTCTAGCTAATGAAAAAAGAATCTTCTGTAAGGCTTTCACTTTCTTCACAGGGCTTGTATTGGCTGGATTGGCCCTTTGGCTCCACATACACCAACAGTCGATTTTCAATTTGACTGAGGCACTGGCACACATGAGCAGTTTGCTGGACCACAACAAACTCTCAGGGAGAGTTATTTGGGTCGCAGGTTTTACAATACCCCCTATCTCGTTGCATCCTACCCAGCCCAGGTACATGCAAATAATCACCACACACATGGAGCTTAGTATTACACGTCTTTATTCCTCAGCGTGTAACCGTTAACTGAACATTCTACATCATTAATTCTATCGCCCGCATCACTGTTCTATGGAGTCCATTGGGAACCAAAAGAGTCCAGTCATCTCTAACTCACACGACACCACAGGCGCCGTCACTCTACTGCTTTCTGTCTATAGAGCACTGTTGGCGACCGTAGTTTAATCCAAGGCTTAACTTCTAGACTGGCTGGATTAGCCCATATGGCTCATATTTGTGTGTCAGCTTGTCACTGGCAGTAATGCAGCTGTGAAAGCTGGGTCCTCAGAGTCATGAAGCTATGAAGCTGCCTACTCTTAAAATGTATATATAAACACACACACACACACATATATATATATATATATATATATATATATATATATATATATATATATATATATATATATATATATATATACACATCCTGTTTTTCTTGAAGAAAAATGGCCTGCATTTGTAAGAAAAAGATAGCTTTCTTAAAAAATTTTTTTTTAAAAAGACATGATGGTCTGCTGACTCCAGCAGGCCACAATCCCTCTGATGACTGTGATTTCTAGTGGGTCACAAATTGCAACCTAGCTCATTATTATTCTTGCGGTAGGTCGATATGCACCCAACACGAAACAGTATTTTACAAACCAACCTATTAGTACATAGGTTGATTGGTAAAATACCAAACTGCTCCCAAACTGCTCCTACAGCCCATATGTTATGATAGCCTGTACGGGACATTTCAGTGTAGGCAAATCACTTAGTCACTCAGTGCCGTAAAAGATAAGTATGCAAAATGCAAGAGGTGACATGTAATGTAATACTATTAATTTAAAAGATATATCCCCACTTAACGTACAACAACTTCTATCATAGCTTAACACCTCCCTAAAGTATGCCATTTCATTACTCCCCAGCAAGGATAGTGGCTGCCTTACATAAACTAGCATTGGCATAGCCAATAGGTCTCGCATTTGGGACCTTATAAGTGCTTAGCCAGAGCTACTGGCACTTGTGGGGGATGGTTACACTTGAGGCAAAAGTGCATGTAAAGCAACAGGCACGGGAAGCTGGGTACTTACAAGTGAAGCACGGAGTCAAGAGAAGAACTGCACATGTGGGGACATACCTAGGGAAATATTATAGGTAAATCAGGGGCATGGAAGCAGCGTAAGCATGAGTGATGGGTGCCGGCTGCGGAAGATCACACGTGAAGCATGCGGACACTGAAAGCAAAGGTACACCGGCAGGGAATCATATCTGGCCAGGACCAGGGGAAAAGCATGAGAGCTTTGAAGGCATGGGTGGGTCGCTCCTCAAGCAGCGAGGCTGCTCCTCCGTCTTCTCTGCCGGGCGTCCACTTCAGAAACCCCACGATACTCTCAGGATCGCCGTGACTCCAAGTCCACGAAAGGACATATGGCCCAGAAAAGCCAGTTTCAAAGGCAAGTGCCCTCGGCAAAAAACACGGCACCTTGGCGCCAAGAGTCTGCTGCCAAATCGGACACAAAGGATTTTCAGGGAAAACCCCAGATATTCGCGTAACTTCAAAGACAAATGAAATCAATCCTGAAAATGAAAATAAAAACCTTTGCGAAACGAGAAGTTATATATGTGAAGAGAAAGAAAATAGAGCGTAATCCCCACACAGTATTCTAAGTAAGTGTAGAATGCTGATGTGGGTTGTTTGTGCTCACTTCAGACCCAAAACTGGGAGTTATTTGTAAAAATGGGGTGAATATGAGAGAGACGAAGAGAGAGCGAGAGAGAGAGCGAGCGCTAGGTCATACGTCCATCTCCGCTGGCAGGGAAGGAATGCGTTACCTGACGTTGAGCTCTTTGCTGCTCGTTGTGGCAATTTTCTTTTATCTGTTCCAGGAAAAAGCCGATTCCAGGAACCGCATTGTATGTTCAAATCACAGCTCCAGCATTAGTGGAGAAGAAAAACAAACATGTGCGTCGCAATCACAGGCACACAGGTAAAGACACTTACACATCCTTGGCACAGACACAAAGGCAAAAAGGCACATACATTTTTGTGGCATGTAGAGTTTTCTTAAAAAGTAATACATTAAGCACACAATTGAATGTTCACAAAAACCCCAAGACAGTGAGCATGCAATGCCTGCACACTTTCACCAGTCGCACTAAAGAACCACATACCATGTCCAGTTGCACAGAAAGAAAGACCCACATGCAGAACACAGCCATGCAAATGGACGATCTAAGATTAAAAAAACACATTTAGACAAAACACTTCAAGGGAGAGCTAAAGAACAAACAGATATAAAGAAGCAAGCAATACCATATAGACGAAAACAACTGAAAGCGCAGGCTCGTTTTGTGTAAATAGTAACTTGACCCACAAGGAATGCAGCTGCCACCCAGCGCGCCGCTGCTCGCTCCCGGGAACAAAATGCTGTGGGTGTCAACATTATTAAAAGAGGTGGGACATGAACCCGCCTTTAGCCATTCGTGTGATTTCATTAGTGAAAGACACACGCAAAAGCCAATCCGATGTATGGGAGGAGTCAGACCCACACTGAGAAGTTTAGAGTACTTACAAGAAGTCTCCCATAGAGCAACGCATGCGCGCTGTGCTAGGCTCGATCCAAAAAGACATAATAAGGCACAGGGGCTCAAGGAGAAAACAAAAATGAAAACTACATCCTGAACGCAGTAGATTCCATCAGAACTAGTACTAAGCAGCAAGCTGTAACTTGTGACTGGTGGGGTTGAAGAAGCACATTAGAAAACTATTTTATAAAGGGACAGAAAGCATAGTAGAAAATGGCTAATTTGGGGATAGTAGGATTAGGATTTACCACAGAGCGTTTCTTCAACCACACGGCACCTGCACCAAAATGCCTAATGTTCACAGGGATGTGGAGCTGAGCAAGGCCTTTCAAAGAAAATTATTTTCCATGAAAAGGAAACAACAATATATTTTTAAGAATTCTCCTATTTCCTAACCCTGTAGCACAGGTTTACAAACTCACAGAAACATAAGCAAATATATTTTTCGTAACTTTTTTTTCTTCCTGGAATTGATTTTCCATTAAATCATTATAAGAGGAATCTTTCCGCCTCCTACTAATTCGGCCAAGAAAACAGGCATTTTGGGGGAAATATTTCCTACTTCATAAAGCGCTGACAAATGGCTTCATTCAGGTATAAGCTTGGAAATGTAGCAGTGGAAATGTGTGTGCATATCGCTGGGAGTTCAAGAAAATGTCCCTGATGCTCCAGTGGAACACTAACTTAATGTGGGGAGTGAGGCCACGTATGGCCCTGGCACGATGTCAGATACACCCCTTTGACGGTGACATGGGTGTTACCAACCTCCACCTTTATTATTTGGCCACTAGACTCATTGTCGTTCACGACTGGTTCGCTGGGGCTGGTCTGACCCGGCTTATCAGACCGAGCTCAGAACTTCCCACAACTTCAAGCCTACTTGTACTGTGCCCCCATACCGCATACTATCCCACTTATCACTAGAGCGGTCATATCGGCCTGGCGCTCTGCTCTGCACTATATGAGATGAGACAAGAAGCTTACTCAACATACACCTCTGTGGTACGGCACTTGGCTACATGAGGCGTCGACCCTTCAGCGCTTTCGGCAGTGTGATTGGATTGGGATTTCACTCCTTGGGGACATTTGGGTGGGGGACCAGATCAGGGCCTTCTCTTAACTGTAGCAACGCCACTCCCTTCACACCACCCAATTCTACAAGTACAAGTACAGCTTCGACACCCCCTCACCGTGCCTATCCCACCAAACACCTCACTTCTTGAATTTAGCCCGGTAGAGGCCCAGGTCATGATGGGGAACTTGGGTAGAGGGGGAATGTCGTGGATTTACCGCTCCCTTGTGAACAATGGCACCCGCTGGGAGGGATGGCTGGGTCCCCTAGAGGAGGCAGTTAGGCGAGATGCTCTCATGGCTCCCAAAACTCTGACAAACTCCTCTAAGCTACGTCTCATCCAACTCTACTATCTTCACACGGCATACCTTACCCCCACGCGCCTATACAGAGCAGGACTACGTCCTTCCCCAGACTGTGCACGATGTGGCCACGCCCCGGCTGAGTTTTATCACATGGTCTGGCTGTGCCCTGTTCTCTATTCATTCTGGGTGGGTGTGGAATCAGAGCTCACACAGATTTTGGGGTGGCTGGTCCCCCATGATCCCTTACGCCTTCTCCTGGGAGTATTTGATGGCCTTGACGGCTCTAGAGCCGACAAACGCTTTCTGGGCACTGCGGTTGCGGTGGCCAAGTGAGATATTGCAGCGGCCTGGTCACAGGCCAAACTCCCTACTGTACGTAAGGGGTGACGGGGTGGACTGGTGTGTGGCCCAAGAAGAACCCCTCTTTGAGGCCCGGGGATGTCCTGAAAAATTTGAAAAAGTTTGGGGCAAGTGGCTAAATTTACAGTTTTGATTGCTGTGCATTTTCTTCTCCTGACTTGCTACATTGACCTTTCCCACGAGATGTCTTGTTCCAGGGCCTTACACTTGGGCTGGGTCTCCTGTTGTCTACTGGTGATGGACTTTGATACATTGTATACGCCTATGCTGTATTGTTTTCCTCAAATGCTCATAAATTTGATTATAAAAAAAAAAAACTGCTAGAATATCCGCAATCGTAAAATGAAAAGGCAGCTTGAAACATTCTGTACAACAGCTTTAGAACATTGGAACTTATTCAAGCATAAAGTTGTATTCATTAGGCACCAGAGCACAGAGTATTAAAGCCGACCTCCCCACTTGACTAAAAGTATGTGATACTTGTTTTTTGGGATTGGCACGTGGAGATATGGTAACCACCGACACTTTAAAAGCTTAGCGAATATTCATAATCAAAATCAATGGCTTTTTCACATTCAATTTATATACTTAATTTTAGGAGCAGAAAATGATGCAGGAAGTGTTCAAATTGGGTTTGAAAATGCCCCATTCAGCCTGATATTTTCAATAAGAGGGAAGGTAAGGAAAGTGATTACGACTATAAACAAATACTTCACATGTCCAGAACTAATAACACTAACACATGGCCATTAATGATCTGTGTACATTTCTATTTACAATAAGTCATTATTTTTGACTAACATGTGATTTTACCAAAATCAGAGCCTTTATTTCAAAAAGGGACATTTTCTGGCAATCCCTGTTTTTGTTCAACAAAATAACTTAATGAAGTATCAGATATGGCAATATTTAACACATGTAAACCAACCGAATTAAATAATTTTGCGAGGATAGTAAAAAAATGTAGTCTGCAACATGATTCATAAATACTTGCATCTATACGTAGAAACCAAACCACTGACTGCATGTAGCTCTTTTGGAATTTACAGGTATTTACTTGCCCTTCTAATATTTCTTGTTCTGTTTTAAACAAATGTTGCAGTTTTCCCTAGCTACTACCCACAAATACTTACTGGTGTATACTTACAGTGTACTTATTTTTACATTTACAATTTTGTTCGCTGCGTTGAAGCCAATGTCATTTAGCTTTTCCCATTTCAATATAAAATTGTGCCAATCTGCTGCATTGTCTTTAACTTTTCTCGCGCTGCCAGATACGGCGGGTCTCTTTGGGGTGATGGATCTAGGACTCCTGGCTGCATAAAAGAAAACAAACGCAAGAAAGGATTAGGGAGCCTTCATCTATAATAAATACTAAAGACATGGCAATTCCTGATGCCAGATTAGACATAGCTGGCTCGTTCATATGAACAGCATACAATCTATAGCATTGTAAAGTATAGTATTAGGTAAAGCAAAACCACACATAAAACAGGTAGTTGCAAAGCTGATACTAAGTGCAATTTCAAAATAAAGGGCTCGCCAAGTGTTATTACCGGTACGTCCCTCCTCCTCGTCCCAGTCATTACAAAGAGCCAGATGTAGCGAAGGGTTTTACCCATTCTATGTCTTGGGAACATTCTTTAGTACACATGGGCATTAGGCACTGTTAAGGGCAGGAAACAAAACAGTAATGCTTCTAGCTAACTCCACTCATCCTCAGCTGGGTGCTATAAGTAGGCTAACATTTCCCCAGCACTTCCTGCTTAGTTTCCTGTCTTATAGGATGAGGACTAGGAGCATTGAGGCAGTAGTAGCCGGGCTAGTCTGCAAATACTGTGCTAGAGTTTTCCTCTCTGCTAGGCTCCGAAGGAACTCTTGTGCGTTTGTGGTAGCAATATGCTGTGTTGAGTTGTGACTGTATCCCTAAACCCACTTATTAAGTAAGAGTATGTTCTTCTTACTTACTTATGCCCTGATAAGCGTTATATTACAGTGGAGATGCTATTGGCTGTCAGGATTGCACATGCGAGGAGACCGATGGTCTGCACATGCGGCGACTGTTTCCAGTAGGAAGAAAAGCAAGCTAGTTGCATTATGGACAACCTCGCCAACTTCGGACTCAAGCAACTGGTCAACACCCCACCCACTACGCCGGCCACACGCTTGACCCCGTCTTCTCATGCAGCAAGCACATCACCTTCAGCCACTCCACTGGACTTCACTGGACCGACCACAGCTGCGTCCACTTCAGCTTCAGAAGAACCACGACCCACCACCACCCGCAACAGGTTCCTCGCTGGAGCAAGATCACCGCAGAGCAGCTCACCACCTCCCTCAGCCATAACCCTCCCACCAGCACAGCGGACCCCAACGAAGCAGCCCACAACTTCACGCAGTGGCTGACCGCCTGCGCCGACGACCTCGCGCCACTGAAGAACCCTCCCAGCAGACCCAGAAGCAAGAAAGCCTCCTGGTTCACCGACGAACTCAAGGACTCCAAGAAGAACTGCCGCACCCTCGAGAAAGCCTGGCTCCTCGACCAGACCACAGACAACATGACCGCCCTCAAACACGCCACCCGCAAGCACCACCAGCTTATACGCACCACCAAGAAGACAGCACTGAAGGAACGACTGGACAACAACGCCCACGACAGCAAGGAACTCTTCAGCATCGTCAAGGAGTTCTCCAACCCCAGCACCGGCAACAACGACATCACTCCCTCACAAGATCTCTGCGACTCTCTCGCCTCGTTCTTCCACCGCAAGATCGCCGACATCCACAAGAGCTTCGGCGCACCATCCACGCACCCAACCGTCGAACCAACGCCCCCCCCCCTGCCACCCTCTGCACCTGGACCACGGTAACCACCGAAGACACAGCCGCAAAGATGAACACCATCCACTCCGGATCTCCAACCGACCCCTGCCCCCACCACGTCTTCAACAAGGCCGACTCCACCATCGCACCCCAACTCCGGGACATCATCAACACCTCCTTCAACACCGCCACCTTCCCGGAGAGCTGGAAGCATGCCGAGCTCAGCGCCCTACTGAAGAAACCAACAGCGGACCCCACCGACCTCAAGAACTTCCGCCCCATCTCGCTCCTCCCTTTTCCTGCCAAAGTCATCTAGAAGACCGTCAACAGTCAGCTCGCCGCCTTCCTCGAAACAAACGGATCCCTCGACCCATCGCAGTCCGGTTTCCGAGCCAACCACAGCACCGAGACCGCCCTCATCGCGGCCACCGACGACATCAGAACCCTGCTCGACAACGGGGAAACAGCGGCCCTCATCCTCCTGGACCTCTCCGCAGCATTCGACACTGTCTGCCACCGCACCCTAGTGCAGCGCCTCAGTAACATCGGAATCCAAGAGAAGGCACTGGAGTGGATCATCTCGTTCCTCTCCGGAAGAACCCCGAGAGTCCACCTCCCCCCGTTTCGATCCGAGGCCACCGAAGTCATCTGCGGAGTACCACAAGGATCATCACTCAGCCCCACCCTCTTCAACGCCTACATGAGACCACTTGCAGCCATCGCACGCCAACACAACCTCAACATCATCTCCTATGCCGACGACACCCAACTGATCCTCTCCCTCACCAGAGACCCCGCCACCGCCAGAACCAGCCTACATGAAAAAATGAAAGACGTCGCCGAGTGGATGAAGAACAGCCGCCTGAAACTGAACTCAGACAAGACGGAAGTCCTCATCCTGGGACCATCGCCCTCCGCCAGGGACGAATCCTGGTGGCCCCCTGCCCTGGGCACCGCTCCCAAGCCAACAGACCACGCACGCAACCTGGGCTTCATCCTGGACTCTTCCCTCTCGATGACCAGACAAGTCAACGCCGTCTCCTCATTGTGCTTAAACACCCTACGCATGCTCCGCAAGATCCCGACCGAAACCAGGAAGACGGTCACCCAGGCACTCATCACCAGCCGACTGGACTACGGAAACACCCTCTACGCCGGAACCACAGCCAAACTATAGAAAAGACTCCAACGCATCCAGAACGCCTCCGCCCGACTCATCCTGGACATCCCCCGACGCAGCCACATCTCCGGCCACCTGAGGGACCTGCACTGGCTCCCCATCAGCAAGAGGATCACGTTCAGGCTCCTTACCCACGCACACAAGTCTCTCCACGACCTGGGCCCCAAATACCTCAACGACCGCCTGACCTTCTACACGCCCACCCGCCAGCTACGTTCTACAAGCCTCGCCCTCGCCGCCGTACCACGCATCCGAAGAGCCACCGCCGGAGGAAGATCCTTCTCCTACCTGGCAGCGAAGACATGGAACTCCCTCCCCATCCACCTCCGGCTGACACAGGACCATCTCGCCTTCAGGAGACAACTCAAGACCTGGCTGTTCGAGCAGTAGCGGACCCTTCCCCCAAGCGCCTTGAGACCCTCCCGGTGAGTAGCGCGCTATACAAATGTTATGATTGATTGATTATGGGGTTTTTTTTGCATACAAAAAGGGTATGCAGCGTGCTTTAAACTTGAATTGGTGATTTGGTACTGAGTTGCTTGTGGACTGTTGCTACTGTTGTGCATTGTGAGGAAGCATACACACAAAAAAAGGAGACACGTGTCACCATCTTCCTCCTCATCAAGCAGACCTCCTTCTCCTCCTCTCAAAAAAAAGCAGAGGAGGAAAATGGGAGGATGAACTGGTCGAGAAGTTAACTATGTATTCACATTTACCTGCTTCCAGATGGTTCTTCGCTGCCGCCTCAAGATAAGAAAAGGAATGTATATTTCCAAAGTTACACTGCGTGAACTTTTAAATTAAATAAATGATAATATAGGATTTCCAGTGAAAGAAAGAGAGGTTCATCTACGGATTCATCATTAAGTCAAGGATGTTGCTCATAATAAATGGAAGGTCTCTGACAAGATTAGCCTATCTAGGTGTATGGCTATAATGTATACAAACATGATGGAACCAAGTAGAATCATCAAAATCCCCCGATTGGAGGGACAACACTGGTGTTCAAATCTCTCTTTTATTTCAAACAACAACTTAATCATTCCAATGTGTTGGTAAGGTCAAAAAATACGGTGACTGTGGCCTGTGTCACTCATCAATGAGTCTTTGATCAGTGAAACATCTATTCTCAATATTGGCACTGCATATTAAGGGTCTGGGCAATGTGGAGGCAGATCAATTGAGCAGACTGTTTACCTCCTCCCAAAACCTAACACTGTCCAAAATAACCTTCCAGAAGGTATGCAGGCGGTTTGGAACCCCTTTCAAGGACCTCTTTTCTTCCCGAATGAACACCCTTCTCCCTTTTGGTTTTGCTCCAGGTTCCTGGAACAGGGAGCATGGGGAGTGGATCCACTTGTTCTCAAACGGTCAAACAAACTGTTGTTTTTTTCACTATTTCCATTAATCCAGAGGTGGTTGTTAAAGATTCAACAGGAGAAAGGTCACTTTATTGTAGTGCTTTTTTCAGGCCCAGAAGTACACAGTTACCATTAATAAAAGGGATGGTGCTTCAACCTCTTTGGGTTCTTCCACATTTGTCTTCTTCTCTACTTCCTGTGAAACACACCCTGTTGGCTGGGAGGTTGAAAGGTTAAATCTGTAAAAGCAAAGAATGTCTTTACAGTTAGGAGAAGTAGGTCAAGGTTCCAGAAGATCTTTCACTCTCAAATCTTACTCTAAGTTTTTGGCTTCTTTTGCGTCTTGGTGTTGGTGTTATTTGCACAATCAATCTTCAATGTTATGTTATGTTATGTTATGTTATTTATGTTTTTAATATAGCGCAACGGATACTCAAAAAGAGTGTCCCGGCGCTTTGGGTAAGGGGAACAGATTCAGAATAACATAACGCAATTAAAAAGAACACAAAAAGACAACGCACACACAAAGAAACAAAAAAGAGCAGCTAGTGAGGCCTACTGGGTGAACAACCAGGTTTTAAGACCTCTCCTGAAGTCCAAAAGACTAGTCGCTCCCCGAAGTGAGAGTGGAAGCGCGTTCCACATCTGTGGGGCTAGCAGACTGAAAGAACGGCCGCCCCGGCGAGCTCTCTTAATGCGAGGGACGGCCGCCATAAGCAGCGATTCAGACCGCAGAGAGCGGCCCGGATGGTAAAAGACCACTCTCTTCTGGAGATGTTTAGCTCCTACTGCGTGGAGTGCCTTATAGGCCAATATCATGGCCTTAAAAGCGATCCGTTTACGGATCGGAAGCCAATGCAAAGTCCTAATTAACCCAGAGGCACTGGCGCGTCTGTTTAGACCAAAAATGGCCCTGGCCGCCGCATTCTGCGCGACCTGAAGCCGCTGCAGCAGGTACTCAGGTAGGCCCAGGTAGAGAATGTTGGCATAATCCAACCTGGAGCCTATCAGGGCCTGCACTGTCAGCCTCCTATGCTCCTCCGACAAAAGAGGCAGGAACCTCCGCAGCATTTTTAATAGGCCGAAGCAGGTGCCGGTCACCCCAAAAATCTGGGCTTTCATTGACAGTCCCCCATCCATCTTAACCTCCAAGTTCTTAGCCACAGGGGAAGAGCCGGACGGAGGGAACATGTCAATGGGCCACCAGGCCTGCCAGCTAGGCTCCGCATCGCACCCGAAAAAGAGTACCTCGGACTTATCGGAGTTGCACTTGAGGCTGTGCAGTTGGAACCATGAAAACACAGCCCCAAGGCAACTCCGGATACTCTCCCCGTCAAAGTCAGCCCCTCTCTCGCAAGAGAAGAGGAGCTGGGTGTCGTCGGCATATGACACGATCCGGACACCGAAAGACTCCACGACCGCCGCCAAGGGGGACAGAAAGATATTAAAGAGGGTCGGGCTCAAAATAGAGCCCTGAGGGACCCCGACTCCCAATGGCGGCATCACAGCGGTGTCAGGCGGCGTCCAGATCGTTTGCCGGCGGTCGGCAAGAAAGGATGAAAACCATTTGAGCACCGTCCCCCGCAGGCCAATCTCATAGAGTCTTGCGAGAAGGCCATCATGGGGGACGGTGTCAAAAGCCGCCGACAAATCCAGCAACACCAGCATGACTTTGCCCCCGGTATCCAACACTCCCTTGATGGTTTCAGAAACCTCAAGGAGCGCGGTTTCGGTACTACGATTAGTGCGGAAGCCAGACTGGGAGTCGTGCAAGATCTCATGAGACTCCAGGTAATTGGAGAGCACCGACTGGACGTGCTTCTCCAGGATTTTAACGAGGGCCGGCAACAGCGAAATCGGTCTATGATTGGCTGGGACCTTCGGGTCGAGCCCCGGTTTTTTTAGCAGCGGGATGACCATCGCCTGCTTCCATCCTGGCGGAACCACTCCCTGACTCAACGAAAGATTGAGAAGAGGGTTCGCCAGTGGGTTAACCACCTCCGCCAACTTACCCAAGAGCTTAGCTGGGCATGGGTCAAGTGGCGACCCCGATTTTAAATTGCCCATAAGTGCTAAGGAGGCAGAGGCCGGCAGAGATGGAAACTCGGCCAAAACGGCGCCCTGCCAAGCGGGAGAGGGAAGGCCAGCCGCGGAAATAGACGATGTTTCCTCAGGCGCTCCCGATGGAAAAGAATCCTGAATAAGCTTTATCTTGGCCGTAAAAAAACAGGCAAGGTCCGCCGCCCAGGACTCTAGGGGCACCTCTTCCGACGTGACGGCCCGGGGAGAAGTAAATTCTCTCACAATAGTAAAGATTTCCTTACTAGAGTTCGATGCTGCGTCGATTCTGTCCGCAAGATAAATTTTCTTTGCAAGGCGGATATCCCGATGGTAATCATTCACCACGCGTTTGTAGGCAGACCTGTCCACAATGTCATAGTGTGCCCGCCAGGCCCTTTCGGCAACCTTGCACTGCTGCCGCGTAGCCCGCAGTGCTGCAGTAAACCAAGGGGCCGAGACCCGCTTAGATGTTAAGCGGGGAGGCAACACCGGGGCCAGATCCTCAAGCCTATCCGCAAGCCACTCCTGCAGGGACTCCAGGTCTCTCTCGAGGTCTCCGACAAGCGGGCAAGGGTGATCCACAGCGGCCTGAGCCAACATCTCAGGGGTCACTCGATTGAACGCTCTGGCAACACCAGCCCGTTGCTGAGGGGCAGGGACGGACGATCTAGCACTGCCAGTGATAGAAAATTTGGCAAGGCAGTGATCCGACCACACAACCGGGAGAATCTCATCCACCACCAGAGGCGAAGTGGAGAAGACCTGATCAAGCGTGTGCCCCTTAGCATGAGTCGGCCCCCTCAAGTAGGGGATAAAGCTCAGCGGAGTCAAGGTGTCGGACAGCTTTATAGCAGCGGGGTCAGACAGATCGTCCATTCGGATGTTAAAGTCCCCCGCAACTATGCAATGCTCTGCTCTCAAGGCCAATCCCAGCAACACCGACTCAAGATCAGCAAAGAACGTGCCAGACGGACCCTATTTCTGCAATTTTTCTATTCTTGGATGGTTTAGACAAAAATCTTTCACCATCTACTCTGAAGTTGGAGTGGTGTGTGGTTAAGACTTTTCGTGCGCATGAAAACTCATCGTAGGGAAAAAAAGTTCTAGTTTAGAATGTGTAAGTGTTTCTCTGTTTTTTAACGTCTCTGGCATTTGTGCTTCCTTGGGATCTCCCACTAATGTAGAAGTATTTGCAGTCCTTTAGCTTTGAGCACTGCGGATCTTAGCCAAAGTGTGTTTCTTCAGTGCAATTACTGTAGCATGGAAGTTAGGGGAACTATGCTCTTCAACGTCACCCTCCTTTTTTTAAAGTTTCTGTGTGATGCTGTAGTCTTGTAACAGGATCCTACTATTCTATGGAAGGTGATTTTTCATGTCATACTTCTCAGGAGATCATCCTTCCAGTTTTCTTTGCTTTTCTTTTTTCTGAAGAAGAAAAGTTACTAAATGTGTTGGATGTTAGGCATTATCTGTCAGTTTATCTTATAAACAGAAAGCAATTTCCAGGCTTCTAAAATGATTGGGTTAATGGATTAAGGAAGCTACATTGTTTGCCTGATTGATTCTGGAAGAAACAAAGTTCCACCAGGAGTGTTGAAGCCTCTTGGGCTGAATTACTGAATGTTTCCTTGGATCCCTGGAAGAGATTTGCAATGCCAGTACCTGGGCCTCACAACACACATTCATAAGGCATTATAGACTTCAAAATGTGCAGAGTAAACAGAACAATGGTGGTTTTGGAGAGTCTCAGTCAGCAATGTAATAGTTTGCCAGTATTTTCCTAATAAATTTGATTCATGATAATTTTCTAACTGCAATTAAATCAATAGGTATTGCATTATTTGGTGATCATGTTTTGGTTAAAGGCCTTATGGTTTTGGTATACATCAAAAGTAATGACTGGGACAAGTAGAGGCAATGCGCCAATTACTTACTGATAATATTTTTTACTCTTAGCCCTCATACAAGTGATGACCAGCCGACCCTCTCTACGTCCAGGCCTTTGATAAAGAGTTGGATTACAGGAAGTGCTTAGAGAATGCTAGACTACTTATAGAACCCAGTTGATGGTAGGTGTGGTAAATTAGAAGCATTCCCGTTTTGTTTCCTGTCCTTAACAATAGTAACAATCCGCACCAAGTAATAACCGAGATGAGGACGGGTTAGATTAAGATTAATGAATATTAATCAATAAAACATTTTTTTTTAAAAAGAGTAATGAAGATAACTCTTAAGTAATCGGGGCACTACTCTGGAAGTGGGCATAGAAAAAAGACACAATAGTGGTGTTCCCAGCAGTCGTGATGAAGAGGTTCTTGCCCACCATTTTCACTTATAACAGAGAACCAGTTCAAGGATTGTTCCAAATTCTTTTAAAGTGCATTGCAGTGTTTAACCATCAATATCTGGTACACAATCCAGCAACAAACGTCGTTTATATTTATGGTAGTCAAGGATGGAGTATGTAATGTGAGTGCAGGCTGAACTTTTCTCATAGAGAGAGCAGCACAGATCAAGCTCTGGCAACAGCCTCCTGTATTTGCATCATTGTCTCACATGAGCACAACCTAGGGATTTATTTCTACTGCCAGTGTGTCTTCCCCGCCCATTGTCCATCCATGTGCGTGGTATGTAAAGAGTGAAGTAAGAGCTGCAGCATGGCCTTTGCACATCGAGGGTGAATGAACAGCAACAGCGAAACGAAAGAATGTAAGCTTGAATATGGGTGCATGCACCCAGCAGTGTCGCAAAGAAAGATGCTCTGCCACCAAGCTACACACTTATTTCACCCTCAATGTGTGAGGTCACGTTGCTTCCTCCAGTTTCTATCCTCGAGCTGCACAGAGCTGCTCCCTGGAGGGCTAGAGTGCCTAGCATCTAGTGGTGGCTAAATAAGCACCCATTTGCATCTCAGGGAAAAGAGCTGCCCTTTCCATCTGCAGTTACAGGTAAAGTTAGAAAATGTTGTCACTCACACTGCCTGACACCCCTAGAATCGAATGGCTGTCCACTAAGCTGATCAAAACACGAATGACACTGAGAGCAAAGCCAACAGATGAAATGGGATGGCCTATTGCCCTTTTTTGGGGTCGAGCCTGTAAAAGCATGTGCTAGCGCGTGTGTCTTGCTTGTAAGACACTGTTGTTGTTAAGAAAACCTGGAGCCTGCCCATTGATCTCCATTTGTTGGTTTGTGTGGCACTCTTCTTTACAGCCTTGTAATTCGTCAAGGCAGGCCTAACATCATTCCCGGTCTTCTCTGCGGAGCAGGGACCAAGCACCGATTGGTTCAACGTAATCAGGGCCCACCAGCTGCTCCTGACGTGATTGAGGTACTATTTTGTTCTTTTGAATGGTTAGTGCCCTGCAAACAGAAGGCAGGTAACTGACTAAAATGTGCCCAGCAGGACAAACAATTGCAAAGATTCTTTTTCTATAGTTAACTTTCTTTTATTTTGCCTTGTCTTCTATTCTCACTTTGCACTCATGTTTTCCTTTGTTTTTGCTTGTGGGCACTGTTCTCAAATGATGAGGATTATCTTATTGCAAAGCAACATTGCTTCTTGCTTAAGTGTAATATCTGAAATGGTGCTTTAACACATAATCGCGCAGTACCCCCAAGCCAATCCACCCCTTCCCACACCAATCCGCCTCACTCAATCAAATCCACCCAGACCAATCCAATCCACCCTACTTCAATCAAAACCACTCTTCCCACTCCAATCCACCACATTCCAATCCTCCCAACCCACCCCATTCTAATCCAAAACAATTTGCCCCACTTCCATCCTCCCCACTTCAATCCAAAACAATCTGCCCCACTCCGGTCTGCACCACTCTGGTCCAAAACAATCTGCCCCACTCCAATCCAGCCCAATCACATCCACCCCACCCCACTCCAATCCAATCCACCCACTCCAATCCAAAACAACCTGCCCGCTCCAAATCCAAAACAATTCGCCCCGCTCCAATCCAAAACAATCTGCCCCTCTCCAATTCAAAACAATCTGCCTCCCTCCAATCCAAAACAATCTGCCCCTCTCCAATTCAAAACAACTGGCCCCGCCAATACAAAACAATCATCCTCACTCCAATCTAATAAACTCTGCTCAACTCCAATCCACCACATTCCAATCCACCCCACTCAAATTCACTTTACCTTACCTCATCCCAATCCAATCCACCCCATTCCAATCTAATCCACCCAAATCCAATCTATCCCACTCCAATCCACCCCACCCCAATCTACCTCAAACCAATCCGCCCCACCCCACTCCCAAGCAGTTCACCCATCCCCAAACCAATCCGCCTCACTCCAATCCGATCCACACCCACTGCAGTCCAATCTACTTGTCTCCAATCCACCCCACTCTACTCAAATCCACCCTTCTCTATCCCAATCCAATCCACCCCACCCCAGTTCAGTCCACCCCACTCAAAACATTCCATCCAGTCCACCACACTCCAATCCACCGCACTCTGCTCAATCCATCCCATTCTACTCAATCCAACCCACTCTACTCCATACAATTCACCTCAATCTACTCTATTCCAATCCACTCCACTACTTCAATCCACTCCAGCCCACTCCACCCTATTTCAGCCCACTGCACTCTACGACACTCTCTGCCACTGAACTCTACTCTACTCTACTCTACTCAACGATATGACACTCTACTCCCCCACTCCACTCAATGAAACTTTACTCAAAAAAATCCAGTCTATGACCCTCTATTCCCCCCAATCCAGTCTAGGGCACTCCACGCCACTAACCTTTAGACATGCTGAACAGCAGCAACACTGGTCTACAACATGGAAAAAACGCATTGCCAAAGCCAATAGCTCTTGTGTAGGCGAGACCTACTGGCTTTGCCAATGCTTGTTTCTGTAATTAAGATAACGGCACTATCTCGAGAAACAGCTGACGGGGGCTATATTATTATTTCAAGCAGTAAGGCTGGCAAACACCTAGCGCTGTCCCTAGGCCAGACCTAAAAAGTCACCTTATTCCAGGAGTGTGGCATCTAGAGCCTGGTATTCGAGCTTGTTAGATCAGGGGTCTCTAGTTGGCAATGGTATTCACCTCTGTCCAAATAGGGACCCTTACTTCTAAGTCAAGATAAGGGGATTACACTTCTAAATAACCCCTGTTCACCCGATTGGCACGAGCAGACAGGCTTATCTCAGAGGCAGTGTGTTAAGAATTTGTGAATATACACAGTAATACAGTGAAAACACTACAGATGGACACAACACAGGTTTTATAAAAATAAGTATTCTTTATATAGACTTAACACAAGACCACAAATTACAAAAATCCACAATACTGTACTTAAGATTGACTTAAAGATTGTAAAAGTTACTTAGTTCAAGTAGATGATATATGCGACAAAGTTCTCAACAAAGTACCTGGATGCGTAACGCAAAAATGAACAAAAGGCTCTCAAAAGGGGAGATGCGTCGGTTCCGTGATCGGGGGGAGATGATGCATCGCGCCTCAATGCTTGCGCAGAGTAGGGGGTGCGTTGTGATCCTTACCGGTGCAGGGATGATGCGTAGGTTCTCGGCTTGTGGTACGGTTGTGATGCGCAAGATGGCGCCCCGATGCGAGAATCCTGGTGCGATGAAGGAAGATGGCACCCTTGATGCGACGATGATGCGTAGATGCCCTGGCAGCCTAGCGACGACTCTGTACTTTGAAGCCGCGACAGGCCCTGCGACACGCTTCTCCGGTG
This sequence comes from Lissotriton helveticus, assembly GCF_964261635.1. Classification (NCBI taxonomy): domain Eukaryota; kingdom Metazoa; phylum Chordata; class Amphibia; order Caudata; family Salamandridae; genus Lissotriton; species Lissotriton helveticus. The sequence continues at coordinate 424,518,796 of NC_136070.1, forward strand.
ATGCAATGGCGACTCTCTCGATGGCATCACGCTTCTCTGGTGATGCGACAGCAGGCAGCTTTGACGAAGACACGCTTCCTGGGAGATGCGGTGGTGGTAGGCTTCTCCGGCGCTGCGACGATCTCAGCTGCGGCGGTGTCACGCTTCTTCTCGTTGCGACGCGCTCCCAGCGACATGCAGGCTTCTGCAGTTAGAATTCCCAGCAAGGAAATTCAGAGGGGAGCTGGAGATGAAGTCTTTTGTCCCTGAGACTTCAGCAGGAGGCAAGCACAAATTCAAGCCCTTGGAGAATATTCTGTAGATGATGAAAGTCCTTAAAAAGTTCCTTCTCCTTTCCCTTGGCAATAAAGAAACCACTGCAGGCCAACCCAGCAAACGGCACACTGGCCGAGGGGCAGTCCAAACTCCTGCAGCTTCCTTGGTTCTTCTCCTTGGCAAAAGGTTTCTTGTTCCCAGAAGTGACCTAAAGTTGTTGGGTCTGAGTCCCAATATTTTTACTACTTTTCTCTTTGTCTTCTGAAGGCAGAGAGGCCTCTGCTTAGTCCAAACCAGTTCCTGAGCACTCTGTTTACAGGACCCCTTCTTTTATTTCACAGTGCAGGGCAGAGACATCAGCCGCACCCCAGGAGGTACAGCCAGCATTGTGGAGTGAAGGCCCAGCCCTACTTAGGTCCCAGGTGCAACTCCTCCCTCCCATCTAGATGCAGATCTCCCTATTCACCACTGGGCTGACTCATTCTGTCTCCTGGAATCCCCCAGCCCTGTCACTCAAACTCCAGACAAGGAATACACAACCTAGCAGAGGCAGGCTTTGGCTAGTTAGACAAGAGAATACTTAATTTCTAAAAGTGGTATTTTCAAACACAGAATGTTAATACCAACTTTACTAAAAGATGTATTTTACATTTCTGGGTGCAGGCATACTAAATTCTAATTTCTACCATGTTCCCTGAGTCAGTTAGGATTAAAAGGTGTGATAATCTAACTGCCCATTCTGGCCTATGGAGAACAGGTAGCCTTGCAATAGTGAAAAACAAAAATGGCTGTAATTCACTATTAGGACATGCTACACACACCAGGTCATGTCCTACCTTATACTTATAATGCACCCTGCCCTTGGGCCTACCATAGGGGTGTCTGATATGAAGAAAAGGGAAGGTTTAGGGACTGGCAAGTGGGTGCACTTGCCAAGTCAACATGGCAGTCACAGACTGCACACAGGCCTTGCAATGGCAGGCCTGAGACACACTTTACAAGCTGCTTCTGTGGGTGGCACAACCAGTGCTGCAAGCTCACCAGCAGCATTTGATTTATAAGCCCTGGGCACACATGGTGCACTCTACTAGGGTCTGACAAGTAAATCAAATAACCCAATCATGGAATCACTAATTAGTACATCAATTTAACATAGGGAGCACTTGCACTGTGGCACTGAATAGCAGTGGCAAAGTGCCCAAAGCCTATAACCATCAAAAACTTATCAAACACAGAGAAGGTAATCCGACAAAATGGAAGGGAGACTCACGCCAATGATGCCAGGTCTAACATGTGTCCCCTCCAGCTGAAATGTGGGGAGAACTACCCTTCCCCTTGGGAGTTCACTTCACTAAGGCGGAAAAATTTGGACAGACCATCAGCTAATGATGATAGGTCTAACAGAGCTGTACTTATATCCCCTTATATTCTTCCTTGGATAGTTGCATGTAACTTATCCACTAGAGCAAAGTAATACTTTCAGCTGAATATCCATCATTGGTGCTACAAAAGCAGTGGCCAATAGGGGCTCAGGGGTATAAACGGCCCCCTGTGGAAGGTTTTCCAGTAAAAGCAGCCAACCGTCCCAAATTATGGACATTTGGTCTCAGCAAACAAACTACAAACTAAATAGCCAACAAAACCATTAACTGTCTGGGCAAGGATTAGAGACTGCAGAAATGACAAAACAACATGTTTTCAAATTACTTCTATCGGAACTTAGAGGATAAATATATAGTTCAAATGCAATTATTTAACAACATATGAAACACATATGCATTAAAACATTTAAAAACATGACTCAGTGTGTGTTAGCAACTTAATTTTGTAAGAAATAAATATTGTGCTGTCTAATGTAAAACCACCGCGTGCTTTATTGCTCTATGAAACACAACAAACAGAAATTAAGCTTGTTTGCAGGTTTATCATCTATTTCAGTGACAGTATAACGTAGAAATAGTAATATAGAAATTAATAAACTATTTTATGTCAAAATTTATTTTCTTAAAGAAATCTACAATTTTAACGACCTGTAGGCATCCAGCATTCTGCATAAACATTTGCGGTATAGTCATTGGCTCCTAAAACATTCTAACAGTGGCAATTGACTTTTGTTTTTATTTTAGTACTTTCAAGGAAGGCTACCGTCGTATCCAATGCTTTTTCTCTCTGCTCAAAGACGAACTTGGACCAACACTGATTGGTTTCGCTGCAGGCCAATCAGACTCGGTCTTCTATCTTCACTGTTTAATCAGACTAGTCACTAGATGCTGCCATTCTATGTATAAACAGTCAGTCAGAGCCTAGAACATGACTGCCTCAGCCCTGTGGCCTTGGTGAGTCATCGACCGGCTGATAAATGCCTTGAAGACTTATTGCCTGATCCACCGCTGGCCAGTTAGTATTAATTCAATCTGGACATGTGCCGTGCTGAAAGTATGCACAGAATGAGGTCTGGAATGGGCCCTTCTACAGGATATCAGTAGATTTCCTGACAGGGTAGGCTGGGACGGTCAAAGAGCTTCCTATATACAATTTCACAACAGCAAAATACTCAGCACAAAAGTGCTACCAGGCCAAGTAATTGACAAACGCATGCTATTTAGAAAAATCACAAAACGTTGAAACTACGATGCTGCTGAGATGGAAATTCTTCATGTCAGACACACAATTAAATTGGTTGCAATCACACTTATGTGATCTATGGATTAAGAGTGCTATGGAAGAATTGTGCAACAGGATAACCAAACAAAATTTAAGCTTGGGATATTTAGAACCTTTATACCTTGTTTTGATGCATTTTAATGAAAGCCATGCCAACCCCCCACGAGCTCTTGAAGTTTGTTTTTGTCACATTACCATCATTGTTGTTATGCTATGTTAAAAGGTTTGTAAAGCGCATAGCTGCCCCAATAACAGGGCTTCTCAGCACTGGGCCCAGACAACAAACGAGCTACCACTGCTGGCAACGCGGAAAGGACGTGGGGAGGTTAGGTGGAGAAATGCCACGTCTTAAGAAATTTCCTAAAAGGCAAGTGGTTCTAGATGTTCCTGATGTAGAGACGGAGGTTGATCTAGAGCAAAGGGACCAGGGAATGAAAAGAGCGGCAGTCAGCTCTCATCCTCCGGACTCGGGGAATAATGGACAGGTTAATGGTCGGCAGAGGCCGCGATAGCCTGGTGGGTGAAAGGAGGTTAGAAGGGATGGGGGCCAACTGGGAGTGCAGGTTCTTGTGGGCGATGCACAGTCTTGAAATGAATGTGCTTGTCCACAGGGAGTCAATGCAGCCTGCGGAGAAGACCACAGGTGGAGCCCAATTTGGGAAGGGAGAATAGCAGCCTAGCTGGAGTCTTCTGGTGACAGATTTCTTAGCTCCAAGGCACAGAGTGTTACACAGTGGGAGCTCCTCGAGGGAGGGGCAGGGTGGGGGGTAGTAAGCTCCGGAATACTGCCGAACGGAGTAGAGTAAATAAATAAATAAAACAAACTACATTGCGCGCGCTGCAACGCCAAATCGGCGATGCAGTGCGCAATGTCATTTGTTTTATTTATTTACTCAACTCCGTATTCCTGACTTTACTACCCCCTTCCCTGCCCCTCCCCCGCCCCACAGCACTCCCTCGAGTAGCCGCCACTGGTGTTACAATAATCTAATCAGGACAGAATGATCGCCTGACTGATGGTTTTGATGGGTGTGTGGGTTGAAGAGGCCTAGGATGGGTTCAAGGCTTCTCCTAAGCCAGAACCAAGTGCAAACTAGCGATTTGGCTTGAGCCTCAAGGGCCAAAGTGTTGTCAATCCAAACTCCTACGTATTGGAAAGAGAACTTGGGCTTGAGTGGATACCCAGGGGAGGTAGGCCACCAGTGGTCATCCCAGACAAGGGTATGTTTGCCTGGTAAAGGTATTTGGGTTTAATTAGATTTCAGGTGAAGATAAGATAGTAGTTCATCCACTCTGCTACAGCCACCATTCCCTTGTGGCAGTTGGCCATCTTCTGCTTAGGCTTACAGAAGAGTGAAAGAAAGAGCTGGGTGTCACCAGCATGCAACAGCGCAAGCCCTGAAGGTTTAACGACCTGTTCCAGAGTTTGAAAGAATATATTGAATATATTGAACAAGGTAGGGCTCAATGAAGAGCCGTAGAGGATGCCATAGTGTAAAGTGTGAGGTTGGGAGCCATGAGGAGGAGAGGTGACCTGGGAGGAGCGCTCAGATAGAAAGAAGGCAAACCACGACAGAGCAAACTTGCCTACACCAATGCCCTGTAGGCGCTCAAGTAATGTTTTGTGAGACACTGTGTCAAATGTGGTGCTCAAGTCAAGCAGGATCAAGACTGATAATCTGCCTTTATCCAGAGGCATGGAGAGTTTCTCACTGACATCAAGGAGTGCGGATTCCATGCTGTGTGCAGCCTTGAAGCTGTTTTGAGATGAGTCCAATATACGACTGTCTTCCAGGAATTTGGTCGGGATGTTATTGACATGCCTCACGGGGACCTTGGCAAGATAAGGCAAGAGCAAAATGGGACGGACATTTTCAGGCATAGAGGCATCCAGAGACGGTTTCTTCAGGAGGGGATACCTTTAGCTTGATTTCATGGGCCTGGCACAACAGCTGATAACAGAGAGAGATTGATCAATCCCAAACAGGGAGAGAGGAGGGCATCCTGCAGCTCGATAAAAAGATCAGGTTTGAGCGGATCATCAGGGGAGCTGGATTTATTTTGGCTGTAGAGTCTGGAGGGCAGGCAGACACAAGGGGATAAATGAGTTGAGCGAGGACGTAGGATAACTGTCAGCTGACAGAATCGAACTATCTGACCTCGCATTGGGAACAACAGAGGGAAAGTGTGAGTAGATGTATTCTATCTTGCTAGTAAGATAATCTGCAAGTTTTTCTCAGTAACCACTGGAGGCTTCAATGGGGTCTGCAGATAGCGCTGGTTTCGATAAGACTGTTGTAGCAAGGAGACCCCGCTCCTGGAAGATACAGCCCCTAAGAAGGAATGGTGGGTCGCTGATACATCAACTCTCCCTTCTCTTCACACAACCCAGAATGACTGGAACACCGACACGGAGCCGCTCTGGGGACGACAAAGGGAAGCGGACGAGGACTGCTCCTTTAAGGGGGCGTATTCAGAGCTGGAAGCCTCGCCCTGGGATGACGTTACTACCTGCCGGTTGGAGAAAAAGGAGGAAGCCCAGGTCTCGGCGTGTGACGACACCGAGGAAGTTCGTGAGGATTGCCGAAATCGAGTACGGAGGGAAGCAGAACGCGAAGCTGATCAGAGAAGCCGAAAAAACGAAGAAGAGGAGACGCCTGGAGGCCAACGTCCCCGCGAGTCGCCCAGCCACACTCACGGAGGAGTGTGACTCTCCCAGGTAAAACAGAGGGTGTCGAGCTGGGTAGGGAGGCGGGCGGTTCCGATAACAGTTAGTGCCGGTATAACCCTCCCGAAGCACTCTCACCGCGAGTCCCGGCTTATTCTGTTTCCCCCTCCCTATTTTGCACCTCCCTCACTTTAGTGCACTCGAAATCATTTTTGTATATATTCACATGAGCACCGGTGACCTCCTCACTCCCTGGGCCCCCTGGCATATAAATAAACAGACGGCTGTCTGACTGTACCCTTTGGAATTTTGTCTCTCCCGCATACGGTCCGGAGGTAATGTTCTGCTCAAGCAAGACCCGAAGCTCCTTCCACTCGATTGGACGATTAGCCCTCAGAAGTGGGCCCCGAACATCGAGGCCACAACGGATCCCGCTGCACCTACCTGGGAAAGACTGTCCTCCAAGGAAAATAAGTTCTTTGTAAAAATAAAACCTTACCTACCTCGATCCAGTCTCCGGTCCCTTTCTCCAACCCCGCCACAACTGTTCACTAAGTTTTGGCAGGGTCATTAATATTACTGATTTTATTAGAAAAACGTTCTGCCCTAGATTTCATGATCAGTCTGTGATAATTTTTGTTTTCTGATCTGTATTGAGTTTTTAGTGAAGGGTTGTGTACTTTACTCCAGGAGCATTCTAGGGCTTTACATTGCTTTTTGACCTGGATAAGAGTTTAATTGAACCAAGGGCAGCAAGCTTCCTCTTGGTGGAGACCTGTCTGGCAGGGTTAAAGACATTTAAGGCTGACGTGAGGCAAGATTACAGGGTGTTGTGTGCTGCCTTTGAGTTGGAGGTAGCGGAGGACGGCTGGCCTGAATAAACTGCTCAAATTCTTGGAAGTCAAGCTTATGCCAAGGGCGTTTAAAAATCTGGTTGGGGTCTACGTACGCGTTTGGCCAGATGGATGGATGGATTAAAAAGGTTAATGGTCAGTCCATGTCATGGGTAGAGCGGTCATGGCCCATAAGGAGCTAAGATTGGAAAAGATCAGATCTAAGAGGTGGCCACCGGATTGTGTGGCGTCTGTGACTAATTGGGTTAACTGCATAGCAACGAGAGTGTAAATGAAGTTGTGAATATCGCTGTCATGTATGGTGTCAAGGTAGAGATTGAGATCCCCAAGGATATTAAAGTTGGCTGATTTGATGACCAATGGAGCAATAAAATTGGTCAGTGCCTCTCGGAAGGCTTTGGAATGGCCTGTGGGCCGACACATTAGAAGCCTTGAGTGAGTAAAGTTGCAGTCCAAAGACATTATGAAGAGGGTGCTTTGAAATCAGCGATGGTGCATAAGGTGAGGCTGCAGACAAGCGTATTCTGTAGATAACAGCGATGCCAGCTCTTCGACCCTTGATTCTGTTTATATTCTTCAACTGGCAGCCACAGGGAAGCACTAACGCAGGTTTGGCAACATTCACGACAGGTTAATGGAGAACTTATTTTATATGTTGAATGTAGTTTACAATTATTATTTAGCTGACCAGTAATAAACATGTTCGCTTGAATACGGAGTAGCAGACCACATCTAGGTGTATGCTAGGGTGCCATTCAGTAATATTCTTTGAGAAGTTGGACCGCTTATGTTGGAATCATTTGTAAGTTATGCATTGCCTTCTGTTTTTACAGGTCTGCCTCCGTTAGTTTATCATTGCTTTGATGCTCACTCATTTTTCTAGGCCTTTTGGAAGCTTGAAATGATTTGTAATAAATATGTATATATGTGAGAGGATTTCCTATACTTCAACATTTGTTTTTTTTCCCAATATCTAAGGCAACTAACTAGTTTTTCGGACATAATGATTTATTGCTAACTTACACTTGCAATGAGCAATTTAACTGAATATATTGCATTTACAGCACATGCCTAAATGCCAATTATTTTGATCTGAGAACAAAACAGCTACACTTTTGGCAAACCCTGGATTTGTTTAATAGAACACTTGATGAGGAAAATAAAAATTATGCCTTTCATGTACTTTGTCATTGACTACTGGAGAGCTATTTTAACGGGAATATGTTACTTTCTGTGTCAAACGTTTCATTCAGCGCTTTTTAATTGTTTAATGACAGTCACCGACCATTGGCTATAAATATACACGTGAACATGCAGTAATGCTAAGTGGATTACAAAGTTAAAAACCAAAGAAGTCATGCAAAATATTTTTCACAAAAAAAGTCTTTGAACACATATTCTATTGCCTCTGGGTGCTTTTACTGTTCCTCTGTCTTTGGTCCCTCCCCATGCCTCTTTCTCTCCCCTGTGTTTTTCTGCTTTCCCCGTTCCCTCCTCACATTGCAGGTCTTAGATTACTTATACCATCCTTCGTTTCCCTGAATTCCATTAGGTTCCAACACTTCCATTATCTCACGCTCTTCTCCCGTACTTTAGCTCACACTGTTTATTATTAGATGTAAGACCTTAGCACCACTGTTCTCGTGTTATTATAAATAGGGCTTGTGCTTTTATAGTATTTCTTTTTCGACCTTTTAAGACTGTATTTCTCCATATCTACAGTTTTCAGATGTTATCTCTTATTTCTGTTTTTTTGTGAAAAAATCGAAACTGAAACTAATATATTTCCACATTTGCTTAACCAATAAATGTACACTCTTGCTTGAATTCTATGTCAGGACAGGAGGCTCCGATTATGCTTTTCTCATTTCTTTATAAGGAAATGCTCAGCAGCCAATAATAGTAACAAAAAACGACATTACCCATGAACACCAGGGTATAACCATAGAGTATACAGTATAAAAGGTCATAATGCTAGTCCTTCTTCCTCTTTCTTTGCTGCTCCGCAGCCAGTTAAGTGCTCTTTCCAGTATTTGCATGTCGTTACTGTGATTGCTTTGACGTACTTTGTTATTCACTTAGTTTGTATGCTTTGACTCTAGCGCTTGCAGTGCGCTGTGTGTTGCGTTTCTCTGGAGCGCTCCGGCTCCGGTAGCCTGCTGTGCCCGCTGCCGTTTTTTCTTTCGCTTTCGGCCCATAATTGCTGCGTGTGTTTGTCACGGTTTAGGTGCTGTGTGCCCTGGACTCCATATCCCAGAATGCCTGTGTGTTAGTCCATTCTTTGTGTTGTCATGTTGTTCCCCTCCCTTTTCTATATCTGCCTCCTTTTCAGTGCACTCGGTGCTTGTCACTTTAGTGTTAGCCCTTACTGAGTTGTCTGGAGTTTGGAGAATCAGAGAGTCTGATATCGTGGGTCCGTGTAACGGGCTAAGGAACTTTGTAGCCTCAGGAAGCAGGAGGTTGCTTTCTGCTTACATGGTGTTCCGTGTTTTTTATCCTGGAATTGAACTTGGAAACAAACGAGCAGGAGCCGCGCTGGAAGCAGTGAGAGACGCCTTCAGCCCTTCGGTATGCTTGACATTTGACCTCTTGAGCCGCGCTGTGAGGAGCCGTGCTGGAAGTCAGGAGAGACACTTCAGCTTTCACTGTGCGCGAACCGTGAACTGTGAGCTTATTTTTGAATTAACAGTTCAGTGGGGATTTATTTTTGGTATTCCCTCGTGTTTACCTTGGATTCACAAACTTGTGGGATTGTGGAATTACGAGCAGTGGTGCTGCTCGGAGTTTTTTGGTTTACAGAGACTTGTGAGGAGACAAGAGGGATTGCTTTCCGGCTGCGCTCTGGAACTTTGAATGCATATTTTTTCTTCCATGGAAATGCCAATCACTTATACACTAGTAGCTTTCTTCTGGTATTGACATTCACTACTAGACTCTTGCTCATCAGACTGTGAAGCTCTGCTTGTTCGACATTCTTTTCTCTTTTCTTTATTTTTGCCTTTTTGCACCTGTTTTTGTATGGGCGTTTGTGGCAGCTTATCCCAGTGAGTGATATATTCAGCTACCAATATAGTATACGTTGAGACAAGATAGGGGAGGGTGTACTGATAGTGTCACTTGTGTATTTCTGCAGGTACACAGATCCCAGACCCAAAGTGACAGTTCCATCCGTCCTTCTGTGCTGTGGATGATTTCTGGCTGCCAGTCCTTTATATTTTATTTCTCCATTTTCCCCCTTCCCTGGGCAGGGTCCTCCCAGTGGTGCGTTCTTTGTATTGCTCACTTGGAGTACCGCTCCTAGGGAAGAGTGAATCTAGCATCTGCTTCGCTCCCGCCGTGTCTGGATCTACAGGTGGGTCAATCTGTTCCGAATTGTGACAGTGTTCCCGGGAGCGTGTGGTCACCTCCCTGAGACCGGGCGCTTGTCTGCTGCCTTGTTTCTTGTGCGTGGAGCGGGAGCAGGGGTTTCCGGCTTGTGCAGGGAGCGCGAGCGCTCTCGAGCCGTGTCTTCGCAGGCAGCCGTGTCGCGCATGCGCACTGGCATTTTTTTCCGGCTCTGTGACATTCTTCACAACGCAGGTTAGAGGAAAGTCAAAGCCCACAGCCTGCTTGGAGATTAACCCCGTATGACGCCGGAGTTCTGTGAGCTTTGGTTGTTACTTTTGTGCATAGGCTTTGCCTAGAGTGTGTTTCTTGGTGTCAGCAGGCCTTACTCCCTCCACTTTTCATTCAAATTGAGTCAGGTTGGTGCCTGCTCTATTGGCTTGCTGTGGGGTTTACCGCACTCCCCCTGCATAGTGTCTTTGGCACGCCATACTTTCTTCCAGTCATCTTGTGGGCATTATTTCAATACACCTTGTGTATCATAGAAGACTACTATTGTGATAAAGGTGACTACTATTATGGGGAAGATGATTCTGGTTCTTTGGAACAGGATTTAGTTGAAGAATTGGACAAGGGTGTCCAGCAGTCTGTAAATAAGGCGCTAGTGCATGCCATTAATCCACTCAAACGGCATTTGAATAAATATGCGCAGCAACAGGGTTGTTTGCCGACTGCTAAGAAGTCCTCAAAATCTCCTGTCAATCCCCACAGGTCGGACTTCCAAAAATTAGCGAAATCTTTGGCGGCTGAGGCCTCCAAGTCTTCTGCACCTCACGATACTGACGACTCTGATCATGTTCATACTTCAGCTTCTTCGGACCATGATGATCCTCCACCAAGGAAACGAGTCTGCAAAGAACATTTTGTTGACGCTCCTGAGCGTCCCCCTGTGTTGACCTTTGAGCCTGCAGATATTCTTCACCCTCATTCATCATCTTGGTTGCCTTCTCCTGCAGTTGCAGCGTATGTTCAGGCTCACATACGTCAGCCTTTTGATACGAATGTTAGGGCCAGGCTCCGCTCAGAATGTCCGAGGCCTGATCTCGCGGATCACTTGGCGGAAACGCCGGAGGTAGATCCAATGATGGTCACCTACTTGAAAAAGTACGCAAAGGACCCCAAAAAGGGCCTTGACAGGTCTTGGCAATCTTGCCAAGACAAATTGCTCGACTTGCTTGGTCCTTTGACCAAATTTCTAGATCTTGGATTCCAGGCCAAGGAAGCTTCGGCTCTTGTGGACCCTGATGAATTAACTGAATGGGCGCAGAGGGCTATATGCCAATTGGGGAACACCAATTGTGCTTTATCTTGCGAGAGACGCCGATCTATTCTCTTAAAATTAGACCCTAAACTGGCGGAACTCTCTACCTCTGAGTCGGGTCCGGAGGCGCAAGGCCTTCTATTTGGCCAGCCTTTCTTGAAAGAGCTGACCAAATTTGTTTCCACCTTCAGTGGCATTGACAGAGCGCAAGCTTCATTGCGTCGCGCTATGCGACCTGTTTTTGCCAAGGCCGGACGACATCGTGGACGCTCGTTCGGCCGAGGTTCACATCAACAGCCCCACAGAGGTAACAACTTTCAGCGTGGAGGAGGCCAAGGCTCAGGATTTTCCACCTGAGCGAACTTTTATCCCTCCCGCAAGGGTAGAGGGAACTATGGAAAAGGCCGTTCCGGAGGACAGCAAGGCCATTATCAAGACTCCAACAATTCAGGTGAGCCCGATTCATGCTTGCGATGTGGTTTTGGGGGGCAGAGTACAGTTTTTTCTCAACAACTGGCGCATGCTCTCCAGCGATGCATGGGTGCTGGAAACTGTTCAAGGTTTCAAGATAGAGTTTTACCAGCCCCAGCATCAGATCCACCCTCCCACTCCTTTAAGTTTTTCCCTTCGAGATCAAGTTTGCCTCTCCGAGGAGATCGACGTTCTTCTCAAGAAAGGGGCGATTCTTCCCACTGTCCGTCATCCAAGAGGGTTCGTCAGCTCATTGTTTCTGGTCGAGAAAAAAGGGGGCGGATCGCGCCTTGTTCTCAACCTGAAAGACTTCAACTGAGGGGTCGTGTACAGACACTTCAAGATGGAGGGCATCCATCTCTTAAGGGATCTCCTTCGCGAGGGAGATTGGATGGTCCGTCTGGATCTCAAGGACGCATATCAGTTTCATTGGAAGGGTGTTTGGTACGAGTATCAGGTTCTCCCGTTCGGCCTCTCGTCAGCACCGTGGTGCTTCACGAAGCTTCTGAGGCCGGTTGTAGAACATCTCTGAGCTCGGGGTGTGCGTCTGATTATTTACTTGGACGACATTCTCCTTATGGCGGATTGTCCTCGCAAACTCCTGACTCATCTGGAGTGGTCCATCGATCTTTTACAATCTCTCGGTTTTCTGGTCAACATTCAGAAATCGGTTTTGACACCGACGCAGTCAATAGATTTTCTGGGTTTCAAGATCGATTCTATTGCTTGTCAGCTTCTCTTGCCCAACCAGAAAATTTGTTATATCAAGAGGGAGTTGACTTCCGTTATTTCCAGACAAACTGTGTCATTGAGATCGTTGGCACGTGTAGTAGGGCTGTTAGCGTCTTCCATTCAGGCGATCTTTCCGGGTCCTCTGCATTACAGGGCAATGCAGCGTATGAAGATCCAACATCTCCGGAAAGGTCTCAGATATTCAGATCAGATTCCTCTATCGTAGGAGGTGAGGTGGGAGATGCAATGGTGGCTAGACCACATGGAGGCCTGGAATGGTCGAGCCCTATTCGGTGCGTCGCCGGAACTGGTGATAGAGTCCGATGCCAGTCGCTGGGGTTGGGGAGCCCGGTGCGGTCCTGTCTCGACGGGGGGGGTCGTTGGTCTCATCAGGAATTATCTCTCCACATAAATTGTCTGGAACTCCTAGCGGGTTCCTTTGGGATCAGGTGCTTTACTCCCCATCAGTCCAACTGCTGCATACTCCTCCGAATGGACAACGTGTCAGCAGTACGCTATGTCAACAAGCTGGGCGGAACTCGGTCCAAAGTGCTAGCGGAGATAGCCAAGGATTTTTGGCATTCTTGCCTGCAACAGAAGATCACTGTTATTGCAGAGTATCTTCCCGGTCGCCACAATTAGATTGCGGATTGGCACTCGAGACATCTTCGGGATTTAAGCGACTGGAGGCTTCACCCTCGCGTATTCCGCTCTCTTCTTCGGAGTTGGGGCCAGTGTCACATAGACCTGTTTGCCTCTCGCCTCAACACACAGCTTCCGCTATTTCACAGTTGGAGGCCGGATCCGCTAGCCCTGGCTACGGATGCCTTTCTTCAGGCTTGACCGTCGGCTCTGTGCTATGCGTTTCCCCCGTTCATGATGATCCCCAGGGTTCTGGCTTACACCAAACGGTATCGAGCGGATCTGATTCTGATTACTCCGCTCTGGAGGGCTCAAGCGTGGTTCCCGGTTCTCCTGGAAATGTGTTGCGAGGTTCCAATCCTTCTTCCCCAGAAGTGGAATCTTTTGCTGGATCCTCTCGAAGATCCGCATCCCCCGATTCTGTCCGGCACTCTCCAATTGCTGGCGTGGCGGATTTCGGGGAACGCTGGTCGATCCCAGGCATTTCTAGCGACGCTTCCAGATTCATTAGTGAGGCCTGGTCACCCAATACTCACAAACGGTACAAAGGAGCTTGGAAGCGTTGGTGTGATTGGTGTGTTCAACGGGAGGTTGATCCCGCTTCAGCAGATGTCTCCTTGATTATTAATTTCCTTGCGTCCCTAGCCTCTTCAGGTCTGGCTTATAGGACGGTCAACAATTTTCGTTCCGCCATTTCGGCTGGACGTATCCAGATTGATGGTAAGCCTGCTGGTGAACATCCTTTCATTTCCAAATTGCTTAAAGGTATTCGTCTCACGAAACCGCCAAGTCCTAAATATGTCTCTTTGTGGGATGTTTCCATCGTTTTGCAGTTTTTAGAGGCTTGGCCCTCTAATCAGTTGCTGTCCCGCAAGCAGCTGCGGGTCGCAGTTTTACTCCAGAAGGCGTTACATTTCGTCTTTCCAGACGTACTAAATCTAATACTGCTTCGATTACCTATCCATCCTTTCCCACTCATCCCAACCTTTGCGTTGTGCAGTGTCTCAAGGATTACGAAGTAAGTACTGCTTCTTTACGTTCAGATATGCAGGGTCAGTTGTTAATTGCTTTACAGAAACCATTTCGCCCTGTAACTCCTGCTACATTAGTGCGCTGGGTAAGATGGCTCATGTCAGAAGCTGGCATTGATGTTTCTGTGTTTGGTGCACATTCTGCACGTGGGGCGATGGCTTCTAAAGCTTTCTCCATGGGTGTCACTCTTTTTGACATTATGAAGGCCGCAGATTGGTCTTCTGATTCTGTTTTCAAAACGTTTTATTATAAGCCAATCTATCATATTGCTTCTGTGGTGGTGGATCAGCTTTGAACAAGCATAATCGGAGCCTCCTGTCCTGACAGAGAATTCAAAATTTGCAAACATACGTGACAAGAATGTTCAATTCTATTAAGGACAAGGAGGCGAGGATTATCCCACCCATTGTTATTGATTTGCATTGTTATTTTGCTGTAATCTGTATTGATGATGTTGCAAACCTTTCACATCCCTTATTCCCCCCCCCCCCTGGTTTGAATTCTTATACTCTTGCACTATATATGTGTATTACGGCTGTATGTCTCTTTTCAGGTTCTGACCCGAAGTAGAGTTTGCCGGTGTCATCCGTCTTCGTTTCCCCTTTTTCCTGGTTTGGGGATCCAGTGTTCTTCTGCTGCCTGCATCCAGCTCGTTTGGACCTCTGCGGCGTGCTTTCTTCTGTTCCTAATGGTCTACGTTGGATTACCCTATTCGACTTGAACTGTTTCCTCGACAAAGAAAGAGGAAGAAGGACTAGCATTATGACCTTTTATACTGTATACTCTATGGTTATACCCTGGTGTTCATGGGTAATGTAGTTTTTTGTTACTATTATTGGCTGCTGAGCATTTCCTTATAAAGAAATGAGAAAAGCATAATCCTCGCCTCCTTGTCCTTAATAGAATTGAAAATTCTTGTCACGTATGTTTGCAAATTTTGAATTCTTGACAGGTTTCAATTATATGCGAACCCACATATAATAAAGCAAAACACGTCCATTAAAACATGCTAATTCTGCTTGAGAAGCCTCATTACTAAAATATATATATTTTTAAACCATCTTACCCGTCAATGCACATAGCTATTGGCCTTGAAGTCCCTGCGGACTGCAGCATTTACAGTGTGTCAATACAATAATTAGGAACGAGGTAAAAGGGTGGATAATTACTGACAAGAGAAAAGGAACACTAAATCATCAAAAGAGTGCACGGTACAGATAAGATTTGTGTATTTTTATTGAACAATCATATATCAAAAAGGGGGGGAGGGGGGAGGGAAAAACCAATATCTTTTATACATTCATTGTGTTTTGGTCTCCGTTATATTTATATATTCTACAACAGTATGAAGTTATGCATATTTGTTTCTCTATGCAGATTGTTTGAGATTTATCCTATTCTCCCGTGCCAACATCGCAGGACGTTACATCAATAAGTTTCGGGTACTACAGAACAACTCATCATGGCTTCCTGATGAAGGCTAAATAGCCGAAACGCGCGTAGTAATACTCAAATTTTTAGCCATGTTTTTTAATGCAATCATCTAGACAGTATCACAAATGTAAATCTCAAACAATCTGCATAGAGAAACAAATATGCATAACTTCATACTGTTGTAGAATATATAAATATAACGGAGACCAAAACACAATGAATGTATAAAAGATATTGGTTTTTCCCTCCCCCCTCCCCCCTTTTTTGATATATGATTGTTCAATAAAAATACACAAATCTTATCTGTACCGTGCACTCTTTTGATGATTTAGTGTTCCTTTTCTCTTGTCAGTAATTATCCACCCTTTTACCTCGTTCCTAATTATTGTATTGACACACGGCCACATATCCCGAAATTAGGAACTCTAGTCGGGGGTACCCCTTTCCTTCTTGCATACTGCAGCATTTACAATCATCAAAACACAACTTAATTTTCGTTGAGATGCACAGTTAAACATAACCACAGTTTACATGCCAACATTTTAGAGGATTAAAGTGGGAGATTCTAAAAAAAGAATCAAGGGAATGTATTTGCCCCATTGAAGACGAAGCTATTTCAAGCAGGATAGCAAAAATAACGCAATTCTTTTGCTTCAAATAGGGAATCTCCCACCCGAATCGGGTCTATTGGCATGTACGATACAGACTAGAAAACAGTAGCCTGTCTGTATTTATCTGTAATAACCAGTATAAACAAAAAACCAGGAGCCTTAATTATAAAACATCCTTATTTACTCATGGTGCACGAGCACTACAGAAATCTGTCAACTAATATATGAAATCGCCTCCAGTGTACATTTACATGTTACATATGTTCACGAACAAACTCACCGTCCATCCCGAGTGCGCATTACTAAAACTGTCCCTACTTCTTTTGCAGCATGTGTACAGCCTGACACGATCATCCAGCCGCGGGGCAATGCAGTCCTCCAAAACAACTGAACCGAAAACGAGGAATGCGAAAATGCTGCACTGAGCACTTATTAGATGTTTTTTTTTTTTTAAATAGTCAATATATGGCCAAACGTTAGGTCGAAGAATAAATGACAGCAAAAGAGGGAGTTCTGAACACCAACTGGATACAGAAAACGGGGAATTTTTCAAAAGAAAAAGTTAATAAATAGAACATCCACACGATGCCAGATGAAACCAACACATACAAGGCGGAAAGATGCCAGTGACCGAGGAGGACAGGAAAACCCAGAGCCACTGAATTAACTCTAGAAAGAACTACTGTCCATATGACTGGATGGAAAGAAACGGCAGCCGCTCTATCGAGCAGGACGAATAGAGTAGCCATCTTGAAACTACACTATATTCAACGTTCTTTATGTAAGGCTTTAGCTTTACTCGAACACACCCAAAAAAATATGCAGAATTAATAAATAGAAATTACTTCCAAATTACATAAACCACTTTTTTGCAGTATACTTAACGAAACATAATTATAAATACACATTATTTATACAATTCGAGAAAAGATAATTCTTCATATATGAAATGGCTGTAAGCTAAACGCGCTTTTTCCTCAAAAACATTCGGTCCTTTGGCGGAATAACTTTGAACCAAGACAACTATTAGTTCTTAAAATGGATGGCGCGGGTACAGCTTTGTCCGTCATTTTATCTCTCAAGAAAGTTACTCTGTTTCCTAGTGTACGATGTCGCGGGCGGAGTTCATCGTCACTTCCTGTTATGAGAAATGTCAGAGAAGGAGCCACTTTGATTGGTCGGTTAGTAGGTTGTCAGTATCAGGTCGTAGACTCACGCTCACCCAGGAGTTAAACTGCAGCCTCCGCTTAACCGCTACACCTGATGAAGATGCTACTGGGGGACCTGGCACCGTCAAGAACATGCCACCTGTAATGGTTAGTAGTTGACGGAGGAAGGGAGGAGCGGGTATCATGAGGGAGGTCGAGTCTGAAGCGAAAGAGGGGACAGTCAGACACACACCTGATGATCTGTGCCAGACTGTATTGTCGCGCACCATCAGACACCCAATTAATGATATTGACCCAGTAGCACATAGTTGGCAACAAGCCCTTTTCCATTAGCATTACCAGTAGCCACATGTGACCTTTTAGTTAACTACATAGTAGACTCCCGATGTTGTAGTTTCATTTTCGAAGTATGACTGTCCGTCGAAACACAATACGTGCGTTTGACAAAAGAACGAATATACATAACATGGGCCCAGTTGTTAGTTATTGCACATTCAGGAACACAGCATCTTGAAAAATCATGGTTACCAGGCGGCAGTATGCTACAGGATTGCATCATTTGTAGTACTGGACTGTTGTTTAAGAGAATTATACGTATGTAGTATTGGAGTTCTGCCTTTGTGCCTTTTACCCAGATGCTCACATATATTTGTGGTGTACATCATCTTTTCCGAGTCAGTGCTTATCATAGCAGCATACGCCTTTTCCTTTTTTCTTATTATAAATTATAGAATGACAATATGGACTCTTGTTTTAATGTCGTTACTCTTGCCCTCAGGAAGTACCATATGTTTAGTAATAACATGTTTTGGCTATTTTATGCTTGATCATGTCAGAAATAAGAAGAATTGATAGAAAATATATTATTCTTATTACATATTGATTACAGAGCAATGTGGGGACTTATTATTATTTGAAGTGCATTTATCCCGTACATAATTGTACTTTTTTGATGAGATGATTTGCCATAGAGGCAGATAGTCTCTGGAAGTTGTTTACGTTTGGTATGGCGATTTCACACGTATGGAATTCATTGGTTTAGGTATACCCTTACTAGGGCATGAGACTACTTGGATGTGGTCTATAGTGATTTTTCATATTAGTGTGCATTGTTTGCAATTTGAAATGCGTTTTTCATACTTCCATGTTATAAGATTGCTCCTAATCAGCTAACGCTTCTTCTTTGGGGTAAGTTTTAAGTAAGCTCATGTTTACAGTTAATGCCGTATATGAAAGGCAAGTCTAGAGGCTTATCTCGCCCAGGTTCATTCCTCCTTTTTTTTGTTGCAGTATTGGATGAATATTACTTTGGATGACTATCTCTTTGGCTTGGCATGCCATCATTTGTTCACCACTTTACGTTTGAATGTAGGCTCCATAGCACCCCTGAGAACAACCATTTTATTATAAACCGTTGCATTTCCCTGTCCGCGTCTTAAGATGGTAGCTATTTTATGTAATTCGCCCTATCTCTGCTCAAAAAAGGAATCAACATTTTGAAAATAATGGATTTAAAATAATTGTATCCACCCCCTTACCACAGTTGTATGCTTAGACATAATTTATAATCCTGCTGTTGATACAATCTGTGTTAGTTTTAGGATCCCTTTCGTATGCACCAGGATGCCTCTCACTCAAGAATAGGAATTGACAGGTAGAGAATGAGGGTTTTGGTTTCCCTAGCCAAATATGTTCTGTTATGCTGAATAAAAGTTTTCTAAATCGTACATGTGGGATCGTCACAATTAATTGATACTCATGCCCTGAGATGGTTGCTTTCACTTACTGAAATTTGAATTATGCTACCACATATGGTACATAATGCCATAAAGCTGTAATTTGTGGTATGAAGAGTCATCTATTTTGTATATTTCATGGATATACGTGCCTGGTGAAAATTATTTTCAAATGTAACATACTTAGATAATTCCTTGTTCCATTTTACTTTGTTTGGTTTCTTTCTACCAATGTTTCAGCTTCCTAAACAAGAAACATTACTTTTTGCAAGGAAAGAATAATTTCAAGGAAAAAAATATTTAAACAATTTATTAGATTTTATTGAACAATTGTACAATTATCAATAATCATTACAATATTAACCCCCCGCTGCTAAAATTTGAACGAATCTTAACGTACGTTAAAAGAAGAACAATTATTCCAATAACCAGTGCCAGTCGATTGGCACTCAAAGGTCGTTCAGCTTCAAAGTTGGTGTTAAAAACTAGTACATAATTGTGTTCAGTTATGAAAAGTCATTACTATTGAGGCGCCACAGGTAAAATTCTGATAGGACTAAGCATTCGTAAAAACTTTACAATAGCAAATATGATTGAACATATATTTAATTTAAGCCTTTAAGTTGATCAAAAACATTCATCATAACTTTAAGATTGCCGTGAATAGCTATTGTAGCGTTGTTGCAAAAAAACTGAAATACCTAAATCTTCAGTAAAAGCTTTACAATAGCCAATAAGGTTGGTCATATATTAATATACAACTTTACATTTATCAACCACAAGCCTTATGGCTTTAGGGTTGACTTAGAAGCTGCTATAGGGCCTATTTTGAGAGGGTATAACAACATGGCTGTGGCCATGCCCTAGACTCCTAGAGGTTAAAGTCTGTACTGAGCGGCAGCCGCTGCTTACAGGACCGGCGGTAGAAAGCGAATGTGTAAATCACCTCCCCTCTCCTTCCCCCCCCAAGGGCATACTATGTAAGTCTGTATGGACAAGCTGGCAAACACAGATCGAACCATATCTAAAAGCAACTGTAGTGATGGAGCCCACTTAACATCTGCTGAAAATATTGTTAAGTGCTATACATGCAATACAAGTCTTGTAGAGAAAATCTCTGCACACAGCGGGGTCAGGGGGAAGAACTGCTAAATAGACCGTCAATAAAAGTGCTGTTTGAAGTGCAAGTTAATGTGTTTCCTGGGTCTATTTACAGTGCTGTTAACGCCATTCCAGGATCCCCTCCATTCCAGGATCCCCTGGATCGTAAAAGTGGATGCATAGCTGCTGCAGTTCTCATGAAGAACATTTTCTGCACACACACAATGGCTGCTAGGCAGGCTGCAGATTAAAGTACAAATTAAAGTGCTTCAGAGTACTATTAACATGCTATTGACGTTATCCCTATGTCCCCTAGCTGGTTAATGGGGGTGCCCAAATGCCGCCATAATGGCAAGGGTATTATGGACATTTTATTCCGGGTGCTTCATTGCTACTTACAGAGCCATAAATGTTATCCCTGCAAACCCTAGTCTGTGAGGGAAGGTGTCTAGCTGCCTCTCAAGGGGATGGAGATTTGACCAGTCTCTGTCCCCTAGCTGTTTTCAAGGGGGAGTTGAGTGGCTGCCTCGAAGGGAGAAATCATGGCCATCCCCTGCTACCTCTGCACCACACGGATCATGGAACCTGAAAAACCCAGGGCTTCCGGGTCAGCCTGTAGAGCGGATATTGCCACTTTTAGGAATTTAAAGAAGCGTGAGGACATCTGGGTGGATTCCCCTTTAAGCAGTCTTCAGTTTCCTCCTTGCAGGTGGGTATGTTTAGAGTGCTAAAACTGGGGAAAACCCAGAATTTTCTATAGGGTAGTTGCACTTTACAAATGCAGATAACATGGAAAGGAGATTCTGCTCCAGTTTGGCACAATCTGCACAGTATCTCAATACGCTGCCCCTCCTACCGTACCCGTAAGGTTTTAGATGGATCAACCCAAATCTCAGCCTCAGCCTCATCTTTTGCTTCTTTATAAGTATCTTAGCCAAGGGACAAAAAGAGATGATGGAAGCACTGGATTCCATACTTAAAAAGCCAGAAAGAATGGAAAACGCAACCTTTTGAACACCGTCTTTTTTAAATTTTTTTTTTAAATGAAAGTATTTTATTTATTTTTCAACCATAGCACATGTACTTGCTATCCCGACTCCCCACTCCCCACCTTACCCCCCTCCCCCTGACCTTCCTACTTGCTGAGGTCACCGGGATCACTTTCATTTTCCTGTGTGCTGCTTATATCCATTTTCCTTTCCCAAGCTTTTATGCCTGGGGCCACTGGGGATTCCCATTTACGCTCTATTTCTCATTTTGCGAGCAGGAACCCTAAATTGAACAATATGTGTTGGTAGGAATTTGCATCCAATTTGCTCCAAACCCCCAATAGGATCAGTGGAGCTCCCATGATTATCTGTACATCTGTTGCAGGCTCTAACCTGTGGGCTTCTCCAGAACTCACTCAGGGCTGGCAATCCCGAAGGGTATGTAGAAAGGTCCCTTGACCTCCACATCCCATCAAACAATGATCATCTGAAACCTTCCCCATTTTATATAACTGAACTCTGGTATAGTAGACTGTATATAGGATTTTTAATTGTATTAATTTGTAACTGGCCTTAATCGCTACTTGTCTGAGAAATTGTAACGTATATCCCCAGTCCTCATCCTCTAGATCTCCAACATCCCTCTGCCACTTATCTCTCAATGGCTCAAAATGAACACAGATTATCACTATATTTTACTACTAAGTAAACAGTTGCAAGTAGTTACCTTGCAGGCACTAGGGTCATGATTTGAATGGTGCAGCAGGTGCTGTGGCACAGGGTCCAAAAGCTCCAGGAAACACACTGAACACCGATTATTGCCATATTTACTTCTAAACAAGCAGTCGCAAGTGCAATTACCTTACAGGCACTAGGGTCATGATTTGAATGGTGCAGCAGGTGCAGTGGCACAGGGGCCAAAAGCTATAGGAAACCCACTGAACACCGATTAGTGCTGTATTTTACTACTAATCAAGCAGTCAAGGGGTCTTTTTTGGTTCTTTTCTAACCATTGCACCCAAATTAACGCA
Source organism: Lissotriton helveticus (assembly GCF_964261635.1). Classification (NCBI taxonomy): domain Eukaryota; kingdom Metazoa; phylum Chordata; class Amphibia; order Caudata; family Salamandridae; genus Lissotriton; species Lissotriton helveticus. The sequence continues at coordinate 424,540,830 of NC_136070.1, forward strand.
TAGCCTAAAGCATCACTGAAATAAAAACTGTACCCGATTGGACCTTCCTGTTTACCTACATCTTATGTCACATTTAGCGCATTTATATGGCACACTTTAATTTTTTTTGTGGTCTTAAACTGCTTCTGAATCCGGACACACTAACACTTTGGTAAGGGCATTCTCTAACATTAGCACTTCTCCCGTTGTAAACACTATATAAATACATATTACTTACCCAATGACATTCCATATCAAGCATTGGCAAAGCCAGAAGGTCTCGCCTATGCAAGATCTACTGGGTTTGTCAATGTTTTGGTAGCCATATTATACAGCAGCGCTAGCTTCAGTGAAGCCTCACCGGAGGGCATAACGCGGACAACACTGACTGTGTAACAGAGCTTTTTTTTACATTACTTTCAGCCAGTCAGTCAGTCAAATTCACTGTATTCGGTTAATTAAAACCTTAAAAGCATACTACATAAAAACAGTTCTAACACTAAAGTAGCACAAGCGCCAACAAAATACAGTGAACATACATCTTAATCATCAATATACAAAAGAACAATTCATATTATAATTGATTTAAAATTATCTAAAAATGATCTAATTCACAACTATCCTTCTCTCTTTTTTTTTTTAATCTGACCGCTGCAGTCAAAAAGCTAGCTATACTAAAAATTTCCCAGACATTGGTCAACATTTGTAAGTACATCAAAGCAGGGCTAGCCTGTAAAAATCCTTTGCCCCTTAAAATAGGTAACATGAACCGTTTCCGAATGTGCAAAATATGCTTGCAGAATAAAACAAAGTGCAAGGAGTCCTGGGTAGAAAAATTATCACATGTGCAAGCCACCAGGTCCTCAATCTTTTTCCATCCCTTTGGTTCAACGAGAAGTAAGTGCAAATGAATAAATCTAAACCTCACTTCAAGGAAACAGTGATGCTGATTGGTTACTATGTTTAAATAGGTTTCAATTGCGCACGAAGTAGATAACAATTGATGTGCCCGTACTGATGGCGTTCTCAATTCCCTGGCCTCTCTATCCATCTGTGGCATCTGCAAATAAGTATTTTTAGCCCAGAGTATATCTGCCTTTAAAAGTTTCTCTGGGGAGTTAAATAACTCTGGCCTTCCTAATTGAATAGCAAGTCTTTTTACTTAGCTCAACCAGGGGATGCTACTAGCTCGGTCAAGTGCTAGGCAATCGCGAATAATTTCATGATTCATTCCTATCTCCGTGTTTATCCAAATTCCTATCCAATTAAGTAAAGGTGCCATACCAATTAAATCTGACACAAAACCTATACCGGTTTCTTGGGGGATTATATAATAAGATGTTGACTGTGGCACAGATATCAGATTTCTTAAGAATTTATTTTCTACTATTTGGATATCCCTAGCTACTCTATATGCCCATATGTCCGAGCCATAATTAGATATGGCAATGCATTTGGCCCTATATATATTTTACATTGTGTACATTGGTTTGCCCCTAATCTACGTGCAAAGTCAAGGAACGCCAGGGTAGATCTGGCCATTACGTTTCTTTTTGCTTGCATTTTGTAGGTGCCTTGTGGAAGGTTGCCTTTTTGATGAAATCTCACTGTGGCTGTTAGGTCCCGATGTAAATCAGCCATAAAATTTACAATATTCTTGTCCAGACCTAGTTTCAATAACCATTGCCATCATTTGGATCTATTTACTCGGTCAAAGGCCGAGGAGAGATCCAGAAATGCCAAATGAAGTGTCCCTTTCTTCGCAATTGTTTACTTCCCGGCCAATAAAAGCAAATAAAGACAATGGTCCGTAGTGCCTCTCCCTTTCCTAAACCCATACTGTAAATTTGAGGGAATATTGGTGTCATTTAACCAGTCAGTGAGTTTGCCTAGGACCACTCTTCCTAAAACCTTCACTGCAGAATCTGTCAGTGAGATTGGCCTATAGCATCGTTGGTCTCCTCTATTCCCCTTTTTAAAAACCGGGACTATAACTTACTGGACCATGATTGAGGCTGGCCAACTTTACAGGCCTTTTTAAAAACATTGGCTAATAATTTGGACCATAATGTTATGTTGGTTTTAAAAAGGTCAGCCGGGACACCATCCGGTCCTAGAGCTTTATTACTTGACATTTGATCAATAACCACCGCTAACTCTTTATCAGTAAAAACCAAAACCCCTTCTCCAAGTACCCCTGCCATTTGAGGCGTCCTGTTATGCATTACACATTGCAATGCTGAAAGTTGAGTTAATAAGAGTTTTCAGTAGCTTAGTAACTCCCCGTTCTACCACCAGAACATCAACTGCCTCCTTGTATACCCATTATGACAAAGACATTCTCCAGGCAGGGAATTGCTCTGAAGTTATTTTGCCCAATGCAACATTCCCCTTTTCAAATATATTCACCCCACTGTCTTTGATAAAAAATGATAGCGCACCTCCGCTCCAGAGGGACACAAGACAGGTACCATTTTTGAAAATGAGGCAGCGTAGTGTACTTGGGAGTATATGTATCAGGAGTAACGGTACCACTGACATGGGGAATAGTACCAATTGCAGTATAACATTTGAAGTGTCTTCCCAGGAAATAACTGTTCCACTTTATGTTGGTGACTCAGTCTATTTCATTTGTGGTTCCAGGGCCTACATTTGGCTGCCAGTAAACTGGGGTGGCTGCTGCCACCTGGGTCTTGTAACACCAGCATTGTCTGTAAAAAGTACTGCAGAAGTGAATAGAGCATCCAGAACTCTAAGGGGCAGGAGGAGTGTTGATCAAGGAGATACAGTGGGTGAGATAGCTGGTGATGTGCTAAAGGCCTTTGTTCCTTGGTATGGCCCTGCCATAAACTCCAGAAACATACGTAGGTTGTCCCGTCTATTAGAGGCGACTATAGAGGAGACCGCAGGTGTAATTGAGAACATCACAGTTGAGCTGAAGGCTCTTAGACTCGTTGCCCTTCAAAACAGGGTTGTGCTAGACATGATGTTAGCAGAACGGGGTGGAGTCTGTAGGGTGATCGGGTCCTCCTGTTGCTCATACGTTCCTGACTCATCTACATCAGTTAGAGAAGCTGTCAAGAGACTATATGATATAGGAGCTCAGGCCCATAATGATGTTGGCCCCTGGGACCCTGTAGGTTCCTTTTGGAATGCTTTATCCGCCTGGGGCTGGAAGATAGGGATGTTTCTGGTGATTATCTTCCTCGTGGTGATTGGGTGCTGCATTTTCATTAATTGCCTGCCCATGTGCTGCCAGTGTCTGGGGCGATTGCTTAAACCACCCCCGATGCCCCCTGTGACAGTGTCCAATGCACTTATAATGAGAGATATTGAAACTCAACAATTGATGGATATTGATATCTCGGATAACAGCCCCTCTGACACCAACACAGTTGACTATGTTAATGAGCGCAATGAGGCTCACTATAGTAACAGCCGGCCTATCTACGAACATGTACATTAGGCCACAGCAAAATGTTGGACCTTGCGTCCAAAGGGTCGATTGTGAAAATACAGTTTTTGTAATGGACGAAAGCTCCTCCATTTTGTATTTTCCAGCAGCCATTTTGAGTTAAGTTTTCTCTAGCCTGCCACCTCAGCACATATAACATGGCCACTTCATCTGCACGAAGAAACGATGATACATCGATCGACCCCAGAGCATATGTTTGTACTCTGCTTTATGACACACAAGTAGAGCAGGGTGCATTGCTTAAAGGTCAATGACTCATTTGTTTAACTTTCCTACCTAACTACTGCCAATGTATTACAGTTAACTAAACACTGCTGATGGTGATAAATTACTGTTGACACAGGAGACATAACCTTTTGTTCCATATCCGGATGAGTAATCAAGTGAGCGCCTGACTCTGTAACCACAGGCCCGCCTATGTTTATACTTGGCACAAGTTATGCATAGTTCTGCTTTATTCTGTGTATCACAAGATTATTGATGACTGATGGGGTTTAGTGAGTAACCTTTATATTTGCGTTCTGCATGCCAAATATACATATTTCCAGAGTGACTCGTCCTGACTAGTACGTGGGTCCGTCCTGGGATCATTCATCATCCTTGGCAGTTGCTGATCTGTGTATTCATTCCCACCTACGCTTATTCCAGCACAAAAGTATATAAGGCTGTCTATGACTTTGTAAGTTGTCCACTTCTCTCATAGCCACATGGAGCTGTGAGGTGGTGTACCCGCTCGAGCGCAATAAATCTTTTTATGTTACAGTTACCTCCGACTGCTGGTCTTCCTTTGTGAGCATACCTGGGCGAGGTAGAAGAAATCCACTTCGACACAACTCTCCTATCTTTCTCTCAAGAGCTAGCCTGCAGGATCTGCTCCTTGGATGTGATTAGTTGGGGCTCTGCTACAGCAGCGGCGGCCTGGGTGGACTCCTCCACACTTCCCCCACCAATCCCCCCTCCACCTGGTGGGCTGAGGGCTTTCGCGTACTTGTCCATGTTCCCCTTCTAGGGGATCATCTTGTCCTTTTCTGTGAGCAACCAGGTCAACCCCAAGTCCGGTACTCCACGGTGATGAGAATCTGCAACAAACCACCAAGGCGACAGGAGCCTGTATTTGCTGCCCTGCCCATGGTGGGCAGCACAAACAGACAGATATTGTTCCCATGTTGTTAATAATCAGAAATTGCTGGTGCTGCAGTTCTGTGGTAGACCAACCACAAGCTTAGCGACATGGGTACCAGTCACACCTTGTAGATCTGGTGGGTGCTCAGGGCAGTAGGCACCAATTTTGGTGACACAGAAACTTCATTGGTATGCAGCACAAGGCCTGCGAACTGGGTTCCTGTTAGTGGCTGGTGCAGGCTCAAGCCCACCTTGGAGTAAGGATAATGCAGAAGGGCACTAAGGTCCTCCAAACCTGCCAGTAGGCCCCTCCATACATTTTAAATGGTCTACCCATGTCTGCCCTTGTCTCGTGTTAAGCGTCCCAATTTTGGTGGACCTGCCCCCCCTTACAGGCCCTTTATCCACTCTGTACAGTTCATGGGGCTTAAAGGGAGTAGACTCCTCATGCCCAACTGCTCTGCAGGTCTCAACAGGGCCCAGGCACTCCCTATCGAGACGCAATTGCCTACCTGTAGGCAGGATCCTGTCTCGGTCACAAGCGATTCCCGAGACTGGAGGCAGGTGCATTTAGGCAACCCCCGTGACAACAGGTGCCAGAGAACCTGCACTGCCACCTATGTGAGCCACTCAGACAACCATGGGCATTTCACCGAGGGTCTGGTGCAGCCTCCAATACTGATGAACGATCCAGAGGTGTCCTCATCCCCTCGTTGTTGGTCGGACTGAGACCAAAGACAGTCCAAGTGTTCATGCTAGGCTACAGGCTCAGAAGAGCCTCAAAGGTGTGGAAATTAAGAGGTTGCAGGGCAGGATGGTATTGGATTGGCAGTGCTCGCTTGGGAGCACTAGAAGACGGCTACTACCATCTTGTGCTACAGACAATGCCCCTCCTCTTTCAGCACTCAGCTATGAGGACCGTACTTTTTATTCTGGTGTTTTGCTTCCCCACATATATTCAACAATTTCTTTCTAAGTAGCAGGTCCGTGTGCCAGCTCCAGCTGCAACAGTTATCCTTCTGTCGATAGGGTTTTGAAGGAGATTTAGGGTAAATACTAGGCACTCAGCTACGTGAGTTAGAGAGTACAGCGTCAAAAGAAGGTGCACGAGGACGAAGGGAGAGCCCTAAAACCCTTCTAATGGGGTGCGTTGAACACAACACACCTGTACAAAGTTAAAGAGTGTCCCCTGCACTCAAAAAAAGTGGAACAAAACGTAGTGCGTAATAGGAAATTAGATAAATCACAGTCTCAATAGCTGGAGGAAAAAATGATGATGAAAAAGAAAAAGTGTTGACTTGAAAAGTTGTTGTTTAATGCTTGAGAGGCCAGCCGACACGTGTTTTGTCGTCCTCACCCGGAACCTATCGCTTGGAAAGAGCCCGCATCCCTGAACAGACGGGAATCTGTCCGTCTACGGCCTCCGTTCTTGCGTATAGGAGTGGACCCGCTCCTTTAACTGTCTTCATATTTTTGCACTCTGCGGGCTCAACACTAAACCATAGTGTCACAACTTTAAGATTACAGATCTCTTTTCAACGTTTTTATCTACTCTTCCTTTGGATTAAAGATTAACAGTACTTACATTGGTGTTATTTCTAACGATAACCGTGTTTTTGTGACACCTGATTTTCGGTCAAGGGCCCAGCTGGGTTGGAACTATCACCAGCTAGGCGACCCCAACTGACTGCCAACGTATTGGGAAAGCCCTGAAGAGTCGCGGAAATTTGTGTTCCATTGCGACGAAACACGTGCCGGCTGACCTCTCAAGCATTAAACAACAACTTTTCGAGTCAACACTGTTTCTTTTTCATCATAATTTTTTCCTCCAGCTATTGAGACTGATTTATCTAATTTCCTATTACGCAACAGTTATCCTGTCCCGCTTGTCTGCAGTCCGCTACCCTCTGTTGCCTGGCTCACTGTTGCCCTCGGTTTTTCCTTTTTCTGCTTGTTTTTCTGCCGTTTTGCCTGTTCTACTTGTTTTTCCGCCCTATGTTTTGCCTTTCCGCTCATTTTTCTGCCCTCTGTTTTGCCTTTCCTGCTTGTTTTTCTACCGTCCGTGTTGCCTTCACTGCTCGTTTTTCTGCCCTTTGTTTTGCCCTCTTCTGCTCTGTTTTGCCTTTTTTGCCCTCCGCTTTGCTCTTTCTGCTCGCTCGTTTTCTGCACTCCGTTTTTGCCTTTTTCTGCTTGTTTCTTCCCAGCGTTTCCTCAAGACCTGACATGCGAATGAGATCTCGCACCTCAGTGCCTAGATGCCCCACAGGGGTGACCGTGCCGTGCTCTAGAAATGTTGATTGATGACTGATAAGGTTCCTACCTGGGAATATATACGGCAATTCTTCAAACAAGAGAAGTAACCGAGGTTAGACATTTGTTTTCAGCGCATTTATTCTGTCACGCAAGGGGCGATAATACTTTCTTACCTACACAAGTTATTCACTATTTCACCACCTCTCTGCCTGGTGGTTTTAAGCATGGTACATAATGAGCTTGTGAGCTTATGCCCAATTATTAGATCAATTTTGTGCCCGTAGATATAGTGTTTGGACCTTCAACTTTACACTTTGTTGGAGCTGAAGGACAAGTTGAGCATTTCCAATTGATTTTCTCAGATTCTCTTAATGTCTTCTCTTAAAGCCAGCTTTTATCTTGCCTAAACTAAAGAGAATATATTTTTTGCAAACAGATTAATTTTAAAGTATTCTCCCCTCAGTGGCATCCTCCTGATCTCTGCTCCTTTCCACACCTACCCACATCTTTATGGGGAAAGCCTATCTTTAGTTTCAATTCAGGGTGGGTACTTTGTATACAGGTATTTCTAGGATCAAATTATGCATCTAATTTTTTTAAGAAAGTTCTTTAACAATGTAAATGGCATCCTTTGTTTTTAGACATTTATTAGTTCTATGTATTGTTGAAGCCACAAAGTCGCCAGAAGATGACTAGTCAAAGTCCCCAAGAGACAGTAGTTGAGAGAAGAGAGGTGCAACATGTTCTCTAGTTACATGCTTTAGATAAAAGTCAGTTTGTTAAGTGACTGCAGAATGGGAAGATGTTTTAGATGACTCCTGGGTTTTGAGGCACACCCAGGCCAGCCTCAGTTTGATAATCTTGCTCCATTGAAACAGAAGCAATCTATGTTTGGCATGTTAAGCAGGTTTTTCTTCGAAGAGCATAGTTTTTACTGTCTTGTGGGTTGGTGAGGGGGGGGATGTGATCAGAGATTTAATGGGGGCTTGTTATTTACAGACTTGTGGGTGAGAATATGAACTTTGAATTGGCAGATTGTGCAAACAGATGACCAGATTTCAAGATGGTTGGTATGTGGTTGTAACAGAGTTTCAGAAAGGTCAATTTCCTGAGTACGGTAGAACTTGACGTTTTTTGGCTAGGGAGACAGTTGATGTTTTCTGGAGTGAAGTGTCCGTATCAAGTTTGGAGGTGATTTTTAAGAGTTGTGATCTTCGAGACTTAGTAGGGGTGTTTCTCATTCCAGATGCATGTTAGAGTAAAGTTGACAGAGGTGATCACTGTATTGATGCGAGCATCAAAGGCAAAAGAGATGTATCCATTATCACACTGACGTTCTTTGCTTATACTTTAAAATACCATGATTGAAGTTCACTGATTTATAGCAGAAGAATCAGAGGCACGAAAGGGTTTAGGTTGAGCCTCAGGTAAAGAACTCATTCTTGACTACTTTGATTTTTTTGGTTAAATCTGTTTTTATTGAGTTTTTGCATTCTTATGAAAGGCAACAGATGTTTGGGTTGTTGTCTATACAGTAAAAGAGAAAAAAGGGAAAAGAGGTTGGGCTATGATACAGGTACAACCATCAATCATCAGTATGACATACATTTCTCTTTGCGTATGTGTTAGGCGTACAGTTGATAACACACAATTCCTTCCGTAAGGGATCAAGGATAGCCCCTGGTCTTTGACCATTGTTACATATAGTATAGAATTACAGCTAATTATATTGGAGTATCGACGAGATTGTGATGATGTTCCACAAAAGTCCTTCCAGTTCATTCATTGTTTGCTTCCGAACAGATAATATAACAAAGAACGAAAACAACAACAACATCGACCGGTCTATGTGTACTTATCCCCCCTCTGCCCCCCACACGCGTATCTCTATCAATTTCTGATCAACCTAAAAGTTGTTCCCCGCCTGTCGGTGACCCGACCTGACCTCGTCAGCGCCGGTTCGCTCCACCCGCCGCGTGGCCCACCCTGAGTGTGCCCGGTCTCCCCTGCCGCCGCCACTGCCAGTAATTGTATTTTGCTTCTTTGTTGTGCCAGTATCTCTTTTGCGTGTCCACTGTTGTGCCCCTGATTTGTTTTCATTGCTTCCACTGTTGTGCCCCTGATCTGTTTGTCGTTGCTTCCACTGTTGTGCCCCTGATTCTATTTTTGTGCTTCTCCCGCTGTTCCACCCCGCTCCCTGCCGCTGCTCCCCCGCGGCCCCACCCCCGTTTCGTTCTGTTCACCGCACCGCTCCCCTCCCCACTCGCCACCCTGCTCCCGCCTCCCAGCTGCTCCTCCCTTCTGCTCCTCCCTCCCACTGGATACTTGAGGCGGGGAGCTGTGACCCGACCTGACCTCGTCAGCGCCGGCTCGCTCCACCCGCCGCGTGGCCCACCCTGAGTGTGCCCGGTCTCCCCTGCCGCCGCCACTGCCAGTAATTGTATTTTGCTTCTTTGTTGTGCCAGTATCTCTTTTGCGCGTCCACTGTTGTGCCCCTGATTTGTTTTCATTGCTTCCACTGTTGTGCCCCTGATTCTATTTGTGTGCTTCTACCGCCGTTCTCTCCCGCTGTTCCACCCTGCTCCCCGCCGCTGCTCCCCCGCGGCCCCACCCCCGTTTCGTTCTGTTCACCGCACCGCTCCCCTCCCCACTCGCCACCCCGCTCCCGCCTCCCAGCTGCTCCTCCCTCGCTCCGCCACCCCCCCCCACTCTCCATTTATGGCAGAGTCCGCACGTACGCGCAGTGGGCGCGCCGATTGTGTGCCGAAGGTGTGCCAAAGGCAAGCCCTTCTGCGCCTGGACCGCGCCCAGCGTCAGACTCCCTGGCCCCCGCAGATGCCAGCCCACCCGCCGGACTTACGCCGCCGCCACCCTCAACGCACTCAACACCGGACGGATACCCGGCTGCTACCGAGCCACCCCAAGACGCACCCACGGACCCTTCAACTGCCAATCGTGCAAGTTTTCCTGCATCCGGACCTGTACCGCACCCGCCAAGCCGAGCACCAGCAGCAACCACCTGAAGTGCATCCTGCTCAACACCCGCTCCGTCCACAGACACGCCGTAGAACTCTGGAACCTGCTCGACACCACATCTCCAGACGTCGCCTTCCTCACGGAAACATGGATGAACACCTCTTCAGCGCCCGACATCGCCAACGCCATCCCGGACGGATACAAGATCACCCGGAGGGACCGCGTCAACCAGACAGGAGGAGGCATCGCCATCGTCCACAAGAACACCATCGCATCACGACCAACTCCGACGACACCCTCACAACCGCCGAACATCTTCACTTCCAGATACACACCGACCCCAAGACCACTCTCAGAGGCACCCTCATCTACAGACCCCCAGGACCCCGCACACAATTCAGCGAAGACATCGCAGACTTCATCAGCCCGCACGCCCTCCCCTCCGCCGAATACATCCTCCTAGGGGACCTCAACTTCCACCTGGAGAACAACAACGACAACAACACCACCACCCTGCTGGCCAACCTCGCCAACCTCGGACTTAAGCAACTGGTGAACACCCCCACCCACTATGCCGCACACACGCTTGACCCAGTCTTCTCCTCCAGCAAGTACATCTCCTTCAGCCACTCCACCGGTCTCCACTGGACAGACCACAGCTGCATACACTTCAGCTTCAGAAAGACCACGACTCACCACCACCCGCAACCGGTTCCCCGCAGGAGCTGGAACAAGATCACCACCGACCAGCTCACCACATCACTGAGCCAGAACCCCCCCGCCAGCTCAACGGACCCCAACCAAGCAGCCAACAACCTCACTCAGTGGATCGCCAACTGCGCTGACGACCTCGCACCTATGAAAAACCATCCCAGCAGGCCCGGCAGCAAGAAAGCCTCCTGGTTCAACGACAACCTCAAGAACTCCAAGAAGAACTGCCGCACCCTCGAGAAAGCCTGGCGAAAAAACCCGACTACAGACAACATGACCGCCCTCACGTACGCCACCCGCAAACACCACCAGCTGATCCACACCACCAAGAAGACAGCATTCAAGGAACGTCTCGACAACAACGCACACAACAGCAAGGAACTCTTCACCATGGTCAAAGAGCTCTCCAACCACAGCGCCGGAAACAACGACATCACGCCCTCACAAGACCTCTGCGACTCACTCGCCTCGATCTTCCACAGCAAGATCGCCGACATACACAACAGCTTAGACGCACAGACCACGCACCCAACCACCAAACCGACGCCCCCCCACTACCACCCTCCGCGCCTGGACCCCAGTCAGCACTGAAGACACCATCCGCACGATGAACACCATCCACTCCGGATCACCAACCGACCCATGCCCCCACCACATCTTCAACAAGGCCGACTCCGTCATCGCACCCCAACTCCGCAACATCATCAACCGCTCCTTCAGCACCGCCACCTTCCTGGAGAGCTGAAAGCATGCCGAACTCAGCGCCCTCCTGAAGAAACCATCAGCAGACCCCACCGACCTCAAGAACTACCGCCCCATCTCGCTCCTCCCTTTTCCTGCCAAAGTCATCGAGAAGACCATCAACAGACAGCTCGCCGCCTTCCTCGAGACAAACGGATCCCTCGACCACTCGCAGTCCGGCTTCCGAGCCAACCACAGCACCGAGACCTCCCTCATCGCAGCCACTGACGACATCCGAGCCCTGCTCAACAACGGGGAAACAGCGGCCCTCATCCTCCTGGACCTCTCCGCAGCATTCGATACTGTCTGCCACCGCACCCTAGTACAGCGCCTCAGCAACATCAGAATCCAAGAGAAGGCACTAGAGTGGATCATCTCGTTCCTCACCGGAAGAACCCAGAGAGTCCGCCTCCCCCGTTTAGATCCAAGGCCACCGAAGTCATCTGCGGCGTACCACAAGGATCATCCCTCAGCCCAACCCTCTTCAACGTCTACATGAGCCCCCTCACAGCCATCGCACGCCAACACAACCTCAACATCATCTCCTACGCCGACGACACCCAGCTCATCCTCTCCCTCACCAGCGACCCACCCACCGCCAGAACCAACCTACACGAAGGGATGAAAGACGTAGCCGAGTGGATGATGAACAGCCGCCTGAAACTGAACTCAGACAAGACGGAAGTCCTCATCCTGGGATCATCACCCTCTGCCTGGGACGACTCTTGGTGGCCCCCTGCCCTGGGCAGCGCACCCAAACCAACGGACCACGCAGGCAACCTCGGCTTCATCCTGGACTCCTCCCTCTCGATGACCAGACAAGTCAACGCTGTCTCATCATCATGTTTCAACATCCTACGCATGCTCCGAAAGATCTTCCGTTGGATCCCCACCGAAACCAGAAAGACGGTCACACAGGCACTCGTCACCAGCTGACTGGACTACGGGAACACCCTCTACACCGGAACCACAGCCAAACTCCAGAAGAGACTCCAACACATCCAGAACGCCTCCGCACGACTCATCCTAGACATCCCCCGACACAGCCACATCTCCGGACACCTGAGAGACCTGCACTGGCTCCCCTTCAACAAGAGAATCACGTTCTGACTCCTCACCCACGCACACAAGGCCCTCCACAACCTGGGCTCCAGGTACCTCAACAACCGCCTGACCTTCTACACTCCCTCCCGACAGCTGCGATCGACCAGCCACGCCCTCGCCGCCGTTCCACGCATTCGAAGAGCCACAATGGGAGGAAGATCCTTCTCCTACCTGGCGGCCAAGACTTGGAACTCCCTCCCCATCCACCTCCGTCTGACCCAAGACCACCTCTCCTTCAGGAAGCAACTCAAGACCTGGCTGTTCGAGCAGTAGCAGACCCCCCTCCCCCTAGCGCCTTGAGACCCTCCGGGTGAGTAGCGCGCTATACAAATTTCTTGATTGATTGATTGGTGTACGCTTCTATGTAGGCAGCCAATTAGCTTGATCCAGCGCCCCTAAGGAAAAACTGTCTCACCAACTCCACAATACTCACCATTAATCATAAATCACTCAAAAGGCCCATATACCAACGAGACAATTTTTGGGCGGCTGAATCATGTGACCTAATTAAACAGAGCTATTCAAAAACTATTACACATTTATATACAACTGCAGTTTATCATTTCTTACCATGATTTTAAACAATTATCATTTTAATTAAGTCACTTGGGTAAAATGGATCAGCTGATGGTAACTAGACCATGAATAAACAAGACCAGCTTGTCGTTTCAAAAATCTAATTTTTATTAACTTTATTATTCAGAAAAGAGCATCTTATTAAGAATCTTTATTTTATTAGCAATAATGAAAGCAGTTTATTAAGGAGAAAACATACTAGGCTGACACTTCATAGGCAAATCAATTCGCATGAATTAGAGAAAATAAGTTTCCATTCCCTAAATTCTATTTCCGTCTAAATCTCACTTCACCTAAAAGAAAGTCATTTAAGCCTATTATCCTTACGTGCGCCAAAAGTCCAACAGCACGACACGCCCTTCAGGAATCGGAAAGCGAGAAGACGCCCTCCTGTCAATGGGGCCAAGTTTTCTACCTTTCTGCCTAGCTAATCTCACTAAATTGTATATTTTTCTCTGCCATCCAGTGTCCTCATTGGCTGACTGATGTCCGCTCATATGGTGTCATCACCTTTCTCCAAGCCTAGATCGGGTTTTTCTTAGAGTCCATTGTCTCTTATTCTGACGTCACGCAGCTTCCTTAAAATGATACTTTCTTTTTTTTTTTTTGTAAATCTTTTTATTGAAAATAAATAACACACAAGGCAAGAAACACAGCACATTAGGATATAGTCCGAGCGAGGAAGGAGGCAAAAAATAACACAGTAAAGTTTATACGTTATATCAGGGAATGTACACAGGGGAGAGACAAGTTCCAGAGCAATTATTTGTTCTACATTACGGGAACGGTGGGTCAGGGGGATAAAATAATACTTTCATTTGAGCCACAGTACATGACTTCCTTGGCTTGGCAAACTTTGCCGCTTCCTGTCCTTGAATCTGTCTTTCCAAGAGCACGTTTAACACAGTTTTCATTTGCAAATACTTTTCAACGTGGTACAAGTTTCCACTTCTATGCAGGGCTCTTGCTCTTTCTGGACAGGCCTTGACAACGCCATCTTTTCAGTATACTCTTAGGCCTCATTCGAAAACTATTATTTAAACAAACACAAGACATCAATTAATTAGAGAATTGAGACCCATTCTGTTACCCACCCCCTTTGCTAATTATTAACCCATTAATTTATGTTACCTAGCTGAGCACACAAAGCTGCATTTCATATTAACCTTCTTCTTATAGGCCGCAAGATTCTCCACGAGCTTATGCCACATAAAGACGTAAAGACATAACATAAGCACACAAATAAGCACATGCCATTAATTAAACAGCCGCATTTAATAGTGACAAAGACAATAGACAAGATTAGTTTATTATTTTCAACGCACTTGCTTTTGCAACAAAGAGCACATAAGTTAGTCCCTCGTGTTGTGTAAATGCATTTTTAAAACTATGTTGGTTAATAATTCATCACAAATCAGTTAATACGGTTATATTATTATGGAAGTTTAACTTTGCGAGTCAGAACAAAATATCATTCTGAATCTCGCTCCATCAAGCTCATGTGTGTCCATGGAATATCACGGCCTTTCCCTGGTGGTGCGTGTGGCTCCTGTTACTGGCTCGCACTCCTCCCATTCAGGTCACCCCTCAGGACCTCCCCCTTCCGCTTGCTGTAGTGCATGGAGGAAGCCCTCCGATTGGGTTGCTATGGGTTCTTTACGCAGTCCCAGTGTTTCTTCCTGCTGAATGGCAATCCCCTCCGCTTTGGCCCATGCTAGCAGCGAGCAACGACATGCACGTGTGTGAGGTGGGTCCTTCGCTTTACACCATTTAGTTAAAAGGCGCTTGGCAACCAATATCCCCAGGTCCAGACACCTAGATGTTACCTTTGTGGCGGGGGTCCTCCTAAAGTGGTGCAGTAGGTATACAGTCCATTCAAAGGGTATGTCGCGGCCTGTGCATGCATGTAGCAGTCTACCTATTGTGTGCCGGTATGTATGTATTCTAGGGCAGCTCCATAACATCAATCAATCAATCATATCATCTGTAAAGCACACTACTCACCCGTGAGGGTCTCAAGGCTCCGGGGTGGGGAATGCTGCTACTGCTCGAAAAGCCAGGACTTGAGGAGTTTTGTGAAGGTGAACAGGTCTTGGGTCTGCCGTAGGTGAATGGGAGGGTGTGTCATGTCTTGGCGGCAAGGTGGGAGAACGATCTGCCACTGGAGGTCGCTCTTCGGAGGCAGGGGACTGTGGCGAGGGCGAGGTTGGCGGAGCGGAGCTGGCGGGTGGGGGTGTAGAAGCTGAGTCGTCTGTTGAGGTACGTTGGTCCGGTATTGTGGAGTGCCTTGTTTACATGGGTGAGGAGCTTGGAGGTTATCCTCTTGTTGACCGGGAGCCAGTGCAGGTTTCTCAGGTGGGGTGTGATGTGGCTGCGGCGAGGGATGTCGAGGATCAGACGTGCAGAGGCGTTCTAGATGCGTTGGAGCCGTCTCAGGAGTTTGGCCGAGGCTCCTGCGTAGAGGGCGTTTCCGTAGTCCAACCTGCTGCTGACGAGGGCCTGGGTGACCGTTCTTGTCGTTTCGGTGGGGATCCACTTGTAGATCCTGCGGAGCATGCGGAGGGTGTTGAAGCAGGAGCAGGAGACGGCATTGACCTGTTTAGTCCTGGAGAGGATGGAGTCGAGGATGACCCCTAGGTTGCGTGCGTGGTCGGTGGGTTTTGGGGCGGTTCCCAGTGCGGTCGGCCACCAGGAGTCGTCCCAGGCCGAAGGAGTGGTTCCGAGGATGAGGACCTCCGTCTTGTCCGAGTTCAGCTTCAGTCGGCTGTTCCTCATCCATTCAGAGACGGACTTCATTAGTTCGTGAAGGTTGGTTTTGGCAGTGTGGGGGTCCTTGGTGAGGGAGAGGATCAGCTGGGTGTCATCGGCGTAGGAGATGATGTTGAGGTCGTGCCGACGGGCGACGTGGGAAGTGGTGCCATGTAGATGTTAAACAGAGTTCAGCTGAGGGATGAGCCCTGGGGTACGCCTCAGATGATCTCGGTGGCTTCGGAGCCGAAGGGGGGAAGGTGGACGCTCTGTGTTCTGCCGGAGAGGGAGAAGGTGGTCCAGTCCAGGGCCTTCTCTTGGATCCCGGCGTTGTGGAAGCGTGTTCGTAGTGTGTGGTGGCAGACCGTGTCGAAGGCGGCTGACAAGTCCAGGAGGATGAGGGCTGCCCTTTCTCCGTTGTCCAGCAGGGACTTGATGGCATCGGTGGCAGCGATGAGGGCAGTCACGGTGCCGTGGTTGCTGCGGAACCCAGACTGGGAAGGGTCCAGGATGTTGTTCTCCTCGAGGTAGCGGGTCAGTTGTTCGTTGACGGTCTTCATGATGACCTTTTCCGGGAACGGGAGCAGGGAGATGGGCCGGAAGTTCTTGAGGTCCTTGGGGTCCGCCATTGGTTTCTTGAGTAAGGCGTTGATCTCGACATGCTTCCAGCTCTCCATGAAGGTTGCTGTCTAAAAGGAGGTGTTGACGACCTTCCGGAGATGGGGTGCGATGGCTGTGCTGGCTTTGTTGAAGATGTGGTGTGGGCATGGGTCTGACGGAGATCCGGAGTGGATGGTGTTCATGATCTTGATGGTGTCGTCGTCGTTGATGTTGGTCTAGGAGAGCAGGCGGTTGGTGCGAATCGTGGTCCTGGGGGCGGAGGTCTCAGTGGTTGTCGGGGCGGTCGTGGCTTTGGAGCTGTCGTTGATGTCTGCGATCTTGCGGTGGAAGAAGGTGGCCAGCGAGTCGCACAGGTATTGCGAGGGTGGGACGTCGTTGGTGTTGGAGCTGGGGTTGGAGAGTTCCTTCACGATGTTGTAGAGCTCTTTGCTGTTGTGCGCGTTGTTGTGTAGGCGGTCTTTGAAGGAGGCCCTTTTGTCGGATCTGATGAGGTGATGGTGTCTTGTGGGTTGCGTGGCTGTCCGGTGTTCGTTCACGGAGCTAGATCTTCTCCAGCTTTCGGCAGGTATGCTTGGAGGCCCGGAGGTCTTCAGTGAACCAGCTGGCTTTCTTGATGGTGTGACTGTTGGAGGGTTTCTTGTTCAGGGCGAGGGTGTTGGCGCAGTTGTTGATCCACTATCTGAGGTTGCGGGCGGCGGTGTCTGGGTCGGTGGGGTTGGCGGGTGTGCTCTGGGCGAGGGTGGTGGTTAGCTGGTCTTCGCTGACTTTGCTCCAGCAGCGGGGAGGCATTTGTTGGGTGCGGTGGTCCGTGGTGGGTTTCTTGAAGGGGAAGTGGATGCAGCGATGGTCGGCCCAGTGGAGTTCGGTGGTGTGGTTGATGGAGACGTGGGGGCTTGCGGAGAAGATGGGGTCAAGCGTGTGACCGGCGGAGTGGGTGGGTGTTGTGACAAGTTGTCTGAGTCCGAAGTTGGCTAGGTTGTCGATTAGGGTGGTGGAGTTGGTGTCGTTGTTGTTCTCGAGGTAGAAGTTCAGGTCCCCGAGGAGGTAGTCCGTGGATGCGAGGGTGTGTGTGCTGACGATGAAGTAGCTGAACTGTGGTCTGGGTCCGGGGGGTCTGTAGATGAGGGTTCCTCTGAGGGTGGTGTGAGGGTCAGTGTGGATCTGGAAGTGCAGGGGTTCGTGGTGTTGGTTGAGACTCTGAGAGTGTTCCTGTAGACGATGGCAATTCCTCCTCCTTGGTGCGTCCCTGCGGGTGATCTTGTAGTTGGGTGCCGAGGCGGGGTTCAGTCAGGTCTCCGTCAGGAAGGCGACGTCTGGGGAAGTTGAGTCGAGTAGGTCCCAGAGTTCAAAGGCTTGTTTGCGGGCGGAGCGGGTGTTGAGAAGGATGCATCTGAGGTGGTTGGGTTCTTCCTGGTCGGCAGCATGGTGAGGCGGATGCTTGTGAAGCTGCAGTACCGGCAGGTGAAAGCTCCGTGGGTGCGCTTCGGGGCGGCCAGGAAGCAGGTGTGTGATCGTCCGGTGTTGAGTGCATGGAGGGTTCTGGCATCGTAGCTGTGTCGGGCCTCGTGGCGTTCGCAAGGTCCAGGGGACCTGGCGCTAGGCGTGGATGGGTGCAGACGGGCTTGTCTTAGGCGCGCCAGAGGCGCGGCGGCTGCACGGCCTCCATATGAGGGGATGTGGGAGGGAGGAGCAGCTTGGAGGCAGGAGCGGGACGGCAAATGGGATTGCAGGGGGGCATGAACGCAGCGGCGGGAAAAATGGACGTGCTGTGGGAGAACTGGGCACAGGAAGGAAAAACAAGTTTAGGCAAGAAAACAAGTATAGGCACAGAGGAATAACAACAAGTCTGGGCAAGAAAGCAAGTACAGGCACAGAGGAATAAAAACAAGTCTGGGCAAGAAAGCAAGTTAGGCACAGGGTACAAGATTAGGCAAAAACAATGCAGGCAGAGCCGTGCAGCAGCCTGGGGAGCGACCTGCCTCCGAGCAGGGTCATATGTATCAGTTCAGCCCCTTGTTCAGCACACCTCGGACACGTAGCATCCATGCGGTGAAAGTACCTATTGATCATTGCAGGTGTGAGGTATGCGATATGCCTTGTCGGAAATTCTTGACTACTTTGATATCGTTGACTGTTGATGAGATGTGTTTTGATTTCGGAGGAAAAGTTACCCTGTAGATCAGCTGACATTTGGGTGTCGTTAGTGTAAACCGACAGCTGTGACTCAAAGTATTCCCCAGCAATTGCATGTATACCATAAAAGAAGCCAGAGACAAATGGATCACAGGAAGATGGCACAGTCAATCAAAGAGGGTGGGATAGACCGGGAGGAAAGTTGATCTGGGGACACACTTTGCATAGAATAGAGTGCCTAGGGCAAGGGTGTAGGCACAGACTGGAAAGGTACATGGGCGAGGAAGTAGATTAGTCACTGGGTATAAAGGCAGCGGAGCACAGGTGTGAATCGCAACAGAGCACAAGAAAGGGTATAAAGGAGCAACACCGGAAAGAAAACACAGGGGCACAAACAGGAAAGCTCAGCAGATGTTATGGTATGTTAAATCTTTTTTTAAAGCACTCAAACATCATAGGTCCTTTGACGCTATATAAAGTGAGCCAAAGAAGTAAGAAGAGTGAGCAGACCAGTACAATTGGAAACACATTGCTTATCAAGAGCTCCGTCCTTGAAGGAAGAGCCAAGTCTTAGGAGAATACCTTAATCAAGAAGAGACTTTTCATGTTGAAGTGTATCAAGTAGAAAATTCCATGGTTTAATGTAGCTCATAGCAAATCTGCGATCACCAATCCTATGTATATTTGACTTGGGAACAAAAAATTGTTGGTCGAGATGAAATGAACCGTTTTATTTGGACAGTACCTTTGTAAAAATGGCTCCTAACAAATGTGAGAAATTCTTAAAAGAGTACACCATTTATAGAGATTTAAAAGAAATCAGTTCCTTTATAAGTAACCTGTATGGATGAGAGAGAACTGGGCTAGCACAAGAACAACAAAAAGTCCCAAGAAGTAAGCGAGCTGTTGCATTCTGGGCAACTTGGAGTTTCTGTGCAATTAGTGTTGAAAACCGAGATAGAGTGAGTTACCATAGTCTATGCTTGATCTAATGAGAGCAGATACTGTCATGCATTTGCCATCTGCTGCCAGAAATTAGATCATCTTTCTCAGTGATCTTAGACACTAAGTGCAAGTGGAGACTACCTAGGACACCTGACCAGCCAGGGAGAGGTCATTTTTAATTTTTACTCAAGCTTTTTACAGAGTTGCAGTAGGCCCATCTCCGTAGATCAGTTCGTATCAAGCCATAGATAACTTTTGCCATTGAAAATCAAAATGAGATTTTTGTCTGCATTAAGCTTAAACCTATTGCTGCTAATCCATTCCCAGAATAAACGTATGGTCTGATGAAAGGCATGGTGGGAAGAAGGACTGCCAGCAAGGTGTAGAAGTAGCTGTGTATTATCCGCATACATGTATGTTCTTATGTCCATTGTAGAGTGCTCTTGCAGGTGGACTTATATAGATGTTAAAAAGGTGAAAGCGAGGAGCTCTGAGGAAATCCAAACCTAATGCTAAGAGCTTCTGAGCATTATAGAAAGCAAGCTTCACAGCTAGTATGACCAGAAAGAAAGATTATTAGCGTATAGAGAGCCATACCAGCATCGTCACTTGCCCTCTGTCTAAACGTATGGATTGCTTGACCATGTCAATGGCAGCTGAAAGATCCAATTAAATCAAGACATTGATATGGCCAAGTCTTGTTTCAGTCTAAGATAATCAGTGATGGAGAGAAGAGACAATTTCGTGCTGTTGGCTGGGCAGAAGCCCTCCTTCAATTTGTCCAACTATGTATTTTTTTGTTAGTGAGTACAGAATTGTTTAGCAACATGGTCTTCCAGATAGCCGTAGATAGTTAGGATGGACGTTGCTTGGATTAGTAGGTCTACTCAATGCTTTCTAAAGAAAGGAATAACAATAGCTGCTTTGAATGTAGATGGAATAGAGCCATCCTCCAATGAGCAATTCAGGAGAGCATTCATAGTGGTGGCAACTGCCTGGCAGATTTGATTAAGTATAAAGATAGGGCAAGGGTCTAACGTTGAACCTGGTTTTGCAGACCCTTTTGAAAAGGGTGTGAAGCTGTTTAGAGGGAAGGAGCAATGTAACCACTCTGTTGCGGCAAATGGATAGGGAGCTGAGTTTATGTTATCTCATGAGACCTTCTCAATAGATAATGGGTTGAGTTGACCACACAATTCTTGAGAAGGGGAGATATCTTGCAACTGCCTGGACATAGTGAGTTATTTCATTACAAATGTGAAAATACTGCTTTTTAGGTTTCGACTGCAAAAAGCTGCGCAAGCAGCTTTTGCGCAGGAGAAATCTTATGAGAACTGTAGTGTGGCTTTGGGTCGGCCCTCGTCATTCATTGGCTGGCTCCATAAATGGAGCCTAGCCATTGGACGAGGGGCCTGTCCATCAATGCCGGACCAGACACGGGGGCGTTCCCGAGATTCTTTTCCTTTTGCCGACGTCACGCGACGCCGGGAACGCCCCCGTGTCTGGTCCGGCCGGGCCGTGTTTGCTGTTCCCTCCTCCCTCCCGACGTCCGTGTCCTTTCCCGCCCCCCTCGTCCTCTCCAGCCCCCTCGTCCTCTCCCGCCCGCCCCCCTCGTCCTCTCCCGCCCCCCCCCCTCGTCCTCTCCCGCCCCCCCCCCTCGTCCTCTCCCGCCCCCTCGTCCTCTCCCGCCCGCCCCCCTCGTCCTCTCCCGCCCCCCCCGTGTCCTCACAAACAAATATTGCTATCCCGTCCCGCCCGCGGGTTTCTTCAGCCGGCCGGCCAATCCCAGCGCGGCCGGCCGGAAGTGCCCGCCCCCCCCGCCGCCCAGCGCGAGAAGAGGAGCCACGGCGAGCGCTGGAAGTCTGCGCTGCTCCCGGCCGGGTGACAGCAGACTGGGAGCCCAGAGAGGAACTCCCGCAGCACCCGGGTGAAGCGAGGCGGGACTGGCCTGCAGCGCTGCCATGTCTGTGTGGTACTGTGAAGAATGTTCTGAACTGGTATTTTGCATACTGTTGTTTCCTTATGTTTGCACAGGCTTGTATAAGCTTCTATTTGCTAGTTTTAGTGATCATAGTTAGCGCGTTGTGGAGTCTTTAAGCTTTAATTTCTTTGGCTTTTCCTAACGCTAATTTTGAACTGTGTTCGTGTGCGGCTTCGCTTGGCGTGCGCCGCTTATTGCTGTTTTCTTTACACTTTACAGGAGTATGTAAGCATATGCTTATAATTAGCTTACTGAACTTTAAACTTGTGCATGTATGGGTCGGGCGAGGTACAGTGTTACAGAATGCTCCTGGATATGGCTGTCATTAGACATCTCTCATCTCACTTGGAATCTCATCGCTTCCTCGTCAACTTCCAGTTCAGCTTTCATCCACCCTTAGAAACAGAAACCACCTCAATCAATATAAGTGATGAACACATCTACCCAAAACTAAGTTTACATATACATAGTATTGCTGCTTGTCCTGTCTGTGACTTTTTACGCCACCGACCCACAATATTCCTGAAGAACATTATTACACATACCAGGTATGATCACAAACTGTTTGTATTCCTCCTTAAAAACCAGACACAGTAATTTAATATGAGCACCCACCTCTCCAAAGTTGCGTCCTTTCACCTATAGTGTCTACAATATCACTGTTGTTGTACAGTGTATACATGATCCCTCTTTTCCAAATCATTGATTGCATACTAGTTTAAGGTTAATCACACAACTACACCTAAAACTTCAAGAGGGATCGCTGACGTTAGGATTACCCAGAACATATGTAAGAAACGATTTACTAAAACCTTATTTTCCAAAATCCAATTAATATTGAGGCCTACGGTCGAACTCTTTGATCCAGCTCACCATTCATCAAAAGGAGATCTTCCTCCCTCTTGACTGCCCCTCCCCCCACTACCCATCAGACTTATAGGTGGTTTTACAAAACTTCTCCAGAGGGGTTAAGACCCCTCTGTTGCTGCCAGTTGCAGACACAATGTATAGTCCATTCATTTTTAAGTAACTTCATTCAAGGTAACGGAATGGATGAGCTGACACAACTTATTCCCTCTCTACAACATGAAGTGTTTTTAAGCAGCCATAAATAAACCTATAAGTAACTAAATAAATAAGCAAACAAATAAAAACAAAACTCTATGGCAAAGTTCTAATAGCGTCAGACAGGACTTTCTTCCAGTCTCTTATCTATCCTAACCGGGTTGTCCTCTGCCAACTATGATATACCAATTTAGATCACCTACAGCAAAATACTCAGTTGCGTTCTATAGCAGAGTCTCAGTGACTCTCTCGGTAATAGTGCAGCCTTCTGACCCAGTAAAGTGAATTCTGTACCATGGGATCTTCAACTCCCCTTGTAATACTAATTACATCTGAAAGTGAACTCTCTTTACTGTTCAAAATCCACATAGGGAAGGTTACTCATCCAATCGGCTGAGTTCAGTCCAAAGTGTCTCGCAAGGCTCAGGTGCAAGGTCCTCATTAGCATAAGACCACCATCTTTGTACTGTGTCTATCCAGCATAGGGAAGGGCCAGAACGTGAACACCTTGTGTAATTCCTATGCAATTCAAAGAATATTCATGAACAATATATCAAGCTCTGAATTGCTTCATCTGCACTATTCTGCATTTGCAGTGGGACCTATAGATCGGGTATTTCCAGGGACTTGGAAGCCAAAGCAAGAATGAAATAGTTTAACATCCACCTAATGTTCCACCTTCCCAGTTCTATGTGTGGCTGTGAGGACCATTTAGCTGGGCAGAAGAGGGCCAACTGCAAAAAACTGGCAGATGCTCCACCTGTCCACTTTGTGGGTGTACACTGCCCGGCCTAATTTTGAGGCAGGGGACCGCCTGGGTTGCAACAGCAGTTCCTTTTCTGACTCTTATGTAGAAAATCCTTTGCCATAAGCCTATTTGCCAGCGGTGTTCCAGCTTGAAAGCGCTGGAGGGCCATCCTATTCAGGGCGGACCTTCTTGTGTTGTTTCTGCTGTTTGCAAATGCTCTGTAAAGCACTGGGGTTCTGAACAGGAAAAATCAACAAAACTCGGAGGACCTTTGCCATTTTGTATCGCAGAAGCAAGTCCCCGGCTTCAGGAGTTTGTTTCTGGGGAAAAAACACAAATAATTTCAACTGGCGCACCATAACATGGGACTTGGGTGGTATTAGACTTTTGCCAAAAGTGTTCCCACCATATTGGCCACTTCACTTTCTGTGAAAATTCCCTCGAGTGCTTTGGGTAAAAATCTGGCGAACTACAGAAGTCTAAATTACCTTTAATCTTACGTTAGACCAACGCAAATTAAAAAAAAAACATAATATAAGTGATATGCTAGTTTGGCATGGTATTTTATTGAAATGTACATGTTCATCACAGACCCTGTCCTCTCTTAGGCAGGGTTTTCTTGACGATAGTATATGTTATGCCAACAGCAGTTTCAAGGCTTCACAGCTTGGCTTCTTGCTGCAAAGGTTTCTCAATGAAGGCACTCATGTACGGTTCAATGGTAAGTTGAGATCAAAGAAAAGTCATATTTGCTCAGCTCTCTGGTTACCTGGAAACTATAATGATACGAGAATTGTTTAACACCCAGTGCCAAATACATGCTTTCCTAAATTATGTAAAACGAAGCTGCTTTCATAGGAAAGTCTTGGCCCTTCGGTTAAGGAACACACATTCCTGCTTATTTTCGTATGGGGCGGGATGTTTCCAGGAGGTCTGCTTCATTCACCCTTACTCCCACCAAATATAAAAGCATGAGCATGGCTAAAGCAGATTCTGTCCGATTTAAACATTGTTACAACAAAAGCTAAATAAAGGCTGACTGCGAACGCTTTAGGCAATTTTTAAAGCTAACATTAATTGAGGCTTTATTTTGCTTTGTAATTCAATGTTTTTTTTGCCACAATCAGGGAACATGGAGATCTGTTATGTTTTTAAAAATATTTCGACGATTTGATCATGGAAGAAGCATTCGCTTTTCAATCTGATTTCTTTCGTTGTTGAAAAAGTACATCAAAGCAAGCTACTTTTGTCTGTTTATTACAATTAGTTTGTCTGTGAGGAGTGATGGGCACAGGAGTGTTTCCGAACCTTATCATCCTTGATTACTTACATCAGTCACGAATGATCTGAGCGGCACTCGGCTCTATTCGAAATATATCAACTCAGTCCCAGAAATAAAGAACAAGCATTTTCAATGCAATGGTTTCGCCTTTGGAAAATTTAGAGCTATTGGCATTGTAAATGTCAAAATTTGAATTTATGTGTTTGTTTTGAGAATAGCAAAATAGATGGCATTGTCATTTACATTGCCATTAGCTCTAACTTTTCCAAAGGCGAAACCATTGCATTGAAAATGCTTGTTGAGTATTCTTAGCGAGGTGAGTATGCAAAAGGAGTAGTCCTGTTCAGTAATTCTGTTCTCATTGTCAGAGTTTTGTTTTAACCTCTGTTAATTAAGAGGAGTACCACGGGCCAGGCTTCTTACGTTTAGTGACCATTTTTTTCATCAAAGGGACATGAAAGTCCGCTACCTCATATACCCAGGTATAAAAAGTGAGCAGTGAATTTCAACAGAATGAGAAGTTAGCTACATCAGAGTAGGAAAATTGTACAGTCAGTCACCAGCTGTCAAATGCAATTTGTTTGGATCAGAAGTGTGAGAACAGTGAATCATTTATTAATGGCAGAAGATTTTTGCCCGCCCAGGATGATGTGGTTGTGTAATAGTTTGTCCATTAGTTGGCACTGTTGGCAATGTCTCTGTAAAACCGTTCAGTGTTATCCACATATTCATGGTTTAATTCTTTGCTTTCTAGATCACTCCATATCTAACTGGGGCATTATTGCTGGAGTCAAGAAGACAATTAGGTGATGTTCTGTCTGTATTCTCCCACACCTTACGGTGCCGAATAAGTGCATTATTTTATATTATCTACTGATAAATTGAAGTAAGGCATTTATCACTCACCAGTTAAGGGCTGTAACAATAATGTAAAAACTATTTGTTGCATAGAACTTATTCAAAATGTTTATGACATGGTCTACAGTAAGAAATCTGATGTTGCCTGGTGGGTTGGGGTGAAAAGGACCTCTTTCCATCTCTGAAGCTAATCTTTAAGGTTGTAGTAAGTTTCTTCTGCCTCTAAATTGGTCAGAATAACTGATGCTACTGGCCCTTGATCTCAGTGTTGCTCCTATGAGAGACTGCAAAATAATTACCATTGTTTTCTTAACCCCTTGGGCGCGGCCGCGATTCTGCGCCTGTGCGGCAGAATCGCGAGTGGGCGGGTTTATGACGGCCCCCAGCCGTCATCAGCACACGAGCCCCGTGATGCATGATGGCTGCGGGCCGTCATCAGCATCGAAGGGGTTAAGTAGCACTTAACACAACTCTTGTTGCTGCTTCCAAGCTCTTTTAATAACAGGTGCTACTATCACGCAGTTTAATGATACTACTTTTACTTACCTCTGAAGGAAGAAACACTATGTTGGGCTTGCTGTCGTTCAGTCCACTGACTGGCAGGTCAAACTAGCAGAACCCATTTAACTAACTAAGTGATATTGCTCTTTATGACCATGTTGAGTCCATCTGTAATATTGAGAAATCGCCAGTCATTCGTATTAAGAACTACTTTGTATTTTGGCCACTTCTTTTTTCGAATAGGCAGTAACTCCACAGTGGCAGGCTTTTGTCTTTGAGATGATGGGATCCCAGAGAGTAATGGGCAATGAATCCCACAGATGAGGCAGCAGGTGTTTAAATCTTGCAAAGAGAACACTCTCAAATAGCAGCGTAGCATCTCATGCATTATTAGTGTGTGGCACATGCTTGTATTTTCCATGCTCCAGGATCAGACTACTGGAATTGTTCCAAACAGGATCTCTTACAGTGAAATAATTTGAGCTCTTGTTACTGAGATCACTCTGAATAGAATCCCGTCTAAAGAATGAACTTTAAAATCTAATGCAGCAAGAATACCCTGCGTAAATGGGAAGCAATAAGAAAAAAAAGATAGTTGAAGAAATAGTGCTTCTCAGTTGAATATGCATTTTAATACTTGTAGTTTGTTTCTTGTAGGACACAAGAAACCTGAACTGGATGAGCTACTGACACAAGGACCTGGAAATCCTGAGAGCTTTGTGCAGCCTGTAGGGTGTATGAGGAAGAATCTGATCAAATATTTTTGGCAGTCATTACCAGTATCCTTTTTCAGTATCCCTCCTCCACCCTTCCCTGAGAAGGCTAGAAATTGACTGTTGAGGGGGAAGGGACATCTTAAAAGGCCCATAGACATGCTGCTCCTCCTCATTCACGAAATGTCCTTGGAGGTCCTTCCTTCCCACTCCAGCTTTACGTTGTTCATGAGAAGATGTATTCAAGGTGGTGACTTTTTCCTTTAGTTTAGCAGCATCTTGGGTTCTGGCATTAGGCAGCACGTCTTCGCTTTTTCCTGTGCATTGGCAGCAGCTGAAACACAATCCTGTTTGGCACTTAGGTTCTCTTTTCATAATACAGCCTGACCCTCTCAGGTATTGGCACTTGGACAAGTAAAAGCAGCATAGAAAAGATACATTCTTGATGTTAAGAACTACTTAATGGTGTAGCAATTGAAAATGCATTAATAGAGTTTCTCTGGTGGTAGTGGATGAGTAATTGTTACCCATGGGATCTAGGGTACATTTCTCAACACAGCCATGGAACGTGAATACATGCAGGTTGGAAGAGTTGTTTTCGAAATGGGTAATACGTGACCAAAGGCACATCACCTGGAATTAAATTCACCTCACTTCAAATTCTGCTGTGGGACTTTCTAAAGCATTTCCACTTGTACTGAAGACCCCATGGCATATTCTCAAATAGGTCTGAAACTCCTCTTATTAAAGATGTCGCATTGATCAAGTCTCTCGCTATTGACTCTTATCCTTTTCTTTCTGAGTTCCGAAACATACCTTATGTATTTGTGGTTAAACAATGGTTTTCTGTGCTTTTTTCATTTTCCAGCCATGTATCACTGTAGTTTTGTTATTGTTGACAGCACATGATTCGAGTGCCAGGTCTGAAGACAAGTTAACGCTAAACCTACCTGCATAATCAGATATCCATTGTAAGAACTTACAAGTCTATTTAGCCTGGAATTTACATTTTTGCAAGTTGGCAGAAAAGGGTTATTCAATTATGAGATAAATTCCTGTGTTTGGTGAGTGTAAAACAAGTGTACAGAGAGTAGGTATAAACAGTACAGTTCACACAAGCAATGGACAAAAAAAAACTAAAACAAGGTTAGAAAGAAAAAGTATTGGCAAAGTAAAACATAGGCCCAAACAACCCTTTCATTGAAATGTTTTTTTTGTAGACTGATGCGCACCCGTGTTCAGACAAAATGCTGTCACACAGTGTGTAAGAGTGTCAGTGATTGAACTGGGCTGGTCCACTGGCCCATGCCGTATGTTGTGGTGGGTGAAAGCTAAATCTGAATGTCAGTTATGTAGACCAGTTAAAGGAGAGGAGTGACCCACCACCCCTTTAATTATGTGTAAGAAATTGGATTATTTTTCAGGGTGAGTGACTGCCCTCTTTAGGTAATAATCACAATCCTTGTCAGAGAGAACCATCCAAGTTAACAATTTAAC
Source organism: Lissotriton helveticus (assembly GCF_964261635.1). NCBI lineage: Eukaryota > Metazoa > Chordata > Amphibia > Caudata > Salamandridae > Lissotriton > Lissotriton helveticus. The sequence goes on from NC_136070.1 coordinate 424,568,859, forward strand.
CAGAGCTTAACCCCCTTGGTAGGTATCGCACAGAGCAGACAGGCTTGGCTTAGGGCAGTATTTATGCAGTACCAAAACGGGTATAGTGAAACTGCAAAACAATAATATCCCAAACTGAATTAAAAAAATAGAGTAACATGATAGTCAGTGGTCCAGTTAAAGCTGGACCTAAGTGCAATTTTAGGCTGACTGAGGTGGAGTGCAGTTCAGATACATCAACCTCTTTAGACCTGGTAAAAGATTTTATCTTCTGACTTCGTCTTTTAAGTTCCATCCAACTACTAGAGTATACTTCTAAGGCCCCCATGACCACAGGGGAGAACACTTAAACTGTCTCAGGGTATCGGGCAAAGACAGACGAAAAGACCAGTCCAAGTCCAGTTGGCACTAGTCAGCGAGCACTTTAGGGAAAAGGCTTCTAGCAACTTGTATTGTCTCTGTAGCCACAAAAGAGGCCTGCAAACTGTCCCTTGGAGTCTACTTCTTTGCCCTAGGTACAAGAGGGAGCAGGTTCGGTTATACAGGGCTCCGATTGGGTAAAAAAGAACATGTCCAATCCTCTTATAACCTTCTGCAGGTCCAGAAAGAGTTCTGAAGTGGGTGACTGAAGATACCAATTTTATGCCTGACACTAGCTAGCAGGTTGGAGTAAAAGTTCCTGGGGTCAACTCCACCCGCTCTTTCAGTAGTTCCTGTTTGCCTTACAGCAAGAAGGCCCAAATGCCACATGTCAGGGCAATTTCACGATGCGGAAAGTCTTCTTCCATACTGAACGTGGACTCGGCGGGCAGGGATTCGGGGGGGATTACTATGATAATTCTAGTGCCCCCTCAATTCTAACACTAAAATAGTTTGAAGCAGGTACTGTACCCCCAGCAAATCCAGAGTCCGAAGTCTAGTAGGACAAAAGCAGGGTCCTTCAGCAAACTAGGCAGCGGATCCGGAAGAATTGTCATCCTATTCTCCATCTTCCAAGTGTGCCCCTTGAAGGCAGAGCACGGGCTGAGAACTTGCAGAGACTTATGTCAATTAGCCTGCTGACAGTTCAGACCGGTAAAGGGTGTCTTTCTAAAAAATACTTTTCCTTAATATTTATTAAACATCTGATGTCCCCATTGAATTAGATTTCTAATAACTGTTAAAAATAGTTGTTTAATTATTTTTCTAGCTGGTCCCATTCCGGAGATACATTATTCGTATTTTAATCTGTATTCTGGTTTTCTACATAGGAACGCTAGGCCTCTCAGTGAAAATAGCTTTTTGGGCCTTGTCACGGTAGGGGCATGGTAACATTCTATTAGTTACATTATTAAACACCATTCACCCTACCTTGTGGACAGCAATATTTAAAAGGAAGGATTGATCCTGTCAAAAAAGGTTTATTTTGAGAGGTCGTACTGCAGGGTAAACACTGCAGTAGTCAGGCTACACAGATTAGGCTTGAAGTCAAGTTTGCCCTGCCTGTAGTGGATGGCACAATAGGTGCTGCATTTCACTAGTGGAATTTAACTTCCAGGCCCTCGGTGCTCTTCCTATGCCATATAATATGGGCTCATTGGCAAGACATTAATGCTGATTAGGATAAGCCAATACAACCATATGTAAAGGGGAGCACAGGCACTTTTTTCCTGGTTACCAGGAGTAAAGTGCATAGAATTCTAAAACCATCAAAAAATAGGGTCCTGAAAAAGGCATAAAATTGGGGGTGACCACGCAGAAGAGGGTGAGGGTGAGTGTGTGTGTGTGTGTGTGTCAGTGTCAGCCAAAGCTTTGAGAGATAAAAAAGGGTTGTTTATTATCTGAAAATGCCGAAGCAGGAGAAAGAGGATACCTGACTTAATTGAATGATCAGTTCCATTTGAATGGTCATCGCCAAAGAGCGCTAAACCACCCCAAGAATTGACTTCTGACCAATAGGAACCCAACCTGAGAAGACTATAACAACATTTCTTAATCTGTTTCCTGAATTGAAAAGTGGACTTAAACTGATATGCTACAATAAGGAGCAAATTCAGAGCTGGCTTGCTTGTGTTGAATGCAACCTACCCTTAGATATGATTTTCTTAGAAAGTGCCAGGCCTTTAACCATCATTTCCGCATAAAATGGCGGCCCAGGCCGTGGTATCTTCAGATTACTGCTTATGAATAAAACAAACCACTTTTGCGGCAGAGTTGTGCAATGTCTGTAACTTTATTATACTATTTGTTTGTACTGGTTAAAAGTAATCTAGCTTTGACTCGCAAATGCCTCTTGCTGTAACACCCCTATGAAACTTTTAGTTAAGTAGATGTTGCAAAATGACACTGACTTCCTTGTCCTTGATTAGAGTGGGGGCAAATATAAAACCTAACCCTTTGTCTATCTTTTATGGCCTCGCAGTATCAAACACACACTTTCAAATATTCAATGGTAGCTATCTTTGATGGCATCCTATCCTTTGACCTCTGACATGCCACGCAACGCTCCTAATGATTCTTTGGCATCAATGGTGAGAGTTGACTTTCTGGTCCAGGTCAGACCAGCCCATTTCCTTGTCTGCCTTTGACATTGGCCAGTGGTACTTGTATTCACTGTGATCAGGTCTCATTCTCCAAACAGTCAGAAATGGAAGGCAAAGTATAACTTTGAGAAGAAGAAATAACAAAGTACGAAAAAGATAATGAGACATGCAATTATGACAAGATTTAAAGACTTATTTGGGTCAGATTCAGACATCTTGGGATGCTCTGAACCCTACTTCATGCATAATGACGTTGATGGTGAGAATAATTACCTCCTTCCAATGCAGCGTTCCGATTAGGACCTCTAGCTTGACCTGTAAAATGCTAGTGGAGTAGATCCAACCACTTAGGGTGACTCCTGTATTGCTAAATGGACCACCATATGAGAAGCATGCATTCTTTGCACTTATCAAAAGAGCTGCTGAGTTTGTGTAATATTCCCTGCAATTTGTAGTTGTAAAAAGATTTAGATTTAGCATGAACAAATTCAAGCAGAGTAGGCCCATGAGCATTAGTCACTCCACCATGCCAGTTTCCCCATCTGTACCACCAATGTTTTCTTTATAATGCATTCTTCAACAGTACAAAAAACATCTTGCAGTCTTTTTAGTGGCAGCAGCACAGATTTAGGATGATACCAACGTTAACTATTGTCCCCTTTACCGTCTTAAAACTGCTTTAAAAGGAGAATATCAATATATCTCAGTATTTCACTTGGTAGACAGATGGAAGCCTTCTAGCCCCGATGGGTGGCCATTACCCCCGATCATTGGGTGCTTTATTTATGGGTACTCCCATTCTGCAGAAGTCTTACAGCTGTAAACTCCCTTCCACCTCTTATTTCCATGTTTCCATGTGTTTTTGCTGAAGGAACTATACCAAAAGCTTCTCGCTTGATAGAAAGTAAAGAGTCATATTCCAGATATTTCCTTGTACCAAGACATGGCAAGAATTGCTGCCCGTTCTCACCATTCAATTCATTAACTAGTGCTTCAGTAAGATGAAATCAAATTGGTCACTGTCCAAGTGTTATTCAGGCACTTCAGATTCAATGCTGGATGATGTACTAAGATCGTCAGGTATCTGCTTCCAAATCCTGATATGCACTTACTATTGGAATTACCTCACATTTGTGATTTGGGAAGGGTAATAGATATTGTAGCCGGGTCTGGTGGCTTAGTGGACTAAAGCACCCACTGCAGGGGCCTGTGTTCGACCTCATGGTCACAGGTTCAAATCCCGGCAGGTCCACTCAATCTTTCAACCATTTGAGATCGATAAAATGAGTACCAATAAGTTGGGTAACAATAAACATCTGTTATTCAGCGCCAGGACACCTTCGGGTAATCGTGCGCTTTACAAATACACATGTTATGTTATGTTATATCTGGACACCACCAAATCAGGCTTGATAAGGGATTTATTGTTGGGATGCTGGTTTGCCAGTATACATCGGGAAATCACAGATATATATTTTTGAATAGTATCTTGAGGAGAAAGTCTAGCAGGAGTCTTAAAACTCCTGGCTCCCCGAGTATTGTCCTTCTCCCTGTTCCCATGCAGTTAACAACTTCTGAGGCTCTAGTCCAGGTCCCCAGCAAAAGGAAGCACAAAAATACCACTGTATCAGACTCTGTATTAACTGGTTAATTTAGTGATGTCCGCATAACAACCCTTACTACTACACGTGTGCTGGAGGTATAGGCTCTCAACTAGCCTGTTGGTAAAATGTTCAGTGCTTAGTGTCAACCTGCCACTCTGGATGCTACCAGTTGTGCCAGATACACATAAAGGTTTGCGCTACATGCATGTAGGCACGGCCCTGTCCATGCAGCATGGTGTATGTCGGAGAACTTTGTTCTTCTTTCCTTGGTTAGCTGGGTTCTGGAAGTGTAAACACATTCGCCCCCATCTCAGCCGACTCCATCCCGATCTTCCTTGGGTCCTGCTCCGGTCCATAACCTCAGAATCGTTTGATGCTATTTCTACCTCTGCTGTTACTGCCTCAACTCCTCTCCTTCCTGTGACCTGTCCGTGTGATTACTGCTCCGGTGTTGCCTCTTCTCCCTGCTCGTTCTCCTCCACCATTGTCTTCTCTCGCACTTCGTTTAAATCTTTTGGTCCATAAATAGCCTGCTCAGTCGTTTTGGGACCCACCACTAGCTGCCCCTCTCCTCCCTTGATCTCGTAATTTATCGGCTCCCCAAGTGCCATCTTGCACTGGTTATGCCAATATACTTTCCAATCTCTCCGTCATAGGAGACATTACCAATTTGCTGTCCTGTTGTTAGTTCCATAGAGTGTTCATTTAAATAATAGCAGCAGTGGTGTTTGTTCTCCAAAGACATTGCATCCATGCATTCCTTACCTGGATGACTGCCTGATCAAAAGAGAGCTACAAAATAAGTTATGAAATATTTAGACAATAGCATCACTGTTTTACATGGCTTGACTTTTGCATTAACAAAGAAAGGCCTTTTTTGATATCGACACAACATATACAATTGTATCTGCACTATCCTAGATATAGTTACAGAGTTGGTATTTCCACTGCAAAAGAGTCAATCATACAACTTAAAAGTTGGGCTAACCTGAAAATTGTATGTTTTATTTTTTGCGTGTTTCCCACATCGGTCTCCACAGGAAACTCATTCAGTAGGTTTTGTAGGTGCAGATGGACTTTTAAAAAAAAAAAACAACAACATTGTGTTCAAGAACAGAATTTTGCTTTCCCTATGCAACATATTTTGTAATGGGGCCAGTCCAAGAAATTGCGTTTTGGGCTTCTGTTTCAGACCCATAGGCCTCAGATAGTGAATCAAACTGATGCATACCTGGTTTGCTTGGGAGCCCACCTAGCCAAAAAAGGGGGTTTTCTTTGAAGCCAGGAGTATAGTCCAATTCACCTAAATGTGTTAGATTTCAGGGCAGTGCATTTAGCTTTGAAGAGATTTCTTTCACTTCTGGGATGCGGTTTTGTCTTTTAGCTATGGATAAGAAACTTGATGTCTGTAGCTGGTCATATGGTGGTTGTTCTGAATGTGGAAGTAGACACACTCCATAGACAACTGTCGTCCCACCATAGATGTAAAGTCAGTTTCAAAATAGTCCTGCATTTTTCACAGTTATGGTTTGACCCACAGTGGGCATACTTGGGAAACAGAATAGCAATGACAGTTTTTTTTTCCTGATGAAGGTTTTGTGGAGTAGATCTCATAGGGAGACATTTAGCTTTGATGGTATGTTTTCATTTCAATAAAAGGCACCTGGACACATAGCCTGCACCTGGTGTGGCCTCCAGTTCCTGCTTTTTCCACCTTGATCCAGTTACACTGCCACTGCCCAGGTCTTGCTGCTCACCGTTCTTCCCGCCAACAAAAGCCCTGCCCACCCAGGACATATTTAATGCAGGCCGCAGAGTTAGCCAGTTTCCTTTTTATGCCTCATTATTCTTCCAGGACAGAGGAGCATGCTCAAAGATTAGATCCAATGAGAGCTCTTAGTTTCTGTTCGTAAATATGTTTGATGATCATTTATCCATTTGATTGTCTGGTACTAAACCAAGCAGGGCTGTAGGAAAGGACATGACAGGTAATGTTGTGCATTGCAAAATGCTGTAAGCTGGTTCAAAGATTTCATTGGAGCCATTTCAGTTGTAGTCACAATAGCTACATTGGCATTGTTTATTGGGGATATCTGTGGATATTCTCCTACCGAGTCGTACATTAGTCCCACAAAGAAACCCTATCTTGCTGCAGCATACAGCAACAACAAAACATCCCATATCATTTACACCCCTTTCAAATTCATGCAGTCACTGAGGAAAGCAGGCGGAGACGGGACAACTATTGCCAGTTGACACGAATAGCCTACGGCACTGTTTATACTCCACTTTTGTTGCCTTGTTCTCCCTTTAAATGATACTTAAAATATTCACAACTATCAGGCGAGTCTACGTGCCTTAAATAGATATTATAATACACAGTCCAGGGTACCAGTAGCAAACTGGCTCCACCTGAGTGCAGGGGCTCCCAAAAATATCAGACTATTGTTCATAGATGTAATTAATCAAATGTCTTAAAATGGAAAAGGTCATTCATTTCCCCGACATGTTAGTAGGATGAAGATTGCCTTCTGTTACTCTTTGGTTGTATTGACATGACAGAAATAAACTAGGAAAGTAAAGCAAGTTGATGCCCTTGTGAAAGTCGCATTCAACACTTCACCATTGATAACAGAAGTATCTTTTTTTTTTAGGATGCAGTTTCTCCAGAGCATACTTTAGGCAGAAGAGAATACATCCACTCAGATTTAGAACCTTGAAGGTTGGCAGAAGTCCATATCAGTATGTGCCATCACTAAGTACACTGGTAAGTTTGATATTCTACATAATGCATGTCTATTAATCTATTTTCCATTTCAGTAATCTGCATAGTTCATACTTATGAAGTATTCAAAGTACCTCAGAGGAATAGCAAGATGCCAGACACTGACCCACTGTTTTCTCATAGCAGAGCCTAATGAAGCAAATACATTTATAGCTCTGTCTAACCTTTTAAAAAATAGTCATGGGAAAATTCCTTCAGATCAGGTAACACATTGGTGCAAGAGAATGTCTCTCAAAAGAGAAACATTTCATTTTAGTTTTGGTCAGTTGGGTGGGTTGACCTGGCAAAATGAAGGCAGTACTGTGCATTTATGTGTCTTTTGAAGGGTTAAAACGTATAAACTTTTAAAAAAAAAAGTTTTTTTGAAGAGTTTTCATAAGTGTAATACAGATAGAAAGGAATTAGAAGAAGGCGAGGCCCAAGACAACATTATGAGTTTTACATATGTGTATAGCTTGACATAATTGCACAGTGTATCATTGTCACGTACCAATAAAAGGAAAACGGTCATTGATACGTATACAGGGGAGCAGACAAATATGCAGTTTTAGGAGAAATAGATCGGAATGCCTATGAGGTGTCATGTATTGGTGTGTTGGCTGGTATGACATGAGGATAGTGAGGTAATGGGTATTTGGGGGGACAGCAATGGGGAGTCTACGTCTAAGGAAAGCAAATAAGCATGAAGAGGCTGCCAAATGTCTTTTGGTCGAGCAGAGGGGGCTGTTGGGTGGAGTAGACCTTGCATCTCATGCTTTGGAGCCAAGCTTTACTGGTGGGGCATATACTATTACGCCAATGGATTGTAATCTTTCTTTTCACCAGTAATAAAGCAATGGCAGTAAATCTGCTGTAGCTTACCGGAATGGTTGAAACATTGCCCAGCAATGCTAGAGAAGATCAGGGTTCTAGTGATAGGGAGATCATCTGTGAAAGGAAGATGAATGCTTCCATCCAGTATGTGGTAATGACAGGACAAGTCCAAATCAAGTGTAGAAAATTTGGTTCTGGGAGCCGACACTTAGAGCAGAGGGATGACCTACTAGAGTCGATCTTGGCTAGTCCGACAGGAGTAGTATAGGATCTATTTAAAAAGCGAAAATGGAGGAGCTCAAGACCATGGTTCAGGGATACCTGCTTAATCTGTGCGCAGCAAACGGTCCAGTCTTTGTTGGTGATGGGGTGACCCGGGTCTTCTACCCAGCTCCGTCGCACCTTGCTGTCATGGGTATGTTTTAAGAGCCATGCAAGTGCGGTAAAGCTTGGTGATCAAATGTGATCTGTCTGGGTCGGCTAACAAAAGGGGCGAGATGGTAGGAAGGTATGTGGGACTGCAACAGGCTATGTAACCTATTAAGGACAAATCTATCCATATATGTGTAACATCAATAGTGTGTGATAAAGCATGTCCATAAGGGAACAAATACCCAGCGGTATAGAGAAAATGTGTGGCCAAGGTGAGTTGCACCAGCTTCTTAGATGTTCGTGGTAGCCAATGGTTCAAGTAAATGGTTAGTTCGGGGGAATAAAAAAAAATCAAAATCCAGTGCCCCTCTATGCTTCCGCCATGCCTAGCAGGTAGAAGACAGGGTCTGAATTACGGTGGGTTCAACTGAAGGCCTTGTTGTAGTAGAGCATTTAGGTGAATGGGGTCTGCTAAATCACGCTCTGGTTTGATGTAAGGTAGACAGGCCTCTGGGTGAAACCAATAGTATGCAAAATGAGCCTGGGCGACCAAAAATTAAATAAGGAAATCAGGAATGTTGAAGCCGCTGTGATCATACGGACCAGGGAGGGTTTCCCAGGCGATTTGATGTTTCCGACCAGCCCAAACTAGTTTCAGAAGTAAGCTGCGTAACAATGTAAAGAATGCGTTCTTTGAAGGAATAGGTATATTAACGAATAAGGACAAGAAACAAGGAAGGACCGTAATTTTTATAATGGCTATATGGCCAGCCATGTAGAGGGGTAGTCATATCCACCGGTCAACCTGCGTTGATAGTCTATCCAGGGCAGGACCATACTTCAAGCAAATAATTTGTTACTTGTCTCTGTGTAAAACAACCCCGAGATATTTGGTGGTATCGGTAGACCATTTAAAAGGATATTCACAAGTGGGGGAGGGGGAATGGTGGCATCAGTAAGAGGTAGCTATTCTGATTTCGCCCAATTGATGCACAAACTAGAAAGGCCACTAAATCTGACAATCTCCCGCACTATGGGGTCCAAGTAGTCTGAGGGATGTCTAACAGATAATAGAATGTCGTCGGCATACATGAACACGAGGAGAGACCCAGATTTAAATTGAAGGCCTGGTGCATGTGGTGCTCTTTAAGGTGACGTATGAAGGGAAACATGGCTATGATGAATAATAATGGCGAAAGTGGGCAGCCTTGCCTGGTGCCTCGGGACATTGGCAAGGGTTCAGAGATGGAGCCAATAATTTGAATACAGGCAGTGGGGTTTGAATATATTAGACGAGCAAGGGAAGTGAATCTGTTGGGAATGCCAAGTTTGCGTAATATCGCATGGAGAAAGCCATTTTAGAGAATCAAATGCTTTCTCCACGTCTGAAAGGCTGACCACTGCAGGTGTTTCAGGAGAGACCCTATTCAGAACGGAGAAGAAGACACGAAGATTAAGCGACATGGACCTTTGTGGTATGAACCCGGTCTGAATGGGAGAGATTATTTGGTCATTCAACAACGATAGCCTAATAGCCATTGCTTTGTCAAGAATTTTATTGTAAAACTTAAGTGAGGAAAGCGGTCTGTACGACATAGACCGTCAACAGCTGAGGAATCAAGATGTTTTTATACACTTTTTAAAAAGCAGCAGAAAGGCCATCAAGGCCAGGTTTAGTGCCATCCAAGGAGTCTATTGCCTGGGCAATTTCCTCAGCAGTAAAATGCCCTTTTAAGAACTTAGATTGGCCGGTGGTAAGCCAGACTATGGAAACCTCTTTGAGATAAGTATGGCGTACTGCAGAATCAGATGACAAGCGAGTAGTACATAAAGATTTATAGAACGCGACTATCTCATGTATTATACCTTCATTGGTCGATACCCGGGAGGCTGAGTTTGGTAATATGCCTGGAACCTGGGGAGGGGGGGGGGGAGAATTCTCCCTGTCAATGTCTATGAGTTTGGCCTCTACTCGTGCTAAACTGTTGTGAATATCTCATAATACCCCCTTGTGTTATGAAATGTAGATCCCACGAATGTATGCCTTAAAGGCATCCAGCAGAATGGTAACTACTAGACCCTGTGTTTATCTCAAAATAATAGATTGTTATCACGAAGGTTAGAACAAAAAAACGCATCCAGCAGGGCGGTTGTGGGGAGCGAAAAGTGGCATTCCCAACACCCACCGTACGAGAGGGTGAGCAGCAACCTGACCGGTGCGTGATCAGAAAGTGTATGCGGAAATACCTGTATATCTTGAAGCCATGGGCTGCTGTTTGCTGAGAGAAACCAGTAATCCAGTTTTGCCCACACCACGTGTGGGGCAAAGGTAAAAGTGTAACCTGGGGTGTTGGGGTGGAGAATTCGTCAAATATCTTTGAGGGTGTGTGTGAACAATATCCTGAAGGATAATTAAGGAGCGTGGCTTGCGTCCCGAACAGGTGTGTGTACAGGCCAAGGCTGGATCTAGAAGTAAATTCAAGTCATCGCCTATTAAAATGGCATCTGAGTCAAATCTATCTAAGAGAGTGGAAATGTTTTGGAAAAGAGGTGATCATTGGTGTTTGGGGCGTATATGTTTAAAAAGAGAAGTCTCCTCCCTAGCACTATCCTTGTCACTAGGAGGTAGCAGTCCTGGTCATCTGCTATGGTAGCATAATGTATGAAGGGTGGGCTTTAATGTATAAGGATGCAGACCCCTCTGAAATAAAAGCTGTATTTAACAAAGTATCTATGTGGGCTCCAGGATACCGTTAATGTGGGGGGAGGTGCTTTCCCTGCAGAAATGCAACCTTAACACCATGACGGTTAAGATACGATAACACCAATTTCCCCTTCCGAGGGTTGTTCAGACCGCAGACATTCCAGGTGAGGAGTATCAGGTCTACAGATCGTCTAGTGTCCCCCATCAAGGAAGTATGGATTCGTTCCAATCATGTCAAGTCCTACAAAATAGTTCACTCTTGGTGTCACCCCGTCTGCTATAGAAAGGGAAGATATAAGAGAAAAAGACATATAGCAATGTAAATTACAACAAGACCGCAATAGACCCACCCACATTAGGTGAAGAAGACCTAGCGAATCCCCATAGAACCCAAACCATTAACAAAGATCCCAACAGATCAAAATACAGAATCTTCCTTTGGGGGGGGCGGGGGGATGGGGGTCAAGCAAATCTTCAGAACTCGTTGCTCATTATGCTAGGTGGCGAGAGGCCAGCTAGCAACTGAAGGAAAAGCGGCAGGTGGTGAGATTGGGAGCACCATGTGTGGGATATATTCCAGGCCCGCTGCTCAATATGGAGGGGACTCACAGGTTAATTCTGGTTGCAGCACTGGTGATGAAGCCAACATAGAGGGGTCCCAATTGATAGGGTGAGGAGCAAAAAGGCAGTAGCGATGATGGTGCCCCACTCTTAACGGCGAACAAAAACAAACCGCAGGGCCGAAGCTGATGCATAGGGTAGGAGGGCAATGCAGGTAGGTTCTCACTTTTGATTGCGGTAGCAAGGAGGTATCCAGACAGTGGACTCCAAAAAGCACCCGCAGGTAGGGAACAGAGAGGAGGCGGCTCAATTCTGCACTGCAGGACCCAGCAGGGTTCCATACCAGTAGGTCCACCGCGGAGGCTCAGACAAGTCAGCTGGTCACAGAATGTGTGGTTGGTGGGGCCGCAAACACAGAAGGTAGGGGCACGTCCTCTCAGGCCCCAGCGTGTTAAAACTCCCATGATAGATATCGGGCAATTGCTATGTGGAAGGCAGTCGGCCGTAGTGGCTACAGACAAGACCGCTGCAGATGATGGCCCAAGGAGGGGGCCCAGCGAGGAGCCGCTTCCTCGGCCTCAGGCTCACCTGTGGCCCCTGTCGCCACGGGGCCTCCGAGGCAAGTTGGGACAGCCCCCGCTGGCTGAGCAGCGATGGCTGGTGAGACAATTGTGGAGGCATCATTTGGAAGAGATGCCCAGCAAGGCTCCGCAGCCTCGGCCTCGGGCTCACTCGTACCTTTCTTCAGTGAGTCCCGATGGCCGTAGGGGCCTTCGGGTGTCGAGTGGCAGTTTGCAGCATTGCCGGGATGAAAAGGGTGTGGTAACTCCCCTTGATGGTCGGCTAAAGCGAGGATGGAAACCGCTGCCCTCAGGATGTGGACTTTCGGTTCCGGAGCTTCATTGCCATGCGGCCATTACAGGCGACGGCTTGGCCACGCCTCCTAAAAATGTTCAAACTTAAACTAGCTTAGCAGATAAGAGGATGGACAATTGAGGGTGATTTTGAAAGTTCTTTGAGATCTAAGATTCATTCGTATGACTGAACTGAAAACCTTCTCTTAGAGGAGAATTCAAACATGATGCAATGTGTCAGAAACTAAACTATTTGTTCAGATTTTGCTACACAAACCAACATCTCAAACATGAGAGCTAAACATTAAAAAAAACAGGTGGTTACATCATGACGCTTATTAGCATTGGTATGCATATTCACAATAGCATCCCAGATGTGTGTTCGGATAAATGCAATACACAGGTAAACTGCCAAAGCACCAGCCATTGAAGGCTTGTGTCAAAGCATTTCTGCAGGGGTTTGGACCTGAAAAATCTGTCATCAAAAGCGACGTAGGAGTTTTAAGCTACATGCAATGATTGAATGACTGTATGGTGTTGCAGCTGCCTTTTTCCTGGTGTCAAATGAATTTAAGTCACAGTTCACAGTTCAAAAGCTTTATTCGATTTGTAAAACAAACCATACAAGCAGAACAAATTTACATGTGTGACATACATTACTAAAAATACATCAAAGTCACTAAGTTTAAAAACAATCTAAAAACCATCGTACACATAATAAAAAATGTTCTAAAACATAATTTGACCAGAAGAATTGGGTTTGGACAATACATATTCTGTTGCCTAATGAAACTAAATTCATTTATAATACATTACACGTACACAGAGAAATATACAGACAGGAAGCCAAAGTTAAAACAAAACAGTCAGATGTATCAAATGACTATGGCTTTCCTGGCAGCTGTACATTTTAATATATATGATGCTACGAAAAAGCAGGTATCCGGATCCTTTAAGGAGCATAGTAGCTGTAAAGCATTCTTCGTAGAACGAACATTGTTTTTTAAAAAGACGGGTTTTAAGTATATTACCCTAAAAAAATGATAGAATTTGCAAAACAATAAGAAGTGACAGCAACTCTGACGTGAAGTGTTATCACAGGGGCATACGGTATCAGATCTGGCTTTCATTACGGGAAAAGCAACAAGGTGGTATACGATTCCCAACCGTAGGCGTGTTAAAACAAACCGGTGGGAATTACGAGTAACACCAGAAAGGTAAGGTTGGAAACCAGTAAATAGATTGAAATCACGATAAGTCATCACAGATTGTAGCTTTCCAGACACCCTTGCACGACATTCTTTTTTTATGATTTAAAAACCTTTGTTTTATGTCTTTTTTTGGAATAGAAACAACAGATTTGGGGTCAAGAAAAATGTCAAACTGAAATAGGAGATAAAACCAATAGTGAATATACTTAAGCCACATGATACGTGAGGAGTGGTCCAACCTGAGACAATCAAGGATTATCTCCTGGGTAAATTGGGTTTCGGTCTTAGCCCAGATTGAGCGCCAAAGCAGCAGGGGACGTAGTGCTGCTAAATCCGAGATAAATTCGATTCCTACTTCTTCGTGGATCAGTTCTACTGATGCTGAGGGTGGTACACATAGCAACTTTCTGAGGAACTTGTTTTCATCTCTCTGCACATTTGGACCAACACAATGTCCCCACACCCCCGCACCATACAGCGCTGAAGAAACACATCTTACATTATAAATGTTCATCATGTCTTTGATACTCCTCACCCCAAGTTTAGATGAAAATTTGAAGATACTGTTGGTGGACCTCATCACTTTTAGACTGATGTTGTCAAACTCGGTTGCCATGTCCCATTGTTTGCATAGGTGAGTCCTAAGTAGCAAAAGGTTTTAACTTGTGACATCTTGACCTTTTCAATAAAAAAGCTGGAATAAGTTTTCTTAGCTTTCCTCCCACAAGACATTACAAAGGTTTTGGATTTGTTTACTAGTAGTTTCCTACTTTCAATGAACAACATGAATCTGTCAATAAGGCGCTGTAGACCAATCTGTGTGCGGGACAATAGCACAGCGTCGTCCGCATACAATAAAATTGGGACCGGTTTCCCTCCTATCAAAGGTGCATCTGCGGGAGTCTGGCACAGAATGGAATCAAATTGGTTGATGAAAAGGGAGAATAAAAGGGGGGCCAATACGCAGCCCTGGCGGATGCCTCTTGAGACTTTAAAGAAAGAGGTGCATTTGCCTAGGGACCCGTAGCGCACCTTACATGACAATCTCTCGTAGAGCCTGGCCAAAAAATGTACAATCTCCTTAGGTGCTCCCGACTCTATCAGGACCTGCCATAATATAGAGTGGTCAACCAAGTCAAACGCACTGCTCAAGTCCGCAAAGCAGAGAAACAGGCTCCCTTTTTTGACTTCCGTACATTTGTTGATTAAAAGATCTAGATTAACGTACTGTTCTAGTGTCCCCATGCCTTTCCTGAAACCATATTGAACCTTAGTTAAAATGTCCTTTTCATTTGCCCAGGTTTCCAGCCTCTTCAGCATGATTCAACTCATTACCTTAACTGAAGCATCCAGCAAGGAGATGGGGCGATAATTACCCGCCTCTGATTTACTGCCTTTCTTGAATATTGGTATGATGACCGACTGGCCCCAAGATGGTGGGGTGCATCCCTCAGCTGCTGCATTGAAGACCCTCACTAAAATGGGCGCCCACAGATTCATTTCAGTTTTGAGTAGGTCTATAGGTACTCCGTCAGGGCCCGGAGCCTTTCCTCCTTTACTGTTGGACAGGCCTTCATAGACCTCATCCAAGTTTATTCCCAATGGTAAGGGCAACCAGACTGAGGCCTCATGGGCCGGGGTTTCTAGGGACTTCCCTTCCGGATTGAAAATATTAGTAAAGTGTTCTACCCATGCATTGCATGCTACATAAGATGTTAGTTCCGGGATACCCTCTGAATTTAAAAAGGGGCTGTTGATAGTCTCCCAATAGAGTTTACTGTTTTGTGTTTCCGCTGCTAGATTTAGATTATCCCAAGCTTCTTCTTGCAGAACTTTTTTCCTATTAGAGAGGGCCACCTTGTAGTTGGCACGCAAAATGTTGATGTTATTATTATTGCGTGGTTTATGACTTAGTGCCTTTTTAAGTTTGCGTAGGGACAGGGTGCAGTGTTTGTCAAACCATCCTAACCTGGCCGCTCTAATTTTAGATTGCTTCTTTGTGAATATATCTTCAATAGTTGTGTTTATCCTGATAAAGCTTGAAAGCAGGGTTGTGAAATTGGTGACATCTCCAAGGCAATAGGAGATCTAATTTCTACATTTTTCCACTACCTCCTTGTGTTTTTTCGCTGGATCGATTCCGGCCCATTTAATCCTTGGGCCGTTCGGTCTCGTGGGGGCTATATCCGTGGAGCAGATTTCCTTATTGGATGACTCTATTCCCCAGCCCAATAGAGTCAGAGATGCTGTTCTGATCACTGAGGGTTTCTTCCCTAACCCACAGGTTGGTATATTCGCTATTGTTGGACATCAAAATATGATCTATATTAGTGTTAGCATTCCTGCCTGTGAATGTAGGGCAAGTAAGATTGAACTTATCTCTATTACAACTAAGCAAATCTAGATCAAATTTAACTAACAAGTTGTTTAATAACGTGCCATAGTTGCAGTGTGGAAAGTGTAGGCAATCCACACTATCTGCCACGCCACTATTGCCCAACTCTTTTCTGAAACCGCATGGGTTACCCATTGCTAAAGGGCATGGCTGGATGTTAAAATCGCCAGCCCACAAGATGGCTGCCATTCTGCGGGAAGATGCCAATACACTTTTGATTTCAATTTCCAGGGGGGATAGAATATTTCCCCTAGAAGCATCAAAAATGTAGTTGTAAAAGTTTACAAGAATTAGGTCTTTACATTTATTGGTTTCCATCCGTAACACCTGGCTATGTGTTCCAACAATGGAGTATCTTTTGGTTTTAAAGTTAATCAATTTGTTGGAGATTAGTAGCAATAAGCCTCCCTTAGCTCTACCTGATGGAGAATTAGAGGCGTTTAGGCAGTGAGATGAGTAACCTTCTACATAAATAGGTTCTTGGCACCACGTTTCCTGAAGACAAATAATGTCATAGCCAGCCCCAATAAACTCCTTCCAAAACGGGGTATTCAATTTACCTGAGATGCCAGCTATGTTCCAGGTAATAATTGTGACCCCCGCAGATGCAGCTGCAGTTAAAATAGCACAGTCTGGTTGGGGGGCAGGCGTTGTATCAGGGGCAACCTGCTGGACACCTGTAGACACTACAAATGACTCCTGTTGAACCACTGATACATCTACTTCAATATCAGAAATCCTACATGGGGTGGGAATACCTACTATCTGTATAGTAAGGTTTGGGTCATTAAGTAAATCTGAAACTATAGGGGTTTCAGAGTGAGTAACTAAGGCGCTACCTGGCTTCTTATCTGACCCTGGGGCCCCCTGGTTCAGGTTACTACTATATGGGATGGCCGATGGTCAATCGACCATTTCCAGACAATCATATCTATTACTGACGGGAATGCCTCGCCATCCCCCCATTGTATGATGATCACTACTGGAATACCACGGCCGATGTTCCCACTCTCTACTATTCCTCTGTGTATACCAAGGACCTATGTGGTTCCAAGGGCACTCGGGTTGTTGCACCCAATTTGGAGCTATCGGGTGCTGACGCTCCGAAGGTTGCACCCAGTTTGGAACTATCGGGTGCTGGCGCCCGGGTAGTTGCACCCAGTTTGGAACTATCGGGTGCGGGTGCTCGGGTGGTTGCACCCAATTTGGGGCTATCGAGTGCTGGCGCTCAGAAGGTTGCACCCAGTTTGGGGCTATCGGGTGCTGGCGCTCAGGTGGTTGCACCCAGTTTGGGGCTATCGGGTTCTGGTGATTACGCACATAGGGGTAAAAGTAGGAGAGGCGATGAGCATCGATCCCCCCTTTCTTGGCCAAAGCAGGCCAGGAGCAAATGTAATCCACCATGTCTAGGTCATCACAGGTTACTATGATGCAGTCTCCCGGAATGTTTTTGGGTTCACCCCCAATCCACGGAACTCTACGCACCGCTGAAATTCGACTTGTGTGGGTGGGTTGAAGGGACCTATTCATGCTGAGAATTTAAGTCCAATACACATACTTTTGTGGACAGTGGGATCCAAGCCCGCATACTAAATCTACCTCGACTTATGAAAATACACTAATTTTGAGGCATATCTCAAGATAGGAACTATAGAAGCTCCATACCCCACCAAAAAGCCTAGAGACATTTTGTAAGACCACATTTTTGCATAGTTGTGATTACCCTGTGAGCAAAGACTGAGTTATTATTCTGTAAGATTGTGACACTAATAAAATCTGATGCAAGAAATGTCTTCATAATATCAAGTATACTGC
Source organism: Lissotriton helveticus (assembly GCF_964261635.1). Taxonomy (NCBI): domain Eukaryota; kingdom Metazoa; phylum Chordata; class Amphibia; order Caudata; family Salamandridae; genus Lissotriton; species Lissotriton helveticus. Next base: position 424,586,474 of record NC_136070.1, read on the forward strand.
TATACTGTATGAAATTATACAAGTTACTCTTATACACTAACAATCTGAGGCTATTTATATTGCTCCATAATATTATCTGATTACATGCAAATAAACGGAGAAGCAGGGAAGTGAGCTTGGTGGTTGTTTACTTCCAGGTGATCCTTATCAAAGTAATCCGCACAAAACTGCCCCACCTACTTGTGGGATCCCTGATCACTTTGCATAGTATATATCTGTATATTTCCAAGCTCTTTTTGAAGACAACAAATACATATACTTCAAAAGAAATCGCTTTGCTGCTGAAAGAAGTCTATAAGTAGCTACATTTAGAGTAATTATCTTTTACAAATATATCCAGTTATCAAAAACTAGTTGCTCAATATAAAGTGGCTCACCCTCTCTTCCTTCAGTGTCCTTTCATGCCCCAGACGTTTCAGTTAGGTTAGTTAATTTTTCTGGTTCCAGGCAACAGGATTCTGGAGCACCGACCCTTGCTTTCGTGGGATTTTTCTCTATAAAACCTTTTTTAACTGGGTTTAATCCACCTAATTTGCTATCCCTTAGGATTAGAGAAGTTTTATCTGCTTTCTGACTGAAAAGTTTTGTTCCAGGTGGAATGACTTCACATTTTATTAAGTGTCCTGCCTGTCACAAGAAACATTTGCCAAGTCAGATGCCTATGACCTCTTTATCTTATGCCTTCCAGAGGATCACCATCCTGAAAACTCTGCACATTTTCCAAAATGACCAGGAGGAACCTATATGATAGACAGAAGATCAGGCTGCACATCAAGTAGGAGAGACATCAGAAGGCAGCTTCAGTATGTCACAAGTGATGAGGAGACGTTTTACCATCTACCTCCGCACCCTCTTCTCACTCAAGGGGGTACCCAAGAGGTAGATATAACTAGTGTAGAACGAAAGAAAGAAGAAGGTCCCATTCAACATTGAGGCCTTCAAAATCTACAACCGGTTCTGGGGCACATACCCACCATCGAGGCATAGTACATCCATAATGTTGAGGTTGATGTCAAGAAGTCACAGTTCGGTTGGTTTGTCATCTACTCCTTCACCACAAAGGTTTGTTTCTCTTATGTTTTTCAATAACCCCACCTGTTACCCTACCTTTTAAGGTCACCTCAGCAAGTGAAGCCGCAGGTGGTTCCTCAGGTTCCACCTAAGTCTGCTCTTCAAGGAGACTCCATAAAAAGAAGATCATGTACCGGATGAAGTCAAGTTTCCAAAAAGGACTTGCTCGCCTCCAAGGCTCCTTTGACGCCGTAGTAAAAGATCAAGTTCCATAAGGACCTCTCTTCAGGTAGCCTCTCTCCTCAGGTTCATCTTAAACTTCGCAACGTTACTAGACATTATTGTTTGGATTCCCCTTTGAGAGCAGATGCCCAAGTGGGCCAGGAATCTTTTTGGATGGTGTTAAGAATTTTCTTCGTTTTTCTTCTTATCTCCAGAATGTTTTTCCATGAGCTTGCTAATCTATTCAGAGCTTATGACTGCTGATGAGGATTCCCTGGAAGAGATGGAAAGGTTTCTTACCTATAATTCAACTTCTCTTCCAGGAGAATCCTCATCAGAGTCATAAGCAATCCTCCCTCCTTCCACCCTGGACCAGAGGTTAAAACCGAGGTTTTCATCTTTGCCCAGAATCGTATAATTTCTTTAAAAACTAACTATTCTCTCTGGGAGCATGATGGAGGAAATGTGAGGCCTTCAAAGGCATAGTCCAAGTTTTTGACGGCCTTGCATGTGCAGCCTACCTACTAGCATTTCACAACTGCCAGCTTTCAGTCAGGGAGAAGTCAACCATTGATAGTGATAGAAGGAACTGCGGGAGCTACTGGAAAAAATGCTAGGGCGCAGGCGTTGGCCACTCAACACAGACTATATGAAGTGGGAGACAAAGACAACATTTTTTTTTTGCGTGGTTAGAGAAAAAAGTGTCCACGAATAAATGGGTCCCTGGTATATTAGACAAAGGTAGTGCGACTTAAAAGGGGGGCACAGATAGCAGACGCATTCGCAACCTACTACGAAGCACTATGTTCGTCCTCAGCAGAGAACTCCGAAACAGGCTGTGGGGACTTTCTGCAGGACCTTCCCCTACTGCGTCTTTCCACAAAGGAGAGTACTAGACTAGATGGCGAACTGTGGAGGAATCTGCAAGGGTTTTGTTCTGCAGTGGTTTCACAACTGCCAGCTTCCAATCTGGGAGAACTCAGCCATTGAGATAGTGATGTGTTAAGAATTTTTTTAATTAAAAGGTTGACAGTATCAGCGGCCTTATGCAGAATGGCTGGGTGAGAAGGGTCATTGGGGGAGCCAGATTTACAGGAGAGAATGCCTTGCCATGAGACTGAGTGATCTTTAAAGTCATTTAGATTTAGTGACTATTTTCCTATAATTGAAGATATTTTAACAGTAAAAAGTAAGCAAAATGTAGCCTTTTCTAGCCTTCTTTAGGCTGCAAAGTCAATCGCTATTTTATATGTAGGAGAGTACTAGACTAGATGGTGATCTGACTGTGGAGGAGATCAGCTCGACCGCAATGGCTCTGCTGTCGGAAAAGGCGGCTGGGCCAAACGGTCTGCCAGTAGATTTGTTCAAGTGCATGTTAGACAAAACGACACCACATCTCCTAGACCTGTTTAAAGAGGCCAAATCAATAGGGGTGTTGCCTCCAGATTAGAGAACAGCAGTGGTTGTGGTATTACCAAAGGAGGGGAAGCTACCAGGGGAATATCGATCGTATAGACCGATTTCCTTCCTCAATTACGAAGTAAAGGTTGTGGGCAAAGTCTTTGTCTACACACCTCTGCACGGTGATCTCCTTCCTCATTCACCCAGACCAGTCCGGCTTTATCCCACAGAGGGGAACCAGGCTGAACTTAGGCAGACTTTTTGGCATCCTGCATGTCACGTGGGTTGACATCGCAGAGCAGGCGGCCCTCCTGTCACTAGATGCCAGGATGGCCTTCGATAGTATGAAGTGGCCGTATTTGTGGGTTGTTCTGAGCCACCTAGGATGAGAACCGAAATTTATTGGGTGGGTAAAGCTGTTCCATGTGCCGCCATTAGCGCAGGTGAGAGTAAACACAACAGTATCCCGGGTGTTTTCCTTGCACAAAGTGACGAGGCAGGGTTCCCACTGTCCCCATTACGATTCTCTCTGGCACTGGAACCCCTGACAGCGTGGGTCCGACGAGACCCTCTGATATGGGTTATCCCAGTTGGGGGTGAGTGGGACGAGCACATCTCTCTATATGGAGATGACATTTTGTTGTACGTAACGAAGCCAAGATAATCTATTGACAGGATATTACAAATCTTTCGTATTTTCGGAGAACAGCCTGGGTATCAAATACATTGGGACAAATCCCTGTTTCCTCTGCTAGGCGACCCTCCCAAAATTAACAACTAGGTTTAATGTCCCATTGGCGATGAAGCGGTTCAAATACCTGGGGATATATGTATCAAGAAACCCGCAAGAGTTTCTCGAGCGGAATTTGGTGATGCAACTAGAGACATTTATCAGCGATGCCCAGCGTTTTCAGATGCTTCCACTTACTTTGAAGGGCCTCTCAGCCCTGTTTAAGATGATGACACTGGCCCGCATGTTATATGTCTTGCAGAACACACCCTATCTGGTCCCACCACTTTTCTTCCAGAAATTAGAGGCCGAATTGCGAACTCTGATCTGGGGGGGAGGTGCGCCTCGCATTGCCCTGTGTAAGTTCCAGATAGTAGTATACGAGGGGGGACTGGCGATACCCAATGTCAAACTGTATTACTGGGCCTCCCAACTAGTCACTGTGAATGGTTGGGTGTTCGGAGACCAAGGGGGGCTAGCATATAGACTTGACAGGGCTGTCATGGGAGCCGGAGGCCACCTACCACTGCTATACTACAGAAAGCAGAGATAGGCCTTCCTACATACAAAATCTCCATGTTATGTGTAGTAAGCCTGGGAACAACGCGTGCGCTTCGTGGGTGCTGGAAGTAGCAAGACGGTGCACGTACGCACGGCGCCTGCAGAGCACACTGGCTATAGGTATGAAAACCGTTCTTTCCCGCCTACTTCCAGTACCTGTATAGAACCTGGCATTAGCAAAGAGGCTGTTATCAGAGTACTGATATAATGAGAATGCTGCCATAATTTGTCACAACAGTTCATGTAGCCAAAAGGGACTAGTTGATTTTATTTTTTACTTGACAAGTAGATTTCAGAAGCATCCTGTCCCTTGGACAAAGTAGATTTTTAATAGCATTCCACAACTCTGCTGTACCCCTCAAAGATAATGCATTATTTATGAAAGCTAAGGTACTGAAAAAAGGAACATGTATGTATTTGTCACCATTGAATAGAAAAGGTTAAAACTAGATGCATATACGTTGATTTCAGGCACCTACAACTGAATGGGATCTTTCCTGTCTTTAGAGTATTGATTTCAACTGTGCAGCCCATCTAGGTTTGGGTAGTAGTGGCGTGAGATGTAATCTTACCAACTATATTTCAGTATGAGAAAAACTGTGTTTCTTCGGCACTATATTGTAAGGTTCCTAAAGAGTCACAGGGAGTGTAAAGGTCAAATGCTACATGTAGTTTATAATGTTTCTTTTCACCACCTACATGAGAGAAACTTAAAGATAAGATGCCAAGGCTGCTCAAGCAGTGCTGGACTGTTGTTCACCAAGTTGAAGCAGGAAGTTTTACTCTTAACATTAAGTAAGCCATCTGTAAATTGCATCTTGAAGCCAAGACCTGTGTACCTAATTGTTACAAGCAAGACGTGCCAAGTATATATTTGCAATATTTCAGGAGTAACACTAATCAAATGCACTGTTTTCTGCGTAAGCTGAAATAGCCTTTTCTATTTGCAGTCCTGGTTTGTTTCTAAAATCCATATTTATATATCTTGACTTTGGAATACACTAGAAAATATTTATTTTTGCAGCATCTAGATTAGCATTTACTGGGATTTTTTTGCCAGATATGTAGCGAACATCTGAAACTTTAGGAAGGTCAGGGGATAGCTTCAGGACCTTCCCTTACCACTGCTGTAGTACTGTTATATCTGGGTGCACCAGTGCTTAATTTGAGCCAGTTGTGTCCAGTGCTTGACACAAGCACCTGATTGTCAACACTAGTATTTGTAAGGTGGCGCTGTCTGGCTAATTTATAGATCACCACGACAACAGTTAATTATTAATTCAATATACATAAAAAATTACTATTAGCTTCAGAGCAAGGCATTCTTACAGCTTTGTGGACTTGAGATTGTCCATATTGTCACACTTGTAGGAGTTTGATGGTTAGTAGTTGTGTTGTTACTATCATTGGAAGTATAGCAGGGGCAATATGTGGTGCACGGTGCAGTGGCCTCCTGATAAGAGCCTTGGCACTTATTTATTTTGCAAGTTAAGTACTCGGGTGCAACCACCACTTTAAAAGTTCTATTACGTTTGGAGACAATAAGGAGCAGAGGTCTGCTTGCTACCTACCTGGGACTAAGAAAGCTGTGACATTGTCAGACAAGATGTTCTGGTTGGTCTTCTCGTCAGAACTTTTTGTGTTATTGTTGTGGAACCCTGCCCAGCCATGGTTCTCAGCCTAGCTATGCTTGATGATACTGAGCTTTAAAACAGTGATTGATCAAGCCTACACATAGTGTAGAAGAACAGTAAAAAATATCGAAATTACTCCAGTGGCAAGGACATTTTAGGATGTCTAGTCTTCTAATCTGATTCTTTAGCACTAAAACTCAAGGCTTTATCGAGGCCCTGACTTCAACTTTTCTAACCTTGTGGAGTTCTCGGCAGCAACAACATCCGGTCTTGCACCACTGAAAGATTTCTACATCTAGAAAAAATGACCGAGTCTTGCACCACTACTTTTCTACATCTAGGAAAATGACTGACTTAGAAGGTAAAACAATTTACAAGGTGAACTACAAGTTCTTACCCTTCCCACTCCCCCAAAGTCAACCTGAAAGTGTTCTTAGGGCGCAGTCATCCGGCGGCGTATACTAGCATTGGATTTAGTCTTCCCTATTATTGCTGTGGACACAGTTTGCTTTTTCTTTAAGCATTCAAACATCCTTACCTTTTTCCCAGTTTGTGTTGTTTTTTGCTGTCTTTTTAATCAATAAAGGTTCGTTATACGAAATATTTTAAAAAGCCCTATTCTTTGTACCACAGATTAAAGCGTTAAGGCCATGATTCTTTACTGAAACTTGTTTTTTGCTTCTTGGATGTTGTGTTATTTACCTGTGTGGGAAATTTGCCTTGATTTTTCCTAGTTGATAATCTAGATTCTCAAAACAAAGTTAAACCAAGAAAAGAAATCTAGTTAAATGCTACTTTCCTTCTTAAGGCTTTATCAAAGACATTAATCTGCCTTCCATGTTCAGTACCTATTTTCATTCAATTGTAGGATAACCAAATATGGATGCAAGTAAGATTTGTTATTACAATTGTTTTTGTAATAAGGACCCTTATAGGTTATTTATCATTTGATTCTCTTCTTTTGATTAAAATGTGTCTTTTATAATGTTTATTTCTGATGGTTTGTAGTTTGTTTTTCGAACACCTCTGATAGGCTGGGGAGTTTCCTTGTAAACACTGATTATGCTCCTGTTTGTGTTTCAGAGGGATGACTGGGCCTGTTTGTGACTGCCATGGCATCTGTCTACGGGCCTGGAGATGTTGTGTTTAAGGAATTTTGTCCTTTGTATTCCATTCTCAATGCCATCCCTTCAAAGATCCAGAAAGGCTTTCGATCTGTTCTGGTCTACTTAACAGCCATTGATGCCAATGGGGACTATATTGCTATTGGCAGCAGCATTGGGATGCTGTATCTGCACTGCAGACAAACCAATCACATGAAAAAATACAACTTGGAGGTAAGCATATCAAATGTTTCCAAGCTTTAAGAACAGGTTTGACTTGCATGATTTCTTTTTTAGAAAGTTCTGCATGTAGTGAAATTATCTATAGTTCACCCATCGTCTCCTAATTAATCACTCAAGTACAGCTGCATGATGAACAATTACATTATTAATCGTACTGTGTGTTTGTCGCTTATCCCAATTTTAAAAAGAATATGGTCAGCAGTTGAAGATGTTATGTATTCCTAATGCTCTTGGTCAAAACCAACATCACCAGAGCCCTTCCAGGACTGTAGTAAACACTTAAATGTATCATTTTGTACCCACACCAAACCCAGCCCTAATTTATGTACAATCCCCAAACTCTGAAATCATTGAATTACTCAAATAATATAATCCCTGCAGCTTTTGTTTTAGTGTGGTTCAACATTATTATCTCCTTAACCCAAGGCACCTTTTCGTATGGACTAGAATTATAAATTGCAGTACTACTGTTAGGAGTACTGAGACCCGACTCAAGTAGGTTTAAGAGCAGCAAACTGCTCATAAGCCACCATTTTCACAGTAAACCAATCAACAGCACCTGGATCATCAAATCCTTTAGATCTGTACCACTCTGGCACTCTCTATGTTGGTAAGGATCCACTATACATGTAAAGTGACGTTATCTAATGAATTCCAGTCCAGTTGTATTTGGCTGGCATTAGTCTTAATTGATCACCTGAAAATAATTTGGTCCTCCCAGGTTTGGCCTTCAGTATGGGGCAATGTAAAGGGTTATCAATATGGATACCTCCAAATCTGTCCCTCTTCCTGTGCGCTTGACTACGCATGACAAAAAAATAATTTCCACAATATATTCACTCTGATGACTCCTGTACCATGACCTAGTTTGTCTTCCTTCCTTGTGTACAATATTAATATCTGGATTAAACAATATTGGCTCATGTCTCTTTTGTTGAGTGTGAGTAGCTTACACTTGTTTTTATCTTTTGCTTTTATCATGGCCTCATGTGCTTGTGTGTTCTGGATTCCTTGGTTACATATTCCTAACTGACTCTTATCAGTTGGTCTCTATTGGCTGTGGTGTCTGCCCATATTTGTGGGTGCCCTTCTATCTGGACATTAAACTGTGCTTAATGAGGCATTGCCAAGAAGGGTGTGGAGTAGGACATGCCTTGCTTGACCTCAGTCCCAGCCTTCCCTCTTTCATCTCAAAACTACAGCCGAAGTATAGCAAGATCTTGAAATACAGGACCTGGATATCCGGGTGATTCAATTGCTGTGGAACAAAGCCTGACTGAAGCTTTAAGAGTACATGGTGGCAAAGGATTAAGGCTGCTGGTTGAAAATGTGAGGCCGTACATGTGGAAGCCAAGATAGTGCACATGAGAGAAGCTGTGGTGTCGCATGAGCAGAATATGTTATTGGTGGAGTGCTGTACGAGGTCCAGAGCAGCTGATTCCTTCATTGGAGAAGCTGCAGGGCCCTGCGGTTCAGCTGCACCAGTGAGAAAGTGGGAGGTGGCCAGCCTGACCTCTAAATCGAGGTAACATGGGCAGGTGAGTGAATAATTGGCTCAAAGGTGAGGTGCTTTACCCAATTGATGGCGGTGGGACTTGCCGAGGTTAGTAAACTGGCTTGGTCAGTAAAATATTGCAGAGGAACACACAACAGGGACCAGATCTTCTCTAGAGGCCTGTGATTGTTGATCAAGCCCTTGGAAGGCTAAAACCTTACCTGCGCCACTACGGACCCTGCCTTGGTGGCACCAAGCTCTCTCATCGATGCAGCTTCTGCTGTGGTGCCACTGAGCATCTATGCGGGCTGAGGACGTACTAGTGCCATCAACTGGCTCCATACTGGAAATCCTTGTTTCCTGCATACCAGCTTTTAGCATACCCATATGCAGGAAAATGTATTAATTATGACAGCAAAAAACTATTTTACCCTACTGTTTTTTCCCCAATCCAAGATAGATGTCCCCTTTTGTTATAAGCTCATGTCCTGTTCTGCACTTTACAAGGAGCTCCATTGTGAAGCCTATTTGCAACGCTGCAGTGTGACTAAAGAAGATCACCACAGAACAGAGGGAGCAGCTGTAGAACCTGTTGAGTAACGGGGAAGTGATTAAGGAGATTAGGAAGTTAAATATCCACGGCCCCTGGGCCTTATGGGTCTCCATGGATTTTTACATATCGCACTACGCACAACTATTTGCCCTCCTATCACGATTTCTAATAGTTTTATAAACCGACAGCAGTAAAAATAATTATGTCTGAAGCTAGTGGATCTGTCCTCATAAAGCCTGGAAAAAATGTTGAGGAACCTTATTGATATCCCTGCTTAAGTACATGTGAAGCTTTTTACTACGCTCTTAGCTTTAAGATTACAAGGACTAATGCCAAAACTGGTTCAAGCTGACCAAGTTAGGTCATTGCCAGACCTATTGCCTTCTTATTAGTCTTGTTAATTCACTTTGCAAATCAGAGTAAGAGGGAGACTGTGCTTCTATGCCTACCTCAATTCAAAATCATTCAATAGGATAGAGTGGAGGTTTATTTAGGATTACAATTTTGCAAAGGGATTTGGTTCCAGCTTTTTTAAATGGATTATGGCAAGTTATGGCATCTATGGAACATGATTGAGGTTAAATGGGAGGGATTAGCAAATGTATATATTCAAAGGGCACCAAACAAGGTGCTTCTCATTAGTTTCATCTAGAGCCTCTGGCTCTGAACGGGAGAATGACAGAAAATTTGCAAACTGTTAAAGTTGGGTAGATGTGCCTTGCCCCTTTTATAGAATCCATTTACCAATTTAGGGAAGTGACTGACTTTCAGATAAATATGACAAAATCAGTGGCCCTGAACCTCTCGATGTCAGCTGCAAATCTAACTTCACTGCAGTCTCATCTATGTCCGGCATCCAACGCCTCAAACACTGCTTACACAAAATCTAGATATGGATGTCCAGGTCCTACCAGAAGCTCAGCACCAACAAAAGACAAAATTCCTATTATTTGCCAAGATCATCAACCAAGATACAGTACTAACCTGGCTCAGTGACATGATCCTTGCTGGTTTTGAACCCTAGCTTACGGAATTCCAGTCACCATGACTCGCCCTGGACACCAACCTCGCTCTCTCTCCCATGGCACAATTGTTAAACAACAAAGACAGCCTAGTTTTATCTCTCTCTCTCTTCTAAAGAAGTCCGACCTCTTCTTCCAGAAAAAGACCTCAGAACTTCTGTTCAAGTAACTGTACTCTTGCATCTGGGTGATGATAATTCACTACTCCATAACCTACCTGATTCCACTCTGGCACCCCTTGAAGGCACCCAACACATCGCAGGATATTTAATCCAGAGCCTGAAGAAATGCGATCACACCCGCACGCACCATGATGGAAATCCGTTGGCTCCCCTTGCCAACCTGCACTATTTTAAAAACAAGTTGCATCATGTAACAAAGCCATCACACCCAGCACCCATGTTCATAGGGCAGACAAGTTTACCATCTCTGGTTGTTCTTGGCCCACTCGCAGCCAGGACACCATCGGAGCACAGACTAAGAAATATAAAACGGAAATAAAAACAAGACAACAGGCCCTTTCCATCTATGTACCCAGGATCTGGAGCAACATCCTGGATCCATCAGGACCTCCCCAACGCTGCTCCAATTTAGTAAAGAGTTAAACTCGCCTCTTTAAAGAACACATTGTCACAATGCATTAACCATGCACTACTCTGCTTCCTTTACTATTACTCGCTGACGATAAGCTTGCCTTTGACCAAGTACAGTGTTCTATACTGCCATTTGGCTAGGTTTGCGCTATAGAAATATCGTATACATATACATTTATGTTTCTGTTATGTTGATGGCCCTCTATCTCCGGTAAATTCCCATGGTATAACTGACAGATGAGGTCTGATTTGTATGGAGCGAATTATCTGCAAATGTTCATGCTTCCAAAAATAATATTTCTCTTACAAGCTCTGTTTATGTTTTTACAGCAAAAATGTATTTATACGATGCAACATATTAGTTCCAGTTTCATAGGAAGGGGCAGAAAAATGAGAATAGAAGCCGGACAGGCCACTAAACATATAGATGAGGGAATGGGGAAGAGGTGAGCATCCCTGACTTTGTGCCCCACTCTCAGTCTGCATCTTAGCTATTTGTTGGGCTCTTCTAGGACAGTAACATAACTTCAATGGTTCTTTTTTGATCCTACTAATGTGGAAGGTCGCTCTGAGAGGTACCTTGATTATCCCGTGGGATAGGATGCTCATTCTATTCTATTGGTCTTGCTGTTTACCAAGAGTACTTTTAAACTGTGGGAAACTACAAGAATAAAGTAAGAATTCGTCAGCTTCACCTCACTTTAATTAGCTTTATTTGGGAACAGTGCCTTTAGCTGGGACTAGCTAGGAAGGCCTTCCTTCAGTTGCATCTGGCTCCCTGTGCAAAGGTTAGCAATATTTTTTAAGGAGTCTGGCACAAGAAGATGGCAGATGCCTATGTGTAGAGCTTCCACTCGCCACCTCTCAAGCATTCAAATCTGCGCCAACACCGTCTCACCCATCGGTAAAGCAAGTTGACCCCAGATATTACAGAGGCTGGTGGAAACTCCTGGCAGATCCAACATGCTGACCAAAGGTGCAGCAACGCAGAGTAGAGCGTGGTGTGCACCACTAGAATGTCAAAATGACTGTGCACACAGTCTGATGCAGAGACCGGAGTGCAGTGCTGAAGAGAAAGTGACAGATGTCTGCCCGCTTGTGGGATCAGCATTATCGGGGAGGGTAGTGGTCAGAGGAGATCTGCAGTGTTGCAGTGCGCCCATTGCTGGGTGTCTTCTCCTAAATAACCATATGGCATCCAAGATGCAGAACCTTCCTGATCTCTCTATGCAGAGAGCTATTATTGTGAACCTAGCGAGTGGAACAGCCTGGCTGAGAGTAAGGCATCTGGAGGGAAGGTCCCTGTGGCAAGTTTCTCCAGGGCCACTATCGTAAAAAGATGAGCTGAGCTGCCTTGGCGCTTCACTACCTTCATTGGATATTAAGCCCTGCTGGTACTGGGCTGCCCCAAACCTGCATGATCGATTGCTTTGCTCCTCCAGAACTCGTATAAGTCGACCCCGAAGTGACAGGACCTTTTATTAGGCCTGGATGCTGGAAAAAGGCATTAGTTGGTGGTAGAACATAACCAGGAGACTCCTACCTCTCAATATCCTTGTAACTCCTCTGAAGGGAGGGGGAGGGGATGGAGAACCAGGCCAAAACCCTTACAACCCCTAGCCCCCATATTTATAAGCACTTCCACCTGTGCCTGCTTCGATGTCCAGCTATCAGGGTTCTGTGGCTGAGTATTAGATGTGTTCCCAGGAGCTGTGAAGTAGGGGACTTTAAGTCAAGTTCTTCAGATAGCAGCGACTGAAGTAGTCGCCCCTGACAACCCTTGCAATGACTAGTGGTAAGAATAAGATAGAAGGGAATGTAAAAAAAATGCTCCAGGAGGGAGTTTTAAAAAACCCTACTACGGGGAAAAATACCACTTTTGGCAACACAGAAGGTGATATACCAGAGGATTGTTGGGAAACATCCCATAGCTTGGAAAGTATTATCACCAAGAGTTTTCGGATCCATGTGTTAAACAAACTCAAAGACAAGATAAGCTTACAGCATGATTTAAATGAGGTTTGCAAAGATGTATCTGACCAGGGCGACAGGTAAGCATTCTAGAGGAGACTATGTATGAGCAGCTGAATGACTTCAAGCAACTTCATACCCCAAACCTGCTGCTAGAAGAGCAATAGATAGGGCTGACAATGCTCATAGGACACCCCCATGATATCAACAAGAATTTCGCGCCAGAATTCCTAGTGAGCGTCCACTTCACCTGAGGTTAGGATTATATTATCAACAAAGCTCATCTGGAGGTGGTGAGGAGGAGTCTGATCTCTTTTAATGGAGGGGGGCACTCCAGTTATTTCAGGAGTTTTTGATGTTAACACTGACAGATGAAAAGCCTTCAGACCCCTTACTGATCACCTATGAGACAAGGGCATCAGGTGTAAGTTGGGCCTTCCCTTTAGAATCAAGTTCAGTTTGGAGGGGAGACAGAGGGCTTGCTGCTTCCCGGAGCAGGTTTAGTCTGGGGTTGCCTCTGCAGAAAGGAGTTAAGTCTGCCTTTGACCAAGACTGACCCTGCCGATCCCTGCATGAGAAATGGAAAAGAGGCAGGTGACCATTTGCTCAGACTCTGAGAAAACTATAGCTAGCAAGATGGAGGTCAATCTACACTTTTGGGTAGTCAGCGGTTATGCTGAGACCTTGACACAAGTTTAAATCTACCAAAGAATGAGATTTAAGAGAATAGCTAGACTTGAAGGACAGTGGAGGAGAGTATTGCATGACGACTGTCCACTGAAGGGAGGTGCCAATAAAGTGTGCTGGGTGTACCAGACAGGAACGGGATCCACTTGAAATTAATTGGGACAGATATGTTAGCCCCTGTATGACCTTCTACTCAGTTCCTTCACACAACAAGGAAGATCGTGTCATGAACGCACTTTTACACTCACTGATTTTGCCTGAGGGACAGGAGGTCATCCAGGTTGGAGTTTAAGTCATCACTTATAATGTTATGGGTCTAAATAATCCGATCAGGCGACCTAGCTTCTTGCAGGATCTAGCCACCCTAAAGGTAGACTTATTCTTTCTGCAGGAGATGCATCTCCTATAGGTGGACCATTTAAGAATTTGGTCTAGCCTTTTACCATACCAGCTCATGTTGTCATCCTCAAGGAGAATACCTGAGGCGGTGGTGCTGATTGGCCCAGGCCACCCTTTTATGGAGGCATCCAGCAAAAATGATGTAGAAGACGATTGAGTAGTGAGCAATGGCAACCTCAATGGTTCCCCTCTTAGCTTTACCATAGTTCCCCAGCCAGGGGCAAGAGACCTTTCTGAGCAGGCATCACTAGAGATAACTGATTTTGCCTAAGGACCGTTAATTGCTGGAGGTGACTTTAATATGGTTAAGTGTAAACAACTAGACAAATACCATCAAAGACTGGATAGGCACTGGCTATATGTACATGACCTCAACGACTTTACAGCCATAATATATAAATCCTTTTCCCCCCATCTGGCCACCTCATTGACTGAATTGTTTAATGGGTTTAGAGGTTCTACAGGCAGGACACTCTACATGGAGGAAGCCACAGTTTCCTTATTTCTCAAGCCTAACCAGAACTCTGCTTTGTGCATGTCATACCATCCCACATTGCTGCTTAACTTAGAAGCCAATATCTTTGAGGCTTCTGGCAAACTGGTTGGACGTGCTGATACCTTCAATGATAACTGCGGACCAAGCTGGATTTCTAAAGGGCCCCAAATGTAGTACTACACAAAAGGCTCCACATCTTATGATTTTAGTCTACAGCTCTGGACGGTTTTTCAAGATCATTTGACATGCATTCCATTAACTCCATAGAGAACATTAAAAAGGAGATTGCCCATTCCCAGGCAGACAGATTTCACTGTCTACAAATACTGTAGTGGGTGCTACTATTCGTGATTAAAAAGGGAGTAAATATAGCAGTCTTCCCTTTTTAAGGTTCTGTGCATTATTGTCCACAAGGCTAGTATCCAAACTGTGGGCCTGATGTAAAGCTTGACGGGCTTGCCACTCCGTCACAAATGTGATGGATATCCTGTCCATCATATTACAAGTGTATTATATCCAGTGACACTTGAAAAACAGCAGACTGGATATCCTTAACGTTTGTGATGGAGTAACCTGTCCACCAAAGTGTAAATTGGGCCCTCTGTCACTTTCTTTATTCATTACTAACACTAAGGACATTTCTGGTTCAAACCCAATGGGAGGAGGAGGAGGTGGGCATTGCCCTAGATATGAAGCAATGAGAAGAGGTTTATCAGAGAGTAAACCACTATGCTAGGCATGCACAGTGGAAGGAAACAACCTCTAAGATATTATGTAGATGGCACTATGCACTTGTTGTGGTGGATGCGGTGTAACTGAAAAAGCACAATCTCAAATATGTGGAGCTTCCCAAGACTCTGCATTTTGGCGTGGAATCCTAGCAGAAATGAAACAAAGATTTGGAGAGATGATCTGAGGTCATTTTACTGGGACCCCTATGAAGGGAAACATTTAACCTAAATTCAATGTGAGGGAAGACTCTGTCCTGTCTCTTATTAGCCCCCAAGCAGACAATCTTGCTGTTGCCTGGGAGGGGCCAGGTGCAGATTGATCTCTGGTTACAGAGATTGTATCCACTGCTGAGTCACCAGAAATCGGCATAATGCACCTTCATACATGGAGCGGGAATTTTGTCAGACATGGAATACAGTGTTCTTCTGTCTCAAAAAGGACTGAAGGGGGCTGAAATGCCTGGACGGAACTTCAGAAACGGACCAAGCCTGAAACTGGTGTTGAAACATTAAAAGCCTCTGTGCTGGGGGAATAAGGAGGGGATTGACTTCGCACAGGAGGAGGGGAGGAGGAAGAATGTTGAGGAACGGATAGGTTGAGGGATGGGTGTGGTGTAAGCAACGCATGTTACTGGAAATGCCTGTCTTATGTTTTATTTATGCTTTAAAACTCAAAATTATTAGGCTGTAAAGGGACCAATCAAGTCCTTTGAATAGTCCAAACAGGATTGTAGTCCAAATGAATGGGAGAGATTTAGATATTCACTGACCTGGCACAGTGGGCACAACCCCTCGATTAACCCAGGTGCTATTGGGATCTTTTGACATTTGAGAAATTGTTACAGACTGTATTTCACGAGAAACATCTGATCTCTAACGTTATTAGCAGACAGAAAGCCTTGTGAGTGCCATTTTCTGCAGACTAGGGATGAAGAACTGGTGAAGTGCTTCCATGAACAACAATGGAGAGGGCTACTGCAGAATGCCCATAAAGGGAATTACACATGCACCTGAGAGGAAGTGGGGGACAAAATATTACTTAGGTGGAATTTCCATCTTGTGTGTCTGTATACTATTGACCAAAGTGGGCCACAAGTGTGTTGGGAAGGGTGTGATTAGAAAGGGATAATAATATATCTTGTGTTTGTATTGAGGAGGTTCTGAGAGGAGTCACTAGAGCAATGTGGGCAGTTATAATCCTTCAGACACCTTCTGTCTTAGAAGGTGCAATATTGAGTTGAATGACCCTAATAACCATGTATTACTGTGATGCATTCAAAGGCCAAACAGGTTCTTCTAGAAAGCTGGGGGACACCAAAAGGTCCAACCATGCAAGGATGGTATTAAAGTTTATCTCGGTCATGGAAAAAAACGGTGTGATTTTTAAGAAACGAGGCGTACCTTTAGGAGGCTATGGTGCTGCCTTCAGGAAAAAAATTCACATGATTCAAGAGAACATGCAGAAGGATATTAAGAGCACTGAAGATTTTACCTATTTGAATGCTCTCTTATTGACGCTTGTAAGATGTTTGGATGGCTATTTTTTTACCTGAAGGAATACTGTGCTAGCACCAGATGAGGCAGTGTATGCTCGAGTCTGTTTTACTCATTGTGAGACTCTGAACCCAGTAAGGGTCTGAGGGGTGCTGTCTGGGACGAGGGTAATCAACAGGGTTTCGTTTTGCTTTATTATCATTGTTTTATATTTGGAATAACATCAATACAAAATGTATTGAATCATATTACCTTGGCCTTTTCTTATCATTAGAGTTTCTTGTATGTCCTACATCTAAACACAACAAACAGAAACTCATGTCAGTATTCAAATGGTACCCAGATAAACTTAAAAATGATCTCAATACTTAACCACAATCTCAAATGCCTGCTGTACTGCTGTTGGTAGTTAAGTGTCCTAAACCTCCTAAAGATCAACCACCAAAATTGCTTAAGATAGCACCTTAGCACAATAATTTATGACCTATCAAAATGAGCCCTGTCTGCTTGAAACCACTCCAAATGGTGTGGTGCTCCTCCTCACCTCACATGCAACGTATAAGAGCATTACTTATGTCCTTGTCTCGCAATCCCCCCTTAAAGCCTGTACTTTCTTCAATGTAGAGTGCCATTGCTAAAAGGCACTTTACCTCCAGCCACCTTTATACTCTTTGGGAGCATAGAGTTGATTTGCTTACCATTTAAGCTGGAATGTGGCTCAGTCAGTCTAAATAATCATTAATTAGTTAATTAAAACCATAAAAGTTACATACAATGCAATAAAACAATTTACATATGAGGTTAAAAGCCAAAGTAGCAGTACATCAAAAACAGAATTCGTATCACTATTTAAAAAAACAAACAAACACAATAACGGTTAAAATACATTTTTAGATACAAAGTCATTAGGAATATATTTAAAAAGGCATAACAATGGCACTGTAGGGTAGAAAAACATCAACCAATAACCACAGTTGCCTGTAATAGGCAATATACCAGTCACCCCCTTCTTTTTCTAATCCTTACTGAATTCATTAAAAACCTTGCCACATTAAGGTAGACCTATTCATTGGGTAGCATTTGTAAGAAAATTACGACGGGTCTGGCTTGAGTAAATTGCTTCCATCTGAACAGTGAAAGAATGAATTGCCTGGTGGGAACGCAAACACATTCAGAGAACAGGACAACATGTATAGTGTCCTGGTCTCAAAAGTTATTGTAGCTACATGGAGATAAATTGTCAACTTTATTTCAGCCTACAAGATCCGCTAGAAGCCAATGCAGTTGGTTCAACCTAATACGAGTCAGCATAAAACACTTTTGGGGGATTTGTGTTGAAGGTGAAATTGGGTTCGGTAAGCCCATAAGTAGAAATGATAACATATACATGGACCGGGGGCTTAACTAGTTCCCTGCACTCCTAGAAGCCTGATCTCTGGCACCGTTTTTTTTTTACCCAGGTAAAGTCACTTTTTCTTGTGCTTTCACGGTGGTCATATAATTCTGGGTGACCCAATTCCCAACAGGTACATCTGATATAGTTCTACCATGAGGTCAGTTTAGCTTCATCCAAAAGCATGTAATTCCCCAGAATTAACCTATTTAGCTCCCACTGAGGATTAATCCAGATTGAAATCCATTTTAACAAGGGACTGATTAATAACTGATCGGTGATATAACCCACAACTAACACCTGTTGGATCACAAAAGAAGCAGTGAATTGGGGCACTGCCAAAAGGCGTCTCAGATATTCTCAATGGCTTGGAGATAAGGGGCTTTTTTATAGCCCCAGATATCACACCCACATGAGACCCGAGAGATACATTTCAATTGGTACATTTGGATAAGAGCAATAATGTGGCCTAGTCATTCACCATGCAGGTCCTCTGCATCTGAAGCTTTACCAATTAATTTGCAACACCCCTGCTTTTATTCCGTAACAAACCCTCTTCAAATTACAATTTAAGGAAACAATGAATATAACATCCCATTTTTCACCTAGAGTTTCTTTTCACATGCATGACAGCAGTGACCTCATTCATTGCTTATGGTTGGAACAACAGTGAAACATCTCTCAAAATCAGAAACATGATGTGTAATCAGAGGAGTTCCAAGGCACACCTGAAGCTGAGGTTCATTCAGTTGGTTCATAGGTGAAATACCTGAAAAAGCATCTATCTATCTATCTATCTATCTATCTATCTATCTATCTATCGAGAACGAACTGAGTATTATATAATTACAGGAGTTAGTATTGTGATGAAACCTATTTTTGTAAGTATTGTGATACATGGTCAAACACGTTAGCAAAATATAGCATTAGTGTTCAAAGAAGTATGTATTGTTCTGTTTTCCCTGTGTGCCTGCTTTGTAGTGACAGCAATGCACAATTGTTTTTTTTGCCTTACTAGGGAAAAACTGAATCAATAACTGTTGCAAAACTTTTGAGCTGCTTTGATGACCTTGTTGCCGTTGGTACGGCTTCTGGACGGGTTGCCATTTTTCAGCTGGTCTCTTCGTTGCCTGGAAGAAATAAACAGGTAAATCATTATAATTTTTTTCCTCAAGGTTCACCTTGCTTGTACTTTCCCCCACCAGCTCCCTAGTTTAAGAAATGTTTTCCTTCTGCTTGAGGCAGAGTATCACCTTGCAGTATGTGAATTTATGATTTCCCATGTCCACAAGGTCCAGCTTCTAGATGTAGAAATGTTCGAAAGAAGAAACTGTGACTCAATAGAAGTGAAGAAGAGAGTAGTCTGGGTTGCACTTGCTCACCAGGAAGCAAAGCAGCTGTTCTATAAGAGCAAGTAATTCTTCAGCACCATTTGTCAAAAAATAAATTTCACTGCATTTCTTTAGGTATCATCCACCAGGATAAAACAAACATGGAGAGTATGTAAGAGAACAAAGGCACCTACAAAAGCGTTGTTACTTTTGCAGCCCCTGTGTGAAAAATAAAAATTGATGTTCATTTAACAGGCCCAAAAAGATAGCAGTTTGTATTAGCCTTCCTCTGTTCTCCTTGAATTACGTAGCTTTAATCTCTTTACTTTTGTTTTGCTGTCTGAGCTAGTAGGCACAGGTTATTGTTCTAGTCCATAACTTGTGTTTTCATTTAATTGTATTTGGTTGTTTTTAGCAACTACAAGCTGCAGAGGCTACTACAGAGTGTTTTGTGGAAAAGAAATGTTGTAATAGTGAAGCAACAGTGGTTTTATGCTGGTTCTCAAGTGTTTCTTTCTGAAGGGTACAAAAAAGTTAAGGATGGACTGCGTGAATGCAAATCGGTCTTGACCCTGCTCTAAGAGGAACAGTTCAGCCCAGACTGCCAGGCCAGGTCCTCTCTGAACCGGAGCACAAGCAATCCAAGACCAGTTTCACCCTCATTGGGGCTCATCAGTCTGGTGCTGCTTTGTTTCAGTAGCACTGTGAGCAAGGGGGCATACCTGTCACACTGAAGTATACAAAAAAGTGATAGAAAGAATGCTTGAATTAATCTCAACCATTGTTAATTACTTTGGGCCTCATCCCAGTCCACCATTGTTTTACACACCATGCCACCTTAGTTTGGACCCAGCCATATGAAAATAGGAACAGTGTAGCCTGTGCTCACTGTGCCATAGGATTCCAGCTACACTATTCTGATGAGTCCCAAGCAAGGCGAAACCGGTTTGGGGTTGCTTGCGGTCCCTTCTGGAGGGGACCTCGCCTAGAATCTCAGGACAGACTGTTCCCATGAGGAACAGAGTCTGTATTGTTTTGCATAAAGCAAGCTTTTGTCTAATTCAAGCATTTCATCCATCACCTTGTTGTTGTTGTTCCAGTTGACAGTGTAAGTGTGACCGGTATGCCCATGCTTGGGTCCCATGCCCACTGTGCCATAGGACTCAAGCTAAATCCTACTGACTAGCCCCGAGCAGAATGAAACTGGTCTGGATTTGCCTGTGGTCCCTTCTGGAGGGGGCCTCAATTAGCAGTTCAGGACAGACTGTTCCTATAAGGAGCAAGGTCAGTACTGATTTGCAAAAGGTGAGTCTTTGTCTGTCAATCAATCAATCAGGGGAATTGTAAGCGCGCTACTCACCTATGAGGACCTTAAGGTGCTGAAGGTGGGTGCGGGGGGAGTTGTCCATAGATCAGTGTAGCCAAAGAGCCAGGTCTTGAGGGTCTTCTTGAAGGTGTTCAGGGAGGGGGCTCGTCTGATGTCTGCCGGTAGCTTGTTCCAGGTCTTGGCTGCAATGTGGGGGAAGGATCTCCCGCCTTCTCTGGCTCTGTGGATGCGCGGGGTTTCGCCCAGTGCAAGGTTAGAGGATCGGAGGTTTCTTTCGGGTACGTGGAAGTTGATTCTGACTTTGAGGTATTTGGGTCCGTTGTTGTGTAGGCATTGTCTGTAGTGGCATAGTAGATGAAAAAGGATGGATTGGACTGTGGCCCTAGCAATTGCTAGTGGCTAAGATTAATTCAAGTATTCCGTCCATCACCTTGTTGTTGTTGCAGTCCTTTAGGGTTGGCTAAGGTTACAGTGTCTAAGTGTATGAGTGTAGGTGTTAGGGGAGAGACCAGTATTATTTTTTTCCCCTGCTCAAATAGGTTCCTATCAATCTCTTTCAACTCTTTTGGCACTGGTAAATCAAGGCTTGGAGCCAAGTAGGGCGAAATTCTCATCTACAAGACCTCTGTCTTAGGCCTTAATTCCAGGCATAAGGCTAATCCTTTTTCATGCACAAGTCAGAGTTTGCACCCCAGGTTTATTCCACGTTGAGTAAAAATTCCTGACTCAATGATATTTGCCTCCATTTTCCCCCCAGGTTTTACTGACCGAAAACAGCAGAAATGTATGGGTCGTACACTGTGGAATGAGGGAAAATCTTAGCAATTTGCACATTATCTCCCATTCTGAGGTCCAACACTCCGAATGTTATGCATTTTGTGGACTCAGTAATTAGTATGCCCAATTGGTATTCATCAGGTGCACAATTTTCCCCCAGAAAAGCACATTACCTCATGGAAACAGATCTTGAGTTTTCTTTTGTCAGTGAGCTTTCGCGCTTTCTAATTAATATGATTCACTCATGGTAACCATTAGAATTCTCCATGGATGATGTATGTGGTTTTTATGAGGATACTTGCTGAGATTACCATCCACGGAAGGCTGAATTTTATTCATCGATTTAAGATAAAATAATCCTTTAACAGGTCTAAATCATCAGCTGATGATTTCTGACAACATTTGGTTTGAAGGCCAACGAAGAGGGTACTTCAAGTTTTGTGGAGGGCTCTGTGATCTGGATGACTGAAGTTTTCAAATTGATTGGAAGGAATAAGATTTTAGGAAAGTCTTAAGGCAAGCTTGGCACTGGCCCAGATGCGAATAAAACACAAGTAAGTAACCACTATAAGTGGTCCTTAGCTGTGATGTTGTGGCAGACAGAATTAGTACAGCAGGGGGATGGTTACATTATAAGTGTGATCAATTGATCACCTTATTCTGCCCAGTAAATTGGGAAATCAAGTCTAAGCCGAAAGTTGGCCCCCACCCCCTTAGGTAAACATGGGGAGTCTTTGACTGACTTGCAGTGCTCTGCTGGTCCCTGAGGTGTTTTGACACCTCTCTGTATACATGAGCATTCAGATATGGTGACTGACTACCAATTTCTTACCTGAGTGTCTGGGGACTCCGGTGATGTTCAAAGAGACATTGAGGTCCCTGAGGTGTTTTGACACCTCTCTGTATACATGAGCATTCAGATATGGTGACTGACTACCAATTTCTTACCTGGAGTGTCTGGGGACTCCGGTGACGTTCAAAGAGACATTGAGTACTCCCATACCTGAAACACCACAAAGTTGCAGTTGCATGTATACAGGAGAAACAACTCACTGATTCGGAAGCACATAAGCTCTCAAGGAAATGGAGAGGACAGATGAACTCGGCCAATTTGGCTACACCCGAAGAGTGTCCGTATGGATATCCCCAGGGGTCCCCATTAAAAACCAATACTCAGAAGTGAATATCTAAGGACAATATGTACTGTTTGGGGGCTGAATGTCGTGGAGCTCTGCATACTTAACACCTATGCACCCAAAACTGACAATGCAAGCTACTACTATAAAATGCAGGCCCTCCTGACAGAGTAGGTGGGGAAGCCTATGCACTAGGCTGGTGAATTGAGTTGTGTACTGGGCGATAAGCTGGATAGAACACCACCTAGACAGCATACTAAGCTGAACATGATGGCCTCCCTGACTGAAGTTATGGCTAATGCAGGTTTTGTAGCTGTAGGGAGGGCCATGCACCCAAACTCTAGGAAGTATTCCTGCTTCTCTTCTACACATGGCACATATAGCTATCTTGACCGCATTCTAGTTTCTGGGATGGACATGCACAAAATAGTGTCTACTAAATATTTAGGTGGATTTTTATCAGATCATGTCCCATGGCTTGGAAACTGTACTTGGAGGGGGGGAGGAGTGGTCCTCCGCTGACTTGGAGACTGCTGTCTGACATTATGACAGATGAGTTGTCGGACGGATTTATTTGAGGCATTTGATAAATACATGATCGACAATTGTGCTTCCACGGGCCTAAGGGTAAATGAGTGGGAGGTGCTGAAGTAAGCGGTAAGGTAACTGAGAGGGAAGGCTGGCTTCTGCTCAGCGAGGGCAGGGGTTATCTACAGCTGCCAAAGAGGAGTTGCTGAACATCCGGCGCCGTGAGGGAGTCATATAGGACAGATTGGATAAATATATGCTCAAAACTCAGCAACAAGGACTGCACTGCGTGGGGGACAAACCCAGCTGGCTGCTTGCTTGGGTATTGCGGAGGGAGGTGGAGGAATCACGAGTGTTTTGCCTGCAGCACACAGATGGTACACCTGCACTCACACAGGCGGCTGTAAGTGATGTATGTACTGACCATCTGCAAGAGGTGTATAGAGAGGTCCCCATTGACGCACCTGATACTATCCACAGATTTGTGGCAGTCATGGGATCCCTGGGGCCCGACAACATGCATAGGGGTGCCTGAGGTTGATCTCACCCTGGAAGAAATTCAGAGGCCCTGCTTGCACTTTCCAAGGGCAAGACAAAGGAAGGGAATAGCTTCCCTGTGGAATTTTATCAAGCTTTTTTACCTCAACTTTAGGAAAGGTGCTCAAGGAGGCACGGTGGGTAGGATCTCTCCCGCCAACTATACGAGTGGGTGTGATCTGTGTGATTAATACTGACACTAAAGATCTCTGTAGAGTGTTGGCTTGTATATTGCAATTGACGATGCAACACCTGGTATGTGAGGACCAGTGCAGGTTCATCCTGGGCCGTTGCACAGGCATGAACTTAAGGAGGCTTACTCATGTCTTACACTCGGTCTTGGATTGTAAGGACGAACTCGCCCTGGCTGAGATTGATCTGGAGAAGGCATTTGACACCCTGGATTCGGCCTCCTTTATGAAAGTCCTTAGAAGGGATTTGGCCTAGAACTTTGTGGCTAGGTTCCAGTGTTCAATACTGGTGCGAGTGCGTACGGGTGGTGCGATATTGGACGACTGGTCTATGTGTCCTTTGTCTGCTCTCCTGTTTTCACTAGCACTGGAGCGCATGGATCTTCACTAGCCTTTGCAGGAGGGTGCTGTCTGCATGTAATGTTTACTTTATTTAGGCAGATGGGAAGTTCTTCAATGTTGCGAAAGAAACAGAGGTGTTCAACTTCTTGCCTGATTCTGCACTAAGTGAGAAGGTATGACACCACTGGACACCGTTCTTTATCTGAGCATGCTCCTGTTAAGCAGTATAGACTTGATGCCTTTAGGGGCACTCCTCCTTCATGTGCTTCACCCTGATGGGAGTGTGAAACGCAGGTTGCTGCGGAGACGTTCGGAGAGTAAATCTGATCGTGTTTAGATTGGGGTTGCCACAAAGTGGGGGCGATTCGTTATTGCAAGGTGTTTGGTGAAAGGCATGATTGTGGTAGCGTTGACATTTCTTCTTATAGTATGGCAAAAGATTTATCTATGGTGTATGGCGAAAAACATGGTCATTAATATTCGTCAACGGTGATCTGCACACCAGAAACAGTTTAAATTAATTTGACATTAAATTACATTCTCTTGTGAACAAAACGAAGCAGATATACACAATAGTGTGCACACCATTGGCTTTTGGAACTTAAGCAGTAGTGATGTGCACACCATTGACGGGAGATACAGCACATCCTTATGCTGATATTTCTAATTAGGTTGGGTATGAGGCGTCGTATGTGTAAACATTTGTGTTGGGAATAATTGTACTTTTTATTAGTTTAATCTTACACGGTGATGTTCACACCTCTGTTGTTTAAAAAGTAACAATTTATTGTTATATGTATGTTATTAGCATCTCAACAGACACACATTGTATGGAAGTTGTTTTATGCTGAAGTCATTGATATAGTATACATTTCTTAAATTACCATTTCCATTTGGTTCCTGTACATATGTGACATTAGTAATTGTACTCAACAAAAAAAACACTGTTCTACCCTGCAATCTGTGAATCCTCCTCCCCTTTTTTGCAAACTCCGAGTGAGCTTCCTATTCAGTGGAAACAATGATTTGGTGACTTCAAGACAAATTTGAGCGCAATTAGGGTTACGTGCTGAATGGAAAAAATATTTGCTGCTTCACTCGTTTGGGTTTGAGGGCAGAGCCATTTTGAAACATTTACCAGAATTAGTGGTTGTGAAGAGTGAAGAGCTGGATGAGCACCAGGAAACATTTAAGAGACTTCAAACCAGATTTAATGTTCATCCTAGAGTTAAAATAATTTTTGGGTATGTGTGATTTTTATTCACGATTCATACAGGATTATGCCTTGCGATTGAGGCTTCTTTCTCTCATGTTAATGAGAGGTGAAACGTTCAAATGGAGTGTAGATTGTCAACAAGTTTTTGAATGAGTTAAGAAATAGTTAACCTCCCCTATATCACTTAAGCATTATAATCCTGATTCGCCTTGAGATTTGACAGTGGATGCTAGAAATGTTGGGTTAGGAGCATGTTTTACACAGAAGAAAGTTGAGGAAGTATTTATGATTGGTTATGCCTCGTGTCTTGACTATTACTGAAGCACAATATTCATTTACCGAAAAGGAATTTTTAGCTTATTGGTGGGCAGTCATGAAACTGAGAAATTATTTGTGAGGTAAGAGATTTATGATTCAAACTAATGACAAACCTTTGATTTACATTCTCAGTAGGAAGAATGTTCGAGATCTTACTCCAAGAATAGCTAGAGTTTCCCAAAAACTTGTGCAGTTTGATTTTGTTGCTAAATATATTTCTGGTGGGGAAAATGTATCTGCTGATTATCTGTCTTGTTTCCCCGCTAAGTACTCATGAATCCACGAAGTGTGAAAGTGAAGAGGATTAAGAGGTTGGCAATAATGCATCGGGTGATATACTGCAGAGTGGTGCATTCACCTAGGAAGGCTGGCGGTTGGTATTGAAAAACGATGCCACACTTTGTGCTGTAACGGGTTTTATCAAGACAGGTTGGCCTAGAGAAAGAAATTTGGAGACAGATTTGAAGTCCTTTATTAAAGTGGCGGATGAGTAGTGTGTTGAGGATGGATTCTTGTTGAGAGCTGACATATTTGTTCCTGCCATTTCTGTTAGGAATGAGATTATTCTCAAAGCTCATGATGGTCATTTGGGGTCTACGATGGCAAAGCGACGTGTTAGATTATCTTTGTTGTGGCCATCGATAAATAAAGAAATTGATTAAATCGTAGAGGAGTGTATCATTTCTTAAAGCTGTGTCCAATCTACAAAAGTAAGGACACTACCATTGTGTCCTATTGATTTTCTGTGTTTCCCATAGGAGAAAGTAGGTATAGACATTGTGAGTCCATTTAATTCTTTAGCGTCCAAGTCTCGTTTTGCTCTGGTCATGATGGACTATTACAGTAAATGGTCAGAGGTGAAGTTTGTGAGTGAGGTTACATCCAAAGTAGTTGTCGTGATCCTTAGGGTTGTCTTTCTCAAAGACGGATTTCCCGATACGTTAGTGTCAGACAATGATGTACAATTTATATTTATTGAACTACATTTTGTTTTTGCAAGCCAGTGGTATCATACTTCTAAAGAGTTCCCTCTATCCTCTTCAAACCAACGGTTTAGTGGAATGAATAAACATGGTGTTGGGCGAATGCATCCAGTGGACAATTGCAAATGGATGCATTGAAGGGAATGGCATCACATTGATGTTGTGGTTTTATTGCACCACCCCACACTCTTTTTCAAGGGTTTCTCTTTTTGCGTTATTATGAGGAAGGAAGTCTGCTACTTGGTTTTGTCCAGCATGGATGAACAAGTGAGTTTAAGGCATAAAACCTAATTGTTCAGATGACTGTATTAGGGCAAAAGTGAAAACCACACAGGAGAAACTGAAAAATGTTATGATGAAAGAATTGGGGTTAAATCCCTGCTATTTAAAGCTGGTGATGTGGTGCAAACCTGTACACTTTAAGAAAGGCAGATCCAGGTTTGGTCCACCTGTTAAAATACTAGAGGTAAAAGGAAATAGTATCAGAATTGAAGGTGGACAATGGTACATCGATAAGCGTGTAGTGAGAGTTGGGTGCAGAAGAGGTATTGAGAATGAGGAAATTGTTGTACTTGAAAATGATAGTGATGCAAAGTAAGCTGGTACCCATGTCCAGTGCTTCCGAGTCTGTGCTGAGGAGCAGCCGTAGAATGAAAAAATTGCCTCGCAAGTTCAATGATCAGTATACTTGAAATGTAAATGTTACTTGTGTCATCTATAGTTCTTTCTCATAAGGACCTTCATAAGATAGTTGGAAATTAAAGTTCAGTTTTAGTACAAGTTGGTATCATTTTATGTATTACTTGATTGTTTATATTTTCTTTTGTCATGTAAGGTTTTCTTGTGTAATTTTTGTAAAAAGGAAAAGTCATGTAGTAATCTGTTTAATAGAATGTTGGGGTTGTGTGCTCTACTCTGTGTTAGAATATTGTATGAGGATACAACACTATTATCCGAAGAGGCTTTCAAGCTGCAGGTCTCCCTGGGCTTCTTCAGGTATCACCAACTCCGTAGTTTTCTAAAAAGCTGGAAAGTAGAGAAGGAAAACTGCTCCCTAAAATATTTTCTTGACTATCTTGTGATCACTCGTCACAAGGGCAATATAAGTTCGGCCTTCAAAAGTATTCTTGAGGTGGGGATTGAGGGAAAAGCAGACTTATTTCAAGTTAGGGCTGACAAATAGAGTGGACCTCTGGGGGTTAAAGTGATATATAAATAAATTAAGAATACCCTCACACAGAGTGTGCAGAATGTTTCTTGGGTAAAGGTCCGCCATTTCAAATATATGAATGATTTGTATATTACACCACATCTCCTGTACAAACTGAATTTAAGACTGGATGGGAAATGCTTTTGGTGCGGAGTTGAAGGGGCGAGGGGTACCCATATCTTTGCAGCTTGTGCAAGCATTTAGGGTTGTTGAGATGATATACCTTTCATGTGGATATAGTCTGAACTATACGTTGATAATACTTGGAGACTGACCTTTAATTAAACCTGACATTGCACGGCTACATTTTTCACCATCTCTCTATGAATGTTAATAGTAGAAAATGATAAATGTAGATTTATAATAAATCGGATCTGGGATCCATTCAGGGTTTGGATTCTTGAGGTCTTGGCTGGTCACCAATCAATCAATCAGGGGTTTGTAAAGCGCAACTACTCACCAGAGAGGGTCTCGAGGCGCTGGAGGGGGTGGGGGGGAATTCGTTGAGTTCTGGGATCATCTGAAGAGCCAGGTCTTGGGGTCCTTCCTAAACTTTGGCATTGTCGGGGTTTGCCGGAGGTGGAAGTCGTTCCAGGCCTTGGCTGCGAGGTCATGATCTGTCACTATCTTAATGTATGATTTTTTTGGATGATCTGATTTTTATATGCATGTTTCTTGGTGCACATTGCGCTTCATGACCCCTTTTTCTGTTCCCCTCTATGATTGGTGAAAGTACCCTTGTTATCGATGCAAGTCTCTTTTCTTTTACTATAAATTTGTATATGGTGACGTTCTATGTAGTAATCTGTTGAATAGAATGTTGGGGTTGTGTTCTGTTCTCTGCGGGAGAATGTTGGTTTAAATTGGACTGCAGCTACCCTCCTACTGTGTTACCACCAGCATGCATCTCTGTGTTTATGGTGTAATATATCGGAACTTTGTTCATGTTCTTACGTTTCCTAGTTCTTGTTGCAACCACCACAGATATGTTTTTGCAGAACTGCTATTATCCACGTCAGCAAGTCCGACAGGGGTATTTTGGTCTGGTCATTTATTTGAGGGTCTTGGTGCTAGAAAGGAGCTGTTTGAAGAGTGTAGAGGACACTGGAGAAACTAGGGTAGATACATGTTGTATTACAGCACCCAGACAGCCCAGTTAGGGGGCCAGTATGTGGCATTTTAAGGCAGTTGATGAGCTCATCTGCTGCCGCATAACTAAGGGCACTATGTAGCATTAGGTAGCTCACAAGAGACCCCCATCCAGTTATAGATAAAACGTCATGAGAGTTCCAGAATCAATGCCTAAGTCTCAACATGTAGCGTTACAATTTAAATCATTATTCTGGTGACGATATTCACTGTATCATTCAAGCTTCATTTTCATTAATGATGGAATGATTATAACTCTGATCATAGTATTGGAAATGTACATGAAAGACCGAGCATATGGCCACTCCAAACCATGTACGCTTCAGACTCCGCGCATTAAGTTACAGGACAGGGCTGCATTCTGTTTTAACTTAATAAAACATGTACATCAGAAAAAAATTATTGTGAACAAATCGCAGTAGGTTTCCCAAAATAGAAGGTTCTTCCATCTCTCGTGGAGCAGCACGCAACCACTGCGAGAAAGAGACAGACAAAACAGAAGGGTTGTTAAGCAACAGGTGTGCGTGTTCTCATGAGGATACGGGGGAAGGGTGACAAAATAAGTATTGCAAGAAAACGTAAAGTCTCACGAGAGTAGAATACTCAGTAGTAAATAAAGCAGGGATTAGTAGGACTCGGGTAAAAAACGATAAATATGTTGGAGCATTTAATGAAAGCACGAAACTAGTGCTAACAGGACTATTCGTGTCCAAGAACAAAAATAAAAAAATACAGTCCCCTTTCGGGATCTGTGAAATTAATTAATTGCCCATAACTTAAAGAGTTGATGTGTACATCTTCTAAAATTGTCTTTAAAGAACAGCAGCACTACTCGCGAATTTTGATGTATATACGTGTGCAGCAAAGTGTGATTGACAAAAGGGAAGAAAAGTTCCATCAATACGAAGTGGGTGCAAAATTCCACATATTCATAGTTCTTTGATCATTTATTCACAATGAATACTTTAAAGACAAAAGTCTTTGGTCATTAGGTCCGGCCAGTGTTGTTTACAATGTGTTCGAAATGCTTCTCAATTGTCTTTAGGCTTGTCAGGGAGAAGTGTAGTATAAACCTCTGAAGTAGATTTGCACATATAACTTCTCTCATCCAATCATTCACTCTCAAGGCGTGCGCCTTCCACCAACCTAGTGTGACTCTCCTTTTAGCTAATAACAAGAGATGGGCAATAAACTTGTGACTGGGTTTAGGTATATCTGTTACAAAGCCCAACCAACAGGGCACCCAATGATGTGCATGTTACCACATAGGTTACATTTTATTGAGTTCTTTCACTGTCGCTTTCCAAAACTCACAGATCAGATGGCAAATACCATACTATGTGTTTAAAACCAGCATGCAGGGTCTTACACCTTGTGGTCTCCGTCTGGGTGCATCTTGTGTAGTCGAACTGGGGTTATAAATATCCATGTAGAAACGTACAATGTATTGATTGATGTCTGTAATTGGAGGACACTTGTGCAGTCTGTGCACAACAATAGGTCTATTTTTTTTCGACCTTTGTTCTCCTGTATCAGTTGCCCATGTATCCATTGCAGACACGTCACATCACATCTGTTGTCTACAAACCATCTTTACAGTTTAGTGACCCAACCTTGCTCCCTGTTTAAGTTTTTGGTCCGAGTAAGTGGAATCAATTCCATTGACTCATCAGGGAAGGATGGATAATTTTCTTTTACTGCATTATGAAGTCTGTGGTGTACAAAGATATCTATCGGGCTTCTAGCGCCTAGGTTTGTGAATCGTTCTAAAGTAAGAATCAGCAAGTTCTGAAACAGTTGCTACATACATGTCCAGTCATGTCTCTAAAGCATATTTTTCACAACCCTTTCCATTGTGGATGGGAGTGCTGGATTTTCCAGTGGACAATCTGGGTAGTTTACGACTGGAATGGACACCAGCATGCATAGTTAGTCTCACGCTCTGCCTGTGCACAATACTGTAGAACTATTTCTCCTCGGATGTGGAGTCCTTTGATCTACTTATGTCGCTAGTGTGCCTCGTGCTTCTGCCTCTGTCTCAGCCATTACGTGTAGTAGCAATGGAAGGGGTAAGTGGCAATAAAATGCATAGTGTTCCTGCGTCACCAAGTGATAAGAGCTCAAAGTCCTGACCTGAAACCCTCCTACTCCATTATCAAATGGTAAAATTAGGGTGGACAATTTATTCTGGGGATTCCACTCACTCCAAACTAAGTGGGTAGATGGCTCACCAGTCTAGTAAAAAATGGCTTCTGGAAGCAGGATGGGGATATTCGAAAACAGATCAATCAATCAATCAATCATCAGAATTTGTTTAGCGCGATACTCACCCTTTAGGGTCTCAAGGCGCTGGGGGCGGGGGGGTTGCTACTGCTCGAACAGCCAGGTCTTGAGTTTCTTCCTGAAGGAGAGATGGTCCAGGGTCAGCCGTAGGTGAGTGGGGAGGGAGTTCCATGTCTTGGCTGCCAGGTAGGAGAAGGATCTTCCTCCGATGGTGGATTTGCGGATACGTGGGACGGAGGCGAGGGCGAGGCTGGCGGATCGGAGCTGGCGGGTGGGTGTGTAGAATGTGAGGCGGCTGTTGAGGTACTTCGGGCCCGTTTCGTGGAGGGCCTTGTGTGCGTGGGTGAGGAGTCTGAACGTGATCCTCTTGTTGATGGGGAGCCAGTGCAGGTCTTTCAGGTGGGCAGAGATGTGGCTGTGGTGAGGGATGTCCAGGATGAGACGTGCTGAGGCGTTCTGGATGCGCTGGAGTCTTTTCTGGAGTTTGGCTGTGGTTCCGGCGTGGAGGGTGTTCCCGTAGTGCAGATGGCTGGTGACGAGGGCCTGGGTGACCGTCTTCCTGGTTTCGGTGGGGATCCATCAGAAGATCTTTCGGAGCATGCGCAGGGTGTTGAAGCAGGATGATGAGACGGCATTGACTTGCTTGGTCATCGTGAGGGAGGAGTCCAGGATGAAGCCCAGGTTGCGTGCGTGGTCCGTTGGCTTGGGTGCGGTGCCCACGGCAGGGGGCCACCAGGAGTTGTCCCAGGCGGAAGGAGATGGTCCAAGGATGATGACTTCCGTCTTGTCTGAGTTCAGTTTCAGACGGCTAATCTTCATCCATTCCGCGACGTCTTTCATTCCTTCCTGGAGGTTGGCTTTAGCGGTGGCGGGGTCGTTGGTGAGGGAGAGGATCAGCTGGATGTCGTCGGCGTAGGAGATGATGTTGAGGTTGTTTTGGCGTGCGATGGCTGCGAGAGGGCTCATGTAGACGTTGAAGAGGGTGGGGCTGAGTGAGGAACCTTGCGGAACGCCACAGATGACTTCGGTGGCCGTGGATTGGGAAGGGGGGAGGCGGACTCTCTGGGTTCTACTGCCGAGGAACGAGATGATCCACTCCAGGGCCGCTCCTTGGATTCCGGTGTTGCTGAGGCGCTGTATCAGGGTGCGGTGGCATACGGTGTCGAAGGCTGCTGAGAGGTCCAGGAGGATGAGGGCAGGTGTTTCCCCGTTGTCAAGCAGGGACCTTATGTCGTCGGTGGCTGCGATGAGGGCGGTCTCGGTGCTGTGGTTTGCTTGGAACCCGGATTGAGAGGAGTGGAGGGATGTGTTGGGCTCGAGGAAGGAGGAGAGTTGTCTGTTGACGGTCTTCTCGATGACTTTGGCTGGAAAGGGGAGGAGCGAGATGGGGCGAAAGTTCTTCAGGTCCGTAGGGTCCGCGGTGGGTTTCTTCAGGAGGGCGCTCAACTCTGCATGTTTCCAACTCTCCGGGAAGGTGGCGGATGCGAAGGAGCTGTTGATGATATTCCGGAGTTGGGGTGCGATGATGGAGTCGGCTTTGTTGAAAATGTGGTGTGGGCAGGGGTCGGTGGGGGAACCGGAGTGGATGGTGTTCATCAGGCGGGTGGTGTCTTCGGTGCTGACCGGGGTCCAGGTGCAGAGGGTGGTGGTGGGGTGCGCTGGTTCGGTGGTTGGGTCCATGGTCAGTGTGCCGAAGCTGTTGTGTATGTCGGCGATCTTGCGGTGGAAAAACGAGGCGAGTGAGTCGCAGAGGTCTTGCGAGGGTGTGATGTCGTTGTTGCAGGCGCTGGGGTTGGATAGCTCTTTAACGATGCTGAAGAGTTCCTTGCTGTTGTGGGTGTTGTTGTCCAGTCGTTCTTTGAATGTTGTCTTCTTGGTGGTGCGGATCAGGTGGTGGTGTTTGCGGGCGGCGTTCTTGAGGGCGGTAATGTTTTCTGCTGTCTAGTCGTGGCGCCAGGCTTTCTCGAGGGTGCGGCAGGTTTTCTCTGAGTTTTTGAGTTCGTTGGTAAACGAAGAGGCTTTCCTGCTGTCGGGTCTGCTGGGAGGATTCTTCAGTGGTGCGAGTTCGTCGGCGCAGTTGATGAGCCACTGTGTGGGGTTGCGGGCTGCTTCGTTGGGTTCCGTCGTGTTGGTGGGCGGGTTCTGGCTGAGGGCGTTGGTGAGCTGGTCGGCGGTGATCTTGCTCCAGCTTCTGTGGGGAACCTGTTGCGGGTGGTGGTGGGTCGTGGTTCTCCTGAAGTTGAAGTGGACGCAGCTGTGGTCTGTCCAGTGTAGTCCGGTTGAGTGGCTGAAGGAGTCGTGCTTGCTGGAGGAGAAGATGGGGTCGAGCCTGTGGCCGGCGTAGTGGGTGGGGGTGCTCACCAGTTGCTTGAGTCTGAGGTTGGCGAGGTTGTCCAGCAGGGCAGTAGTGTTGCAGTCCTTGTTGTTCTCCAGGTGGAAGTTGAGGTCCACCAGGAGGATGTAGTCTGTGGAGGTGAGGGCGTGCGGACTGACGAAGTCAGCGATGGCTTCGCTGAATTGTGTTCGTGGTCCCGGGGGTCTGTAGATGAGGGTGCCTCGGAGGGTGGTTTTGGGGTCGGTGTGTATCTGGAAGTGAAGGTGCTCGCCGGTGGTGAGGGTGTCGTCGGAGTTGGTCGTGATGTGGATGGTGCTTCTGTGGACGATGGCGATGCCTCCTCCGGTTTGGTTGCTGCGGTCCCTCCGGATGATCTTGTAGCTGTCTAGGATGGCTATGGCGATGTCGGGGGCTGAGGAGACGTTCATCCATGTTTCTGTGAGGAAGGTGACGTCTGGTGATGTGTCGAGGAGGTTCCAGAGTTCGACGGCGTGCCTGTGGACGTAGCGGGTGTTGAGCAGGATGCACTTGAGGTGGTTGTTGCTGGTGCTCGGCTTGGCGGGTGCGGTGCAGGTTCGGAGGCAGGTGAATTGGCAGGCTTGGCAGGTGAAGGGTCCATGGGTGCGTTTCGGGGTGGCTCGGTAGCAGGCGGGGTTCCGGACGGCAATTGAGTGCGTGGAGGGTGGCGGTGTTGTAAGTTCGTCGGGTGCGCTGGTGACATCGAGGGCCAGGGGTTCTGGCGCTGGGCGCGGTCCAGGCACGGACGGGCAAAGGCGGGCTTGCCTTTGGCACGCCTTCGGTGCACAATCAGCGCGCCCGTTGCGCGTGTCCGCTGCACATCTGCCGAGCGGCCTCCATATGAGGGGCTGAGGGAGGGAGGGAGGAGCAGCTGGGAGGCGGGAGTGGGGTGGCGAATGGGAACGGCGGGGGGGCGGGGCCGCAGGGAGCAGCGGCGGGAAGCAGAGGGCGGGAAGCGGGAGGGCACAGAAGGCAAAGGGGGAACGAGGGGGGATAACGAATAAAAACAAATTTACAAGGCAAGGGGAATGAGGGGAAAACGACGATTTAACCAGCACAAGTTACAAGTTTACAAGGTTACAAAAAGGAAAAAGGAAAAAACGAAAGAGTTACAACACCACAGGTCTCGCAGAGAGGGCGCTCAGAGCGCAGCAGCACAGCCAGGGGGGACCTCGCGGTGGCTAGGGGGGCGACCTACTGATATAGAAAACACGGCATGACTACCATTTTTGTCAAGGATATCCGCCCAGCAAGTGAGAGTGGCAGTTTTGTTAATTTCTTGTCTTTCTTAGCCAGTTTATCCATAGCAGGTCGAGAATCTGAATGGATCGGTATTTTTTAGACTGTTTAATTATTATACCAAAATATTCCACTGAGTCTGAGCATCAACTCAGTGGATGTTCAGTATCGCAGTGATCTGTCTGGAAATAGCTCAGATTTAGTACAGTTGATATTAATCCCCGTTAATGCACCACAGCACACTATTTCTCAAATTATTGGCTGGAGATTCTCAGCATATTGATTTATAAATAACAAGATGTCATCTGCATACAGTGATAAAACAAGGTTACCATCCTTGTATATCAATCCGCATCACCAGTGTTCCTTCCTGACTGAATGCCAACGTTTCCATGGTAGGGAAAATATCAGGGATGAGAGTGAGTACCCCTCTCTGATCTCTATTGATCGGGATAGGTGACCAGTAATATGTATTTTGGCATTGGGAAGCATGTATTGTAAACTAGTAACATTCGCAAACGGCTTGCCTGCTCCAGTGCCTGTGCATATGTACCCAAATATTTCCCTTCCCTTTTTCAGCTAGGTTGTTAAGCTCCTCAGTGGCCTTCTATGTCATTACCTCTATTTTGGTAGGACTTAAAGCAATTTTCCAGTCATGTAATTTCTTGGACCTGCCTGTGGAGCTGTGTTTTGATGAAACTGGGGACTCCCACTTGTTTGTTTAGAAATTGATCCCCCCCCCTTAAAGGCCCCCATAATGTTGCTCGAGAAGAGACCTTGCCTTTGTTAATTGGTGAAGTATTCCATGATGGACATGGCTATTTGTCATGGAATACCATCTCTCCGAAAACACCATTGCTTCACTATATCTGGCCTGGGCGGTACATTAAGCGCCAGCATTACTGGAAAATTGCCTGATATTACAGGTGGTAAATGATTGATCAAGCTCACCTACCCCATCAGTACAGTCAAGTAGAACAAGAAAAATGTATGGAGGATAGGGTGTGATGTGTTGCTGAGTAATATGTGTATTCATCTATATCGGCATGATGTGTTCTCCTAAGATCTACCAGTCAGATTTCATCAATGCAATTTGAGTGACTTACGTGATAATGGTGCATTATCTGTGGGTGATTTAGATCTGTCCCTGGTAGGTTCAAGAACCAGCCCCACTAATAATGGCAATAAAATAAAGAAAAAGGCTGCATGTGGCTCAGCACCCCCCAACCAAGGCATTGTTCAGCAATGTCTTAAAACTACTGTGCCATTGTGACATTGTGGTATGCTCCTGTGCCCAACACTCAGATGTTACATATCTGTCTCCTGGCTTACTATCCTAACCTAAAGACTCCTCATCGTAAGGAAGACGCTGAAACCAAGGAAGTTACTAATGAGAGCAATGGTCATCTCAATATCACTTCTCCTTGATTTACAAAGACAACAAATGAAAACCGACAGCATGATTCTACATAAAGATGAATAAAAAAAATGGAATTTGCATCACGCAACACCCTCCTAAACAAACTTGAACACCAAGACTTCGTGATAAACACCACACACAACCTAAACATATCACCTAGATTAATTTCTTGAAACAAGACATGAAAACATGATGATAGAAATTCCTCATGTAGCAAAGATGTTCAGTGCCCTCTGTTGTCCTACCTAGCAATAGCCCCTCTCAGCTCACCCTGATACACAACCACTGACTGAGCATCATACCACGATGAAAGACCAATATGCTTTTCACCAGTAAGACGCTCTGTGCCTCCCACATAGAAAGGATTCAAAACCCAGTGTTTAAGTACAAATCCCAATGTTGGCCAAGATTGTGGGTGTAGGTCTGTGCGCATATACAACTCGCTTCCACAAACTCATTTCCAGCTTAAAAATCTGAGAGGCATATCCAGACATAATTGTATTCTTTGTTTTATGGTAGAAAAATAATTAATATCTCTGTAAAGCTTTATTATAAACTGTTACATTCTTAGCAGCACAACTGTGTTTTTTCAATCTCCCAGCCAGTCTCTGCGATTGGTTGTCTGATTGTTGGACCTGGGTTATTGGGCGTATTTGGTCCGAGTGTTGCAGGACCTGGTATTATCAAGCTTTTCAAAAAGTAGTAGGCTTTGGACTGTTTTACTTGACAATGATGTTCTGCTGGGATGGTCTGCCTGCTAATGAATGATGTAACAATCATTAGTTTGGTTAATCTTACTTGGAAAAAGGCACAATGTGCCACTAATGTGGCATGGTTGCTTTGGCCAAATTGTAGCTGAGCAACCTGTGGAAACTAACACTTGATCTATATTCCAGGGACAATTGTGATTTTTTCCAGATATCTGCTATATTAACTGACGAGCAAACTCCTCAGTGATACTATTGATCCTGAAGGTCATGAGTTCAAATATTTGGCTAAAAGTGTTGTTTTGGAATGCTGTGGATGACGCGCACCAGTACCAGGAGAAGAATGGTTGTGATAGGCAGATTTGTGTGAGAAGACAAAACTTGTGTGGTTAAAGGAGGCTTGACTGTTATTAACCAGGTGCACTGGATTGATTTCCTTCACCACCTCATTGAGTTTTTCAAGTGGCTATTAAGTATTTTGGTGGGCTTTAGAGGGTTTGGCTGTAGACAATTCACCTGGTGGTGCACCAGTGTTTTTCTCTAAATACATTTAGTTCAGCGTTTGCTTCACTGACACATCTGCAGACATCTAGTTTTATGTTCCCCACTAAGCTTTTGTCAATCAATGTAAAGTAATATTCTGCCTCTACTCACTACTTAATTTGTAACATACACACACGTTTGCTTAGTTAATGCGCCCTCACTGTTGCTGCTTTGAAAGTTGCATCTTTGCTTATAGCAAGGTATTGTATGGTTGGAAAAGTTATGTGTGGTAGTTTTAGGACAGGTAGTTTACTTTTTGCATATTTATTAGATTAATTTTTTTCTTTTCTGTTGCCTAATAAGCTTTCACATTCAGTGCTGTTTAGTTCTCACAATTGTTTTTTCCTTAACAAAATCAGGAAATGGCAGGCTGCTGCATTTGACCAATTATGGCAAATACTCTGATATGTGCCTGGCCCCCAGATGCAGTTGCGTTAAGCAAATTAGTAGTATTGTAGTGCTTGCTTTTAACCAACCTTTGGACTGTGACGTTATACTATATTTGAATATGATTGTTTTTTAAATGCTCTCCTGGCTATGTGTCTTATTCAGGCTGTGCAATGCGAGATGGCTAGCCGGTGTCTCACACACTTTACTTTGAGTTAGATAATAACTCTATTGGGTGCTTCGGTCTGTCTCTCCTGTTTCATACTGGAACAATAATATCCATATTCTCCGTTCAGAGTCCCTCTTAGCCTCTTCATACTTATTTAAAGTATTCTTATATATACCCTGATATTTCCCCTTTTCTTTTTGATGAGCCTCATGTTCCCATGCTTCAAGAGCTTCAAATTGCATAGGTCTTGGTGGTGGCTTAATATCATTCACCAGTCTCCTTACGTTTTCAAGAATTCGTACATTAGTATATTGAGGGAAAGTTAAAGGTCCATCTCTCTCAGTATTTTTCATCCAATTATCTAACAAAATACATGTATGATATCCTTTCTCTAAAGACATGCACAAAGCAGGTGTGCCTTCAGGTGCTATTGGTACTTCTTCTCCAGTAGGTACAAGCACTTCTCCATGTATCAATGTTTTTAAGCTCTCTCAAATGTTCATGATTCCGAACAAAATATTTTATTGCCCTTTACAATTATTTCACATGTATTTCCGAAGAAATATACTTCCTGATTATCGCTCTAACTCCCAATCACTGCATGGCTCTCTACGACACCCTCAACCAACTCCAGTGCTGCTCTACACCAACTGTCCTATCACAGCATGACACTCTATGATGTCAAGGTAACTCCGCGCTGCAACTGACCCTCCCTTAGAAAAAGCTTGATTGCAAACTTCGATCTTAAAAATCCACTAAACGCCAGTAAATTCTTGTCTGCACCACTAAAAGAAATTGCAGCTCTCCATACAACCAGAATATATTCATCCAACCTAAGCAAAATCTTGACCAGCGTGACTTCACCTAGAAAATCCTTACGATTAACCTCCGTGGAATTGAGGAAAATCCCAACGATTTTAAATCTTAACACTATCACAAAGTTTCCTTCTCTGGTGGTAATGCTGATGACATCTACCGCACAGCACCTTCGAAACAGCAGATAAACATACTCCGTATGCCACACTGAGACCACCCTTAGGTGTATATTCCGGATTCTTAGGCCACTTCGGACCTGATAACTTTAATACAACAACTCAATTCTACCTAAAACACTAAAACATTTCTCTAACAATTCTCATTAGTAACACATTTAAGCAACAATATTTCACAACCCTATTGACACTCACACCACTTGTCTTGTCGTCTCTTCATCTTCCGAACTGGCTTTCGGTCAAAGAATCCTGAACTTGGGGTTTGGGCTAATCTGTAGTGACCTTATTACACATTCCCCTTATATCCCAATTTTGTTAGACAGTAAACCATCCGACGCTCTACCTGAAGAACTGGTATAGTGCTAATGTATTTGACCTCATAAATTATTTTATGTAGTTTAATTTTTCTTGTTCCAGAATAACCTCAGCTACCATATCAAATCTCCTAGGTCCTCCGATGGATCTTTTTCTGTGCTGAAAGGGACTGGAATATTTAGGGGAAAAGCGATTATCATATGAGGATCTGGAATAGATAATCACTAACATTCAATGATAAAAGCAATCTCGCATGTAAAACCCACTCTTAATTAGTTGATCATCAAATCAATTTGAAATTTGCCACAACCAAATAAAAGAAGCAGAACCATCAGAATATTTGATCACAATATACTACTGTTTAAGTTTTAAAGGATTAGCAAACAGCTTAATTTCAAATCAGATCAGGTTTAATAAGCATTTGCAAACCCTGCGAGGTTCAAAATTGAGACAGCTATCTTCCTCAGCCGAGGGAGTTTTAATTGATTCTAGAATAGTTAATTAGCAGGAAATCAGTTGAATGTCATACCAACTCTCTAGGAAAATTCAGCAAATATCGAATGACCGTTCCAGTTCATAGACTGAATCATCTGCCTCTGCCTGCATTGCTGCGTCAATGCCGCAGCTGCTCTGTTATGTACCTTTCTGCCAAAAAGGTTCCACTACAATAGCATACCAGCCGGCAGCAAACGCAGTATTTCGTCACAGTTCACGTTGTTTCTGGAAGTCCCAATCGTCAGTCTCTTTACCGCAAGTTGGGTAGAAGAGAGACGCTCCTTAGTTCAAAATTTAGGTAATTATACTCCATCTAATCCAGGTTTACTCCCTTTGGCATCACCAAATTTGTCGGACCATTCTGTACCATTGGTTGCTCTCAACAGGATGAGATGATCTAGTAATTAAAAAGTATACAAATCCGGAAGAATTTAGTAATCTATTACTTGCAATTTCCTAAAGACGACTGTAGTTTTGTCATAGGATTGTTTGTTGTATTTAGAAAGTAGGCGAGTTCATGATCTCAACTCTTGTCAGTCCATTCTCAAGTATTGCTCCAGGAAGTAACACTTTTGTTGCAAGTCTAGTCAAGTAAGCTACAAATGTGAATGAAGACGATTGAGTGTTAGAATGCAAGTGGAAACGTTACAAAAGGTTCCCATAGGCTTCAGACTTTTTGGTTCATAAAGATAGTGAACTTAACAAAGTCATGAATATGATTAAGTTGAAATCTTCCTTTGATAATTCATTGTCTAAAGTTTGGCATTTAGTTGCTGAGGAATTGTCGGTTGTCAATGAGATCTTGTTAAGAGGTACTAAGTTAGTTCCTCCCTCTTCTGTTAGAAAAAGGTTGGTGGAAGAGGCTCATCAGGGCCATTTAGGAATTGTAAAAACCAAAGAAAGACGCCGATCTTCGTTCTGGTGGCCTGGAATGGATTTGGAAATTGAACGAGAAGTGAGAGAGTGTTTGCAATGTAAGCTGAGTGATCAAATTCTCACTTCCCGTACTCCTCCTATGGTATGTCGTAGTTTACCCAATGGTCCGTGGGAGGATGTTGCTATTGACATCTCAATGGAGAACATCGTACTCCCTATCTTATTGTTTTAATTGATCTTTATTCCAGATGGGTTGAGGTGTCGGATGTCACATCTTCTTGTGAAATTTCCTTTTTACAGGATATTTTTAGGAGAGAAGGATTTCCCAAAACAATTTTATCTGATAATGGACCACAGTTCTGCTCTAGTAGTATGTCTGACTTTTTATTGTCCTGTGGTATTGTGCACAAAAGATGTTCAGTCTATCATCCAGAAACAAATGGAACTGTAGAAAGATTCAACAGAGTAATAAAGGAGAATATTCAACTTTCAAGGGTAAATTCTTTGAATTGGAAGGAAGAATTACAAAAATGTATTTTGGCTCATCGTTTCTCCCCTCACACTTCAATAAGTAAGTAGTCACCAAAGGCAGGGCTCCTAATACTAGTTTATGTCCTGGTTGGATGACTTGGGGTAAATGTATTAAAGATAACTGTGTTGGTGCATTGAGATTAAGAGAGGAGAAACTTCAATTAAAGAATAAGTTAAATTATGATCAAAGAAAGTCGTGGTTAAGATAGGAGATGTGGTGCGGGTAAAAGTGGTTAAGATAGGAGATGTGGTGCGGGTAAAAGGTCCTGTAGGAGTTTTATCTTGGTCTAAATATGCTGCTCCCATGCGTGTCATTAAGTGTTTTAAGAATTCAGTTAAATTAGAAAATGGTAAGATTTGGAATTCGAACCGTGTTGCTCTTCCCAAGAACAATTCTTCTATTTGAATTTGAATTTAATTTTGAATTTAAAAACATTTGTATAGCGCACATATACCACGCGGTTTCTTGGCGCTTTTAGATTGCGAGAGGCAGCAGGAACGAGAAGGATCTAAAGAACGTGAGCTCGAGAAAAGAGCAGGGTTTTGAGGCCTTTACGGAACTCAGTGTAAAGGGATGTCATGCGAAGTTCCGCGGGGAGGGAGTTCCAAAACATAGGGGCAAGAACTGCAAATTTGGTTCCACCCGCCTTTTTCTTCCTAAACCGGTGAGTGGTGAGGAGTGCCTGATGGGTAGAGCGGAGCTCTCTGCCCGGTACATAGGGTTTAACAGCGGAGCAGATAAACTCCGGGGCAGTGCCCATTTTAGCCTGGAAGGTAAGACAACCAAGCTTAAATAAGGCTCGCTCTCTCACTGGCAGCCAGTGCAATGCCTGCAATAAAGGGGTGGTACGGTGATATTTAGGCAGGCCGTGAATCAGGCGGGCAGCCTGGTTCTGCACTAGCTGCAGCCGATGGATGGCATAGGCCGGAGCGCCATTATAGATGATATTACCATAATCAAGGCGCGAGAGCACCATGGCCATCACTATGATCTTTAAGGCGGGTAGGGAGAAAAAGCGAGAGATCTTCCTAATAGTTCTAAGAGAAAAAAAGCAAGAAGAAACAACCGAATTCACCTGTGAGTGGACAGAAAGTGAGGAATTAAGAAAGATACCAAGGGTTTTAACCTTAGGAACAGGAAGCGGGGGGACACCGAGTGAAGATGGCCAGTGGGAAGGGGACCAGGGACTGCAACCACCTCCGGTCAAGACTAACTCCGTCTTGTCCGGATTGAGTTTGAGGTGGTTGCAGTTCATCCAGTCTATGTACAAGTCTGATTATAATATTACAGCTCATTCTTCTGTCTCTGCCAGACCTCATCTGAGACATAGTATTCGAAAAACGTATATGCCCAGACATTTGAAAGACTAAGTAGTGTAATTACTGTTATGATTATTTCCAATGGTTACTGCATTCTGTTTACTTTGTCATGTCAGACTTTGAGATATGATCTTTCTGTTTCCGCACCTTGTAATACAAATACTTTTGTTATTGGAAGGGAGATGTGTGGTGTTTTCATACATCTTCCTGTTTATAGGATTTCCTCAGAACTTAGAATGTTTGATGTATGAGGGTTCTTGATGGTCAGTTGCTTCTTGGTGGGTGATGGATGAGGTGCTTAACATTAAACTTCTAATTGAACCTCACTACTTTGTGTTATATTTGAGGATTTTACATATGGCTATTCCCTCAGTATCTTCAACAACACATTTACCCTCTGCACCTCGATCGCCTAGCGCTGAGAAGCCCTTGGGGAGGTATGCACGCTATAAGACTTTTAATAATAACTGTCCATTTGTTGTGCTCTGGCCACATAGATGTTTGAAATATGTAACCTAGGAGGAGAAATGACAATTAAAAGTAAGGAAATGGTACAGCCTGTGACCCAACCCCAGGGCATCATCAGTATGCAAATGAACCCTGGCATGAGTGTTTGCCAGACAGTGTCCATTAAGGACTGCTCGTAGAAATGAAGGTCAGGTGTTTCTGCCCAAGGGAAAACTGAGCATAGGGCATATGGCCTACCAGGTGTTTGGTAGGATTTTAAATACAGATCCCCTGGCGGCCACTTTTAGAAGGCACATATATATGGGTGATACATTGGTTGTTATGTTACTGCCATCTACACTGCTTAAGATTCGTTATGTGCGCAGTCCTAACACATTCCAGATTCACACTCCAGCACCACAGCTTCTTACAGTTTTTCTTTCTACATAGCTGTGAGAGGGAATCCGGCCTATGTCCACTCCACACATGTCGCAAAATAATAAAGGGAAAATCCTGCATAGAACTGCAGCTTCCTGATCATGTTTCGCCCACTAAACTGTTGCCCTGATAGTAATACCCTGCAATGACATTGCGTCGATCCCATAAACTGTATCCACACTCCGTACAGCGGATAACACTTAGCACACACTATCCTGCGTGACAGACGCTGATGGTTTTTCTCATTTCTAATAAAAATGATTAACCCAAAGATTCAAGATTGTTAAATGGATTGTTGGTTGGCAGAATCCATACAGATAATTGTGGTTTAGTGGCTATCTGATCCTGACTGCTTTTGTCCCTGACCACATCTGTGGTCACTATGAGGGGTGCCCAAGCTTGAGTTCGGTTGGACACCAGATCCCTCTCTAGGTGTTATTAGCCTAAGGACTGCCTGCTATGTTTGTGCATAGACAGGTTCTGATAGTGCATCTGTGTGACCGCATGCATGCTTTCTTTCATTCGCATGCTTCTGCAAAGGGCACACAATTGCATACATACACATATCCATATACAAATGAAATGAAGCACAGCGGAAGCCCTGACCTCAGGTTGTGTCAGACCACTGGGTGCAGCTTCCTTAGCATACCTGCCCAAGGTGATCCTTGATGCTGCTACCTGTCACTCTGGGGCGTGTTAGTGCCACAGCCCTTTCCATCCTGTAGGAGAACTGCCTGAACTTTTATTAAATGTTTTTATGACGGTTTTGAGCACAAAATACAGAGAAATAACATACCTTTTTTTACAAGCTTGGTTTCTTGGTTAGGGGCTGCCTTTAACATTGCAGGGTATGTGGGATAAGAAGAAAACACATTGTTGTTTTTCCAAGTGAGGTGGGGGAGGCTACTGAGTACACCGGGCACCTTGAAGCTTATTAGGGTACTATAGCCTTTTGTTGACCTAAGCGGGGCATACAGGAAAGACTCAGCCATTCATCCAACCACTGATTTATTAGCGCAGTTACTCGTTCACCCTTTCGCACAACCACGCACAGACTCGCCAATCAAGAATCACGTTCAATTAAAAAACAGGGAGACTTGTTGGCATTTCTGTGCTTG
Source organism: Lissotriton helveticus (assembly GCF_964261635.1). NCBI lineage: Eukaryota > Metazoa > Chordata > Amphibia > Caudata > Salamandridae > Lissotriton > Lissotriton helveticus. Next base: position 424,630,891 of record NC_136070.1, read on the forward strand.
TCTCCAAGATGGTGTTGTGTACACAAGCACTAGACCAATGGTTGTCAAGCCAAACTGTTAACAGTGTCTAAACTGTAATGTTGTCCTGTTTAGCCAGCGTTTACATTACCTTTCTATGTGGAAGTTTGCAGTGAATCAATCCCACAATTGACACCTTAGTCAAGACTGTCACCATAATCCCCATATGCCGGTGTCTGGCATACCTCGATCCTTACCATAAAGTCCTGATCCTGGATCAGACTAACCTATACAGCCTGTGTGCTATGATGATCTACAGCAAAATAACCCTTTCGAGACTCTTCTTTACTTCCCTTCCCTCCTTGCATCGTCTCATACCTCTTTTTGCTATTTCGATCCCCATAACAAGCCTTTCTAAACCCTCCCTCTGCCTCTTCCCACTCCACCTCCCTTTTACTCACCCCTCCACCTCCCTTTTACTAACCCCAAACCTTCTCCTATGAGCATCAAAACAAAAAAAACTAAAAAAAAGTAAATCCTTTCCTTCTATCCCTCCCCTATCTTTTTCAGTCCAAATAACAGACTAACATAGCCACCACTCAAATTGCTTTCATAGTTTCACTATACTGATTCACCACTAATCCTTTCTGGGTTCCGAAGTAGCGTGCTTTTCTCCGAAAAAACAATTTAACACCCCATCAAGGGTAGCAAGCGCTATATAATCTAAATCTCTCTGGCTGATCTGAAGTTCAGCAAATAACTCATCTACTTGCCCCTCAAAATAAGCTTTAGGGGATATTAAAACAACGTTTAAAAATATTAAAATATAAAACTATATTTAATTTTTTAAAACCCAGATTTGGAACATGTAAACTTGATTTTTGTAGTCATAAATAATTTTTAAACTTTAGTTGCGTTTAATACTTTTTAATGCTAACAAGAGGACTCAGCTTGTTAATATGCTTGCTGCTGACATGGCATGAGCTGTCTATTAATGTTTTTATCCTGGTTGGGCCATCTTAGCATTTCATCCTTCAACGGCTTATACACTGAGAAAAATTAAATTGAGATATTGTGGCAGCTGCTATTTATAGCACATACAATCGTAAAAATATGTGCTGTGAAGCGCTTAAAACATTATTAGTAACACATAATATGCAAAAATGTATATATTTTTGGAAATTCTTCACTGATTGAGTATTAACTCTGTTTAGGAAAGCCTCAAACCCAATTTATGAAGATTACCAGTAACTAATCAGGCAATTTGAAGTGCGGCACCCATGCAAGCGTCAGCCATTTAGTTAACTAACCTTATATTATCAATTACATGGTTCAGGTTTCACTCAGTTGTGAAAGAGTGCGGGACCTCCATTTATACAAATATGAAAATGTAAGTTGTGATTAAAAGAAGAGGAATGTGAACATGAGGTCTACAATTTCATTAAATTCGAAGACCTCCTTAGCCCTATTAATAGTGACTAATATTAACTTCCTAACTGAAGGTGGATGGGAGCACACTGCTTCACCTCCCAGCACAATTCACCTTTTTTACTCTTGGTAAATGCAGTTCACTTTAAATACTTACTTGGATTTTTGCTGGAGTGTTTCACCAAGGTTGGTGCAGGTTACTGCTTTAAATCTCTAGACACATGTGATTCTGAATATTATCGTCATCAGTAGAGATAAAAACAAATTTCATCTGGGGTTGCTGAGAAAACTGCCACTGTCCTCTCAGGTCTCAGTAGCTCTCTCTGGCGCACAGGTGCACCTCCAAAAGCTCGTCAGCTCAATGACTCAAGGGAGCAAGATGATGAGCTTTGGAGATGCACCAATGTGCCTGTAAGTGGTACCGTGACCTGAGAGGAACTTGTCAGCATTTCCAGCAACGCCAGAAGATTCTTCTTTGCTCTCTAATACTGCTGCTCTCTACTGCTGAAGGGCTCAGCCCAGAAACACGTGTCTAGAGATATACAGCAATGTCTGCACCAACTTTGTTGAAAAACTCCAGATCATTTTGAAATAAGCATGAACTGTGTATTGTATTTACCAGGATGCAAAGGGGAGAACTTTGCTGGTATGTGAGGCAGAGTGCTCCCAACCCCCATTCAATATTAACTTCCTACTTGGAACAAAACCATTTTATTTATTCCGTAGGCAAAGCAAATAAGCTTCTATTTTAATTTGTAAAAGGTTAAAGCTATTAATGTAATACTCACCTGCTGAACAGTGCGAAGGCTCTAAATGACATTATCTCACGTATATAAGATATGCAAAAAATATGGAATGTAGCAAAAATATGAGAATACAAAACGTTGTACAGGCAAAATGTAAGTTATTCTTTGCTTTTCTGTCACAGCTACGAAGATTTGATGTAGTTGGTATTCACAGGAGTACCATCACTGCATTGGCATGGAGTCCAAATGGAATGAAGTTGTATTCTGGAGACGAGAAAGGGAAGATTGTTTATTCGGCCCTCGATCTAGACCATGTAAGTCCCCTTACGTATTGTTTCTCTGCTACATCAAAATGACTTGTGTTTACTTTGAACAGTAACACCTATTTCTGCTAATAGTCTGTAGAATTATTTCTGCTTCAGTTTAATATCAATGGATGATCAATACAGATGGTTCTTTTCCTGGTGTGTGAGGATAGTCCTGTTACTGAACTATGACCCTTCATTACAGTAACTCGAAAACTTCTTTGTCAAAGTCTGTATTTACATTTAATTGAAGAATTCACTTGAGACCAGGATTATTGCCGTAAATTGTGCAACTTTTTTTCTCCTACAAATTCTTTTTTTGTTTACATTTTTTGAAGAGCAGTCTCCTACCTTCTCCATGCATATACCCAATCTCTTTTGTCTGAAGTTTTCTCACTATTTTCCAATGCGAAGTTTAAGATCTAACGCGGGCCTTATTGTGAGAGGATTCCATGTTTTCATGAGTCACTTTGTGAGGCAGAGCTGAAATGTAGGAAATCACGGACGATGTGTCTCTATGCTTAATCTAAGACTTTGCTAAATTTCAGGATTCAATACATTGAGTGTGTAACCCATTTTAGCCGTCAGCTGCAAGGTACCTTTGGGTATTCATTTGCACTGTATAAATAATAAAAATAATAATTAATAAAATGAATGTAGGGGAAAGGTTTCGAATGCCCTTTGAGCACACTCATAAACTTGTATGTTTGGGGGTATTCACTAATTCCTCTCTAATCCATTCCCCCTTTGGAAAAGTTTGGCAATTAGCTCCTGAAAAGGGCAGGAGGCAGGAGTAAAAATGTTTTCCAGGATAGGAAAAAGAGGGCTTTAGATGAAGAGAACTTACCATTGCTTGTCAGAATTTCGTATGAGTAAACATACAACTTGTATATTTGCTAATGGAAACATTTAAATCGGGAAACGTTTGCTATGAGTACAGGGTTCCAGGCTTACTTCTGTAAACTCTAATGAATCCCTGAAAGTTGTAAATCTGCACTAGTTCAAGGTCCTATATCTGCGGTGCACTTTTATGACTTTTTAAAGAATTGAGTCCTTAATTTATTTTCATGCTCCCCATTACTAGTCTTCTTTTTAAATATTGACATGTATTAAACACGTTTATTAAATGAAGATTCAACAAAACATTTTCTTAAAGTTGCAATTCTTTTTGCATGCATTTTATTTTGAAAGCAAATAGTCACCAATCTTGCTTTCATGCTTCTGCATGTATTTGCATATAATCAGGGAGTATTCTAGGAACATCACAGGTAGACTCTGTACCCGAACCACTGTCAGTTATGTAAGCTGAGAGCACAGCTCACTATATTTTACTAATGTGCTCTTTCTAAAATCAAAGTCATTTGCGTTTAAGAAGCGTACATACTAGTTTAAACATCATATACTAAGGGATACAAAACTTGCCTTAGTGGCATGCAACCCTGATCCTCAAATCCATACATTGGCATTGTAAACTGGCAGACAAAGTCTTTGTACTTCAGAGGATAGGCCAAATTGTCTAGTGGACAAATAACATGAAGATTTCTTGTTCTGCATCTCAAACATACACTAGGATCCTGCTTCAAATCTGCAGATGTATTGTTATTTTATCGCATGCACAGAACCATCTTTGTGGGGGCTTGAACGTGTGTTACCATCCTTGCAGGGTCTTACTCAATAATTATCATTTGTGATTGAATACATTCATAAACAAATGCCTAAATGTTATTTTTCAATACTTTACCTCTATTACATGATAGTTTAGATCTTTATTAATAGCTCGTTGTGTCCTAGAAGCAGCCAGCAAATGGATTTTGATGAAAATGCATTTCTCAGTAAAAAAACTATTGTATATAAAGTCCATGGAAAGGGATTCACAGATATCTAGTCTTTTGCTGAGTTCTCAATAAACATTCAGGGTTAAGGTAACCACTAATAGTTAAATTAATTTAGAGGCCAAAGAGCATGCGATGTGGTCAGATGAGAAAGCCAAGTTGATATTACCTCGTTTTTTGGCATCAACTTCGTCTTTTTTTTGTTTGATCTGTTATGTTTTGTGTATAGATGATACATGTTACATCATACAGCTTATCTACAGAACCAGTAAGCATAAAGAGATATCACACTTTCTAGATAGTATCCCAAAGCAGGAAAAATGGTCATGCTACCCGAATCTGTACAACATAATAATTCACATTTAATACACCAATGAAATCATTTCTATCAATACAGGTTATCATTTCCATGAATCAACCAAGTACAATTGTCTGGTTCCCATACCATTTTCTTCTAACGTGTATTTCGCATGACTTCTTTCGGTTATACTGTGGAACCAAAATTAATGATCAAACCACCATATGCGTAACAATATAGACTTATAACGATAAGTGAAAAGAAAAGAAAAACACAAAAAGGGGGAAGGAGAGTTATGGTAGGCAAAGATGAAGAAAGTTGGTCCATAGCTTCTATAATGCTGCCATTTTCACAGGTAAATAAGCATCTATTTTAGGATCATAATACTGACTGCTTGGTTAGTATGCACAGTGTGAATTGCGTGCTCCAGATCACACCATCACCAGGCCAGACTACAATACATGTGCTAGGTAGGTTAATCAGTATAAGGGATGTCTTGAGGATCGTCCAGGGTTATTGCTACTTGGAGCGCTGTCAGGAGTGCATTCCAAGCTGCTGAAATGGGGTACTTACGCAATCCCAGCGTGTCCTCCCTAATCAGCGAGACAGCCTTAGCGTTAATCCAGGTCAGCATAGACTGTGACCAGGCTTTAAGCATAGGGGGTCTACAACTTGCCATCGACGTGTAACAAGTCTTTTTCCCACTGCTAGCCCCAAGTCTAAAAATCTAGAGGTGGCTTTGTATTTTTTTATTTCTGGGAAATATCCCTGTAATGCAGGCCTCCCATGTACTTGCAAATACCCTATCCGTGCTTAAGTTCAGTAGTTGTTGCACTCCATGCCAATATTCTTGCAGCCTGGGGTATGCCCACAGCATTTGCAGGAGATCGGCGCCCACCCGCTTGCAACCGGGGCAGCAAATATCCACTCTGTTAAAATAACTATTGATTTTACCTGGGGACAGGTCTGCTCTATGAATGATATAGAATTGAATCAACCTGAATCTTGCATTTCTGGAAATATATCTGGGACTCTCAAGCATCATAGCCCACTCTTTAGGTGTGCAGGGTCGGGACAAGTCTGCCTCCCATCTACTATCCAATGGTGTTAAGTCGGCCAAAGTGTGTGCACAAATTGATTCTGCAAACCATTTTATCAGGTGCCGCTCCGTGCCCATCACATGTATATACTGCATCAGAAGATGCGTTGGAAGTTGCTGCCAAGCTGGCCCATGTCATGTTTGAACCTTCAGCACGCATGGCGCTTGGCCAGCAACATTTTGCAAGCTGGAATTTCAGCGTATACACGAATTCATATAAAAGTTAAAAGACAAACCCCGAAATGCACTATGTTTACTGCTACAAGACCTACCTCTCCGTAGGATAACATGGTGTTACCTTATTACATTTAATAAGTGCTAATTTTTGATCGGGAGCAGATAGGAATATTAAGTTTGGACTCAAATGAATCGTAGTTTAAACCCCTCTTTACTGGTAAAGATGGATTTTAAGTCACCATTCTGAAATAGCACTTTTATAAAGTTGGCATTTTGTCCTAACAATTGGTGCCTGCAGCCAGTGCCCTGGGTCACATGACTGTGAATAGCTTGGCAGTTGAGCTTTGCATATTCCTCCTGGACAATTAGACAAAGTGGGAAAAGGTGTTGGCAGGATGGACCATCTTACCAGGATTGGTGGGGTGGAGCTGTTTGCGGCCCCACTTACATTTCAAAGGGTACTTCCAGGACACTGACAAAGGAACTTGACACCCGTCTTTTCTCACCTTAGACTACTTGGAGCATTGGCAGGGGGAAGGAAGGAACTTCACAAAACCAGATAGATGTTGTATAGCCAGAATGTCACTCCCTACTTCAAAGGCAGGCACTTGGTATAAATATTGGACCTCCTGAACCACCTCTACAGTCCACTCCTGGACTCGTGAACTGCAGAAGAACAACTACCTTGTTCCCCGGACGACTGCCCTGCTGCTTGAGGCCTGCCTTGTTCTTCAGAGGACTGCCCTTCTGCAGAGGACTGTCCTGGTACTTGGGGCCTTCCTTATTCTCTGGGGAACTGCCCTGCTCCTTGAGGCTTGCCCTGTTCTCTGTGAAGGAAGGCTGTACCTGCTCTCTTCATCCTAGGCGAACCCGAGTGACTCCAAGTGTCACAGACTGCTGCAGGGACACAACAAGCTCAGGAGACCTCCCTGCAACTGCAGAGCTGACCTGCTGCAACTGGACCTGCCTGGGCACTGCTAGTGTCTCCTAGAGTGAGTTTATGATCCCCAAGAGGTGCCTCCCCAATTCCTAAATCCTTGGCTGGCATCAGAGTTAACTCCTTGAAAGAAAAGGAGAAATCCTGAAGTTTTGGGCTATTTATGACGGCAAACAGGCATGTTCGTGCCAAGACTCTGCTGCCTACAATTACAGCCAATGCAAAGCTACGGTGAACCTAATTCTTCGTGCTTTTGCCACCGCCCATGACGATCAGCAAAGCGAGATCTGCACTTAATGCTACAGTGACACCCATCCAAAACACTCTTCTTTCTCTTCACAGCCTGCTCCACCATGAACTGGACTCTTCACGCAGGACTTTGAAAAGGTAACCTTTTCAGCTGGACTAACTTGGTCCCTGTATCCGGCCCACACGACCAGATGACTGCGGGTGATCCTTTGTGCTTTTCGATGCTATACTTACCTAAAACTTTGAAATTACATATCTCCAGATCTACTGTTGGGATATTTGTTGTTCTGGTATAATTTTAATTATTAAAATGTACTTTATTTGTATATATTTGGGTTTGGATCTTTCTTGTGTTTTCATTTAATTACTGTTTGTGTGTGTGATAAATACTTTACACATTACCTATAAGTTAAATCTGAATACTTTCACAGCACAGGTTAATTTAGTGACATTTGTGGTTCACTGTGACAAGGATTATGGTTGTTGCTTGAGTAGGGTGTTACACCCCCATTAACCAGCAACCCAATTTCATACATTACAGGTGGGATGCACTACTTTCAGAACCATTCAGTGACTTTGTGTAACACTAAAAATCCCTTTAATTATTCTGACTTCTTATTTGATCTCCTTTTTAAATTCTCCTCAATTGGCCGCTTTTTCAACATTTACTTGTGTTACACCTGACTTTGTGCACCTGTAACTCTTGCCTGCAGAGATTAATTTTGAGTTTAACAGCCTTCAGAGCTACATTGTGGCTGCGCTCAAGGAGTTCTGCAGTGAGAAGAGACTTTCAGTGAAAAGAGCTACAAGACGCAGGAGCTCCAGAAGGCCCCAGGGCCTGGGAGGGTGCCAGACAGTTCTATTCTACAGCACTGGAGGATGATGAGGAAGTGGACTTTGAGAATGAGCAGGGGGAGGAGATTGATTGGGAATATGCCAACCTCCTGATGGTGGCCCCGGAAGAAAGAGGAAGGCTCCCCAGCCAGATCCACATGAGGCAGTAGTATCTCTTTCTGCAGCATTTGCCACTGAGGAACTGGTGGAGAGGAAAGCAGAAAGGGAGTACTGGCTGCAGATGGCCCAACTGAACATGTCGGAGGTAGCCATCTAGAGGGCTACAGAGGAAAGAAAAGCTGAGGCAGATAGAGCCTTGGCAAAAGAGGGCTGCGGCTGATATGGCTCGGGAGAAAAATAAACTGTCCCTGGAGAGAAAGAAATTGAGCTGGCCCATTAAATGCGTAAAAGATGTGGTCCTAAAAGCCAAGCAGGTCTCAGAGTCCAGCAACAATGGTGACAGTGATACCCCAGTGCCCAGTGGAGAAAAAAGGTTCCATAATCCCCAAGGACCTGGTGCCTAACCTTGTTTTTGGGCAATGATGCTGAGAAGTACTTTGAGGTCTGTCAGGTTGCTTTAGAGATGCACAGGGTCCCCGAGGAAGATTGGGGACCCAGTCAATGGAGGCACATTCCCAGTGAAGGGAGGGATGCACTGTTAGCCCTAGGGAAGAAAGACATGATGAGAAATCCACTCATGAAGGACACCCTTATCTGAAAGTATAGTCTCACCCCAGAAAGGTATAGGCATAGGTTTAGGGAAAGTCAGAAGTTGTCCCATCAGTCCTGGGTGGACTTTGTGAATCACGTTTGCAAAGCACTGGATGGCTGAGTGAAGGGCAGTGATTTGATTGCCATAGAACACATGTTCAGCAGTTGTTTTACAGAGCTGTTCCAACACCTAGTGGATAGTAAGCTTAATGACCCCAGGGAGCAAAATGGGGGGCAGGGTCCGAACAGAAGAAAGAGGGGAAGATAAAAATAAAAACAAGGAGTACTCTAAAGGCTCCAAAAACAGTTCTCTGGAGGGCAAAGATTCCTAGTCCCAACCAGCCAAAAAAAGTGGGTTTCCTGAAAATAAGTCCAGGACATTTACCTCAAATTGCTATGAATGAAAATTGTTTATCTCCAGTTTTACTGATTGGATTTCAGTCATTTTGGTATCATTTTATTTATCAAAATGTACTTTATTTTTCTAAATCTGTTTGCCTTTTTCTTGTGTTATGTTTCACTTAATTACTGTTTGTGTGCTGCATTAAAACTTTACTCCTTGCCTCTAAATTAAGCCTGGTTGTTATTGTGCCAAGCTACCAGAGGGTTAAGTACAGGTTAATTTACTGACTTTTGGTTTACCCTGACGAGGATTGTGGTTGTTGCTTGAGTAAGGTTTACACCCCCTTCAGCCATTAAGACATTTCTTACAGGGAAACTGGTCTTGAAGCCTCTCTGGACCCCAAGATAATGGAAGGAAGGTGTCTCCTTGTAGCCCTTTGTAGAATGGGCTGAAAGTTGCTCATGCCATGCTGAAGAACAGAGGTGTGGACAGAGCCTGGCGTCTGCTGGACCATGCAACCCTTGTGATCTTGTAAGTGGACACTGAACAGTGTAGATGACCATGAAATTGCTCTCACATGCTTAACCGACCCCCAGCTGATGCTGGCCCTGGGCGGAATGCAGTGTCTAGATTGGTGCAGACAATACCAGGTACTATCATTGCAGAAACTTTGTGGCAGGCAGTGTGCAGTGGCAATCGGGTGCAATGTGCCAGTGCATCTTGCAGGTGGGCCTACAAGAATAACTTCACAGTCATTACAGGTACAGTACACAGATGCAGCGCTTGATGAGTCTTTCCACACCGTTTCTCTTTCCTAGTGCCTGTGGGAAGGCATAGAGACTGATGTTTCAGGAGAGCTTTTGTGTTGGTATGTAAATTGATCTATACACTATGATGATATGATGTTACCCCAGGATATCTCTGTAGATTTCTGTGAGGAGATGGTGAGCAGTTGGGATGTGACTAAGGCTGAAGATCAGGACTAGTGTAAGAAGAGCCTCAAACCCTGAAATAGGTAGCAAGCAATTTTTAAATGATCCATGCCAGTTTGTCAACTGCGTGTTACAACCCCTTCTCATATGCATCACAATGTGCATTAGTAATATTAGTTGAGTATATAAACAGTCACTGCAGAATGGGTTGAGCTAATACAGTGGGACTGATGTTTGTGTTTTTATTTTTTCATATTTCCATTTAGGGTACCTGCAATTCCAGCGTAGTGTTGGAAGAACCCTCAGCTATTGTACAGTTGGAATACAACCAAAAAGTGTTGCTTGTCTCCACATTACAAAGGAGTCTGCTATTTTACACAGAAGAAAAGTCTGTCCAGCAAGTTGGAACCCAGCCTAGGAAAATGTGAGTCTTGTACTGCCTGAGAGCTGATTCGTTCATTTGTGATCCAGTACATTAAAGGGAGAAATAGCAGTAGAAATCACATACATACAGACATTCCGAATGTTACAAGTTTCATTACCACACTCAAGACCGACAATACACGTCCATGCTGGCAGTCCAGTAGTTAGCATTGCTAGGCCCAAGAAATTCAAGGTGTCTAGAAGCTAGATAAACACATCATTCCTGTTGTATAAAATGAAACTTGTCTATTTCAAGCAGCAACCATGATATTGCCAGTTAGTTTCATGGTACCATTGTGTATACATGGTGATTCCAATGTTAATGGGGAGAGGATGTAGCCTTACGGCTAGAGCGGTCAACCTCGAAGCTGGGGAACCGGGTTCAGGTCTCGGCAACGTCGCTCAACATCCTGTGATTCTGGGCAAATCACTTAATCTCCCCGTGCCTAACAAAAATTAATGTGTCCTTCTGTAACGAAACTGGTGCTCATGTAAAGCGCTCTGATACCCAATAGGGTCTAGTTCGTGCTAGATAAAACTGTATTAACATTTTTTAGGTCTCGGCTAGCGTAGGCTGCGCTTGCGCAGTCTCGCTGTCGAGATTTTATGTTTCTTAGTAGCAAGGGTTAACCCGCCCCTCTTCTCCATTGGCTGGCTTCCTAAACGGCGGCCAGCCATCGGAGAAGAAGTTTTAGTGATGTAATTTTTGCCAGCTAAGCCCCGTCTTTTTCGAATTGAGGGGGTGTGTTTTTTCGTTTTTTTCTCATTCTTCTCCATTGGCTGAAATGTAACAACAACAGGCAAAAACACGCCCGTTGTTTACATTCCAGCCAATGGAGAAGAGGGGAGAAAGAAAAACACGCCCCCCAGTTTGAAAATGACGGGGCGTTTCTCAAATCGATTTCTGCTTGACCTAGGAGAAACATGGTGGTGTTCATGGAGTGGTCCGAGGTTCAGCTGAATATGTACGACTGCCTTCCTACCCCTCCTACGCCATTTTACAGCCCTTCTTGCGCTGTCTCTTACCTCTCAAGCTCGCCCACAACCTCGGCCGCCACCTGTCAAAACGACCCTCCGGGGTTTTCTCACTGGCTGGAGCACACCCCGCCGCCCTGGTTGGAGCACGGGCAGGCTGTGTTCAGGGAGCCTGAGTCCCCGCTCCCCCCCCCCCCGCAGCAGGACAGCGCCTCTTTCTGGCCCTCCCTCGGGATTCTATTTCATGCCGACCGCCGACTCCGTGCAGCCCCCCGAGCCGCGGCTCTACCCCCAGCTGCGCCCCGGGGCTCCTCCCGAGCTGCGCCGCAGGGAGTCCCCCAAGCAGGGATCCCCGGGGGCCGGCGGGCTGGAGCGAGGTGGTGCGCCAGTTCAAACGCCTTTTAAATGTTTTAATTGGTCGGACGTGTGTGTTCGTGCTGTGTTGCTGTAGGTTTTGACTTGCAGTTCCAACAGGAATGTTTGTGGTGAACTGACTGAACAAAGACCGCAAGGAAATGTACTGCTGCTGGTTGTCACTTTGAAGCAGCGAAGACGCAAGCTGCTGTCGTCCATTAATTTGTGATGAAGTAATGAGCCGTTTCACGGTGACCTTTTTAGGTCTCGGCTAGCGTAGGGCAGGCCATGAGCATGGAGCCTGAGTCCCCGCTCCCCCCCCCAGCAGCAGGACGGCGCCTCTTTCTCGCCCCCTCGGGGTCCTATTTCATGCCGACCGCCGACTCTGTGCAGCAGTCCCGAGCTGCGCCTCTACCCCCGGCCGCGCCACAGGGAGTCCCCCAAGCAGGGATCCCCGGGGGCCGGCGGGCTGGAGCACAACCCGCCGCCCCGGCCAGAGCACGGGCAGGCCGAGAGCAGGGAGCCTGAGTCCCCGCTCCCCCCCCCCCCCCCCCCCCAGCAGCTGGACGGCGCCTCTTTCTCGCCCCCTTCGGGGTCCTTATTCCACTCCTTCTCGCCGGGGTCCTTGCCGCCCTTCCTCTTCCCCCTCCTGGAGCACCCCAGGATCCGCTCCCGGTCCCGCTCCGGTTTCCTGCTTAGTCTGCAGCCAGGTGTCCAGTAGCACCCTGGGGGTGCCCACTACCAGCTGGGGTCAAACCTAGAGGGGTCAGGGAGCCCTCACCACTACCAGCACCACCAACAGCAGCATCCACCGTACCCTCCCCAGCATCACCTAGGGGCACCACCGCCAGGTAAGGCTGCAGGGCACTGGCCCTATACATTACTGTGTGTCTTTATTCAATTGGAAAGTATTGTTTGCGTTCGGTAGGTATTTCCCCTACACTGTCCATGTTGCAAGAGATCAGTTCTTAGTCGGGGGTAAGGGGTGCGCTGTTGAATATTGACTCAGAAGTTAGTTTTAGCTGAAAATGTGTGGTTGCTGTCCAAAAACATTAATTAAAGTCAGTGGTCACTTAAGACACTGGCTGCTCCAAGCCTAGGTGTGAGACGCATAAATGCAAAAGAGTGACTGCTGCAAAGTGTGAGATTTGATTTTGATTGATTGATTTTTTATTTTATAAAGCGTGCAATTGCCCGTGGGCGTCTTAGCGCTGATTTTGATCCAAAGACACATGGTTCGGTTTGCTCAGATTTATCTTGCTTTAAACAACCAGGTTTTTACTTCCTTTTGGAAGAGAGCAAAGAGGTGCTGTTTTTGATAGTGACTGGGAGTAGGTTCCAGGTCCTGACCGTTTGCAGTATGAAACTCCTTCCTCCCCATCTGGCCTGTCTAAACCTGGGGACCTGCAGCAGTCGGGACTGGCCGGATCTGAGGGTTCTGGATGGTTCATAGGGTTTGAACCGTGTTCTGAGGAACAACGGGCCCGAACCGTGGAGGGCCTTGTAGGCCAGGCAGAGTGATTTAAACAACACTCTTTTGGATATCGGGAGCCAATGGAGATGATCTAGTCTGTGGGCTATTGGCTCGAACTTGGGGACGTCCAGCACCAGTCTGGCTGCTGCGTTTTGTAGACGTTGGTGTTTAGTTATGATTTGGGCATGGGCACCGGCATAAAGTGCGTTTCCGTAGTCTAGCCTTGATAAGGCCAGTGCTGTTGCCACCGTTTTCCTGGTGTCAAGCGGGGATATATGGAAGAAGCTTCCTTATCATTTTCAAAATGTACCATACTGCAGATGTCAGTTTGCTGGCCTGAGCATCAAAGGAGAGCTTGTTGTCCAATGTTACACCAAGGTTCCTTACCTTCTGAACCGGAGAAGGACATTTGCCCAGGCTGTCTGGCCACCATTCTGGTGTCCATACATTATCGTCCGGTCCAAGCAGCATTACTTCACTTTTATCCCCATTCAATTTTAGGCAGTTGCTCTGCATCCACTGCTTGATTTGCAACATACATGACTAAAATTTTTTCGCGGTTTCATCAACCTCGCTCGCTATGGACACCACTATTTGCGTGTCATCAGCATATGAAACTGCCACAAAACCACTTTCCCTTATGATAGCCGCCAGAGGTGCCACGTACAGATTAAAAAGAGTGGGTCTTAGGGAGGACCCTTGCGGCACACCGCAAGGTGATCTGAAAGGTTTTGATCTTGCTTCTCCCAGCTCCACTGTAAAGGATCTATTACTCAGATATGAAGCTAAAAGCGAACAGGCTGAGCTCTGAACTCCTACTCCGGCCAGGCGCGTCAGGAGTGTCTCGTGGTTGACCGTGTCGATGGCCGCCGAGAGGTCCAAAAGGATCAAGGCGGCCTTCCCCCAGCATCGAGAACACTCCTGAGCTCTTCCACTGCCGTAAGCAGTGCCGTTTCAGTACCATGTCCGTCTAGAAAACCAAACTGAGAATGGTCTAGGATGTTTACATCTGAAACTCACATTGACTGCTCTAGGGTGTGGGACTCATTAAATACCAAGAGTTAATTTGCAGCGCGGTGTGAGACTCACCTCCAGTGTGGAGAAACCTTAAGGTGTCTACTGGTGGTCTGTGTGCCAACCCCACTTTGACAGCTTTCTTTCTTTTTTTTTTTAAACTAAAGTGTTAATGCTTAAAAAATGTATTTTTAAAACTTCCTGCTTAACCATGGCTCACTCATTGCCAGGTGGCAGCCACCCTCCTTTTCTGCAGAAAATTCTTGCCATTGGGTGTTCCCAAATGTTGACAAGCATGCTTCAGGTCCGTGCATGCTAGTAACGCTCAAACGCAACAGCTGTGTGTGTGTGGCGCTCTGTGTGTGTGGCACTCTGTGTGTGTGTGTGTGTGTGTGGCGCTCTGTGTGTGTGTGGCGCTCTGTGTGTGTGTGGCGCTCTGTGTGTGTGTGGCGCTCTGTGTGTGTGTGGCGCTCTGTGTGTGTGTGTGGCGCTCTGTGTGTGTGTGGCGCTCTGTGTGTGTGTGGGTGTGTGGCGCTCTGTGTGTGTGTGTGTGGCTCTCTGTGTGTGTGTGTGGCGCTCTGTGTGTGTGTGTGGCGCTCTGTGTGTGTGGCGCTCTGTGTGTGTGTGTGGCGCTCTGTGTGTGTGTGTGGCGCTCTGTGTGTGTGGCGCTCTGTATGTGTCTGTGTGGCGCTCTGTGTGTGTCTGTGTGGCGCTCTGTGTGTGTCTGTGTGGCGCTCTGTGTGTGTGTGTGTGGCGCTGTGTGTGTGTGTGTGGCGCTCTGTGTGTGTGTGTGTCTCTGGCGCTCTGTGTGTGTGTGTCTGTGTGGCTTTGTGTGTGTGTGTGGCTCTGTGTGTGTGTGTGGCTCTGTGTGTGTGTGTGTGGCTCTGTGTGTGTGTGGCTCTGTGTGTGGTTATGTGTGTGTGTGGCTCTGTGTGTTTGTGGCTCTGTGTGGCTCTGTGTCTGTGTGTGGCTCTGTGTGTGTGAGTGTGTGTGGCTCTCTGTGTGGGTGTGATACAAATGCAATAGGTCTCGTATTTGCAAGAGATTAAGCTATTGGGATTGTAAATGACAATGCCATTTATTTATCTGTTTTCAAAACCAACACATAAATAAAAAGTTTGTCATTTACAATGCCAAAAGCTCTAACTTTTCCGAAGGCGAGACCGTTGCATTGTAAATGCTTGTTTTTAATGTACCTTACAGGGTGAAGAAAGGCTTAGGTGAAAATTTACCTGCCAGCATCATGATTTCATACTTCTAGTGGACATGCACACATTAGTGGCATTATGCTGCAGATGCACACATGCCTGGATTGTGTTAGCTATGCATCCCCGTCCCACCAACTACCACCCAAAAGTTGATGCAAAAAAATACTTGTTCAACTGCTCTGGTAACTAACTATATAATCAGTTCAGGACATCAACATAAACTCTTTTTTTTTTTTTACCTTGTCTTTCTTAGCATTTTTCATACCGGAGAACTAAAATATCAATATAACAAAACATTGCATCAAAGATAAACACAAGAAGCTGGTTAGATTCATAATGTACATGAGATGTCTCACTAAGACACCTCACTCCCCCAAGAAAGGGTGAGCATCCCACCACATCAACAAAACTCAGCACAGTAGCATAAAGTATGAAGTGTCCAGCACAAGCCCCTGGCACTCCCCCGAGCAAACTCTGGCACATTTACCGGAACTGCAAGCTTCACAATGCATGCGCGCTCTTCCATGTCTTAAGGCGAAGTCGAGGATACCACCTCGGAAGGTTCAGGAGAACCGTCAATCATTTCAGTCACCGTACTCAAATGTTCCACCATCTCTCCCCAGGAGATCAACTTAAAATCTAATGCTTAATTTGTTCTTTGGAAAAAAGCCATATTACGAATGCAACAAACAGCCCATTTAAATAAATCAGACTTCTAATGCTGCAAATACGAGAATTGCAATTTCTTCATCTTACAAAACAAATACTAAAATCTCTTCTGAAGAGGTTGACAAAGACTGTCTAGAACGGTTTATCTGTTATCTAGTCCTAAACTAAGAAAAGCGAGTTCTTAGTAGTGGATGCCACTGTAGGAACAGACATCATTCTACCCATTTTTGGATTCACAGAAGAATTAAACCGACCCGTTTCACAGAAATGAAGAACCATTATCTTAGCCTTTCAATAGAATTTGAGATATTTTCTACCAATCCATACACATGTTTTCAATTGGGACCATCTTACTGTCTGAATTGAACCCAATGTTGCGATGAAGTAATGTTCCCATTAAATTATCGGTCTACCGATCCAATTTGCAACTTTAAGTGTCTTACAATATTAAGGGTGCAAGGTTACTTTTGGATAAAGTATAGTTGTTTCTTCTGAAAAACAAGTAACGATTTGATGAGTGAGGTAACAAGCCATATAGTCGAAAACCCAGGATTAAATAAAGAGCAGTTTAGGCTGTTAAGAATGGTGGGGAGATTTTTATGCTCAGAAATTGTGCCAAAAGGTAGCTGTCTAGGAATGTTTACGCACAATGAGAGAGACAATAGCATTGCTTCTTTTTTAAGTCAGAGACTACCACACAGTGAAGCTGTCTGGATATGAAAATACTTCATGTGGGCATTTTGAAAGTTTCCTTGGGAATGCATTTCACTTTTTGCTTACCATTGACTTTGTGATTTGTAACTCACATTTTCTTGCTTTCTATTTGCTGGCTTTATTTTTTTAGACTCTCCAGCATCTCGTTTTTCCTCCCGTGGACCAAAGCTTATTCACCAGCGTTCCTTGTATTATCCAGTATTATGGGTATCTTTCATAGATTCACATGCCTGAATCATTCCCCGTCGTCGGAATGGGAGTCCCCGGTACACAGATAAAGTAATGTCCTGTAGACATATAGAGAAATAGGCCCACAGGCCTCACATTAGTAACATATCCATGTCCTTTTGTAAAAAGGACCAAACTCTAGAAAAGAGCCAATCAGCTATCACCTACCTCTAGAACCCTCCTGGAAGGAGCCTCAGTACCTCAGATTTTCTAACGCACGTTGTGCTAAGGGAGTCTCCTCTGAGCTCTGCTCAGGTTTGTTTCTTCACAGCTGTTTTCCAGTGTTCTAAGATATTTGCTATGGTGACTGCTATTTACTATGGCTGACACACCAAAAAAGGGTCTTTTTAGATCCTGTGGTTCTTGTGGAAAGAAAAGGCTGTTAGACCTGTCAGCCCTTTGGGTGGTCCCTCCTTATTTTTCTCCCTTTTTGCCTTCTATTTTTGCGTTCACTATGTTTTCTGTTTGGTGTTGACCTTAGGTCTCTGGGCGCCCCATTGTTACCAATTAATAATGAGGCGCAGGTGCTCCTTTAAAATGGAGGAAGAGTAGGAGCTCCTTTACAAAATGGTGGCCCGTCAACTGTCACCTCAGAGCCTAGGGCCATAGGATGACAGGAGGGGTTCCAGAACCTTCTGGTCCACTCTAGTCACTCCGGGCCCGGGCTATAAATAGAGGAGGGCTGCGTCGGCCATTGTGTGTGAAGTGAGACTAGTCAGGAGTTAAGGCTTCTAAGTGGGGAGGTTGGTGCACTTGGGGGGGTCTGACTGTCTTTAAGCCTGCTACCCCTCTCTGCTGACGCTACCCCCTGCCTGTTGACCCAGCCCTGCCATCATCATTTTACCTGGGGCCACCTTTCCCCCTTGTGCCCCCTCATAGAGGAACCCTGGACTAACTCTGGTGAGCTGAGGACATTTGAGCTGGGAGTTGAGGGGTGCGTGTTGTTGCCTCCTGTAGGGGCTCAAGACCTCTGCCCTAGTTCTCCTCATCCTTGCTGCCGCCTGGAGTCTGGGTGCGCAAAGACTCTTAGCCGTCCCGCCAGAAACCCACCTGAGCCTATACTTCAGATAGAAGCGCAGGATAAGTCACTGCCGCTATCCCTGGGTTCATCGGCGCTCTCTGCGCAGACCGCACCTCATTGCTGCTGGCCCAGTCGAAGCTCCTACCGCTGGGCTGCCGCCCTTTTGCCCGGGGCTGGTAGCGTCTGCGGGCCCCCCACTGAGGAGATCCTGGGGGGGGGGGACCGGTGTTGGCAAGTGGAGTGGTGGTGCCTCAGGGAGGCAGAGACGGTGTGGCTGTGGCCTAGCGGGAGCCCGCTCCGACGCTGACAGAGTGAGCATCAGGAAGAAAGGGGCGGGATCGAAGGAGGCCGAGCCCGGGTAAAGATCCTTCCCTCTGTGTAGAGCGAGAGGGAGGGACCCTGAGTCAGCTGGGACGGCCGAAAGGGAGACTCGGCAAATCCCCAGTTCAGGCCCAGACGCTGGGGGCCTGCCCGCGGTGCAAGGCGGAGATTGACATCGCAAAGGCCTGATCGCCCGGGTTGCAGGTATCGGCTGGATAGACGGCTGGGCCAAGGACTCTAAAGGAAGCCGGTAAGATCGCCGGAGTATTGTGTGGGGCCTCAGGTGGCGAGAGTGCCCCACTGCTGCCTTCATCACTTAACTGGGGTCTGCTGAAAGTAGCGAAAAGAGTAGAAAGAAGGGGAGGGGGAACTGTGAACATCCAAGCCCAATTTGAAGTGGAGGGAAGCACTTAAGACGGGACTGATTCCCCCACACAGTTCCGCAAAAGAGGGACTTTAAAGAAGAGGAAAGTAAATCGGCAGGAGGTGGAAGCTAGTTGACTTTACTGAGTCTTCAAGGGCACTGCCATTTGTTATAATACAACTGTCTGCTTGAACTTAATGCTTCTAAATGTTTACCTTCTTAGAACAATTAACTGCCTACTTGATTTCTTATAGAATTCACTGGTTCTATTATCTTTGTGCTGTGGTAAATTGATCTGATACATACCTATATTTAATTTAATGGATTCTGTTGCTTGATGCCTTGATGTTGTGAAAGAATGCAGCACAACTGCCCTAGAGCCTTTCTCTTTTACTGTTATATTGGAAGGAGTCATTAATTGAGTTAATCTATTACATCTAGCCCGCTTTCTAATGCTCTGACTAAGTAAGATTCGCCAGTGCAACGAAATCTTATGTCATGACATATGTTTACAAAAGCAGGAAATCCAATGGAAATGTCTAAAATGTGAATTTATGATTGGTATTGCAACAGGAAATCAAACTTAAAGGAAATATAAAGCTTTTCTACCTTTTCTAAATACGGTTTGGTGTCATTTTTGGTGGAGGTACGCTGGGGTGCTGTGCTGAGTGTGGCGCAAGTACGACAAGCTGCTCTTAAGTTAGGCCTTCCCACTTTGTGCCAAGCTACCCTAGGTGGACCGGTGACTTAGGGTCCAACAAAGGCTACATATTGATGACCAGCATAAGGACTGCCTGTATTGCCTTTATCCAGACCATTCGGCTAAAGGGGGCAGCAGTCTTGCGACGCCAGGGGCGGCTGAAGTCCACTTCATTCCATCCTGAGGTGTAAACGAAGATTTTGGACATGCCTTATGATGGCCAGTTACTGTTTGGTTCCAAAATTGATGAGGCGTTGCAGAACATAAAAAAGGACACCGACACTGCGAGAACTTTGGCCACTCTCCAAAACAAGAACCAGTCCTTTCGTGGAACTAGAGGAAGAGGACAGTCTTCCTATAGAGGAAATTTCCAATACAGATCTTCATACTCTTCAGGCCAGAGTCGACCCCTATACCAACAGCGCCAACAACAGAATCAACAATCTTCTTATAACAAGTCGTCCTTTCGTGGGAAAGGACAGCGAAAGAACAACGGGCGCAGGCAATGACATGTTTATTCAGCCAGTCCAGACTTCATTTCACTCATTCAAAATTGGAGGAAAGATTTCCCCTTCTTAAAAAATGTGAGAAAGATTACTACGGACCGTTGTGTCCTTCAATTAGTGCAATTCGGCCATTCTATGGAATTCATACAAATCCCTCCCCAAACTCCTCCCCGCCCAATGCATCACAAAAATCTACGGCTGCTTCTGCAAGAGATCTCTATTATGCTACAGAAAGGAACTATAGAGAAGGTACCTCCATCACAAAGGGGAAAAGGATTTTATTCCTGCTTCTTTTTAATCCAGAATAAAGAGAAGAAGTGGAGACCAATTTTGGATTTCAGGGCCCTCAACAAATTCCTAAAGAAGCAGTCGTTTCGCATGGTGACGATCCAGGAGGTCTTACAGCTACTGGAAGAGAAAGATTTTATGACGCCCCTAGACCTTCCGGACGCGTACTTCCATATCCCGATTCACAGGAATCACAAGAAATTGTTAAGATTTGCAGTAGCGGGCAGACATTTTCAATTTCGCGTCCTGCCCTTCGGGCTCAAGTCTGCACCTCGCATTTTCATGAAATGTCTTTCCCCAGTGGCGGCATATCTCAGGCAGCGTCATCATCAAGTCTTTCCGTATCTGGACGACTGGCTGATCAAGGCTCCATCCTTGGAAGACGCGTCCAGGCTTTCCAACACCTGTTTACGACTTTTCAATTGTTTGGGTCTCACACTCAATCAATCAATCAATCAAACAATTTATAAAGCGCGCTACTCACCCGCTAGGGTCTCAAGGCGCTGGGGGGGGGGAGGGGTCCGTTACTGCTCGAAGAGCCTGGTCTTGAGTTGCTATCTGAAGGAGAGATGGTCCTGGGTCAGCCGTAGGTGAATGGGGAGGGAGTTCCATGTCTTTGCCGCCAGGTAGGAGAAGGATCTTCCTTCGGCGGTGGCTCTGCGAATGCGTGGTATGGTGGCGAGGGCGAGGCCGGTCGATCGCAGCTGGCGGGTGGGCGTGTAGAAGGTGAGACGGTTGTTGAGGTGCTTGGGGCCCAGGTCGTGGAGAGCCTTGTGTGCGTGGGTGAGGAGTCTGAACGTGATCCTCTTGCTGACAGGGAGCCAGTGCAGGTCTCTCAGGTGGGCGGAGAGGTGGTTGTGGCGGGGGATGTCCTGGACGAGTCGTGCGGAGGCGTTCTGTATGCGCTGGAGTCTTTTCTGTAGTTTGGCTGTGGTTCCTGCGTAGAGGGTGTTCCCGTAGTCCAGTCGGCTGGTGACGAGTGCCTGGGTGACCGTCTTTCCGGTTTTGGTGGGGATCCATCGAAAGATCTTTCGGAGCATGCGCAGGTTGTTGAAACAGGATGACGAGACGGCGTTGACTTGTTTGGTCATCGAGAGGGAGGAATCCAGGAGAGTCCGTGGTCCGTTGGCTTGGGGGTGGTGCCCAGGGCAGGGGGCCACCAGGAGTCGTCCCAGGCGGAGGGGGATGATCCCAGGATGAGGACTTCCGTCTTGTCTGAGTTCAGTTTCAGGCTGCTGTTCTTCATTCACTCAGCGACGTCTTTCATTCCTTCGTGTAGGCTGGTTCTGGCGGTGGCGGGGTCGTTGGTGAGGGAGAGAATCGGCTGGGTGTCGTCGGCGTAGGAAATGATGTTAAGGTTGTGTTGGTGTGCGATGGCCGCAAGGAGGCTCATGTAGACGTTGAAGAGGGTGGGGCTGAGCGAGGATCCTTGAGGTACGCCGCAGATGACTTTGGTGGCTGCGGATCGGAACGGGGGGAGGCGGACTCTCTGGGTTCTTCCGGCGAGGAACGAGATGATCCACTCCAGTGCCTTCTCTTGGATTCCGGTGTTGTTGAGGCGCTGTATTAGTGTGCGGTGGCAAACTGTGTCGAACGCTGCCGAGTGGTCCAGGAGGATGAGGGCAACTGTTTCCCCGTTGTCGAGCAGGGATCTGATGTCGTCGGTGGCTGCGATGAGGGCGGTCTCGGTGCTGTGGTTGGCTAAGAAACCGGACTGTGAGGGGTCGAGGGATCCGTTTGTCTCGAGGAAGACGGCGAGCTGTTTGTTGACGGTCTTCTCGATGACTTTGGCAGGAAAAGTGAGGAGCTGGATGGGGCAGAAGTTCTTGAGGTCGGTGGGGTCCGCTGTCGGTTTCTTCAGGAGGGCGCTGATCTCGGCATGCTTTCAGCTCTCCAGGAAGGTGGCGGTGGTGAAGGAGATGTTGATGATGTCCCGGAGTTGGGGTGCGATGATGGAGTCTGCTTTGTTGAAGACATGGTGGGGGCAGGGGTCGGTAGGGGATCCGGAGTGGATGGTGTTCATCGTGCGGGTGGTGGCTTCGGTGTTGACCGGGGTCTAGTTGCAGAGGGTGGTGGTGGGGGGCGTTGGTTCGGTGGTTTGTCTGCGTGGTCTGTACGTCGAAGCTGTTGTGTATGTCAGTGATCTTGCGGTTGAAGAATGAGGCGAGTGAGTCGCAGAGGTCTTGCGATGGGGTGATGTCGATGTTTCCTGCGCTGGGGTTGGAGAGCTCTTTGACGATGCTGAAGAGTTCCTTGCTGGTGTGTCTGTTGTTGTCCCGTCGTTCTTTGAATGTTGTCCTTTGGGTGATGCGGATCAGCTGGTGGTGTTTGCGGGTGGCGTTCTTGAGGGCTGTCATGTTTTCTGTGGTCTGGTCGTGGCGCCAGGCTTTTTCGAGGGTGCGGCAGTTTTTCTTGGATGTTTTGAGTTCGTTGGTGAACCACGAGGCTTTCTTGCTGCCGGGTCTGCTGGGTGGTTTCTTCAGAGGTGCGAGGTCGTCGGCGCAGTCGGTGAGACACTGTGTGAAGTTGCGGGCTGCTTCGTTGGGGTCTGTTGCGCTGGTGGGAGGGTTCTGGCTGAGGGAGGTGGTGAGCTGGTCGGCGGAGATCTTGTTCCAGCTCCTGCGGGGGGCCCGTTGCGGGTGGTGGTGCGTCGTAGTTCTCCTGAAGTTGAAGTGCACGCAGCTGTGATCAGTCCAATGAAGTCCGGTGGAGTGGCTGAAGGAGATGTGCTTGCTGGAGGAGAAGACGGGGTCAAGCGTGTGGCCGGCGTAGTGGGTGGGGGTGTTCACCAGTTGCTTGAGTCAGAGGTTGGCGAGGTTGTCCAGCAGGGTGGTGGTGTTGCTGTCATTGTTGTTTTCCAAGTGGAAGTTGAGGTCTCCTAGGAGGATGTAGTCAGAGGAGGTAAGGGCGTGCGGGCTGATGAAGTCTGCGATGGCTTCGCTGAATTGTGTGCGTGGTCCCGGGGGTCTGTAGATGAGAGTGTCTCTGAGGGTGGTCTTGGGGTCGGTGTGTATCTGGAAGTGGAGGTGCTCGGCGGCAGTGAATGTGTCATCGGAGTTGGTCGTGATGCGGATGGTGTTCCTGTGGACGATGGCGATGCCTCCTCCGGTCTGGTTGACGCGATCCCTCCGGGTGATCTTGTATCAGTCCTGCAACCATCTCAGTGCATCAATTTCCTAGGTGCAACCCTGGACACACGTTCAAAGAAAGCTTTCCCATCGCAGGAGAGAAAGGACAAGCTCTTGGCACTGGCTGCTTTAGTAGCCTTGAAGAAGGCTCTGACGGTCCGCCTTTGCAAATTCCTTCTGGGGATGATATCATCGTGTATCCTCCTGATGCCTCACTGTCGTCTACGGATGCGACCTCTGCAGGAGGAACTCTCGAAACAGTGGGTCCAATGCAAAGGGTCATACGACGACCTTATAAAAGTGACTCCTCAATGGTCAAAGCCCTGCAATGGTGGATGTCATCTCGAAACCTTTCTCAAGGCTCCTACTTCCAGCTGCTCCTCATATTATCACAACAGACGCCTCCTTGAAAGGTTGGGGAGCTTTCCTGCAAGAACTGAGGTTAAGTGGGAAGTGGTCTCCCGTCGAGAAAGGACTTCATATCAATCTCCTCGAACTGCGAGCAGTCTTCCTGGCCCTTCAGGCTTTCCTTTCCAAGGATCAAGGATTCCCTTGTGCTCGTCCGCACAGACAACACTACGACGATGCACTACCTCAACAAGCAGGGAGGGACGTGCTCGCTGACACTCTCTCTCGAGTCGCAAAGAATCTGGAACTGGCTAATTACAAACAAGGTATCTCTTGGGGCGGAGTACATCCCAGGCATGGAAAATGTACTCGCCGACTCATTGAGCAGACAGAAAACAACATCCCACGAGTGGGAACTGGATCAGGAAATCCTCGACCAAATCTTCTCGCGATGGGGCACTCCACAGATCGACCTATTCGCCACAAGATCCAGCGCCAAATGCCCACACTTCGCAAGTTGGCATCACCAGTCAGGGTCTCTAGGGAATGCATTTTCGATCGCATGGTGCAACGTTTTTGCATACGCCTTTCCGCCATTCCCGATGCTTCCCAGAGTCCTCAGAAAATTGAAGGCGGAGCCTTGCACTCTCATTTTAATAGCCCCAACTTGGCCACGCCAACATTGGTTTACGGAACTCCACCGCCTATCTCTGGAGCCACAGATCGGCCTGAAACAGTGTCCATCTCTGCTCACGATGAGTAACCGGCAAGTCCAGCATCCGAATCTGGCATCTCTCAGGTTAGCCGCCTGGCTCCTGAGTTCCGAGAGCTTCAGAATTTAAATATTCCACCGGACTGTAGAGCCATCCTAGCTCGGGCGCGAGCGGATAGCACCAATAAAACATATTCTCTGAAATGGAAGAGGTTTTGCGTCTGGTGTAGAGATCGAGGAATACACCCTTTCTCATCCTCTCCAGAACAAGTTTTGCCTTACCTTCTCCACTTGGAGGAGTGAGCAAGGCCCGACGTTGCCATCGGGATCCACTTGGCTGCAATATCCCGTTACAAGAGATCTTCAGCGGAGCCTTCTCTCTGGTCTCACAGACTGGTCAAACAATTTCTGAAAGGATTATACAGGACTTTCCCGCCGGTGAAAATGTTGCCACCTACCTGGCACCTTAATACAGTCCTTAACCAGCTCATGAAGCATCCCTTTGAGCCGGTGCACAGGGCTGACCTGAAATATCTGTCTTGGAAGACGGCTCTACTACTTGCGCTCACGTCCGCGAGGCGGGTGAGTGAGCTACAAGCTTTCTCGATTCAGGACCCTTTTCTACAATTTTAAACAAGACAGAGTGATTTTACGGACAAATCCGAAGTTTCTTCCAAAAGTCCTATCGGATTTCCATCTCAATGAGCCTGTGGTTTTGCGTTCCTTCTTTCCAAATCCCAGTACTGCAGCGGAAAGATCGCTGCATTCATTGGATCTCAAGCGGTGTTTGAAATTTTATATCGACAAGACAAAGACTTTCAGAAAGTCAAATCAGCTATTTGTGGCTTACAGCACTCCTAGGAAAGGTCTTCCGCTCACCAAACATAGCATTTCCCGCTGGATTTCGGCAGCTATTTCTTTTTGTCATGAACAAGCGGTACATCCCCTACACTCTAAAGTACGAGCTCATTCTACTAGGGCGATGTCCACATCCATGGCACTGTTCGCAGGTGTGCTGGTCATTGACATTTGCAGAGCGGCAACATGGAAGTCGCCGCATACCTTTACTAGGCAATACTGCCTGGACACGGAACTTATGAAGGATGCTGCGGTGGGACAATCAGTGCTTCGTCATCTATTTCACTAGAGGTGAACCTTCTTTCATCCCTCCATCCTTCTCATGTACGCACATTTCTCTGTTGTGTTATTTGATGGTAGTGATTGTTTTCAACTATATGCTCTTGTTAGTCGCTTGATATGATATTATCTAATGACTTGCATATACTGTGCCATCCGAAATGTGCTTTGTTCATTGCTTGCTACTCTGATTCAGGCATGTGAATCTATGAAAGACAGCTATAATACCGGATAAGAAATGCGGTACTTACCTGTAACTGCAGTTATCCAGTATTGGTGTCTCTCACAGATTCACATGCAACCCTCCCGCCTCCCCTGGAAGGGCTCACCCAGTGCTTAATTTGTAAAATATTAAGTGCAGGTACTCATATTTTTTAGGAGGCCACACCCACCTCCCCGGCTCCACCTACTTCCTCCACTGGCTCCTCCCACTTCCTTTAATGGTTCCACCCACATCCACAAGCTTCAACACATCAGAGCCACCTCCTCACTTCTTGGGTTCTTCAAGAAGCTGTAGACCTGGCTCTTCATAAAAGCACCTCTGGGACCTCACACCTACACACCTTCCCAAGCACCTGGATACCCTCTTGGGTGAGATTAGTGCACTATATGAATCAATATACCATAACATAATATAGCATATGGACAACAACTCAAAAGTGAACTCAAGTTAGAGAATGTGTGTACGTCTCAAAATGCAGCTTTAGGAAAGGTAATTTGAGGATGTGAGGCAAGTTTGCAAACTAAAGAGAATGTGCTTCTACCGTGCTGTTTAAAAGAAAGGACGTGTTGAAGGAAGCAAGGAATACATTAGAGAAGGTAGAAACAAATGAAGGCAGGAAGGGGAGTACTGGAGTGAGGAAATTGTTATGGATTAAAAAAAGGAGAAACTAAGAAAAGAATGTGTAAGGAAGAAATGAAGGGATAGAGGGAGAAAGGAAGTGAATGATGTGTGACGGATGAATTGAAAGGAGGAAGAAAATCAGAAGGAAGTGTTGAGGATATGAAATTAAGAAATTAAAGAAGGGATTAAGGAAGGAGCAGGAAAAAGGAAAGTAAGGAACAAATGAAGGAAGATGGAACTAATGCACCAAGGGAGGAAGAATGGGGAAAGAATGAGGATGTAAGAAAGCAAGAATGGAAAGAGGAATGGAGGCATGGCTGGAGGTGCTGAAGAAGAGAAAAAGGAAAGGAAAAAGATGGTACGAAGGAAAGAAACGGGGTCAAGAGAATGGATACAGGTATGAAAGGTACTGGGTCAAAGAGGTAGGCGACCTTGAGGGCGGTTCGGACTGTTTACTCCACTTATCATAGAGTAACCAGGCGCTCTATAAATTTCCATAATAATAATAAAGAGGGACTGAGGGAATAATGACAGTTTAATATTGCAAAGACTTTGATAAACAAAATATCAAAATACATTTCTGTGTCCTTACCACACTATGTATGTTGTAAAGCACATATTCACCATAAAGGGTCTTGACACCACATTAAAAATGTTGTTATCCAACTCAATGGCACTAATCTTAGTAACCTCAGAAAGATGAAAGACTGGGTGGCCACACCGAGATTTAGATTTATGACCCTGAGCTCAAAGTACAGTTACAAAGGCCCATCCTGAGCACACATGGTAAGCACTCTTAACACCTGTCTTTTAAACATACTGCTCTCCAACGCTCCTTTATCCTATGTTGCTCTTTGACCCCATATCCGACCTGTGCTGGTCTCTGACCCCTTAGAACCCTTCAGTGGTCTCGTCCCTCCACTTAGGCCAGGCACTGTCCGCTATGTCAGGGGTCCGTAGGTCGCACGCTACTCCACCATTCCAGCGTGTATACCCCAAGAGCATCATGGTTAATGCAGTTTTCTAGAAAGCGGGTGCGCTTTTCAAAAGAATCGAAGTGTAATAGCAAGGTTGCAGGCCAACTCTGGACACCGGTGTTTCAGGATTATTGTCCTTCATCAGCAGAGTGTAGGACGGTTTTCAGGGGTTGCTGTGCAGGCTGCCAAAGTGTTCTCAGGTATGGTACCTCTCCAGGCACGTAGGGCGTTACCTCAGCTCGTCAGCTGAAAGACTCAAGGGAGCCGTGTTAAATAAGGGGTCCGTAGGTCGCACGCTACTCCACCATTCCAGCGTGTATACCCCAAGAGCATCATGGTTAATGCAGTTTTCTAGAAAGCGGGTGCGCTTTTCAAAAGAATCGAAGTGTAATAGCAAGGTTGCAGGCCAACTCTGGACACCGGTGTTTCAGGATTATTGTCCTTCATCAGCAGAGTGTAGGACGGTTTTCAGGGGTTGCTGTGCAGGCTGCCAAAGTGTTCTCAGGTATGGTACCTCTCCAGGCGCGTAGAGCGTTACCTCAGCTCGTCAGCTGAAAGGCTCAAGGGAGCCGTGTTAAATAAGGGGTCCGTAGGTCGCACGCTACTCCACCATTCCAGCGTGTATACCCCAAGAGCATCATGGTTAATGCAGTTTTCTAGAAAGCGGGTGCGCTTTTCAAAAGAATCGAAGTGTAATAGCAAGGTTGCAGGCCAACTCTGGACACCGGTGTTTCAGGATTATTGTCCTTCATCAGCAGAGTGTAGGACGGTTTTCAGGGGTTGCTGTGCAGGCTGCCAAAGTGTTCTCAGGTATGGTACCTCTCCAGGCGCGTAGGGCGTTACCTCAGCTCGTCAGCTGAAAGGCTCAAGGGAGCCGTGTTAAATAAGGGGTCCGTAGGTCGCACGCTACTCCACCATTCCAGCATGTATACCCCAAGAGCATCATGGTTAATGCAGTTTTCTAGAAAGCGGGTGCGCTTTTCCTAAGAATCGAAGTGTAATAGCAAGGTTGCAGGCCCACTCTGGACACCGGTGTTTCAGGATTATTGTCCTTCATCAGCAGAGTGTAGGACGGTTTTCAGGGGTTGCTGTGCAGGCTGCCAAAGTGTTCTCAGGTATGGTACCTCTCCAGGCGCGTAGGGCGTTACCTCAGCTCGTCAGCTGAAAGGCTCAAGGGAGCCGTGTTAAATAAGGGGTCCATAGGTCGCACGCTACTCCACCATTCCAGCGTGTATACCCCAAGAGCATCATGGTTAATGCAGTTTTCTAGAAAGCGGGTGCGCTTTTCAAAAGAATCGAAGTGTAATAGCAAGGTTGCAGGCCAACTCTGGACACCGGTGTTTCAGGATTATTGTCCTTCATCAGCAGAGTGTAGGACGGTTTTCAGGGGTTGCTGTGCAGGCTGCCAAAGTGTTCTCAGGTATGGTACCTCTCCAGGCGCGTAGAGCGTTACCTCAGCTCGTCAGCTGAAAGGCTCAAGGGAGCCGTGTTAAATAAGGGGTCCGTAGGTCGCACGCTACTCCACCATTCCAGCGTGTATACCCCAAGAGCATCATGGTTAATGCAGTTTTCTAGAAAGCGGGTGCGCTTTTCAAAAGAATCGAAGTGTAATAGCAAGGTTGCAGGCCAACTCTGGACACCGGTGTTTCAGGATTATTGTCCTTCATCAGCAGAGTGTAGGACGGTTTTCAGGGGTTGCTGTGCAGGCTGCCAAAGTGTTCTCAGGTATGGTACCTCTCCAGGCGCGTAGGGCGTTACCTCAGCTAGTCAGCTGAAAGGCTCAAGGGAGCCGTGTTAAAAAAGGGGTCCGTAGGTCGCACGCTACTCCACCATTCCAGCGTGTATACCCCAAGAGCATCATGGTTAATGCAGTTTTCTAGAAAGCGGGTGCGCTTTTCAAAAGAATCGAAGTGTAATAGCAAGGTTGCAGGCCAACTCTGCACACCGGTGTTTCAGGATTATTGTCCTTCATCAGCAGAGTGTAGGACGGTTTTCAGGGGTTGCTGTGCAGGCTGCCAAAGTGTTCTCAGGTATGGTACCTCTCCAGGCGCGTAGGGCGTTACCTCAGCTCGTCAGCTGAAAGGCTCAAGGGAGCCGTGTTAAATAAGGGGTCCGTAGGGAGGAAGAATGGGGAAAGAATGAGGATGTAAGAAAGCAAGAATGGAAAGAGGAATGGAGGCATGGCTGGAGGTGCTGAAGAAGAGAAAAAGGAAAGGAAAAAGATGGTAAGAAGGAAAGAAACGAGGTCAAGAGAATGGATACAGGTATGAAAGGTACTAGGTCAAAGAGGTAGGCGACCTTGAGTGCGGTTCGGACTGTTTACTCCACTTATCATAGCGTAACCAGGCGCTCTATAAATTTCCATAATAATAATAAAGAGGGACTGAGGGAATAATGACAGTTTAATATTGCAAAGACTTTGATAAACAAAATATCAAAATACATTTCTGTGTCCTTACCACACTATGTATGTTGTAAAGCACATATTCACCATAAAGGGTCTTGACACCACATTAAAAATGTTGTTATCCAACTCAATGGCACTAATCTTAGTAACCTCAG
Source organism: Lissotriton helveticus (assembly GCF_964261635.1). Taxonomy (NCBI): domain Eukaryota; kingdom Metazoa; phylum Chordata; class Amphibia; order Caudata; family Salamandridae; genus Lissotriton; species Lissotriton helveticus. Next base: position 424,660,707 of record NC_136070.1, read on the forward strand.
AAAGATGAAAGACTGGGTGGCCACACCGAGATTTAGATTTATGACCCTGAGCTCAAAGTACAGTTACAAAGGCCCATCCTGAGCACACATGGTAAGCACTCTTAACACCTGTCTTTTAAACATACTGCTCTTCAACGCTCCTTTATCCTATGTTGCTCTTTGACCCCATATCCGACCTGTGCTGGTCTCTGACCCCTTAGAACCCTTCAGTGGTCTCGTCCCTCCACTTAGGCCAGGCACTATCCGCTATGTCCCTTTATACCCTGTGCTACTCCCCCACCTCTCTGGACAATGCAGTATTCTCTCCCCTCCACCACCCTAGACCTGGCCTTGTTCTCTATCCTCTTTAGACCCTGTGCTTATATTTGCAGCATGCTAGTGTCAGCCCTCTGAGCTCTCTTGGCACCCATCAGCTCTCTGCCCCTCTCTACTCCCCCCTACCTTTGTTGCTTCTCTCTGCTGCTCTCTGCTCCTGTTTACTTCTCTGCCCCTCTGCGCTGCTCTTTGCTCCTCTCTGTCACTCTGCTCCGCTCTGCCCCTCACTTCTCTCTGCGCCACCCTCTCTGCTCTTCTCTACCACTCTCTGCCCTCTCTGCTCCTCTCCTGTGCTGCATATCTGAAAGAAACAGGTTAGTATTAGATTCCTTACCTTAGAATATCCCCAGGCGTCAGTCTGGATCCGGAAACTTTTGCGTAGCAGTACCCCTGCGCGTCGGTAGGCGTCGTCTGCAGGCGTCCCCTGCGGCTCCGCGTCGTCGGCGTCGTGCGCCGTGATGACGTCGCTGGAGTATATAGACGCCGCCTCCGCGCGCTGACGTCAGTTCTTCTTTTTTCCGCGCCAGTTAGCGCAGATCCGAAGAGCAGTACTCCGGTCTTTTGACCAAGTTTTTTGTTAACTGATTGATCTTTACGGTGCCGGTAGGATGCCCGGTTTCAAGAGTTGTGACGAGTGCGACCGCATGATGTCGGTCACCGACCACCATCGACTCTGCCTCCGGTGTCTGGGCGCGGACCACGACGTGGAGTCCTGCGTCGACTGTCGGGCCTTGACTGGAAAAGCTAGGCGGGAGCGGTCCCGCAAGCTTCTCGAACTCCGGTTGTCGGCCCCGCGTCGAGAGCGGTCCCGGTCCGGTCGGAGGTCGAGGGAGCGGTCGAGGGAGCGGTCGCGGAGCCGCCATGGGCGCTCCGGGAGTCGCCACCATTCCTCCGGCTCGTCAGGTAAGCACAAGAAGTCGGGGCGTCGCCATCGCACCCCCGACTCCCCCCGACGCCCGCGTGCTGCGGCCGGGGGCTCGGGTGACCCCACCCCCGCGGTCCCGCATGGGTCGCCGACGCCGTCTGCCCCACACCTGTCGGTCCCTGGGGAAGGCGCGTCGCGTGAGGAGGTCGAGGCCTTCCTCATTGCTATGAGGGCGAGGTCTTCTCCGGCGGGGCCTTCGGCGCCTGCGGGCCCGTCGGTCCCGTCTGGGGGCCCGAGCGGTTCGGGTGCCCCTGCCCCGGCGCCGCCGGTGGCTCCGGCCCCGGCGCCGCTGGTTCCCTCTGGTTCGTCGCCGGCTGGTCTCCCGGCCTCTCCGGCGTCGGTTCCTGTGGGCCAGCCCAGGGTACCGCCCCCGCGTGGTGCAGCGACTCCGCCGTCGGCTCCGGCCGGCGTCGGGTCCCCGGCACCGACGCCGCGCGGCGCCACCCCCCTTTCCTCCCCGACTCCGGACTCGGAGCCGGACCGGCGTCGGCCGACGCCGGACCCGACGCCGATGGGGCCTGTTGACCCCGATGTCTATATCGTCGACCCAGAATATGGGTATGACGAGGAGGAGTATGGTGAGGGTTGGGAGGGGTCTGAGGACCCTCTATCCCGTGCCTGCCAGTACGATGTGGACTGGGTAGGTGATCTGGGTGATGCCAGTGGCCTGGACGAGTCGCCCAACCCTGGGTTTGTCTCTCCGTCCCCTGTGGCGTCCGAGGCGGGTGCTGCCTATTCGGTGGTCCTGATGAGGGCTGCCAAGGCCTTACACCTTGAGCTCCCCGTCGCGAAGGTCAAACCGAATATCCTGACGGAAGTTTTTAAACCGCAGTCATGCCCCCAGGAGCCTCTGCTGCCGTTTAATGAGGCCCTGACGGATGTCCTTCTGGGCACCTGGTCCAGGCCCGCCTCTGGTGCGCCGGTTGACCGGAACGTTGCCAGGCGTCACCGTCCCTGCGCGGACGACCCTGCCTTCCTGTCCACCCATCCCTCCCCGGAGAGTCTGGTGATCCAGGCCTCCACTTCGCAGTCCGCATTTCCGTCGGCTCCGCCCGACCGGGAATCAAAGAGGTACGACCAATTCGGAAAGAAAGTGTTTTCCTCTTTGAGTGCTGGACTGCGGTCTTGTAACACCGCGTGCCTCTTGGGCCGCTACACCCACTCCCTGTGGGATACGGTCGAGGAGTGTTTGCCGCAATGCCCCCAGGAAGTGCGGGACAAGCTCACCCGGGCCTTTGTTGAAGGCCGGGATGCGGCGCGGTACTCGATCCGTTGTGGTCTGGACACCACGGACTCCCTGGGACGGGCCATGTCCACTACGGTGGCGATTCGTCGCCATGCCTGGCTGAGATCTGCCAACTTCTCACCAGACGTCCAAAATACGCTTATGGACATGCCATTTGATGGCAGTCGCCTATTTGGTGACAAAGCGGACCACGCGCTGGAGCGCTTCAAGGACTCCAGGGTCACGGCCAAGTCCTTGGGTCTCTCGACCCAGACCCAGCGCCAGCAGACGGGTTCGTTTCGGCCCTTTCGTGGCCAAGGGAGAGGAGGTCCCACACGTGCTGCCAGCCACGCGGCGCAGAGCGCTCCCCAGCGCGGTGGCGCCCGTGGTTTCCGCCGTGGTGGCGGTAGAGGCCAGCGTCGTGGTCAGTCCACGCCTCCCTCCGCTGCGGCATCCAAGCCTTCCTAGTCCGAGCTTTCGGGCTCACGTGACGCCAGTGGGTGGCAGGGTTCGCCATCACCACTCCCGCTGGCGCGCGATAACATCGGACAGGTGGGTGCTGCAGCTTGTCCGAAGGGGCTATGCCCTCCCCTTCGAGTCCACTCCTCCAGCCATGCCACCGCAGAACCACCGTGTGTCGGGGGACCACTTGACACTTCTGCAGGAGGAAGTTACGGCCCTCTTGGCCAAGGGGGCCATCGAGCGCGTTCCTGGGCCAGAAGTAGGGTGTGGTTGCTACTCCCACTACTTTCTGGTACCCAAGAAGGACAAGGGAGGCCTGCGTCCTATCTTGGATCTACGGAACGTCAACGGCTTCCTCCGGAAGGAGAAGTTCAAGATGTTGACTTTGGCTCAGGTCTTGGCTGCTCTAGACCCACAAGACTGGATGGTAGCGTTGGACTTGCAGGATGCGTACTTTCACATCCCCGTCCTGCCGGCCCACCGGCGTTACCTGCGGTTCACGGTAGGCCACGAGCATTTTCAGTTTATCGTGCTCCCATTCGGCCTTACCAGCGCCCCACGGGTGTTCACGAAAGTGATGGCGGTGGTCGCAGCTCATCTGCGCCGGTTAGGGGTTTCAGTCTTCCCCTACCTCGACGACTGGCTGTTGAAGGCGGGCTCGCCCCAGACAGTCGTCCACCACCTTCAGATGACGGCAGACCTCCTGCACGAGTTGGGGTTTTCCATCAATGTGCCGAAATCACACCTGTGTCCCTCTCAAAAGCTCCTTTTCATCGGAGCGGTTCTCGACTCGGCGCAGTTTCGGGTTTATCCCCCGGAACGGCGGGTCCGGGATATTCAGGCTCTGATTCCCATCTTTCAGCCGTTATCCCGGGTTTCGGTCAGGTTGACGCTGCGGCTTCTGGGGCTGATGGCCTCCTGCATCCTTCTGGTGCATCACGCCAGATGGCGGATGCGGGCTCTGCAGTGGGACCTGAAGTTTCAGTGGGCCCAGCATCAGGGCAACCTATCCGACCATGTCCTGATCTCGGAGGGCACTGCGAGACAGTTGCAGTGGTGGCTTACAGACCGCGATTGGGTCAGGGGCAGATCCCTCTCCCTTCCCCAGCCGGAGCACGTGGTTGTGACGGACGCGTCCCTCCAAGGCTGGGGTGGCCACTTGGGAGAGGCGGAGATCAGAGGCCTCTGGTCTCCGGCGGAGTCCCGGCTCCATATCAACATGTTGGAGCTGCGGGCGATTCGCCTGGCACTGAAGGCATTCCTCCCCTTTGTCAACGGGAGTGTAGTGCAGGTGTTCACGGACAACACCACCGCCATGTGGTACTGCAACAAACAGGGCGGTGTGGGGTCGTGGACCCTTTGCCAAGAGGCTCTGCGCCTCTGGCAATGGCTGGAACGTCAGGGCGTGACTCTGACGGTTCAACACCTGGCAGGTTCTCTGAACGCCAGGGCGGACGAACTCAGCCGTCGGTGCTCGGTGGATCACGAATGGCGTCTGAACTCGGATGTGGCGTGAGGCCTCTTTCAGCAATGGGGAGAGCCTTGGTTAGATCTATTCGCCACAGAAGAGAACGCGCAATGTCATCAGTTCTGCGCGTTGGAGTTTCCAAGACGGCACTCGCTCGGCGACGCCTTTCGGCGCGAGTGGAGTTGCGGTCTGTTGTACGCCTTTCCGCCTATACCACTTCTGCCCAGAGTGCTGAAGAAGATCAGGCGCGACCGGGCCCAAGTTATCCTTGTGGCTCCGGACTGGGCTCGAAGGTACTGGTATCCCGAGCTACTCAGCATGACAGTCGGTCCCTCGATCCGCCTGCCCCTTCAGGAGGACCTTCTGTCGCAGCAGCAGGGGACGGTCCTCCACCCGAACCTGTCCAGTCTCCACCTCCATGCGTGGAGATTGAGCGGCGACAGTTGAGGCCATTTGACTTGCCTCCTGAAGTCTGTGATGTCATTCTGGCAGCCAGGCGTCCCTCCACAAAGTCGGTATACGCCTGCCGGTGGAACAGATTTGTGGCATGGTGCACAGCGAAGGCTGTGGATCCCCTTTCTGCCCCTCTATCTGAGGTTCTCCTCTTCCTCCTTTCCCTTGCCCAGCAGGGCTCTGCTCTGGGCACTATCAAGGGCTATCTTTCTGCCCTTTCCGCCTTCTTGAGGCTACCTGATCAGCCATCTTTGTTCAAGTCCCCTATTGTGTTAAGATTCTTAAAGGGCATCACGCACATGTATCCTCCAGCTCCGTTCGTGATGCCTCAGTGGGACTTGAACCTGGTTTTGACTTTCCTGATGTGCGCTCCCTTTGAGCCCCTTCATTCCTGTCCTCTCCGTCTTCTCACCTTAAAGACGGCCTTCCTGGTAGCCATCACCTCTGCCAGGAGAGTGAGTGAGCTCCAGGCTCTTTCTGTTCAACCTCCTTTCTTGTCTGTTCATCCTGATAAGGTGGTTCTTCGGACCAGACCTTCTTTCCTGCCCAAGGTAGTCTCTGCTTTTCACATTGGGCAGTCCATCACCTTGCCCTCCTTCTTCCCGCCTCCGCATCCTTCAAAGGATGAAGAGCGGCTCCATCGTCTGGACCCAAAACGTGCGCTTTCATTCTATATGGATCGCACACGCCAGTTCCGGGTGGATGACCAACTGTTTGTTGGCTACGTGGGTGAGAAGAAGGGAAGGGCGGTACAGAAACGGACCATCTCTCGGTGGGTCGTCCTGTGCATCAAAGCATGCTACTCTTTGGCTCGGAAGGAGCCTCCTGTTGGGCTGAGGGCCCATTCCACTCGGGCCACGGCGGCTACTACTGCCCTGGGCCGGGGAGTCCCTTTGCAGGACATTTGCCAGGCGGCCACGTGGGCCTCGCTGCACACCTTTGCGAGGCACTACTGCCTGGACAGTCAAGTCCGGAGGGATGGCTTCTTTGGCCGTTCGGTCCTCCAGGACTTTCTGGTGTAGGTTGTATTGGTTCGCAGACCCACCACCGGGGTTGGTATTGCTGGGGTATCTATTCTAAGGTAAGGAATCTAATACTAACCTGTTTCTTTCAGATGAACAAGTTACTTACCTTCGGTAACGATATATCTGTAAGAAACAGTAGTTAGTATTAGATTCCTTACCGCCCCGCCCATCCTCCCCGTTCTGCGAACTGATACCTAGGGTTAGGGACATCCCTTTCAGGGCCCTAGTTTCAAATGGCACCAGTGTTGGTTCTCACATGGCTCTGCGTGTTCTGGCGCGGAAAAGCTGTGTGCAAAGAACTGACGTCAGCGCGCGGAGGCGGCGTCTATATACTCCAGCGACGTCATCACGGCGCACGACGCCGACGACGCGGAGCCGCAGGGGACGCCTGCAGACGACGCCTACCGACGCGCAGGGGTACTGCTACGCAAAAGTTTCCGGATCCAGACTGACGCCTGGGGATATTCTAAGGTAAGGAATCTAATACTAACTACTGTTTCTTACAGATATATCGTTACCGAAGGTAAGTAACTTGTTCGTTTGAGCCTGAGCTGCTTCACCTTTCTTCTCCTGTGGACCCTGCACAGGTCCGTCCTCCCCACACCCTGAACTGCTCCCGAGTCGACCCCACTCCAGACCCCACTCCTCACACTGACTGTGGCAGTGAATTACCCTTTGTATAGTGATGAGATATTTACTAGGCTTCTCTAAGTGATAATTCGGCCATTCAATGGGCAGCATCAGTGGTGCTGCATTATATGAAGAACAAAAGCATCTATCATTAACAGCCATGTGCTGCTATCTGTTATAAGCTGGCAATATAAAAAAGCCTACACTATTGGCAACACAATGTGAATTAATATAGTACTTCTGAGGCTAGCAAGTTTCTAGCACTACCACCTTTGTTAGAATTAGATCAGAGAGACAGTGACACAGCTGACCAGGGCAGGAAAACAGAATTTAATAAAGTTGGATCAAGAGCCAGCATTAGTTCCCAGGTTCGTAAATTTCAAAGCTGCGAATGGGCTAAAACAAACCAATCATAATACAAATATTCATAAGTGACTCACACACTGGCACTACTTTTTCTTTTACGTAGCAAGTAGTACCACAGTTGAGTGGCAGTGTAAATGATAGTTTTTTTTAATTATTATCCAACTGCCAAAATCCCATTTATCATTCCTAGAAGCATGAAAGGCTGTGCTACCACAACGAGATTCAAACGTGCGACCTTTCGGCTATCCTCTTCAAGCAGAACAATGTGGTACAAAAATACATCTGTAGATGACTAGCTCAAAGGGTTAAAGTGCCCATTGCAGCCACTGGTTTGTATGAAGCAGGTCTTTGCTTTTCTGGTAAGATAGCTAGGGTGGCTAATGCCCTTCCTGCAGACGAGCAGGGAGTAAGAAAATGCCACGCGCCATCATCCAAGTATCATAGTATAGTAAGTTCATGTTCTTGCTGCTGTGAATCATGCATAGCTTTCATAACACAAGACATACAGTTTAATCTTTGAGGTGCTAGGTCAAGCTATCATTGATTTCAATGTGAGTACTAGTGAGCTGGAAACCAAATACCACCAAAAGAGGAAACAACAGTGTGGCTGGAACATGTATTTCTCCATATGCAGAAATGTGTTCTACTGACCCAGGCTAGCAATTAACGTAAAAAAAGACAGAAAGCCCATGTTAGACTTAGTAGAGACCTTTTTAGGTTTTGCCTGGCGAAAAGATGCGCTCTGCGCATCTTTTTCGCGCAGGCGAAAACCTGATGAGAACTGTAGTGTGGGTTTGGGTCGGCCCTCGTCATTCATTGGCTGGCTCCATAAATGGAGCCTAGCCATTGGACGAGGGGCCTGTCCGTCAATGCCGGACCAGATTCGGGGGCGTTCCCGAGATTCTTTGGCTTTTGCCGACGTCACGCGACGTCAGCCGAAAGCCGGGAACGCCCCCGAATCTGGTCCGGCATTAGAAACACCGGAAGAAGATGTCCGGCCCGCCGCCTGGTTGTGGGCGGGGCCGGGAGGACGTGGTTTCGCTTCCCCCTTCCTTGGGGAAGCCATTTCCTGCCTTGCCGGTCTCCCGTGTTGTGAGGGAGACCGGAGATGCTGCCCGCAGCGAGATCCGGCCCGAAGGAAGCAGCCGTGTGCCTCCAGCCAGGGCCGCGCTGGGATTGACCCAGCCGGCCGAGCCTCCGCTACGTCATCCGGTTAGGATTAGTTCGGCCGTTGTTTTCTTTCCCTGCCGTGGTCTTTTTCCCGCCCCCCTCCCACTGTTCGTGTTTGTTCCCGCCCTCCTTCCGCTGATTAGGTCGGCCGTTGTTTACTCCCCCCCCACCCCCAAGCGACACCACGCTCAGAATAGCTAATATCCAAGTTGAAGTAATAAATGTGGATCTACTTTGTGAATATAAGCACACCAATAAGCGCCCTTTAATTTCTTGCAAACACTCTATTAAGCAGTCTTATTTAAAGTCTGTGTCATAGATTCATGGTCTCTGAGGTTGAAGCTGATTAGGGCAATAACGAAAGAAATGGTCGCCTAGTCAGCCAATGCATGTGTTTTCAGGTTAGAAAATTGAGAAGGGCTCGAGCTGGACAGCTGGGTGTCCCTTTAACTGTTTGAGGTACCGTAAAGTTTCTGGTTAGGGGGGTTGCCTTTATCGGTGTCAGTTGACCCTGGCAGAGGCATAACTCATTTGTAATAAACTATTCACCGGCACGCTTGTTTTTCAGTTTAGGAAAGACAAAAGGCTATGCGGACCTAGTGGCAGCAGGTGCTTTAACCCACGGAGCTATCTCCTGGCCTTAATCTCATCGAGGCCTAACCCTGAGACGAGCACGGGTCTCGGTACTGCGCCGCATCGCTATCAGAGGTGTCACCTGGGCAGGGCGCAGTGTGAGGCTGACACCTCGCACCACAGGCCTCTATCAGCCCGATAAGGACCTGAAAGGGATCAAAGGCAGACCCGCTTATCCCACACAGCTCCTTATCTGGCCGTCAGGGGCCGTGGTATCTAGGCGCAGATGAGCATTTTAAAACCGCATAATTTGTTGAATGATTTGATAAAGCGCTTAGCCTAGGTATACACAAACCCTGTCTGGCCAGTTGGCATACTCGGGCGTTGTCGCTTTTACACCATGGTCCACCATTTGGCTGCTTTCAGCGGAGTAACCCAAATCCAGACAGGCTGGTGTTTCTCAACAGCTGGGATGGCTGGGAAAGAGTCAGTCACACGCCATCTGCTCATCAGGCGCCCCCTAGCAGTCTGCTAGAAGCAACCCGACCTAGTCACAGCCCTGCCAGGCGTTTTCAAGGATGCGACCCTGATATGTGACTAACGAGTTCCCAGCCCCACTGGCCTTTTAGTGGCCGCCGGCGATCATGGCATGTAAAGGGCGGCTCTGGCCCAGCTCTACTCTCTCTCCGAAGCAGAGTGGATCAGTGTTTACAGCGCATCAATCGAATGAACACTAAGTAAGGCATCCTCAGACACCACAACATACAGCAGCATGGAAACATTTTCCCCTTCTTTCCCGTTTTTCTGTAGTGCTGCACACCTACGTTTCTTACTACTATTAGCTCTGGTGAATGTTGGCTCCGGGCTCTGTAGATTGCTTCGTGGTGACAGTTGTTAAATGCCAACGTGTGCCATTAAATGACAAATACCATACGTTTTAAATTGGCATTTTTTCATTATAATTGTGGGTATAGAGATGCCTAGATTTGGTTTATAGTGTGTGTGTGGGCGCGCGCTCGTGTGAGAGAGCAGGGTTCCGAGAGAATGGGGAAGTGTGAAAGGCTATATATTACATAATATAGTATATATTACATAAAAAGATGTGAAAGGGTATATATTACATACAAAGATGCGCTCAGGTGGAAGGGTGTGTGAGTGAGCTTGAATAAAATGAAAAAAAAGTGAGTTTGTGAGAAAGTGTGTAAGCGGGACAGAGGAAAGCGTGACAGTGAATGTAAAGGATGAAATGTGCGCGAGAGGAAGAAAGATTAAACCATGAGAGAAAACGCCCTGACAGCAAGAGAATCGGCAGCATCAGCGTGTATATGTGTGGGTCACCCTGGAGAAGAATAACATGCTAACCTAACTCTGAAGATGTTTTATATTATGTTCCGAAAATGTAATTTTTCTTTCTAATTCTGCCATTGGTTGAAATCGCAAATGCATTAAAATGAGGCTACCCCTGAAGATGATGCCAATAATTTTAATTGAGGACACTATTTATGCGGATTAAGAGGTTGGAAACCATTGCTTGTACGATAATAAAACAGTGTAATTCACATATAAATATATTTTACATGGTTGTCTGGCTGTAGAACAGAGTTCGAGTCTCGGCAGGGACGCTCAACAGCCTGTGATTCTGAGCAAATCACTTAATCTGCCTGTGCATAACAAAATTAGTGTGTACGTGTGTAAAGCAACTGGTGATTATTTTTTTATTTATTTATGCAATTTTATATAGCGCGGACTTTCGTAGGCAATGTTCTTCACTTAAGCTATAGTTCGTGTCACGCTTGCTACGTGACTGGGAACCTGGGCAGACAAACTGGGTTCTGGAGGAGTGGGTAGGAGGGTGGTCAGAGGGGCTGGTCACGTGAGAGTGGGTGGGAGGGTGGGCTGAGGGCTTGCCACAATCCGAAGGGCCAGGGACAACAAACATGTAGGCAAGGGAGTGGCATTGAGGAACATCTGGCAGCGCGGAGGGTTGAGGCCCAGCGACTCCCAAAACAGATAAGGTTCTTGCGGGTACGATCCGGTGAGGTAGGAAGAGGAAGAGCAGGAGGAGGCGAGGCGGAGGGGCTGGCACGGTGTCATGTCAGCAGTCGTCTCAGTCTCCTAACCTTGGAATTCCCTGGAAATGGCACGACTTTCTTTCTCTGGGGCCCGAGGACAAATTCCCGAGGTCAGATGTAGGTGTTGTTTGTCAGGTCTGGGGCAGGGTCCCCATTTAGCACATTGTCATTCTCCATAGAATGCGTCTCCTTCTATCCTGGGCCAAGGGCCCAGCATGGAGGACTCTGCCCTGCTTCTGTGTAGGAGTTCACATCCTCCTGGCAAAGGGAGGTGCTGGGGGCTATTGGAGTTCCTCTTTGATAAGGTGATGCATATTTTTCATGCAACTCACCTCAAATACAGACATACATGGGAAAGCAAACCTGCTCCATACCTGTTTGACACTTAATGGAACTGCTTTGCTTTGTCAACAAATGCCCCGAGCAACGTGTTTGTGACAGTGAGTGCAGAGTGACAGTGAGTGCAGAGTGACAGTGAGTGCAGAGTGACAGTGAGTGCGAGAGTGACAGTGAGTGCGAGAGCGACAGTGTGTGCAGAGTGCGTGCAAGAGTGACAGTGTGTGCAAGAGTGAGTGAGTGCAATGACAGTGAGTGCAGAGTGAGTGCAGAGTGAGTGCAGAGTGAGTGTGAGTGCCTGTGAGTGCGAGAGCGACAGTGAGTGCAGTGTGAGTGCATCCATGCATCCACCAACTCATCCATGCAAGCATTACAACAACAGCCCGCACCTCTCCTTCGTCTCTCCTCGCCCCCCCTTCCCTGAGCCCGCAGCTCTCCTTCGTCTCTCCTCTCCCCCCTTCCCTGAGCCCGCAGCTCTCCTTCATCTCTCCTCGCCCCCCCTTCCCTGAGCCCGCAGCTCTCCTTCGTCTCTCCTCTCCCCCCTTCCCTGAGCCCGCAGCTCTCCTTCATCTCTCCTCGCCCCCCCTTCCCTGAGCCCGCAGCTCTCCTTCGTCTCTCCTCTCCCCCCTTCCCTGAGCCCGCAGCTCTCCTTCGTCTCTCCTCTCCCCCCTTCCCTGAGCCCGCAGCTCTCCTTCGTCTCTCCTCTCCCCCTTCCCTGAGCCCGCAGCTCTCCTTCGTCTCTCCTCGCCCCCCCCATTCCCTGAGCCCGCAGCTCTCCTTCGTCTCTCCTCCCCCCCCCTTCCCTGTGCCCTGCCCTGCTATTGTAAAGGACAATGCCATTTATTTATGTTAAAAAAAACATAAATAAAAAAAAATGTCAAGAGCAATGCCAATAGCTCTAACTTTAACAAAGGCAAAACCATTGCATTGTAAATGCTTGTTATATAAAGTTTTTCGTAAGAATCCTGTCCAGGCCCTTGCAGAATTTTAAAACATGAAGAGATTATCAGTACTTTTCTCTGATAAGGTTGGCAATGCAGAGTGAAGAAATATGAAATGAAAAAATGAGGCCAGCAGGAAGGAGTTGTCGCTACTTTGATCTACCTGTTTTAAAAGCAGGAAGGATGCAGAATCTGCGAACACGGGCTGACCAACAACAATAACAAGTCTTCTTTCTTTTCCAAAACATACAACTAAATCGAAGAAATTCAAGCTGATTCTCGACATATAAAAGCTATCAGGAATTTCAATCCATTAGTTTGCCACACTACTTTGGCTGTTTCATTCTCCACCTTGCAACCATTACTTAATCCTTAAGGAATTATATAACAAAAACAGGCAAAATGGATACAGGTGTCACAATAAGCAGAGGAAATACTGGAAATGAAAGACACGTCCCAAGAAAATACCATCATGGCATCCTACAATCCTTGCCATTATGCAGTAACTGTTCCCGTACTGAAACGCACAAAAGGCATAATATTTATCATCCCATATGCTAGAAGAACCATACCAGCAACAAAAGCAATGACACTCTCAGACAGAAAAACAAAAAACGCTACCATACACTATGGGTGTCTATGTTGGGACCAACAAAAGGGACACAGCAACCAGAATCATTCTGAAAACAAGATTTGCTCCAGGGCAACACCCCTTTGGCATACTATGATTCTTGCTGGCACACAGACATATAGGTGAACTCGAGCCCTTGCAGACTTGCCACTGATCTCTCACAGACATGCACAAAAGACATGATACTCACTATTTCATGCTCAGGGCTCGATAGAAATCAAGAAAAGACACTCCTGGAAAGAAAAGCCCGGGCCTCCTGCCTCACGAAATAGATACATTTCAGTTCCAGAAAAACACAGGATCCAGCCCGGCAGCAGCGGAAACTAATTGTATCATTTTGCCATGCACAAAACAGGCTGAGAGAGGCTAGGTGACCTGCCCCCCCCACCCCCTCCCCCGCACTGTGGGACCTTATGTTGCAATGCTCTCTTCTCTCCGTCTGTGAGCTCTGCACAGTGCTGTGACCCGGGCAGCAGAACTTCTCTTTCTCTCTCACCCTCACTGAAAGTAATCACCCATGTTCCGTTTCCCTTCCGCGGCAGAGACAATACTGAGGAATGCAGCCATCAAGCATTGGCAGTCACAACGTGTCCTTAGATTCTATAGACCCGGCCCTGTGAAATAAGTGCCGGTGCTGAGCACCGGAAAGCACCGGCACAAATTAAGCACTAAATTCTCTGTGATACGCCTACTTAGCTTTGTGCGTACGAAAATCTGAGGGACTGAGGCTCCTTCCAGGAGGGTTCTAGAGGGAGGTGATAGCTGATTGGCTCTTTTCTAGAGTTTGGTCCTTTTTTACAAAAGGACAGGGATAGGTTACTAATGTGAGGCCTTTAGTCCTATTTATCTATATGTCTATGGGACATTACTTTATTTATGTACCGGGGACTCCCATTCCGATGACGGGGAATGATTCAGTCATGTGAATCTATGAAAGACACCAATACTGGATAACTGCAGTTACAGGTAAGTAACGCATTTCTACTTCCACAAGTGCTTGCTTTCTGTAAACAGGCCTTTAAATTTTGTTCTTATCTTTTCACATTTGCTTTTTGTTCAAGTACAGAGGTCAAATGGCAGGCTCTGTCTTCCGGGGGAGCTTGGTATTTACTTTTCTTCTCTGACTTCAAAGTGAGAGGATTCATGTGACAATCTAGCCAGGTACTGAGAAGGAAAGGGTTTTTCTAGCACACAACACAATTTAAATGTCTGTAAATGAACTGTGCAAATATTTCAGAATATATCAGTATTAGAAAAGCACAAAAGAATCACATTTTGTTGTAATTCGGAAGTGTAGTGGAATCAAATACTTGAATACGATCCAAACAAATCAGTACACTAGATGATGCCATTTCCACACATTATCATGTGTGTGCTGTATTATTTTATCAGTAAAACTGTATGTGAAAATGTAATGGTCATTTCAATTGTAAATGTGTTGCCTGTGATGGCAGTGCGCTAACACACTATACATACTCCACTCTGTGCCACCCTACGAAACTCCACCCTACGAAAACTCCACCCTATGACGCTCCGCCCTACCGCACTCTACGCCACTCCATGCCACTTCACTCTATGCCTCTCTACTCATCTCCACTCCAACACTCTGCTGCACTCATCGCTGTGCCACTCCACACCACTCCACTCAGCACCCTTGCACAACACTTTACTCCATTCTACACCGCTCCACTCTACTCCAATATGGTACTCTACTCTAGTCTTCGCCACTCTATACTTCATTCTTCACCACACTCTACTCCACCCTTCGCCGCCCCCACCCTTCGCCGCCCTCCCTTTGCCACCCCCTTCCCCTCCCCACCCTTCGCCGTCCCACCCTTCGCCGTCCCACCCTTCGCCGTCCCACCCTTCGCCGTCCCACCCTTCGCCGTCCCACCCTTCGCCGTCCCACCCTTCGCCGTCCCACCCTTCGCCGTCCCACCCTTCGCCGTCCCACCCTTCGCCGTCCCACCCTTCGCCGTCCCACCCTTCGCCGTCCCACCCTTCGCCGTCCCACCCTTCGCCGTCCCACCCTTCGCCGTCCCACCCTTCGCCGTCCCACCCTTCGCCGTCCCACCCTTTGCCGTCCCACCCTTCGCCGTCCCACCCTTCGCCGTCCCACCCTTCGCCGTCCCACCCTTCGCCGTCCCACCCTTCGCCGTCCCACCCTTCGCCGTCCCACCCTTCGCCGTCCCACCCTTCGCCACTCCACCCTTCGCCACTCCACCCTTCGCCACTCCACCCTTCGCCACTCCACCCTTCGCCACTCCACCCTTCGCCACTCCACCCTTCGCCACTCCACCCTTCGCCACTCCACCCTTCGCCACTCCACCCTTCGCCACTCCACCCTTCGCCACTCCACCCTTCGCCACTCCACCCTTCGCCACTCCACCCTTCGCCACTCCACCCTTCGCCACTCCACCCTTCGCCACTCCACCCTACTCTTTGCCTCTCCACTCTACTCTTTGCCTCTCCACTCTACTCTTTGCCTCTCCACTCTACTCTTTGCCTCTCCACTCTACTCTTTGCCTCTCCACTCTACTCTTTGCCTCTCCACTCTACTCTTTGCCTCTCCACTCTACTCTTTGCCTCTCCACTCTACTCTTTGCCTCTCCACTCTACTCTTTGCCTCTCCACTCTACTCTTTGCCTCTCCACTCTACTCTTTGCCTCTCCACTCTACTCTTTGCCTCTCCACTCTACTCTTTGCCTCTCCACTCTACTCTTTGCCTCTCCACTCTACTCTTTGCCTCTCCACTCTACTCTTTGCCTCTCCACTCTACTCTTTGCCTCTCCACTCTACTCTTTGCCTCTCCACTCTACTCTTTGCCACTCCACTCTACTCTTTGCCACTCCACTCTACTCTTTGCCACTCCACTCTACTCTTTGCCACTCCACTCTACTCTTCGCCACTCCACTCTACTCCACTCTACTCCACTCCACTCTACTCTTCGCCACTCCACTCTACTCTTCGCCACTCCACTCTACTCTTCGCCACTCCACTCTACTCTTCGCCACTCCACTCTACTCTTCGCCACTCCACTCTACTCTTCGCCACTCCACTCTACTCTTCGCCACTCCACTCCACTCTACTCTTCGCCACTCCACTCTACTCCACTCTACTCCACTCCACTCTACTCTTCGCCACTCCACTCTACTCTTCGCCACTCCACTCTACTCTTCGCCACTCCACTCTACTCTTCGCCACTCCACTCTACTCTTCGCCACTCCACTCTACTCTTCGCCACTCCACTCTACTCTTCGCCACTCCACTCTACTCTTCGCCACTCCACTCTACTCTTCGCCACTCCACTCTACTCTTCGCCACTCCACTCTACTCTTCGCCACTCCACTCTACTCTTCGCCACTCCACTCTACTCTTCGCCACTCCACTCTACTCTTCGCCACTCCACTCTACTCTTCGCCACTCCACTCTACTCTTCGCCACTCCACTCTACTCTTCGCCACTCCACTCTACTCTTCGCCACTCCACTCTACTCTTTGCCTCTCCACTCTACTCTTCGTCTCTCCACTCTACTCTTCGCCACTAACTTTTAGCCATGCTGAACAGCAGCCACTCTGGTTTACAACATTGCTAATACACATTAGCTAAGCTAATAGATCTGTATAGGTGAGAACAATGCTTTTTACTTCTGCATTTGAAAGGTAAGACTAGGGATTAGAATAGAACAACACACGTAAAATATAAGACAATTCTTCATGATTTATCAGTAACAGATACAGTTCTAGCCTTTCATACGATTTCTCTACCTATTGTAGGGTTGAAAGCAATGGACAATATTAGTTCTGGGGAAGGGATAATGTTAGCATCCCTTTTGAGTGGAGAGCTACACACTATTTTTCATTGTGCAAAGCGACATGTAGTTGATTCATGATCTAAAAACGTCTCTAAGAAATGGTACCAGTTTAGTGACCAATGTAACCATGGGTATGTCCTGGGAGCTTTGTCCATCTAATTGACAGCTTTTTTTTTTTAGGTCACTTTAAAGGAGCACTCTATTTGAAACACTAGGTATTGGGGTTTGACTATATTCTTTTAACAATATTACATTGTCATAGTTATTACTTTTGCCTAAAGACACTATATATAATCATTTTACCCCTTAGCTTGTTGCCTGAGGAGTGTGTATGAACCATTGGCAATTATGCACCTAAAACTTCTCAACGCTTATTGACATGTAGTGCTTGTAACTCTTGCCCTTTTAAATATAGGGGTTTCCCAAGATGTTCGCCTGTAGCTAGAACTAAAAGTAATTTCATAATTCTTGGGAATTTAACCAGTAATCTTGGCGTTCAGGAGCAGTATTTTTCCATGTACAGATAACAGTCATCTCTTCAGCTTTACCCTCTTGATATCTTCTTGATGAAAACTAGTTGAAAGTATTTGGTCGTTTTATACTTAGATAATAGTATTAAAACCACTGATGGAGTTGTCACCAATATAATGCACCACACAAATAGTAGACTAATTAATTGTGTTTACTATGTTGCATTTTGTACCAGTTTGAGCCATGACTCAATGTCCTGGATGTAATTTGTTTAACTGATTTTGGAGTACTTAAATTGATCTCGGACACTGGTAATTTCCCAGATCTGCGTTTCAACCGTTGTCATTTTTGCTCACTGAGCCACTACAGACTAAGGTCAACCATAGGCAAATCAGTCTTGAACCTCCCCGTTCCTTCTGAACTGCTCGGCCACATTCCCTCTGTATTGGGCACACAAGAAACTTCAGACATGTTTTGGAATTGCTGGATGTCATTGGTGAGTTACATATTGAGTCCTATGGCACAGCAGTTTTTAGTAGCCCCATCTGAACATCCAAGACTCATTTAGGGCGAGTCATTAAGAGATTATTTCAAGCATTTCCATCCATTGCATTTTGCACTTGAATTGATTATCTTCTAGATCTTGACCCTTTCAAATTCGGCGCTGCTTAATAATGTCTTAGAACTATTATTATTGTTTGCATGTTCATCAGCTGCTTGACTTACTAACAGACACTTTTTTTTTACTCTTTCCTTTTAGCAATGGGAAATTCGGAGCCTGCTTTATACCTGGCTTGTGCAGGCAAAGTGACCTTACTCTATATGCATCAAGACCTGGGCTGCGGGTTTGGAAATCTGATGTTCGCGGATGCGTGCAGGCAACATACATTTTGAAGGACCTGATAGTTGGAGGCATGAAACCCTTTGAGTTGTACCCTCGGTCAGAGTGCCCTCACACTGGCCGATGTAGCTTGCCTGAGCGACAACTTGGACTTGTGTCAAGTTTCTTCCAGGAAGGTTGGGTGCTGAGCTGGGATGAGTACAATATCTATTTGCTAGATACTATAAATCAGGTATGGAGTGGTATTGGAAATATCTGGTTGCCTGCTTATCTGGAACTGTGCCAAGATGTTATATATTCCTTGAGAAAAATTAAGAAAGCAGGGGTCCTAGTAATGTTGCTGCTTGGATTCAATTATAGTCTAGGTTTTACAATACTGTTGTTTTAGGAGACCTTAATCTTTGAGTTATACTAATTTCCACACAAAAAACATGTACTTTAGTATTAATCTTAAAAGTATCACAATTTAGGTTGAATCATCAAATCCACTAACCGAGTCCTCTTGTGCCATTCACAGGCTTGAGCCCGAGGCATTCACAAGTGCGCCAATCAGCTGGTTTAAAGTCTTCACCTGACTAACACTAGCATTCTAGACAGCATCCTAAGTTTTCCTACAAAAAGCCCTGTGGTATGTTTCCCCAGCCTCTAAAGGCTGCAACCCTGAGATACATAGTCCACTTTTCTTATAGTGTGTGTTTCAAGATGAACTGGTGCCAAGTGGGATAAAGGCTTTTCTGAATTGAGTTCACTCAATATTCTTCCATATTCTTGGACACTGGGCCGGTAATGGAAGATCACCAGAGGCATCTGATGTAAGCTGGGTTCTCGTGCGTGGGTCATCTAATGCACGTTTGACTAGTAGTCTCAGGCCTTATAGTGGTGGGAAGAGTATCACTGGGGTCAGCAGCGGTGTTCATGTTTGAACCGCGAGCCATGCCTCATTCTAAAATAAAGTGACGCAGACCTGTCGCCATGAGTACCACGCTTGTATGTTTAGCAGGCCTGTAGAAGTCAGATACACATCAGCAGCTGTGAGTTTCATGTGCAAGAGAGAATACCAGGACACTATAACATTTATAGAACTTCACTGATAGTTTGGTATCTGGAGTACATAATCCGGTTGCTGAAGAGGAGAAATGTACCATGGGGCTCCTGTGAAGAAGAGGTTGTAGGCATTGAATGAATGAATGAATCAATCAATCAATGAAGTAATCAATGAATGAAGAGCTTGTACATGCACGTTGCCCAGTGGTGCCCTAGCTCTGGCACTCACAGTGAGGCATACAGAAACACAGGCATTGAAGAGAAATGTTTTTTAAAAAGACTTAAGGGTTGGGAAAAGTTTGGGATCGGAGTATAAAGAACTTGGGAGTGAGTTTCAGGGGAAGGCTCCACAGTAAGATAAAGAACTGCCACCTTTTGTATGCACCTGAAGCTGGAATCTTCAACCTAGCTTTGTAAGAGGACCTAAGAAGACAGGAAGAGGCATTTTCTTATAAATATTGCTCCCTCTTGGCAAAATAACCTACACTGTAATGGGGTGTGGTGCTGATACAGTATGTTTTAAGTCAAGTTGTATATTATCCATTACCGGCGTATTTACATTTTTATGAAGTGTAAAGTGCACCCTTGTGGCTACCAGAGCGTTGTACATAAAACATACAACCGTTGTAGGAGGGCAAGGTCTTGTTTGTGGTCGGCAGCAGCACTAGCTTGCTTGCATACCCTGAAAGGCTGTTACCAGGTGTACGAGGGGTCCCCCAGAGGCTCCACAGTACATGGGATCATACTCTGGAGTCAGTGTTGGGGTATGATTCCAACATGTTTGATACCAAACATGACCAGGTCGGTTCAGCCATTATATAGTTAGGCATCTCGTAATGACTGATGTCCACTATATGTATTAAAATGGCTGACCACACTTACAAAGCTTGGAGAATCGACTCCGGTGTTTGTAGAGGTGTCCTGCTCATGTTAGGGCACCCTCACACTTATAACCAAGCACCCTGCCCTCAGGACTGAAGAGCCTGTCATAGGGGTGACTTATAGGTTTAAAGTGCAGTGACCTCAGATACAAGGAAACTTGTATCTGTTGTGACCGGTGCAAGCACCAACTCACACAGGCTGCAATGATAATCCGGTAGTCACAGTTTGAGTGGACTCCCATGGGTGGCACAATACATGCTGCACCTTTTGGGAGACCCCTGGTGTACCTATGCCCTGGGTACCTTAGTACCTTATACTAGGGACTCATAAGGGTTCACCGGTAGCCAATTGTGGAGGTACCAAAGTACTTACCAGAACCAATATAGGGGAGAGCGCACGGTTGCTGAGGTCCTGATTAGCAGGATCCCAGCAGACTAGGTCAAAAACACACTGACACCAGTCAAAAAGTGAGGGTAACCATGAAAGCAGATCTACTTTCCTACAACTACTAATACTTTTTGGGTTCCTAAGTAGCATGCTTCTCGCCGAAAAGGGGTAGTAAGCGCTATAAAAATGCATTTACAATATCTAAATTTGAAAACTATTATCTGGCATCGGGCAGTCTCTATTCCTAAGGGACACACTGCAACAGGGGACAAATGGCGTGGTGGGTACCCCGTAGACTCGAGAGTGGGAGGGCATTGGGGATGAGGAGACTGGGCCATGAGTGTCCTGTGGTTTTAGTGGTAAGGGGTGTTCACGGGAGAGAGGAGACATTGGAGTGAGTGACTCCTCTTTTACCTGGCACGCTGAGCGGATGTGGGGTTACGTCCAGAGCTGCAGACTTCTGAACTGGGGAACCAGGTTTAAGTCGGCTGAACATGTAATATCACTTAATCTCGCTGTACCTATAAAACACGTGTTTAATGTAACTGGAGCTGATGTAACGCGCTCCAGTGCTATGCATGCCGGATTGAGGTGTATTAAGGTGCCAAAAATAAATAAAGAGTAAAGGGCAGCAGGTACCAGGAAATCAACGCCAGGGGAGGACGAGGTCTGATGGCACCGGAGGAGGCTTGGGTAATTTAAACGCAGGCGGTAAAGAAACCCAACACCGCTGCCGCCTGTTAACCTGTTGCTCAGTGCTCACATAATTTGCATTGTCTCACAATAGAGAAGAGCAAATAAAAGGAGGATCTGCCTCAAATGTATTCACAATGCCAATTTTTGCGGACACTATTGTAAAAATCGTGCCAAATTTGCGATTTCTTTGCTAATCGCGATATCCTGGGGATCTGATTAGTCATTTTGAATGCGTATTGAATTAAGAAACAACTCGTCTCTAATTTACACTAGACTAATACCGCCACCATGTGGCAGACTGACACAAGTGCCGGTGTTGTCAATTACGTGCTGGTTGGTGCTGAGCACAGGAAAAAACCATCGGCCGAACACAACCTGTCACTAAATAGCAAAATGACTGACTGTCACTAAATAGCAAAATAACTGAATAATGAACTGGCTCCATCGTTACTCAGTGCACAGTCTTCTGGCAGCGCTAATTTCCCAGTGTCAAAGCATAGCAACTAATTGAACCAGGGCTACAGAAAACGAGCGTAAATGTCCCAAGTAGTATGAAATTTGGTTGTATGTCAGGCTTTTAATTTGGAATAATTTATGTTGCAAAGCACCAGAAGTTTTTAGAGTGATTTTCTAAATGTCATTTGTTTGGGCAGGAATGCAACAAGGGAATAAAAGAAAGTGTTTATTTGTTCCTGTTTTTTAATGGTTTTATGGGGTTATAACCCTCTTTCTCTTTGCCATCTACCGATTCTCCCTTACCCCTTGTTTTCTACCACCTTCTGCTTAGACCTGTGATTAGGTTTTATTTTTGGTGTTGGTGTTATATGCACTTCCACCACTATTCACCCTCGTCCGTGAGCTTTCACGCTCAGTTCGGCAGCAGACAGCCATTTCTGCATTTAGTTGCTAAGCTGCTTTTCTTTTAGTGACCTCAAAACACAGCACATCAAAATATGGATTGCTTGGCTTTTTTTCTTCAAGCAGTTTAAAATCGTCGACTTACCTCTCGGCTGAAAACCCAGGGCTTGAGGGGTGGGTAGAGGAATCCAGCGAGAGTGACGCAAAACAATGTTATAATCACAATCGGCCATCATGTAGTTGGCGGCAGTGCTTGAAATAGAAAAACAAAAGTGCAGGTACTTTGCACCAGAGTACCTGCTCGTTTCTGAGAAGTGCTGGCACACTCCAATTAGAAGTATTAGGCTTCTATTGAGAACATAAAAAAGTGCTGGTACTCCGTACCGGACAATTTAAAGCACTGGTTGGTAGTAATAGCATAGAATATAGCCTTGTAGCACACCGCTGCAGGGTATACTGGACTTTAAAGGCCTGCTCCTTCAGCTGTGGCCTATAACAAGGGAGCAGACCTTTAAGGGTCAGCATTACCCACTGCAGTGGGCTATAAGGGTATTAGAACATGAGTGAGCATCCTAATGAAAGAAAACAGTCTCCTTGGTGACACAGCAGATTTACAACCCCTTGTATCTCTGAAGCTTGAGTGCCTTTCACAGCTCTTGTTGTGTGTACCTGACAGTTGCTAACACGCCACACAAGGGGAGCTCTGAAAGTGAGCATCAGCCAGCCCCTGATTTCCCTTGTGTTCTGCCAAAACGAATTTCTTTGTTTGACTGAACCGAGTGAGACGAGCTGAGAAGAATCCCACTTCCATCCTTCTGAAGCTCCAGTGATGCAGAGAGCAACAGGAGGAGCGATAGGGGAATGCTTGCTGTGTGCAGGGTGTAACGAAACTTGAGTGGGGCCCATGCAGGGGGCTCCCCTGTCTTCGGACCCAGTCCGACGCTGTCAGGCCAGGGTCCTGCCAGTGCCGGAGGGAGCTCCGTACCCCCATGACCGCACCGTCGCGGATGCGGGGGCTTTTGTTACGCCACTGGCTGTGTGCCCTTCTCCCCAGCCTCTGGCTCTCGCATTCCCCTGCACAATCCACATGCCAGTAGGGATGCAGAGGGTGTGAATCGGGACATTGGAAAGTTGACAGCAGTAGGCCTATCCCATTGTTCCTCCATTGTCTTTAATGGAGCTGTCTACATTTCAGTGTCCTAATATCATATGCTCATTTATGGTCTGCCACGATTTCATGGTTTCTCTCCTTTGTAATCAAGTTTAACAGTGGGCTTTTCAAAGTTTGCTCCGATATTCAAAACTTGAAAGGTGTATTGGGAAGCAAGTGTACGAGTGTACAGTGTGCTGCCCTTTGATATTGAGCTTTCTGTTTAGCGATGCCTAACTCCTGTGTTACTTCCTCCACTGTCAGACTTGCTGTTTTTAAATTATGCAGACGCTAGACAGTCTTTATAATTTTGCAGACACATTTTAATTCGTTTTTCCATTTTTTGGCAGGCTGTCATTGGTGGTTTGGAAGGATTCGGTGACATTGTTTCGGTGTCGTGTACAAATAATGAAATATTTCTACTAAAAGGCGACCGAGACATTCTAAGAATTTCAAATAGGCCAGAAGGATTGCCTTCAACAGGTCTGTGTTAATGCTAATGTTACCACTGCTTAATAAAATGAATTATTTTAGTTTCTTTTCAAGGTAAATTTAATTTGAACTGTCTTCTTGCTTTAGAATATTTAGACTAAGTAGCAGCACTACTTTAGGGTAGATTATTGTAAAGCGCTCTATCTGGAGATTAATACCTTGACCCTCGCCAACCTCCACCTTGTGCAGAATGCAATGGCAAGGTTCACATTGAACATCCCCAAGTAACATTCGCTATCGAAAGGATTGCAAGAATTGCACTGGCTTCCAGTGGAGAAACGCATCCGGTTCAAGTCTCTCTGCACGGTAGATAAAACGCTCTATGAGATAAGTCCAGCTGACATCAACGCCATGTTCTTATGGTATGTGCCTGTTCTAAATTTCTGTTCAGCATATCAGAACTGGGTAACAGTCCCTAGAGTCCAGGAAGAAGAAATTGGGAGGCAAAGCTTTTTCTGTTGAAGCGGATAGGCTCTGGAACACTCTTCCTTGTCCTCTTTCTTCCATCAATATGCATATCCATTCTAGGAAGCCCTAAATATCTGGTTAATTACCCTATAGGAAGACCTTACCTCCTGAAGCCCTCTACCGGTTCACTTGCAGTACAACAACTCTATAGCACCTAGACACCTATGGGCCTTTTTTGCGCTTTATAAGTTTTGATCATTTCATTTAGTTTCAAGTAGGTGGTAAATAGATTAGCATAAACTAAGTGCCTCGTATGGGCTATGTGAAATTTGAGCAGGGATACAATGGAAATGTTATATACGACTCCAGCCTTTATCACAGCATCAACTTGTGGCTATTCAGAGTTTTGGCCACGCAAAGGGGAATAACTACATGGACACCGAAATCCCGGGTCCTTTTCCACGTCGTGGTTCCAAATTCTGAAGACAAATTCTGGGGCAGGCAGAAAATGTCAGCGGGAGATCTGGTAGGGGTTGCGATCTCAGAAGGGGGAGCCAGGGCAGGCTACAAGAGTCCAAGGGACTATTGTCTACTCCCACCATGCACTGGGCATGGAAGGGTGGCGGGGTTGTAGGATTGCACATAGCCTATTACCTGTGGCTGGCCTGCCTTTGGAGTGGGCAGGAGGTAATGGGGGATCTAGGGTGGAGTCCAGAGCCCAGTTGGAGGGGAGCACCTATCACATCTTTCAGTGGATCAAAGGTTCATATTAAATTATTATTTGTGTTATATATTTATAGCTGTTGTGTAACACGGTCAAGGGAAATTATCCCTTTCTTTTCCTTTTCTTTTCAGAATATACACTCTTTAGCACAGTTTCCAAACCACTGCCTTTTTTTAATTCCAGCTGTAATTTTCCCGGTAAAATGACAGAGAATATTTTTTTACAGTCCAGGTAGACGTCTCAACGTCTCTTCTAATGTCTCATTTTAAAAGAAAGTGTTTTAAAATTGTCTCGCAGGATGTTCATGTTACGCAGAAAGCCATCGACCAAAAGTTCCCATGTCCCGGTCTATTGATCTATTTCTTGTGTTTCACCACCCTAGAAGTGAACCAAAGCCTTGTGATACCATTCGTAGGTGGTCCTGTTGAGGATGCAGTGAAAGTATAGGTCTATTAATTAGAAGAACATTATGGTGAGGGTGTTGTAGGCTCTTTCCATGGCTACATAGCAAGCAAAATAATGAGTCTGTCTACGAGCGGAGGTCTGTTTTATCTTCTTTGAGAGACAACTATTTCCATGAGTCTCTCACTCTGACACCATAGCTCAGCTCGTTGAATTAACCCTTCAGTGGATCCCTCTGGTGATTGACAGTGATCGGGCTGATTGCTTCTGTTTCCATGACTGTGGCTAGTGTAGTATGTGAGGCATAGCAGGTAAACTGCGCTCTCCATCTCGTGCCCCCAAATACAGATCCTTATACTCATACAGTTGTTATCCATGTCATTGTTCTTCATTTACGGTTCATAAAACGTTTGTCTGACTCTCCAGAATAGCTCCGAAGCATTCATGAGTAGGAAACAGGCTTGTGGAAGCCTTATGCACCCTATACTATTTACTATATGTGTTTCTCCGCAGCAATGCTTCTATTACCTTTTGTAAGGTCGAGGCTTCCGTTCTTCCAAGGGCTTTTGTGCTCATCTTTTTTTTCTCTTAGCGTCCTTCTTTTGAGGGGTACATTGATTCTCCCATTCCATGTTTATCCTAGGCGCCATCTTTGTGTGAAGGATCCAGTGTTTGGCATCCCATTCCCATCAGCAGGAAGACAAGTGAAGTGTTTTAGCTGAGAAATACATGCAATGGCAAGGACAACAGATAGATTGCAAAAAAACGAGACTCGTGACAAGGGGTTAAATATGCCAAAATTGAATATTATGTGATGCCCAGTATTTTCTGACCCAGAGAAAAATAAATTATGGTGTGTTGTTAAGTAAACCTGTTTTCTACTTTGTTATATCACTGAAACATTATGAACCAACCCGCAGTAGTACTTCTAAAATGAGATTGTGAACTACTCTGCATATGCAGAGCTGTTACATTTCCCCGGTCCATGTGTTAGTAGCTCTTCCATTCCTCTTTTATTATTTGAATA
Source organism: Lissotriton helveticus (assembly GCF_964261635.1). NCBI lineage: Eukaryota > Metazoa > Chordata > Amphibia > Caudata > Salamandridae > Lissotriton > Lissotriton helveticus. Next base: position 424,686,495 of record NC_136070.1, read on the forward strand.
CTGGAGCTTGTAGTGCTGACTTTATAATGAGACAAAACAAATCCCAGAATGCAAAAAGCAAAACCCAGTCTGGATGATCCACTCAAGCATGGACAAGTGAAACTTAAAATCTATGCATATGTTTGGGGTTTTTGATAGTCTCAACATAGTGGCCTGATGAAAAATGATGCCCCCCCTGCAGAATATGATGAGGGGCCCCTCAAGTCTCCCATATTTCAAATATATTCATTGGCCTTAGGCTGAATGGTGTTCCTGTTATAGAAATATTTAACAGCTCTTGAATTTTCATTCCTTGTAATTGTCATGCATAAATGTGTGGTAAAGAGGTAGTCAATAGTTTTTTGTGTTGACAGCTTTCGATGGAAATACGAAATTACAGTCTCCAATGATTCTGAAGCCATCACTCAGGCCTGCTTCACCTTTGGAAACCCACTCAACCCAATTTAAGCAAGAATCACTTATTGCTGTGCCACACACCATCTCGACAGGTGGTGATGGTGAACATATTGTGCCTTCGTCTGTGAAAAATGACATAGAATGTGGTATATTCTGTGAGAAAATTCAGTTGCAAAGCCTTAGTTTTGATGAAAAGCTGGAGGACTCTGGGAGCGGTGACCTAAGGAGAGGAGGATACAATGCAGCAAGCGAAACAAGCTCACTCAACTCGGTGGACAGCGGTTCTAGCTCAACTGCGGCAGGGGACTATGAAGCGCCGGAAGTCTTAAGAGAGGACCCACCCCCTTCTCAACGGTTCAGCACGATCAGCACTGAAGAGTTTGACCAGGAGCTTGTTGTGAAATCCATTAAGGTGAAGAGGAGAAAAAAGAAAAGGCCAGGTAACTATCCACTATACGTTTACTGTCAGAGATTTTTTTTTCATTTCGCTTGTGTACTGTGTATTACTTAGATTTTTTTTGTTTTTGTTTTACAGAAAATTGGTTCAAACCCTATTTATATCCAAATTCATATCTACAACATTCCAAAATCTGACAATCTTGGCTTGGATTTGGTGTTAGTTCTCCCCTTCGAGACAGTGAGATTATAGATTTATATAAAAGACAACCTTTAACCATATTCATGGTTACCCTAGGGAATGTATCTCTTCGGGTTAATGGCTGCTACCGTAAAGGATCTGTTGGGGGTGGGGGGGGGGGCATAGTTCTCACATTTGCTGCCTACTCTTTAATACTCCATCCCAGCGGATTATGATTGAGATATTTTGCCAGTTTAGTGAATTTTAAGTATGTTGGAATTTCTAAGCCACATGTTCTAGTAACTGAGCTACTGACCTCGGTTCATACATAGGCAATACCTTGGCTACAGCCTTCTGTAGGTGTCCACGGCATTAAGATTAACTTTCAACAAATAAATTACATCTCTTGGCATAGAATGTTACCACTTCTACCAAAATGTTTACATCTTATTAAAATTTGCATTGGCAACATGTTTGCTTACAGAAAGCAAAACCCGAAATCTCAGGGCAGCATAGAGGCACATTAATTTGTCCTTCAAATGTGTAGTTTCTTTTGTTTGATTTAGCACTAAAAATTCCAGTAAATGGAGGACATTTGTACTGTCAGCACGGAATGTCTTGCAAACAGAGAAACATGTATCTAACATATTCACAACTGCCCAGGAGCCCCAGTTAGATGTTCCAAATGCTGACAAGGGTGATTACATGTGGGTAACCATATTAACCATAGCTTATGGTCCACACTAGGACATCTCTTGTCAATCTCATGCAGTTAGCATTCAAGCCTTGCAAGAGCGGTCTATGAGGTGTGATGAATTTCCTTTTGCGTCTGTAGCTAGCTGACGGATTGCTGTATTCTGATTGTTCCTTCATGTGTCGTAGAGTTGGACGTCTTGGCTCTTGTCAATCCACTGCCCTCAAGGGTTTCCTTCTGTCCTGGTGGGACCTTCTCTCTCTCATTTCCAGCAGTTGATTGAGATACTGCACGTCTATTAGGTGCCTCTACATCTTTTCTAAAATTGTAGTTTACATCTGTCATTGCACCTGTATGCAACCTCTGGGTCACATTCCAATAATCACTACACCTTTCCTAATATAAAGATATTCATGTAATCACACATTTGATACATTGCAGAATATATTTTTAAAGAAAAAACATTGTTGTATATTGTATTGAAGAATTTATATAGCACAAGCGGGGAGATTAAGTGAACTATTGCCCAGAGTCACATGATGCTGAGCTGTCGCCAGCGCCGGGGATCGAACCGCGGTCCGGATTCAGCTGCTCTGGCCGCTGCACCACACCTCTCCCAAGCTTTGAAGTAGGGGACATGAGCATTAGTTGTGCACCTTTTTGAAGGCAAGTATGCACCAACTGCTGTACAAATAAGCATCATGAGTGGGGAACAAAGCAGCAGAAGAGCAATGCAGGTGGGAGGCCTGAGCAGAACCTACTCACTGTTTCAAGACCCAGATTTGACCTACTCCTGCTCGGCCCAAGGATGCTAGTTTTTGAGCAGCGGTTTGTGTCCTAAGGCCCTATCATGTTATTGACGGCTCCAAAAAGCAGGTGAGCAACTGTTGGATGAGCCCTAGTTTGATATAATTTCAATTTCTATTTAGTCTGGCACCCTGCCCTTGCAGTGGGCGAGTGACGAGAAAGCGCGTGGCAGGTTAGAAACTCACCAGATGGAAATTTGCCATCTAATTGACACAGCTTGTGAGAAAGAACCACAAAAAACGAATTGCTGCAATGCGTTAATTCAAGCCAGTCTTTAAAGCCAGTCTTTAAAGCCAGTCTTTAAAACCAGTCTTTAAATGCCTATGAGAGATACTGGTTACATGTAAGTAATCTATTTAATGGAGGGAAGGCCTGCAGTTGAGAGCAGTGTACTGAAACTCTTAAACCCTTACAGCTAGGTAAAAATGTGCACTAATTAGCAGTTGTTTCCAAGTCTACAAGTAACTTCCTGCCACAACTGTTCATGCCTGTCATAGTGTGGGTAAGAAATGAAAACAATGTTGGTCGGCACAGAAATGAAGCAGAAAGATCTCAATCGCATCGTGTGTTTTATAAAGGTTACTTTTCAATAAGCTCTGCAGTCAATCTCGAATGCTAATAACATAACATAACAGGTGTATTTGTAAAGCGCACATTCGCCCCAGCAACAGGGCATCTTGGCGCTGAAATAACAGATGTATATTGTTACCCAACTCAATAGTACTCATTTTATCGACCTCAAATGGATGAAAGGCTGAGTGGACCCGCCAGAATTTGAACCTGTGACCATGAGGTCGAACACAGGGCCCTGCAGTGGATGCATTAGTCCACTGAGCCACCAGACCCAGCTCAATTCTTTGCACATTAAAAGTTCACCACAGTCAAAACATCAGAAAATGTAGCTTACATTGCTATGTTAAACGTCAATGACTCCGCTTTTGATCAGTTAGCTGAGATTTGCTGTGCTTTTCTGGTGGCTGTAATGAAGTCTTCATAAACAAACACTGCTCTGTTTTCAAAGTGCGCCTCAAACAGTTGTTCATAGCTGCCAAGGTTTCTGATTGCTTATGTGTGACATTTTCATAATTTCAGTGTAATTGTGAGTGACATTTCAACAACTATGAGTGGCACTTTCACACGAGTAAAATCAAGTAATGAAGATGAGGGAAACATATCAAAATCAGAAGTTACACCCATTTGAGCAACAAGAAACTCTAATTAATATCTTAAAACTGCTGCAAAGGACTAGAAATAGAAGGACAGTAACCAGACGCAGACTGTGAGACTGCAGTCCTAAGTAACAGAGGGCAGCCAGGCACTACTGTAGCTTCTAAGAAATGCCAAGCCTTTTGTGTGTTAAATTAAAAGGATGCCACCTTGGTTTGGGCCATACACACATCTCTGTGCTGGACGTTTGAGCTCTCCCACATCTGCTTCTGTGTGTCTGCATGAAGCCTTATAAATACACAATGTGGCCCAAGACACTGTGCCTGCAGAGGTGTCACCCCTACCTTAGAATCAGTGAGTTGAGAATCATGGCTGTACTATCTTGGGACCTACACAGGGCTTTAAGCAGGATGAAAATTGAGGGAGGGTGTCTCTCAAAGGGGCGTGGCCAATGTAATTAAGGGCGTGGCTTAAAAACATGCAAGTTAAAAATCTGTTCTTAGCATAGTGTTCCACCCGACTTGTATTTTGCTGTTTCTGTCATTGCATCCAGATATATGATACAAGTAACATCATACCTACAACACGTCAGGACTATTTGTTTTGTCAATGGTTGTTAGTTGCATAAGATAAATAAGCAGCAACTATGGCTTGTATATAATATGACAATGTTGCTGCTCCTAAGTTTTAAAAAGGGAGGGGAATCCAGAAAGAAAATGACTTTCTTTAAAGGATTTCTTTTCCCCTACTACGCTCACCTGGCATGGCGTCCTACAAGTGACAAGTGAGCAGTTTGAGCATGTGATCCGTACGTTGCAGCTCTACTGCTCGTAGGTCTGTCACCCTAGGCACTGGATTGAAGCTGAACTATATTCAGCCCGCAATTCATTCGTACTTCAAATCAATTCGCTTTTGCTCCTTAATTTCATCAATATTTGATTTATTATTCAATCATGATTTTCTGCTTATAAACATGTTTCATTCACATGATTTCATCTTGATGTTCCAAATACAATGATACATATTTGTAGGAAGGTAGATCCCTGACTATGGTTGCCCCAACTTTTTGCCTGGTGTTTTGCTGGTTTTCTGACTTAGTTGACCTGAGGCCCTGCTATTCAGGACCTCAGGCCCACTGCTCTCTCTGTAAAATGGATTCCATGTACCTTAGGTACATATCTAAATTGGATACTGAGCCACCTTATCAGTCCCTGTACAGTGTACCTTAGGTACCCAGGGCATAGGTGTACCCAGGGCCTACCAGGGGCTGCAGCATGTATTATGCCACCCCTGGCTGGCCATCCAAATCTGACACAACTGGCTGCACGACAGCTGGGGCAAGGTGGTGTACTCACCCTTTGCTGTAGATATAGTATACCTATATCTAACCCTAAAATGGACACACAGATCTCCTATCAGTCACTCCTATGGCAGGCCTTAACAATCCTGAAGGCAGAGTGCTTGGAATCGTGTGAGATGGTGCTCTGGCATGAGCTGAGCCTGTCTGCGACTTTCGGGATCTATCCCTTAGCCGTTTCCATGATATCGCATACCATATACTCTTAAGTGCATTATAATCCTCGCGGTTAAATGCCAACTCTGGTATCGCTTTATCAAAACATGTCGAGTAAGGTGTCATACGAATTGGAATACTAACCCCTCGCCAATTCTGGCGACGGGGTTAGCATTCCACCCTTCTAGAGGGACACGACATGCATGTAACCTATAACCCCGGTTAAAGTCAGACAGAGCCTTAGCATCCACAAAATGGATGCTGCCACCGAGACACAAGTCTGCCCTCCTGCTGCTGGGAGTCCTCCCAGAGCAGGAGGCAAGGACAAAGGGTTTCCTGCCAGGGGCGGTGCCAGCACCGTCCCAGACAGGGTTTTGTGTATTGTAGGTAGGCAGGGCTACAGAGGAAGGTGACTGCACGTGGCACCCCGGTGCTCACTGTGCATAGGCTGGCTTGAACCAGTTCCAGGGACACTCCAGACCCTGTGCTGGGGAAAAGCCCGCCAAGGAAGTGGGTGTAACCACCCCCCTCCTGGTCCCACCCCTAGGGCAGGACTTAGTCGCGTGCCAGCCCCCTTTTCCAAGATAAAGGTAGAGACTGGCCCCCTTCCAAATCAGATCATCTTTGGAATCAAGACACGACTTTCTGCGAAAGGACTTCAAGATTTCCTTCTTCAAGATTCTCCCTTGTGACTAAGGAGTAGTCACCCTGCATCCGCAGGCACCATCTAAGAACACTGCGGTCTGCTGCAAGTCCTTCCTCCGGAATCCGACTGCCCAGCTCGACGAGAACCGGCTTCCCTGGCACCTCTGACCTCTACCCGCCTCTACAGCCCAGCTGAGAACCGTGGGTGCGACGAGACCTCAAGGGACCGGCTATCTACAAGACTGCACGACTTCTTTCCAGCACGCCCGCCGAGTGAATTCCTGGTGAGTGCTTTGGGGTCCGAGAAGCCCCCACCCTGAGCAGCTCCAGCACCGAAGAGCAGCCCCCCAGCATCTCCACGATCTGCGTGGGGCCCTTCTGCTTTCTGCTGCTCACCGCGTTGTTTGGCTACTAGCCCGCTGGCTTGTGGCCTTCCTGACGACGCCCGACGACATTTCTGCTGCTGGTCTGGTTGCTCCAGACTGGCCCTTGCTCCCTTCCAAAAGAGGAGCCCCCCGGACCCTCCTGGTCCCCTCAAGACGCCATTTTGAGTCCACCGCGTGGGCTTGAATTAGCCAAGGCTTGTTGCCCAATCCTGGGTAACTTCGACGCCGACAACTTCATCCTTCGTGGGACAGCTCGCACCTCCATCCTGGTCGCCGACAACGCCTCCTGGTCCGAGAGACTGCAGAGCCCAGCCGTGCCCACTCACCTGACTGCGGTGACTTCGCCCGGTGCCATCCTGGTGCCCACTTAATCACTGGCTAGTGATTCAAGAACTTGGTCCCCTCTGCTTTCAGGTTTTCCTTCTTCCTTGATCCAGGCTTGGATCCATCGAACTTTTCTTCACTGGTCGCCTGCCAGCAACTTCTTCCTTCCAGGCTCCTGGTCCGGCAACGAGATCCCCGACGTCTTTTCAGACCTATGCAGCTGCAGCCCCTGGGCTAGGTAACTTCGGCACTCCGGTGTCCCAGCATAGCCTCACTATCCAAGGGTCAGGATCCACTGTCGTTTTCTCCCTACCAGGTCGGGTTCGCCCGTGAACACTAACTTTGTGAATTCTAGCTTCCATAGACTTTGTCCCGCATCCCGCGTGAGAGTGCACACTCTGCACCCGAGTCCCCTGGGCCTCCTAGTAGTAATCTAACGATTCCCTAGTCCAGTCCTAGCGATTCCAAAGCCTATTAGTACTGTTACTTACCTGCTAGTAATTCGCATTCCACTTTTAGAGTATATGGTTTTTCGTGCCCCTCGGGCATTTGTGTATAACGTGCTAACTTAAAGTATTTTCGTAAGAGTTTTGTTGTGTGCTTAGCTCCCTGTCTCATAAAGAGCCAGGGTAGTCTTGTTATAAATAAATACACTGTTTATTTTCATAACAACTTGTGTGGTGTCCTTTCACTGGGTGTTCAAGGGGTAATGTGATGGTAAAACAGCTGGCTTAACACGCCCTCTAGAGTCTTAGCCTTAGACTGCTCGTATCCATGCTACTAGGATAGCTGGTCTATAAGGTTGACTTACAACCAATCATCAATAAGGGTTGTTTGGACTGATATATAGTGACCACTAGAATAGTGAGCACTGCACATCAGGCCAACTTCTCACAATATTCCAATGCATTTCGGTGCTCTCTGCACCTTCATCAGGGATCAATCTGCAATTGATAAACAATCATAAACACCCATGGTATTTCAAATTGACCTTTTCATATATACAATTTTTATGCTTAACAGTGATATCTATAGTCAATGTTATCCGCTCACCCCTGTGAGATTTTACGCCTGCACTTTTTGCGTTTTCTGTTTATGGGTGTGTCCCTCAGATTCTGTTCTATTGTAGTTATCTACTATATAACATTATCTATCCGCTAGATTCAACAGTGAATACTGTCTTCATGTGACTACATCAGTACCTGCTTAGGGTTATGTGACTTAAAAAGACTAGCGTTGGTTTCTCTGGTGGTGAAAAACTGATTTGTGTCTAATTCGTTCCGCCTTATGTTTTTAGAACTTGTTGATAAATGGCTATTATTGCTGTTTAACTGCGCCGCTGTATGCTTGCTCTCCCTTCCCCATACATAAGTAAACCTCCCATCTGGTTGGTGCGTTAACAAACGCCAAACTAGTTTCGCTGCTTAGATAAGCGTTTTCTTTCCTCTGCTATACCTCCCCGTGTTACTTGAAGCTATGACCTGCAGTTATATTTGCGTTCCATAAAGGAAACAACACGGTTTTCTTTTTCAGCTCACCTCGTACGTTTAAGCGTGTCCGCTCAGCTCCACCATTACGGCGGTTCTCCCCGGCTGTTTCCGTGATGTGTGAGTCACGTGTTATTAACCCTGGATGACCTTTCACGCATGCGTACTATGGAATGTTTGCGCTTTACTAGTGCTTTTAAAAAACTTTATTGGGGTTTGCGTTTCTAACATAATCTAAAAGACCTCTCTGTGAGTTATCAAAAAAGCTTGCTATATAGCCCGTATCCATGATTTGCCGTATGGCGTTTGAATAATTCAACTAACGTTCCTAGCAATCGTTATTTGCACATGTGCACATCAATGTGCCTGCTGTCAGTGCAGTCCTGAAAAAAACGGACCGCCTGTGCCAGGGCACAAAACAGAGCCCGATAGAGACCCGTTTCGAGGCCCCCTTTAAAGAACTGCCTGTTCTCAGCACTGGTGAGACCCCGCCCACTTAAAACTCTGGACCTACAGCTGTTTTGGCCATGGCAAGGTGCTAAAAACACTGAGAGGTGTGATGGTTTAGTATTGCCGGCATGGAAACCATGGGCCTGCAGTGGACTCTGGGAGGCAGGTTCAGGCCGGAACCTACCGCAGCGCCGACTTCCTTAATCCGGGGCTGTCCTCGGTGAGTTTACTGCTGTCCAGTGAGTGTTCCTCCTAACTTTCTCACTCTCATGCAGGACACCACAAATAACCCGCCAAAGAAGACACGGTCGGTCGTTGGACAGGCCATAACACCTCTGCATATTTCTGGCATCCCCAAGACCCTCACACTGGCTATTGCATCAGATACCCTCACCCCAAAGTTGAAGCAACAGTATGTATTTATGCGCAGAGCCAATTTTCTGGCATCCTAAACGCCCTCAGACTCTGCCCGCTGACTCCCACAATGGAGCAGCACCCACAAAGGCAGCAATTACGGCTTCCAGAACTGACAACGTTTAAATTTGGGCCACAGTTTACAATTAATCCACATGACTATAAGACACTGGTACCTCTTTATTTCTTTGCGTTATGTTCCTGTGCGGCCACTGCAATCGCCGATCATACTCAGTGATAAGCAGTTCAGGTGTAACTAAATTAGGCACAGCGCCGGTCAGATTAGATTTTTGACTTTCACACGGCATCCTGAGCCTGTGCGAGTAGGCGGAGACAACGCTGCGAGCGCCATGATTAAAGCGCCACCTGCTTTCTCTCATAACAAACTCCCTTCTTTCAGCAGCAGGACTTGACGTCTCTTCCCCCCCACGCGCAAGATGTTTAAAGGTAAATCAGCTTAACCGGTCCCGCCCCCGCTGTGATGGTAGTATCCATTGGGCCTGACAATGAAGTCAGGCTGTCTGCGAGTGGCGCCACGTGAAATAATCGGATACAATGTAGCAGTGAGCTGCATGCCAGCAGCAACCTTCGCTCAGCTGTAAGCACCAAACCGGCAGGAGCAGTGCGCGCAAGGAATGGGCGGTGCGCTGCCAGCTACCACACCATAATATTACAGTTTTAGGCAGTGCTTCATGAGGCTTACACTCTATACAAATGGGTAACAACGCATTTCAGTGCAGTGATGCGGAGCACCACACTGAAATGCGTTAGTCTAACGCCTGATGCATGATACTTGGCAGGACTGCTAGTTGTTCTCACTTCAAAGGAACACTGGAGTTTAGTGACGTATTTCACAGCGGCCCTTGCTTGGACATGCTGAGTGTGGGAGGAGGAAGCAACACGGAAAGCGAGGGAGGAAGTGGACATAGTGAAGGTAGAAGTAAAACACTGAGGACAGAACAAGTAAACACATGCACTTCCATGGAGTGCTTGACCTCTTTAATACTGACAACTTCCCCACAATGCTAAGCCATTTTTTAAATGTTTGCTTTTTAAATGTTTGTTTGACATATGGCTGTGCAGAGCTGGGATAAACCCCTCATTGTGCCTCCGCGTGGGACAGATATACTTTCTGGTGTACCTCGGTGGATACAGATGGGAAGACGGTCTATTGCCCCACCCCATTTCTTTTATCACTTTTTTCATGGTAGTCAGATGGGCTTTAAGCCCCCTTTGGGGGGCAGATTGGTGTGTTTACACCCTATCTGGGCATCATAGAAGTGGGTCAGAGAGCCCACCAGACCAGCAGGGAGAAAAGTAAAAAACAGAATGGGGTGCCGGCTTCCCCATCCCCAGGAACTAGACTGCCTTTCTGTCCACTTAGGGGAAAGATTGGTGGGTTCACCACCTGTCATTCTGCCCCAGGAAGCACAAAGCCTAATAGTCACTAGGAATTGGTGTAAAAACGGAATGGCGTGGGGTGTTGGCCCATGTTGTCATTGGCTCCTACCCCACGCACCTAGTCTGTGACAACCTGAGGGGACACAATGGGTAGGTGGCGGGGGCGCTTACCACTTCTCTGCTTGCCCCACATGTCAAATGAACGCTTAAAGAATCAAAAAGTCTTTTTGCTTGCCTTCAGGATAGCCAAAGCAAAATGACTTGTACCCATCTGTTAGAGGATTTCCATTGTCTGTTACTTGCTATTAGGTGCTCTGTAAAGGGTTCTGTTGCATGCAAGGGGAAAGAGCATGAGGGACAGCAGCAACCATGTTTAGACCCACAGCACATTGAGTCGCTGAGCTCTTCCTCCCAGTTCAGACCCTAGCCGAGAAGCTTTTATATTAGAGGTGGGTCCACCTAATCCATGCTTCCCCTATGTTCCCATACCTGAGGACCTCAAATAGGAAACATGATGATTAAATAACTTTTCAATCCTCAAACATATAAGCGGTGTACTTGCATCTACGTTGATCCTAGTTGTGTTACAGTGCGTAGCACAAGACGGAAGGCCGTCACAGTGTGAACTCTAGCAAACACTCCATTGAGTGAAATATGCAAATCAGCAACATGAAAGTCGCTTAACGTCGCTAAACAGGGAGTAAACTCTGGGAATGAGGGCTGTACAGGAGGTCCTAAAAATGTTTTTGAAATAAAGACTATATTTTATGTCCCCTCCCAGATATATGGTGCTATTTACTGAATTCAATAAAGTTAGCAAGTCTATAAAAGAACCATATGTAAGTTAATTAACTTTATAGGTGTTGACAATTGCCGTCTTTTTTAAATTCACGAAGAGGCTTATATCTGTTGCATGTGGGTATTCAGAATCAAGTTAAGATGGGGTTACTTGTGGATCTATAGAGTAATCTGGACAACTGCTAGTCGGTAAAAGTAGCTGAAGTAACTTTTTTTTAAAGTATTGGTAGAGCTTATAAAAGGGTGTTTTTGTAAATTACCTATTAGTACCAAAATTCCCAAGTGTGGCATTAAGGTATGCAAGTCTATAAATGATACTATTCCTGAAGAACTATATTCATCATAGTAATTTAAATGTGTACTGCATTTATATCCTGCCCTGGTTCATATGAGACCACCAAGCTTCTATTTGTTTAGAGGTTGATGATCCAACTAAACACGAAAAATACAAATTAAAGAGAACCCATTTACCCACTTCATCCTGGGCCTCCTCGTTCATAGGATTTTTGTGAATGTTTGCATATCCTATTTTTCTGATCCGACTGGGTCACCTCGAGCACACTTGTGCCTGGTTGGGCATTACATGTGACATTCACTGTTGCAAATTCTGCCCTTTCTGCTCAGTTGAGGCAATTGGTAATATTGCATGTGAGTGTTTGCATTTTAACAGTCTTCGCTTATCAATAGCATTGCTCAACTTTTTAACTACACCTGACCTAAATAGATCTGCCACATAGCTTCTAGGTTTGAATAATAAAGTTGTAATCAAGGTTGGTTGTAAGTTTTGGGCCTTAGGTGAAGTGAAATATAAAAGAAAGAGAAAAAAGGGTAAGGAAATAGAAAAAATTTAACTTTGTGTATGTTTTTATGCGATTATGGCATGTTTTTGTAGTTTGTAACCGACATTAAACTATGAATTAAATAAATATTTTCTTAATCTGCAAGAAATGCTTAAATGCTTCTTTTGTATGTTTCTTTTCTACTAAGCAGAAAGTGGAAGTAACAGGCACGAATATAGCTCTCTGGAAACTACACCAAGCTATGAGCGTCGGCTCCCTTGTGATAGTTCACACGTATTGAACAGTGATTTGTTTTCTGGTACCACAAGCCTGATGAGTAGTAGTGTAGACCAATGGAGTACGGATTCCCCAGACCGAGACAGTGTGTACAGTGGGGAGTCTCACAGCCTCTTGCAGCCCGAGAACGGCTCTGATGTGTTCAGTGTGCTTCATTCTTCTGAATCCGGGAGTCAGTTGGACGACGAAGACCCAAAGATCCTACCACAGTGTACGGACCTGAAACCTGCAGAATTTACATTGATTACTTCACATGCTACAACCACTCCTGACTCTTCTCTGTGCACTCTTGTGAATTCTGGAGATTATGAAAAAACTGAACAGAGACAAGAAATAATCTTTGAAAAAGATGGCATACTACTATCCTTCCAAGAAAGAGATAGTTTCACTGGACAGCATGCATTAGGTCAAACGTCAAGCAGCAAGAGCAGTTCTGAAACAAGTAGTCTAGTTTTGGAAAACAACTTAATAAACAAAGAATCTCTAGATGTGTTCTGTGTAATAGGAGAAGATAAGCGATCATCATCTAATAGGAAAAGTGATGGAACAAGTACAGAAGAGCGACATTCTGACCTAACAGACACTGCCCCTAGAAATCTACCTGCTCATCCCCAACCTGGCTCTGCTAAGGAAGCGTGTAATCCTGAAAGTAGTTCCGTTCAGAGATCTCACATTGGAGAGCCTGCTAAACAAAGATGCCTTGGACCTTCTGCTGAAGGAGCAGCCAATGCTGTTCAAAACAAACACGAGGAAGCCGGCCATGCATCCTCAAGTGATGAAGATGATATCTATGGCCACGGACTTCCCTACTCCAATTCAGAAACAAGTGTGGCAGAGATCAGTGTAACCATCTCTGTCCAGGATATGACTAGACTATGCCAGGAGGAAATGGTTCTGAAATCTGATCAGGTAAGAGGTCAAGCATTAAAAATGTATGAGTTGCATTATATGGTTTATCTGAGTGTTTTGGAACATCCTGTAGCACGGTATCTTTTTTACTTTTGTTTCAAATATGAGTATTTAAGGAAAGTGTCAAGATCTGTAGAGATCCCAACTATCAAGTCTACAGTTTACATCATATGGCCACCATATTTTCTTTATAATTAACTTCTCCATCAAACTGGACAACATTTTCATCTCTATGGGTCCTCTCGTGAAAACAGGGGCAGGAGCATAACGTATGCAGGCAGGCAACAGCCTACTTCCCATCTTATGTATCTTATGGCCTCAAAAATACGGCGACGTGGTAACATACCCAATCCCCCAACCACAGAATACATAATATGCTGTTCTTAAGGTACTAGAGCAAAACACTGCATTGGGGCGAGGTCAGCCTTTTTAAAAACACAGCTTTCCCTAGTGATACCTCTTGTGAGGCCCTGGCAAATGGAAACATTAATTTCTGTGGTCTCCTTGATTGATGAGGATACCTCTTGATGTTGTTTTTACCAAAGCTTGGCTGCTCTGCTTTCTCATGCCTTACAACCGAACACTCCATGGGTTCTACCCCTTCCTGGTGGGTCATCAGGCTACATGAGAGTACGCTTATTTCACTTTCAGTGCTATGTGCCACCACTTCACAAAGGGGAATTGAACTGCATCCCTCTCTCTCCCAGCTTTCATCAACCTCGGACCTTGGTCACCGCACCAGTGTCATATTAGTCCATTCAATCTTATACTACTGATCTAACGTCTTAGTTGCTACCTGGCTGGTATTTCAGCCCCTGTAACCCTTTGCAGCAATGGGCTCCTCTAATTGTTTTCCTTTGTGTTGAAATGGATGGTTTGCATGCACCCTGTTCTCGATGTATGTACAGGTGCATGTTGAGGTAAGGCATTATGTGAGCGAGTGAACTATCACTTGTAATTGAATATTGCAAGAAAAAGTACTTAAATGTTTTTAAATGGTACTAAACTGTACTCTTTAAAACCTTGTTTTCCAGCTATCTTGGCCAAAAAGCCAAGCATTTGAGCAGTGTGACCATCTGTCTGCTGGTCACAGTGTACAATGACTCCAGTCCTGAAATGTCCACCTAGAAGTATTAGTTTAATTAGCCGAGAATAATTCAGGATATTACAAAAACATTCCAGTTATGGAAACTGTAACCGTAATGATCTGGAGGGAGAAAGTCACCCTACACTTTTGAGGCTGTTCTGAGTGGGAGCTTGTGAACTAATCTCAAACTTTTTAAAGATTTGCCCAGAAGAATCACTCATCTGCATGAGAACAGTTTTATTTGTAAAGAGCCACATATTTGTCAGAAGCACCACGGTAGAAATCAAGGCCATCTGTAGAAACTGATTATGTACCAGTAGAAACAGTTGTTGACAGTCAGAGCTCATGTCAGTAGAAGCATCACCCAATATACTTTCTGTGGAAGAGAATACAACAGCCATGATGTGTATCCATGTGGGTATAACATATGTTCATCAGACTCACCATGCAACATAACTTGTATGTCTAAATTCCATAGTGCCTCCTGTCGGGTACTTTGCCTCCAGAGCATGCCACCAGTCGTTTTGTTGGTTTACTCCTTACTTTGTAAGAGAATGTCTGCCCAGAATGGTACCAAAGAATGCCTGTCATTTGTTTACTATGAAACTTGTAATGTGTCCTGTACAATCGGTGTCGATCAGCTGCTCCTGAACCATCAGTTACTACCAATAGAATACCTCTATCACTTACGGTGCTGTACATACTCGCTTTCTTTTTTTCTCCCAATGTCTCCTAGCATCTGTATGGAGGATGTCTCTATTTCCCCGTCTCACTTTCCCGTCTGCTCTGACTTCTTTAACGTACCTCCCCACACTTGATTTCTAGCTTCATCATTCAACCGATCATACTTACTTGCAATCTTTCATACTTAAGTCATTGTTGCTCTCTTAATCTCAAGAACTCTCTCTCTTTTTGCTGCTCATTTCTATTGTTGTTATACTGACTTCCACACACTGACTACTAGTCCCACTTGCTTTTCCATTTATTTTTTTTACTCTTTCAGTCATATTCTTGCTTTTTGTCTTACATTCATTTAAGAACTCGTTCTACAGATAAATGCTTTCCCACTGCAAATAACGGTTTGATGGAAAACATTGAATGTGAAAAAATACAATTCATTGAAATAATTTCTTTGTAAAAGCCAAAGGTAGTGCCTTCCATTAAGCCAGGACATCTTTTGTTTACAAGTTTTTTCTTTAACCAATTTTTTATGAGTTTTATCTTTGCATCGACTCGGCATAAGAAAAACATACAGATCTAAGTTACATAGCCGTGTTTGGTGACCCCCATCATGGGTTCTGCACACGCCTTTCGATATAAATTTCAAAAGCAGCAATTTACTATATATATATATATATATATATATATATATATATATATATATATATATATATATATATATATATATATATAATTATACAAAAAAACATAGTTAACCGAAGGTCATGACAGTTACGTTTTCGAGGCAAAGGTGAGGCGGTTACCACCCTCTCGTGTGTCCACCCCTATGTACTGCCCCCTTTCAGAGAGATAATTATATCAACATGCAACATAATGTCACCCCCTCAGCACACTTTTACCTTTTCAGCTCTGAATCTCAGGGTATGGGGGAAGGGAGAGGCATCAGCCCTTAGAAGCGTTGTACCTGTCGGTAACTGGGTGCTATCTCGCCCTAGTCGGGGAGATCCTCCTTGAATTCCTGCTGCTCGTGCAGCAAATTGTCCCAATCCGCTGCTATGGGGACCCTGCGCAGTCCGTGGGTTTCCTTTTGCCTAAGCGCTCCCAATTCAACCCTGCCCCCTTTAAGCGCATCATTTTTTCATCCCAGAAATATTTTTTGTCTTCAAGTTGCACTGCCATGTGAATCACATTTGCATATGGGGAGTTGAACGAAGACTATGAGAGGAGTAGATACAGCATATCAATGCTGAAAGCAGGTGCATATAAAGAAGTCTATAATGTTTGTTTCTCATGGCAAACGCCTTTCAACGTGGCCTGGTGGGTGCATGCCTGCCAAGTATCATCGTGTGTGAAACTAACGCATTTCAGTGTGGTGATTCGCATCATCACACTGAAATGCATTGTCACGTATTTTTACTCATGCCACTCTGTAACTGGGTGCCTGTAGCACACACACATACACATCAAAGCTTTATTCAAGAGTTATACTCATAAAAGCACAAACATACATTTAAAATACATCATTTAAAAGATTATATCCTAGTTATACAATTTTTTTTAAAACAATTGTGCAAACATATACAATAAAAAACTTTGATGCATAATTTACACAGAAACCACAAACAGTACCCAATCAATTTGCTTTTGTAAGGATTGCCCTCCGTCTGATGGACCATGCCCACCCCAGGTACTTTGCTGTTGCCAAGACAGCAGGCATATCGGTGGAGGTACAGAGTATTCGTAGTGCCTCAACACCCCTAGATGTCCCTAGGTTTCTACAGACAGGGGCTAGCCAGACTTTCCTCGGGGCGGCATAAGCTTTGCACACAAACAGAAAGTGGCCTATACTTTCGTCTGCTGCACCACAGACTGGGCAGCAAGAGGTGGTGGAACTCCTCCATCGACCAGTCAATGATCTCAGAGGGAGGCCACCTGATCTTAACTGGAAGAGAAGCTTCCTGTCGCCTGGGTTCGTAATGCTGTCCCAATATGGTTCCAAGGCAGGATACAGTTTAAATTAAAAAAAACGCCCCGTCATGGAGTCAGATTTCGTTTTATTCCAGAGTCTTCCGGCTACCCGATCCCAGTATAGGCCCTTGATCGTATTTTTGCTTGGGAAGGGTTCCTCAGATGGATTGTCCCATAGATTTGAGAGACCAAGATCGCCTAGGGAAGTCTTGAGATTTTTTAGCCAGACTATCTTATGAAAAATATCAGCTTTAATTATGGCCAGAAACCCCTCTGCATAATGCCGGATCTCCGGGGTAGTCCAAAGGCGTCTCCAGTATAGGATCGGGCGCAACCTCGCTTGGTCACTAACTGATCTTCTCCCTAGATCAAGACCAAGTGGGATTAATGGTGTACTCTGCGGGAGTCCTGTGATTCCCCTAAAAAACCTATTCTCTGATATCTGCAAAGGGAGGAGCTTCCTAAATCCCCACAGCTCTGCCCCATAGAGGGCAGACCCAAGTGCCTTGGCGTCATATACAGCCAAGACAGGTTTTATTGGCTTGGACTTCGACTTTTTGTGTTCCACCCGAAGTGCCCCCGAGATCTGTTGGTGCCTCAAAACCGCCCTTTCTATATGCTGGGACCATCTCGAGTCATTTGCTATCTGTATCCCAAGATAGGTAAATACAGTAACCTCCTCAAGCTGACAGTCATTCAGGAATATTTTTTGTCGGGGTCTACGTTTGGATGAAAAGGCCATCAACTTAGTCTTACCCACGTTGACTTCCAGGCCATGCTCCCTGCAGAAAAGATCGAAAATATTTAGAGCTCGCTGTAGGCCAGCCGGAGTTTTGGACAGGATTAACGTATCGTCGGCGAACATCAGGATCGGAACCCTGAGGCCCGCCAACGATGGCGCATCTACACTGGCGTCCAGCATCCGGGCCACTATCCCATTTATGAATAGGGAAAAGAGCAGGGGAGCCATTGCGCACCCCTGTCGCACTCCACGCTCAACCGGGAAGTCAGCAGAGGATTCGCCATTCATACCCCATTGGACCTTGGCGAAGTTGGATTCATGCAGCCTCATTATCAGGGTGAGTAGCTCTGCCGGAAGACCTATTTCGCGCAAAACTACCCAGAGCTTTCTCCTTGGGACCAGGTCGAAGGCAGCCCGCAGGTCAACAAAAGCAACATACAGGCTGCCTTCGCCAAGTGCCACCGTCCCCCACTGCAGCAGAGCAAAGCGAAACACCTGGTCGACTGTACTCGTAGCCCGCCGAAAACCAGCCTGATAAGGGGACAGGGCATTGTTCTCTTCAATCCAGTTCATTAGTTTATTTACCACCATCCTCCCTACCACTTTTTGGACAGTGGCGATCAAGCTTATCGGCCTGTAATTAACCGGGAGAGACCGATCCCCCTTTTTATATATAGGTATGATGGTCGCTCCCCTCCATAGTTCGGGGACAGCTGTTCCCTTCGCAATAGCATTTCTCAGAAGGAATACATATCTGGCCCACCTCACCTTGTCGTTTGCAAAAACATCAGAGGGTACACCATCTAAACCCGGGGCCCTTCCCCCGGGAGCAGTGCATATTGCGACTTCGGTTTCTTTAAGGGTGAATAAATTCCCAATAGGGATTACAGCTGGAATTGCTTCCAAATTCTTAAACTCTGCAGTCTCAGCATATTGGGGTTTGAAATAATCCACCCAGGCACCCTCAGCAACAATCCACCCAGGCACCCTGTAGCATATCCTGTGCCCCGGCTCTGCTGCGTCCCACAGACGTGCGTTGCCCAGTAAGTTAATAGTTAAAGAACTGACTGCTCAGCTCTGGAGTCAGAGCGCTACAATGTTACAATCTGCCTCGCTGCATTTCATTTCCTGCCGCGGCTTGGCTTTCAGACGCCACTGACTCGCACTCTCTTCAGACCCGGGGGCGGCCGGGGCCTGGCATCGGCAGTGGTTGCTACTGGCAGCTGTGTGGCACCGTGGGGGGCCCCGAGATTGGGACCTCGTACCTAGTCACGTCCTGGAGGAGCCAAAAGGAAGTGAGGTAAGGTGGTTGGCAGGTCAGAGAAACGGCGGGGGATTCAATAGTCGGCGAGTCCTGGTAGTGGTTCGCAGCTGAGCTGTCTCCCAATAAAACCTGCGTTAGACCTGCGGGAGGCGGCCAGCATCGAGTGACTTGAGTAGTCACTCACTTGAGTTGAGAGTTTCATGGCCGCCATCAACATCGGTGGTGATGATCCCGCCGCAGTGCAAATTAACAAGTGCGGGCGGCTGCAGTTCAATTAAACTTGTGGCAGGCTGCATGCAATGGCAGCGCTGCCTCGCAGCATGACAACATTGTGCAATGGTTATTTATGAAACAGGCAACGGACCCGACCAGCGGCTGAGCTAAGACCCCCACACAGACCGGGGCAGCCATTGGAGTTGCAGCCACACCATCGTGCCCTGGCCGGTGTTTGCTGCGGCGGGAGTCGTTAGGCAAGGTACGGCGATCCCACATGCACCAGTCAGCCAAAGACAGGGCCAGAGAGGCTGGCTCACGAGGCAGGGTCACCGAGGCAGCGCTGGGGGAGGGGAGGGCAGTCGCAGTGAGAGTGGGCGCAGCAAGCTGCTGTGCTCACTGGGTGCGGTACAAAAGGGAGTGGTGATAGACGGAGCATCTGAATCAATCAAACACTCACACCCAGTCAAAAGATCTGGGTTTAATCCATCAACGTTCTTTAGCCCACTCTGCCACCCCAATTCAGACATGGCTATATGCAAATCAGTCTGACCCTGTGCCTCATGGGAACAGTCCAGCCCGAACTGCCAAGCCATGTCTTCCCTGGACTGGAAACAAGCTTCCGAGGACCGGTTTCTGGCATTCCAGCCGTCTTCAGCCCGGCTTACTTGAATCCAGTGGCAAAGTGAGCAAGGGACTCACGTCTGAGCATACCCTGCCACACTTATGTCGGCCAAAAGCGGTACAAAAGGAAGTGGTGATAGACGGAGCCTCAGAATCAATCAAACACTCACACCCAGTCAAAAGATCTGGGTTTAATCCATCACCGTTCTTTAGCCCACTCTGCCACCCCAATTCAGACATGGCTATATGCAAATCAGTCTGACCCTGTGCCTCATGGGAACAGTCCAGCCCGAACTGCCAAGTCATGTCTTCCCTGGACCGGAAACAAGCTTCCGAGGACCGGTTTCTGGCATTCCAGCCGTCTTCAGCCCGGCTTACTTGAATCCAGTGGCAAAGTGAGCAAGGGACTCACGTCTGAGCATACCCTGCCACACTTATGGCGGCCAAAAGCGGTACAAAAGGGTCAGAGCTGATTTGCATATAGCCAGTGTCTAACCCAGGGTGGTGTGGAGTGCAAAAAAACGATGGATTTAGGCCCAGATCATTGTACTGGGGTGAATGTATGACATTGTTCTACATTTTGTCCATCAACTGTGTTTTTTGCAATTTTCACCCCGAGTGGGCTGGGTATGCTCAGACGTGAGTCCCAGGCTCTCCACACCACTGGAGTCAAGCTATCCAGGCTGATGAAGGCTGATAGCCAGAAACCGGTCCTTGGATGCTTGATTCCGGTCTGGGAAAGACATGGCTTGGTAGTTCGGACTGGACTGGTCCCATGAGGCACAGGGTCAGAGCTGATTTGCATATAGCCAGTGTCTAACCCAGGGTGGTGTGGAGTGCAAAAAAACGATGGATTTAGGCCCAGATCATTGTACTGGGGTGAATGTATGACATTGTTCTACATTCTGTCCATCAACTGTGTGTTTTGCAGTGCTCACTGGGTGCAGCATGACTGATGGCACATTGGTGGCGGTAATATATCATGCAAATGGGACCAAGCCTGCTACTGGGCCGCAGCCTGGCTCAGCTGCCCAGTGACGATCATGAATAATTAAGTACCTGAGAGAGCAGGTAAGCTATTAACTAAACTGTAAGTATCAAAAAATTATATCTTTGTAAACACTTCTCCGCCGCTTTTGAGCGGTTAGTGTAGTATTGGGTACTTCCGATTCTTATTTCCTCCAGCAACCTGTGCCCCAGCCCGGGCCCTCACTAAAGGCCAGATATAGTGTAGGTAATCCCAATTTACCTATTCTTAAATACCGAATTTTACCGATTCGGTATTTAAGAATAGGTAAATGGGATGTAGATACATTTTCGGTAAAAATTACCGAATCTGTAAGATTCGGTATTTACCGAATCGGTATTTACCGATTCGGTAATTGCCATTCATTCCTATGGGCCTGGAGGCCCATAGGAATGAATGGCAATTACCGAATCTGTAAATACCGATTCGGTAAAATGGGGGAAACATTCAAGGGTGCCAGGGTGTCCTGTTGCATCCCTGAATTGTGCTTGTGTGCAGATGTGGCACACATACATGCCCTATGCCACATGGCACAGTTGAAAATGCACAGATTTGCTTTTTCAAAGGTATTCGTTATTTACCACCAACTTATAGTTGGTGGTAAATAATGAATCCTTACAGGTGAAAAGCACTAATTTGAGTGCTTCCTACATTTCAGATTCGGTAATTTACCGAATCGGTATTTAAGAATTCGGTAATTTACCGAAATTCTTAAATACCGATTCGGTAAATTACCGAATCTGAAATGAAGCCACCTACATCCCAAATGCCTAATACCGGTCGGTAACGGCCGAAATTCGGTCATTTCGGCCGTTACCGACCGGTATTAGGGTTACTACATCTGGCCCTAAGTGTTGCTGTTGACAAGCCTGGCAATTCTAGAACTCTGCACTGAGTCTGGAGAGAGGCTGAGCTGGTGGTGTTTAGGGCAGGCGCTTCTCACATTGGCAGAGCTGTGCCACCGTGACCAGTTTTGCATTCAGAGCTCCTCATCAGCGTTGTGACTGGGGGCAGAATAACTTCGCCACTGGCTGAGCCAGTGAGTGTAACAGGCTTAGACACTGTTCTCAAGGACATCGGCACCTAAATTATTATTTTCCGCCCCCCACCTAGGTGCACCAGTGTATTGTGACTTTACTAGAGACAGAAGTATTTATTATAGATTTAACGCTACCACAGTGATTTCGGACTGTTGAAAGCACTTGACTGCACCAATGATGCACTGCATATTCCTCCAAAAAACGATCAGTTTACAAGGGCTCTAGGTTAGTGCCCTTTCATTTCTATGATTACGGCCAGTTTTAAGATTTTCTTAGAGTTTCTTGTTGCTCAAGTGGGTGTCATTTCTTATGTTTATAAATTTCCCTCGTCATTACTGCTTGATTTTGCTCGGCGAGAAAAGTGTCGCTCATAGTGGTTGAAATGCCACTCCTAATTACACTGAAATTATAAAAATATCATACATAGCAATCCGAAACCTTGGCAGCTATGTGGGTGTCATCAGGTATTTGAAGGGGCAGAAATAAACTTAGAATGGCGTGTGGATGGTTGAGGCTCTGTCATTTATAGTTCTGCAGAATGATTAGAGAGATGTACAATAGCATCTTAAAATGAGCCAGAAGTGAACTACACTGTGCGCTGAACGAATTTGCTGCCAACTACCAGTTTCTTTTTACTTTGTTGTGCTTAAGCACAGCTCTTCAATCTCTTCCTATCAATGGTAAATGAATACGCTTACGTAATGCACGCGCTTCATGATTTCCTTTGTCTTTGTAAAATGCACTCTGTGCCAGCGCACAGGCCCCATCTTAGAGGGAGCAAAACCCGGAAGCAATTTAACTTCTCTGGCTTGCGAAGGTCATGAATCTATTTCAGCAATTAGTTGGAGTGACCTTTTGTGCCCCTTGTGGATGCTAAAAAAACAGCGGTTACCGTGCCCTGATTTTTTAGGTCTCGCGACCTATCAATGCGCGCAAGCGCATTGAGGGAGCGAGAATTCAACTGCTCAAAATACTCGTGAAACCACGGGTTTTTTCATGCGGTTTTCTTAGAGTTCACGTGGCCACAGGCACGCGCTTTTGGGCCATAAACTTTCCCCCTCCCCAGCCAGCTTTGCCAGCAGCATTTGCCTCATCAAAGGCTTCCGCTGCCCCGCCCCCCGCCCTCACTTATTCACGGCCGCAGGCCGTGACTTCAAAGGGTGCCCCCTGCTTCACGGCCATCTGTTCACCAGCACCTCCCCTCTCTCTCCCCTAATTATTCACTGCTGGCCGGCCCGCATATCTAGTTTTCCACGGCTTTCACAGCGTTTTTTTACTTTCAAAATATACGGAATGCTCTCTACATGTGTTTAGCACTCTGCTTATCAACAATCTCTCGTTTTCACTGTTAACTTTCACTCCTACTTTGGGCAATGCTATATTTTCCTTGTGGCTGGAGTTTTGTATCAACCACAGCGTTTTTTACTTTCAAAATATACGGAATGCTCTCTACATGTGTTTAGCACTCTGCTTATCAACAATCTCTCGTTTTCACTGTTAACTTTCACTCCTACTTTGGGCAATGCTATATTTTCCTTGTGGCTGGAGTTTTGTATCAACAATTAATAAAAAAAACATGGTTACGTAATGAAATATCAAAACGAGCCTTGAGTTTCTTCGTGGTGCAGAGTTAGTCCATTATAATTCATGTCTTCATTATTTTGTTTTATGTGCTCCGTCCTTCAGGTACTTCTTCTCTATTTTGTTTAGTTATTTCTTTTCAAGTTTTACATTTGTAGATTAAGAGGAGGACATTTTAGAGACTAACACTAGTCTTAAATCTACCGGCAGGAGGCGCTCTTGCCACATGGCTCATGTTCTAATCTGAATAATTCATTAGGAAAGTGTAAGCTATTGGCTTTGTAAATAACAATGCTATTAATTTATATATTTTCAGTGCCAACACATATTAAAAAAATAATTGTCATTTATAATACCAATAGCCCACACTTTCCTAATGCGAGACCTATTGGCAACGCCAGTGCTTGTTTTTTTTAAATATCTGCTCGTTGAACAGTATTGTTTTTAAATTAAGATTTGAGGCCAGCTGGCCTTTGTTTTAATTAATCGAGCGCTGCTAATTAATACTATGTTCTTTGGCGGCCTGTGCCAGTGCTCACAGGCTCAGCACTCAACTTCGCAACTTACCATTACTTGTCACATCCAGACCAGTTCAGGTAGAATGCTTATAGCTTTTCCCTTCCACTTAATTTTGGGGGATGCACAGAAAAGCGTGTCAAGCAGACATTAGCAAGCTATTTTATTGTAGCATAGGGCAGGCTCCCCCAGCTAATTTATGAAGCCTTGATTTTTTTTTTTGTCACAGTGACAGCCCCAGCTCACCATTCATAGGCTGGTATGGCGGCTCCAAATAATGCAACTGAGCAACAAACTTGGCTGAGTATACAAATATTGGAAATGGGAAGTCATAACATCAGCCAGGCGAATAACTGAGTTGCAGGCCCTTTCGCACTAAAGCGTCTTTCACAGCGTTCCACACAGAGCTGGTAAGGAGGATTCCTCCCAGCTTTGTGCCAAAGGTACTGTCTGAGGTTCATCTGAATTTGACAAGCACTCTGTTGACATGTTTCCTCGTTGTCAGGCTTCTTCGACCTCGGGCTTGTTTTTTGTTTTTATCTTGAAAGAACAGAAAGAGCTGCATTTCTCTAACCAACTATTCCTGATTTTGAAGAAAATGATTCAGGCCTTGTGGCTACGAAGACCATCATTTTCAGATGGATAATGTCATGTGTCACTGATTGCTACTGTACATGGGCATAACCTCCATCCAGTGTTTGTGCAAACTAGAGCGATGCTTGCGTAGTAACTGTGACAATCACCAGGCATATAGCTGTCTGAGGTATTTGCTTGGGGGCTATGTGACCTTGTTATGTATCCTGCAGACACTAGTCTGAATTCCCCATCTAACTGATGCAATGCAGAACTTGTCCAGTAAGTCCTGCGTATTCGGTTTACCTAGGCTGACCAATGGTGACTTTTCATTGTTGCGTTCCCATTCTCAGACATAATGGAACCTATCCACAGTGTTTAAAGGTACTTGATCACTTAAATGCCCACGTTTCTCTTGTCTTGATACACCAATACATTTATTTGCCCCTAGTGTCTATTAAAAGCCCTAAATGCAACAGTGTCAGAATAAGAGAGAGGTTTATTTTGGAGTGGGAAAGTGGGGTGGTGAAAATTCTCAGAAAGTAAAAAGAGGAAACTGCAGTCTCCTAAAACCCCTCCATTTTATAATTCAAAAACAGATGTGTTTTATAACCTAGTACCTGATTTTGGATCCATTATGCATTTTTTTTTTATAACTGTATTGATTTCTAGCCTTGCATGTTCTTGTAAAACATGTAAATATATTTTGGGACATCCTTCCCAAGCTAAGAGATGACTGCTGGGCTCCTGAGTTCTGCCACACACTACTCTGTTTGGCTTTCTAAACTGCCTGGGAGATGCAGCGGGGACCTAGCGACCAAGACTGGAGTTTGACATTGATGGTAAGCTGTCTGACCTGTGTTGCAGGCTAAGATGAAGTCCTCTAGTCTTGCTGCGGTACAAGTGCCATAACACCCCCCCATGGCATAAACTCAGCCTAGAAGATTTCCACGCTTACCTCATGGCTAATCCTTTTACGAGAGAAGACCCACCCTGGGGAGGCATATGCCGAGTTATGCGACCAGATTCTAAAGGGACTTGATTCCCTGATTCCTGCACAATGGACCAAGGGGCGTACGTCCAGCTCGAGCCCCTGGTACAATGATTCTCTGAGAACGCTCAGGAAAGCTTGTAAGAAAGCGGAGCGTGTCTGGAGAAGGGAATAATTGGATGGAGAGAAACTAATCTATCTGTCAAAAGTTAAGATCTATCATAAAGCCATCTGCGCAGCGCACGCAGCTTTTTATGCGAATGAGATTAAGGAGAGTCCCAACCAAATGTATTTTTAAAATTTTTAAAGAGCTTAGGAGCAACAGAGTGGCTCTATAGTGTGTTACCTCCGCACAACATTGTGAAGAACTTGCAACGTTTTTCGTAGAAAAAGTGCAAAAGATTTCCCAATCCTTTCCACTCGTGGCCCCCCATACTATCCATACGCCTGTTAGGGAGGCCCTCTGCCCTACGTTATCAGCTATATCAGAGATTTCGGAGACGGAACTCACTAGACTAGGGGGGGAAATTAAATCGGGCTCCCCTTCTGACCCACTCGGGCCACCCCAATTTTTAGAATCACTCTCGCTGTTTCGGCAACCGCTATGCCATATACTGAATCGGTCCTTCGCTACGGCTATAGTCCCAGTTGCTTGGAAGGAGTCCTATGTGTATCCTATCATCAAGAAGACTACGTTAGATGCTTCAAAGCCCGAGAATTTTAGACCAATCTCACTTCTTCCTTGGGCGGCTTAGATTGCTGAAGCCTACATGAACACCATCCTATCACGTTTCTTGAGTACTCATAACATCCTGGACCCGTCACAGAACGGTTTCCGGCCAGGCCACAGCACGGAAACGGCCCTACTTGCCACCACGGAACATCTGCAGAATGTTCTGGACGCCGGTCAAAGTGCAGCGCTCATTCTACTAGATCTGAGCGCTGCCTCACATCATATCCTCATTCATCGTCTGGAGGCAGCAGGGGTCATTGGCACCGCCCTGGACTGGTTTAGATCCTTCTTAGCGGAGAGATCCTTCCGTGTGTCAGCCCCGCCGTTCCTTTCTCAATCCCATTCTATTGGCCAGGGGGTACCGCAAGGCTCAGCTCTGAGCCCCGCGCTGTTCAACCTTTATGTACAGCCTCTGGCTGCCGTCGCGAAAAGTTGGGACCTTACGATAGTGTCTTACGCGGATGATACCCAGCTGGTCATCACCTTAGCTGAGGAGCCATCAGTAGCGGCATCCAGATTCAGAGAGGGGATGACAGCAGTGGCTCAATGGATGACAGAAAACCACTTGCAACTCAACGCCAGCAAAACTGAAAATTTGCTGGTGGGAAAGAAGGCTGCCTTGTGGAATGAACATTGGTGGCCAATGCCCCTTGGTCCCATGCCTACGCCTAAGGCAATTGTAAAGAACCTTGGGGTCTGGATGGATGATACGCTGACTTTCCAGACCCATACCAAGAGAGTTGCTGCTACCTGTACAGGATTACTGAGAGGTCTTAAACCCCTTCTGAAATTCTTTGACCCGATAGTACGTCAGCTAATTGTTCAGTCCACCATCCTGAACCGCCTAGATTATGCCAGCTCTCTGCTTTTAGGGGCCAACAAAGCAGAAATAAGGCGGCTGCAACGGGTTCAAAACTCTGCAGCCAGAATTTTGGTAGGTCTCCCCCGTCACTGTCCGGCAGGGGCTACTATTCAAGGGTTGCACTGGCTTCCGATTTCTAAACGGATCCAGTTTAAAGCCCTTTGTTTATCGTTTAGGTTTATTAACACTAGCAGCCCAGCACTTCTGGGCGACCTTTTGACCCCGTATGTGCATCCCAGACAGTTGCGTTCACTAGGTCAGCAACCGGTGACTGTCCCGCGCTTTTAACGTAGTAGGGCGGGAGGGCGTTCATTTTGCTATCTGGCTGCCAAGCTATGGAATTCTCTACCGATATCTATCCGCGGTATGGAAAACTTGTTTGCATTTCGGAAAGCAATTAAAAACTTCCTCTTTGCATCTGTATAGTTTATAGCTAGGTCTGCCATTTCCTACCTCGTTTGTTTCCTGGGTAGGTAGATCTGATAGCGCCGGGACGCCCCTTCGCTGGGGCAGCTGCGCGCTTTAGAAAACTATTAACATTAACATTGGAATAAGACTAGCACAAGTTGATGCTAACCACATGTGTGTGGTACTGTACTGTGATGTCCTGTTTCCCCAGGGATCCATGCATGACTCAAGGATCTCCCTACGCTTAATACACAGTAGAAGCAAAAAGGATAACTCTCAATATAAATTGTGACATATGGATATGTGAGAATGGTCAGTGGCAGCAGAGATTCTTATGTGGCAGACAGAACAGGCAGTAAACTGTTTGATTATATGATTGAATGAAGAGCATTCATAGGGTAGTAAATTACAAAACTGAAGAAGATAAAGCTAAATAAATAGATCTAGGATAAATTCTGGATCCTATTGCATGAATGCAAAATGGTTATTCACCTTTGATGTCATAGTGGTATATTAGCTGCAAGTGTAATATAATGTTGTACACCTCTGTGCATAGAGTTTGATGTACAATTGTAATTTGCAGTCTTTTTATTTATTTATGTTTATTATAGGTAAGTGAATCACCCCAAACACCATAGTTATCCCCATACTTGGTTCCTGAGCTCTCTGTTCTACAGGGTCTCAAACCTAATTTTACCAATGAAGCCCAGCAAGCATAAATCCACAGTGTTGTTCTTAGTGGACAATGTAGCTGTACGAGCTTGACTCACTTTTGAGACGGGATCATTTCTGATTTCCATCAAGTTCAGCACTTTCTGAAATGACACAGGCAAGAGAGAAAATAATAAAAGTGCAGTTTACTCATAGTGACTACTATCCATTACTTTTTGTATTGTCTAACTGAGTTGTCCTGCATTGTTTAGATATTCCCAGATGAGAGCCTAAGCTTGCTGTATGACAGAGACCAAGGTCGCACCTCACCAATGAGCTTCAAATGGTGGAATCGTGTATAGGGTTGTGTGTGCTCCCAAGAAGAGAGAATGTAGCCTCTTAGTTTAAGTTTGGATTTATCTGTGCTGTGTTTATAATGGCTTAGAAAAGGTAATAACGATGGAATAAAGTGGGCATCCTGGGTAATAACCAATGGTTCAAATTGATGAAAGCATTTTTACCCATCATTCTTCGTGTTGTCCCAGAAAACCTCAGGGCTCACAGATAGCCACACTAATTACATCAACAGCAAAATTTGGGCAGCTCAAAGAGACATACAAGTTTTTAAGAAAATTGTGGGGCAGATTGTTGTGAATACTTCAGATCTTGGGGAGCTAAGCAAGAATCTTTGACAACTATATAGCCTCTGTTTTTGTGTGGGATATCAGTAGTACAAAAAGCTAGCAGGACCTCCAAAATGTACAGGAAATACAATGTGATGTTTTTACTAGGTGGGTAACCCCTGCAACACTTTTTAGGTTTCGCCTGCACAGTGCTTGCGCTGTGCTTGTGAAATCTATTGTATTTAATATAAATCTTAAAAGGAGCTTACATTCCGCCCTTACTTCTCATTTGTTTGTGTGCTTGCGACTTGTTTGTCCTCCGTATCTATTGGTTGTAGCACACTATTTCCTGTTCCTTGTGTGCTTCTCTTATCAGTTGCCCATGGGCCAAGTACTTGTGTTAATCTGCTTTGGTGGAACTTCTTTCTTATTGTCAAGCATGACAACACCCCTACTTGTCACCTCCTCCCCCAACCTCTTCCCCAGACGCAGCAGCATTTATTTTATAGGCGAGGAGATATTGAGTTGCCCAGAATCATGTGCTGTGAAGCTCACAGCAGGACTCGAATCTACTTTGTTTTCAGCACTTCTTACTTAACATAAGTACTTGCTTTTCAGCAGATCCTCACTCCCTTCCTTCTAGCCCCTCTCCTGGTGAAGGAAAACAAACAGCAGTGGACTCTGGTGCGCAGGCAGTGCCCAGCCCCGGCTTATCTCCCCTCACCCACCTCTTTCTCCCCATTCAACATGTTATCACTCACAATGAGGTGTGAGGTGTCTTAGGAAAAAGTATTGCTGTACAATATCTCTCTGATCAGGGCAGCCGGCAATAGCAGACTTTAATCAATTTGTGCAAACCGGTGTAAATTTCTTAGCATGTGGAGTAAGACTTTGACTTTGGTCATAGGCCTGCACTCCACCCAACAGCTCCTGCTCTTCTTCGCTGCCGCTGAGCCCCTTGCTGTGGGTGTTCGAGGCTGCTGCCTCTGAACATCGCATTTTTGTTGAATTGTGCTTAACTGTGTTGTTTGCCTCTGAGCATTGTGCGGTGCTTAATTGTGCTTAACTGTGTTTTTTGCCTCTGAGCATTGCGTCAGTGCATAATTGTGCTTAACTGTGTTTTTTGCCTCTGAGCATTGCATTTGTGTTCAATTGTGCTTAACTGTGTTTTTTGTCTTATCTGTGCTCATTTCTGCCACCTCGCATCTGTCTGAAGGCGCGCCTAAGGCAAGCCCGTCTGCGCCCGTCCGTGACCCACTGGCGACCAGCGCCAGGAACACTGGCTCACCCAGGTCCCACCGCTACGACGCTACCACCCTCAACGCACTCCATCCCGTAAGACACACCGACTGGGTAAGATCCTCACCAAACACCACCCAAGGACAGTTCTCGTGCAGAGCCTGCCGCAGCTCCTTCACCCTCGACAAGACCCCCACCACCGCCGCAGGCCCGCCTGACGCACGCACCACCGACACCCTGACTTGCATCCCCATCAACGTGCGCTCCCTCAACCAACACAACGTAGAGATCTGGGACCTGATGGACACAATCTCGCCCAACGTCGCCTTCTTCACCGAAACCTGGAGCAACTCCACTTCCGGCCTCGATATCGCAACTGCCATCCCCGACGGCTACAAAATCCAGAGAAAGGACCGCCCAGGAGGAGGACTCACCATCGCCCACAAGACCCCCCTCCGCCTCTCCATGTCAAGCACGAGCGACCCCCACTCCAACACAGAACACCTCAACTTCCAGATCCAGACCAGCCCCATGACCACGCTTCGGGGCACCCTCATCTACAGACCGCCGGGACCTCGCGCCCAGTCCGCAACCTCCATAGCCGAGCTCGCCGCACCCCACGCAAGCACCTCCATGGACTCCATTCTACTTGGGGACATGAATTTCCACCTCGACAACCACAATGACCCCAACACCACCGCTCTCCGCGACTACCTCGCCAACTTTGCCAACCTTGGACTGAAGGAGCTGGTCAACATGCCCACGCACAGAGCTGGACACACTCTTGACCCTATCTTTGCGGGAGGAACAAACATCTGGTTCAGCCACACCACCCAGCCTCCCTGGACTGACCACCACTGCGTGCGTTTCACCTGCAACACCACCACCGCACCCAAGCCCCTTCTGGGATCACCATGAAGAAACTGGAGCAAGGTCACTGAAGAACTCCTCTTGACCATCCTCCTCCAAGACCCCCCAGCACCACGACCGACACCAACTCTGCAGCCACAGAACTGCACCGCTAGATCTCCCGATGCGCCGACACACTCGCACCGCTCCGACACCCTGCCAAACAAAGCCTGCTGAAGGCCACCTGGCTCACCACTGAGCTACAGGAAGCCAGACGCTCTGGCAGACGCCTAGAGAAATCCTGGCGAAACCAGAAAACGACAGAAGCACGGAACAACCACAGGAGCGCCCTGAAAGAATATCACCAGCGCATAAGGGACACCAAACGACCTTTATAAGAGACAAAGTCCTGAACAAAGCTACCAACGCTAAGGAACTGTTCAGGTCATACAGCAGTTCACAAAACCCCCCAGCGAAGCCACGGACATCACACTTTCCCAGCAACTCTGCGACAAGCTCAGCTCATACTTCTACCTGAAGATCAAGGTCCTCTACGACAATTTCAACGAACCTATGTCTGACAACACCTTCCCCCCCCCAACGCAGCCGATAGGCCAACCATCATGACCTAGAATCCTGCTACCGTCAAACTCACCACAACCACCATGCAGAAAACCCACTCAGGAGCTCCCACAGACCCCTGCTCACCGCACATATTCCACAGGGCCGCTGCCACCATCGGACCCGAACTGGGACAGACCATCAACGCCTCCCTCATGTCCGGCATCTTCCCAGACGACTGCAAACGGGCAGAGGTTAAACCTCTCCTTAAGAAACCCACGGCCGACCCAACGGACCTGAGAAAATACTGGCCCATCTCTCTCCTCCCTTTTGCGGCAAAAGTCACTGAGCGACTCGTGAACGCCCAGCTGACCCCCTTACCGAAGATAACTCCATCCTAGACGACTCCCAGTCTGGATTCCACAGCAACCACAGCACCAAGACTGCTCTCCTCGCTGCCACCGACGACATCCGCTTGTTTCTCGACCAGGGAAACACCGCAGCCCTCATCCTCCTAGACCTCTCCGCAGCCTTCGACACGTCTCTCATCGCACCCTTGCAGCTAGACTTCACGGCGCAGTGATACAAGGAACCGCCCTAGACTGGATCTGATCCTTTTTTTTCCGGCAGAACACTGAGGATCAGACTCCCTCCCTTCCTCTCTGAACCCACCGATATCAACTGCGGAGTTCCCCAAGGCTCCTCTCTCAGCCCCACGCTCTTCAACGTCTACGCCGCGATAGTCAGACAGCATGGGCTCAGCATTGTATCCTACGCCGACGACACCCAGCTCATTCTCTCACTCACGAAGAATCCCAAAGACACCAGGCTCTGCTTCCAGGAAGGAATGAAGAACGTGGCAGCCTGGATGAAAGACAGCTGCTTGAAGCTCAACTCAGAGAAGACCGAGGTCCTCATCCTCGTATCCTGCAACTCCGCCTGGGAAAACACCTGGTGGCCCTCTGCCCTCGGGAATCCAGCCACTCCCACTGACCACACACGCAACCCCAGCATCGTCCTCGACTCCTCTCTCTCTTCATGAACCGCGAGATCAACGCCGTCGCCTCTACCAGCTTCAACTGCCTGCATATCCTCTTCAAAACTTCAAGTGGATCCCCCGACTGCAGAAAGACCGCCACCCACGCACTCATAACCAGCAGACTGGACTACGGCAATGCCCTGTACACCGGAATCAGCAAAGCCCTACCTCACAAACTCCAGACCATCCAGAACGCTGCTTCCAGGCTCGTCCTCGGAACGCCGCGTAGCGAACATATGACCCAGCGCCTGCAAGACCCACACTGGCTCCCCGTCGAGAAAAGGGTTACCTTCAAATTCCTCACCCACGCCTACAAATCCCTCTATGACATTGGACCCAAATATCTCAACGAGAGAGTATCCTTCCACGTACCCAGAAGAACTCTCCGCTCCGCTGACCTCGCACTGGCAGAGTTCCCTTCATCCGCAGAAACAGAACTGGCGGGAGAGCTTTCTCCTACATCGCAGCCAAGACCTGGAACGAGTTCCCTGTGAACATCAGACGCTCGCCAACCCTGAACACCTTCAGGAAGGGCCTCAAGACCTGGCTCTTTGACTGATCCGGAGCTGCCCCCCTTCCTCTCCCCCCATCCCCCCCCCCCCCCCAGCGCCTTGAGACCCTCACGGGTGAGTAGAGCACTATATAAACCCCAGATTGGTTGATTGGGGTATAGTATTTCTTAGCTCATTTTCGTATGAACAAAATGATGGCTTCTGTTGAGATTAAGATTTTAAACCTGTCCATCCTTTAAGGACTGAACCTTTTGCTAGAGGGTAGTGTTTATTGCTTCTAACATAACTCTAATCTGAGCTGCAGACGAGTGAGCAGTGCCTCTGTGCTTTGGCCTGACAGTTATGGGCTTTAACTCTGACAAACTATTGCCTTCTCGTTGCTGTACATTTAAGGGCAGATTTTGAAATGTTGACGCAAACAGGCATGAGGACACCAAAGTAAAGAGGATATGATAATTGCTCTGCCTAGTGTGAAAATAGTCCGATGTCTCAAATATGCTGCAGCCCACAACCATCTCCAGAAGGCTGTGCATAAACAGAAGTGATTAGCAGCATTACACAGCAGGTGTCTTCCTTCATTGTCTAAGAAACCCAAAGACAGGACAAATAATGTATTTTGTTGCAAGCATCGCAACTTCTGTTCATTCAAGTAGAAGTCCTTTTTCCTGTTGTTTGGTAGGTAAACCCACTGGTAAGGGGTGATCCAACGGTATCTGTAAGATTTTGAAATCACTTGTACTATTGAAGTATTGTGACCACAAACTCTCTGTATTGAAACTGTTGAGGTCTATATGTAGAAGCACATTGAAAGAAAATAAAGACACTTTTTAAGGAACAATTCTGAAAAAAATGAATAAGCTATGTGTGGATTGGGGCGCCCAGTTTTCTGTTTTTTTTTGTGAGTTAGGAGGCAGGTTCCAGAGTTAGGATGTGGTTGAGGATGCTGCTTCTCTGCTGTTCATTCCTTGTTTACATTTGCATTTTGTTTTTATTAAAATAAAGGAAAACCTGAAAATATCAATTGTGATTATTTAATACTTACAAATTCGATAAGGATATAGACGATTTATGGAGATTTGCGGCTGTTCCACTAACCGTGATAATTATCACTGCTGCAAGTTATTATCCTACATTATGCCATGTTTGTATTAGATGGTACAGGTACAGAGTACCGAATATACCAACAGTTTAATTGCTCTCAGCTACACTGCTACTTTACCGTGCAATTTTCTTTTCTTTGACAGGCGTACGTTGGAAATCAGTTCTTGTTAATAGCAAATATTGTTTTAGATAGATTGTCTGTTTGTTACCTTCCAAAATCATCCGAGCATTGCTCTCAGCTGTAAAATTCCCAGCAGGTATGTTTGAATGATTGGTTGGAAGTGAGTGTCACTGCACTGCTTATATTTATTTTGCCATTACAGATAAATGTTACTTCTATCGTGTGCCATATAGATGGTCGAAATTTTCCTTTAGTAATAAGCTTACCTCCTATACAGCTATGTCTTCGCGTAACATTGTTCCTTTTACCACATCTTTCTTTTAAAACTTTAATTGGTTTTGTATTTACCAAGCCATAAAAGCACTGCATATAAAAACATAAACCACAAAATAATATGCAAATACCAGGACAATTGTTTATAGTGGGCCGGGTCTGATGGCTCAGTGTACTAATGCATCCACGGCAGGGGCCTGTGTTTGACCTCATGGTCACAGGTTCAAATCCTGGTGGGTTCACTCAGCCTTTCATTCATCTGAGGTCGATAAAATGAGTACCATTGAGATGGGTAACAATAAACATATTTTATTCAGCGCCAAGATACCCCGTTTGGGGTGAACGTGTGCTTTACAAATACACGTTATGTTATGTTATTGTATCTGTATTGCTGCTTGCATATTCCTTCTTGCATTTTTCATTGTAAGACTTGATTGCTATATGTACAGCACTCTAATACCCTGACTGGTCATGTTCATGCTATATATAATTCCTCAAATTAAATGAAAATGAAATGGTTACTCAGCGGGCTGGCATGGAACTTTCAGGTTTGAGGTGTAAGTCTCGTGCATAACGCCCCCATTCCCGACTTCAGTGCTTTTGTCATAGCCTGTGTTATATTAATCACACAACAAGAAAGACACTAACATAAAACTAAATTAAACTAAACATAGAAATGGGAGGGAACCAGAAAAGAGGGAAAATCAAAAGACTAGCCAACTTAGTTCCTGTCCAGAACTACTCAAACTGATCAACAAACTATTGATTCAATTTGGGAAACATTTTAAAATTTCTCTCACCCACTAGATAGTGGCAAGCTTCATCATAGGGCCGCTGACACACCCTGGCACATCCCAACCCTCAGAGTGGAGCGATATTATTTTTGCGAAAGGATTATGAAACAGATTTTTTTCAAACTAGGGCTCCTAAGTGCAGAGAACAAAGAAGATTAAAACTAAGTGGGTACCTGCCTATCTGTTTATTATGGGTCCCTCTTGGCAAGGTTAATAACTCATTCTAAAGGGTACATTTGAGAACCAACGTCTCCATTTCCCTGTCTGCTGTACAGACATGTTTCAGCCTCTCACTATTGCCCAACAGGGTCAAAGGCCTTCCTCAGGATACAGATCTCTTAAACTTCGTAACACTTTCTCCTACTTAATCACTATATGTTAGGGAGGTTGTATGTGGCCATACTTTGAGAACAAATAAGATTAAAACTAAGTGGGTACCTGCCTATCTGTTTATTATGGGTCCCTCTTGGCAAGGTTAATAACTCATTCTAAAGGGTATATGTGAGAACCAACGTCTCCATTACCCTGTCTGCTGTACAGACATGTTTCAGCCTCTCACTATTGCCCAACAGGGTCAAAGGCCTTCCTCAGGATACAGATCTCTTAAACTTTGTAACACTTTCTCCTACTTAATCACTATATGTTAGGGAGGTTGTATGTGGCCATACTTGCCCTTAGTAGACACACTTCTAATGGCGTATCCGAGGTTCATTGATCGTAGTCCAAACCTGGGGATAGAGTGGGAACATTGCCCTGTAGTCACACATTCATCAAGTTGCAGTGTGGCTGTGTGTGCGCCACTCTGTTCCCTCCGATGTGGGTCCTGGGCTCACTGTGCTTCTGGATTCAAGCTAGCCTGGCTGATGATGGTGATACCCCGAAACCGGTCCCAGGATGCTTGTTTCTGGTCCAGGGAAGACCTGACTTGGCAGTTTGGGCTGGACTGTTTCCATAAGAAGCAGGGTCAAGATTGATTTGCATATCAATCAATCAATCAATGCATTTATATAGCGCACTACTCACCCAGAGGGTCTCAAGGCGCTAGGGGGGGGGGGGGGTCCGCTACTGCTCGAACAGCCAGGTCTTGAGTTGCTTCCTGAAGGCGAGGTGGTCCTGGGTCAGGCGGAGGTGGTTCGGGAGGGAGTTCCATGTCTTGGCGGCGAGGTAGGAGAAGGATCGTCCCCCTGTGGTGGCTCTTCGGATGCGGGGGACGGCGGCGAGGGCGTGGCTGGTCGATCGAAGCTGGCGTTTGGGAGCGTAGGAGTTGAGGCGGCTGTTGAGGTATCCTGGGCCCTGGTTGTGTAGGGCTTTGTGTGCGTGGGTGAGGAGTCGGAAGGTGATTCTCTTGTTGACCGGGAGCCAGTGCAGGTCTCTCAGGTGTCCGGAGATGTGGCTGCGATGGGGGATGTCCAGGATGAGTCGTGCTGAGGCGTTCTGGATCCGCTGGAGTCTCTTCTGGAGTTTGGCGGTGGTTCCGGCGTAGAGGGAGTTGCCGTAGTCCTGACGGCTGGTGACGAGGGCCTGGGTGACCGTCTTCCTGGTCTCGGTGGGGATCCACCGGAAGATCTTCCGTAGCATGCGCAGGATGTTGAAGCACCATGAGGCGACGGCGTTGACTTGTCTGGTCATGGATAGGGAGGAGTCCAGGATGAAGCCCAGGTTGCGTGCGTGGTCTGTTGGTTTGGGTGCGCTGCCTAGGGCGGGGGGCCACCAGGAGTCGTCCCAGGCGGAGGGTGAGGATCCCAGGATGAGGACTTCCGTCTTGTCCGAGTTCAGCTTCAGGCGGCTGTTCTTCATCCATTCGGCTACCTCTTTCATCCCTTCGTGAAGGTTGGCTCTGGCGGTGGCGGGGTCGTTGGTGAGGGAGAGAATCAGCTGGGTGTCGTCGGCGTAGGAGATGATGTTGAGGTTGTGCTGGCGTGCGATGTCTGCGAGGGGGCTCATGTAGACGTTGAAGAGGGTAGGACTGAGCGAGGAGCCTTGAGGGACGCCGCAGATTACTTCGGTGGCTTCAGATCTGAACGGGGGGAGGCGGACTCTCTGTGTCCTTCCGGCGAGGAAGGAGATGATCCACTCCAGTGCCTTCTCCTGAATTCCGACGTTGCTGAGTCGCTGCACTAGTGTTCGGTGGCAGACAGTGTCGAAGGCCGCGGAGAGGTCTAGGAGGATGAGGGCTGCTGTTTCTCCGTTGTCAAGCAGTGCTCGGATGTCATCGGTGGCTGCGATCAGGGCGGTCTCGGTGCTGTGGTTGGCCCGGAAGCCAGACTGCGAGATGTCGAGGGATCCGTTCGTCTCGAGGAAGGCGGCCAGCTGCTTGTTGACGGTCTTCTCGATGACTTTTGCAGGAAACGGGAGCAGCGAGATGGGGCGGTAGTTCTTGAGGTCGGTGGGGTCAGCTGATGGCTTTTTTAGTAGAGCGCTGAGTTCGGCATGCTTCCAGCTCTCCGGGAAGGTAGCGGTGTCGAAGGAGGTGTTGATGATGTCCCGCAGGTGGGGTGCGATGACCGCGTCGGCCTTGTTGAAGACGTGAGGGCAGGGGTCAGTAGGAGATCCGGAGTGGATGGAGTTCATCGTGCGGACGGTGTCTTCGGTGCTGATCGGGGTCCAGGCGCGGAGGGTGGTTGTGGGGGGCGGTGGTTCGGTCGTGGCGAGCGTCGGTTGAGTGCTGAAGCTGTTGTGTATGTCCGCGATCTTGTTGTGGAAGTAGGAGGCGAGGGAGTTGCAGAGGTCTTGCGAAGGGGTGATGTCGTTGTTTCCGGCGTTGGGGTTGGAGAGCTCTTTAACGATGTTGAAGAGTTCCTTGCTGTTGTGTGCGTTGTTGTCCAGTCGTTCCTTGAATGCGGTTTTCTTGGTGGCGTGGATGAGTTGGTGGTGTTTTCGGGTGGCGAGCTTGAGGGCAATCATGTTGTCCGGTGTTGGGTCTCTGCGCCAGGTTCTCTCGAGGGCTCAGCAGTTCTTCTTGGAGCTCTTGAGTTCGTCGGTGAACCATGGGGCTTTCTTGCTACCGGGTCTGCTGGGCGGGGTCTTCAGGGGGGCGAGGTCGTCTGCGCAGTTGCTGATCCACTTCGCGAGGTTGGTGGCCGCCTGGCTTGGGTTCATTGCGCTGGTGGGTGGGTTCATGCTCAGGGAGGTCGCGAGCTGGTCGGCTGTGATCTTGTTCCAGCTCCTGCGTGCAACCTGTTGCTGGTGGTGGTGGATCATGGTCCTACTGAAGCTGAAGTGGACGCAGCTGTGGTCCGTCCAGTGGAGTCCGGTGGCGTGGCTGAAGGCGATGTCCTTGCTGGATGAGAACACGGGGTCGAGTGTGTGTCCGGCGTAGTGGGTGGGGGTGGTCACCAGCTGCTTGAGACCGAGGTTGGCGAGGTTGTCCAGCAGGGTGGTGGTGTTGCGGTCGTTGTTGTTCTCCAGGTGGAAGTTGAGGTCCCCGAGGAGGATGTAGTCAGCGGCGAGGAGGGCGTGCTGGCTGATGAAGTCGGCGATGTCTTCGCTGAATTGTGTGCGTGGTCCCGGGGGTCTGTAGATGAGGGTGCCTCTGAGGGTGGTCTTGGGGTTGACGTGGACCTGGAAGTGCAGGTGTTCGGCGGGTGCGAGGGTGTCGTCTGTGTTGGTCGTGATGCGGATGGTGTTCCTGTGGATGATGGCGATGCCTCCTCCGGTCTGGTTGATGCGGTCCCTCCGGATGATCTTGTAGCCGTCTGGGATGGCGATGGCCATGTCGGGCGCTGAAGAGGCGTTCATCCAGGTTTCCGTGAGGAAGGCGACGTCTGGTGAGGTTGTGTTGAGCAGGTTCCAGAGCTCGACGGCGTGTCTGTGGACAGAGCGGGTGTTGAGCAGGATGCATTTCAGGTGGCTTCTGCTGTTGCTCGGCTTGGTCTTGGTCGGTGCTGGAGTAGTGCAGGTCCGGATGCAGGTGAACTTGCAGGCGTTGCAGCAGAAGGGTCCGCGGGTGCGTCTCGGGGTGGCTCGGTAGCATCCCGGGATTCGGCCGGTGTTGAGTGCGTTGAGGGTGGCGGCGTCGTACGTCCGGTGGGTGGGCTGGGGTCTGCGAGGGCCAGGGGTCCCGGCACTGGGCGCGGTCCAGGCGTGGACGGGCGCAGACGGGCTTACCTTTGGCGCACTTTCGGCGCTCAGTCGGTGCTCCCGCTGCGCGGTCGCTCTGGGGGCGTCATAAGAAGGGGGACGTGAGGGCGGGTCAGCTGGACGGCGGGAGCGGCTCGGCCAATGGGCCGGTGGTGGGCGGGGCCTGTGGCGAGCTGCGGCGGGAACTGGCGAGCGGGCGGCTCTGCTGTGGCTGGGCCGCTCGGGGGACCAGGGGGGCGTCGGCGGCGGAAAAAAAGCGGCAAGGCTGGCTGGCAGGAGCAGGAGGCGGCAGGAGGAGCAAGGGGGTGACCCGGCCTGGTGAGAGGCGCAGCGGTCTAAACTGGTGCGCAAAAGAACGATGGATTTAACCCAGATCTCTTGACTGGGGATGAATGTTTGATTTGTTCCACATTCCGTCTGTGTGTCTTTTGCTTTCTCTCAGCATGAATAATGCACTCTAGCTGTCGGATGGCTCCATGTCAGGCGTGATACCGTGAGGAATTTCTGCCTTTCCACTAGCACCACTTTTAATATTTTGGTTTTTCAGCGTGTCACAAAATTGTTAAATGTGGAACCACAAGTCCTAGTAGTGGAAAAGGGCAAAGGGCTCCCGAGTACACCCCGATAGTCCTAAACAGAAGTGCTAATATTAAGGACCCCCTTCTTCTGTGTAGTCAAACTTATATCCGTCTCCAAAGTGGCACGTGTGATTTAAATGTACTAAAAATGATTCATTATTAAAACCAGGTATCTCTTAAAATGGAAAGTGCAACAATGTAAATCTAAACGTTAACTGGTCGTCCTATATTACCGTTCAAAACTGGTGCTAATGTCTCCAATTTTGATCACAAACCGAATTACCTGAAATATCCAGCATGCAGTGGCACAAAAACATATTTGTGTTCTCATCCATAGGGTGAGAAATGCTCCTCGCAGTTTGATATGAGGTGAAGCATTGGACTAATGTGTATTGATGGCTTCGCCAAGCATCACTATTGCATATTTTTCACACCCTTACAAAGAACCCATTGGCTGAATGTATGAATAGTTTTAAATCTGTTTTGATTCTGGAGAAGTAAAATCAAAAAAGATAATGGAGAAAATTTGAACATCGTCAAATATTCAACCCCAGTCGCAGATCTGGGTTTAATTTATTATTTTGCTCACCGAGTTTGGACCCTGCCATATGCAAATCATTCTTGAGCCTGTACCCCATGAGAACAGTTTAGCCCGAACTTCAAGGACAGGTCCTCCCTGGACCAGAAAACAAGCATCCTGGGACAGGTTTTGGAGCATCACCTCTCATCAGCCAGGCTAGCTTGAATCCAGTGGCATAGCAAGCACGGGACCCACATCAGGGCATACCCTTCCCACTGAGGGTGAAAAAGTAAAACAAAAAGATGATGGACGGAATGTTGAGCACTGTCAAAATCTCCCCCCCAGTCACAGATTTGGATTTATTCCATCGTTATTTTGAACGATGGATTAAACCCAGTTCTATGGTTAGGGTTCAGTGGTGGAAAAGTTTCAGCTCTCCATCCATCATCTTGTTGTGTTTGCTAAAAATGTGTTTTTACCATACCATTCTACAGTACCTGTTTAAATAGCAACCTGTTGTGCACGACAATCTGTCCTCATTCCATTGCCAATATCCCCTAGAAAGCAAGGACATGAATCTTTTACAAGAAGGACGGCAGTCAAGGTAATTGAGCTGAACTTGTATTGTATGATTAAAATACAAGAGCAGTGCCGCATCCTACATTCTCCATTCCTGGCCTCTAAAGATCATTCCACCAGCGTATCGCGCACATCCCCGCAAACAAACAAAAGAAAACAAAAGCAGAGAATATTAAATTAAATGAAAAAACTCAGCAATGGCTAATAAAACAATCAGCAACTTCAAACTGATTAACAGCCGCCACATGGTTGGTAGTACAGGGAAATGATAATAATAGTAACAGTTCATAGCACTAAGTATGTTTTATTCATTATAAAATATTTCTAACAAAAATACCCTTACACTCACACTCTTTTACTAACTCTCACTCACACTCACTAACACTCTTTCACTTACTCTTTGTGACATACTTACCCTCACTCACTGTCACACCCACTTTTTTTAAACTAGATGTAATGAGTATTAAAGTAGCACCGTACACTAGGCCAAAGAGAGGCATCATGTAGTACACCTGCAATGCATATTCATCTGTCATAACCCCCAATTCCCCAACTATATCCCCCCCACCCCCCCAATTTGCATCAAAGTATCAGCATATCCAGTTCATATATATATGTCCGAGTATGGTTTGACACACCCAGCAGATCAAGAGTAAAAGTCCACTGTATTCAATTTCGGGAAATGACACACTAGTAGTCAAGTCAAGTCAAAAGGGTGAGTTTATTTAGATCGTAATCTTTAAACCAATACATCACACTTAATTAAGTTCAAATGTTTCCCAACGGTAGCAATTCATAAAGAATTATAAAAAAACATCTCCTTCCTTGTTTAGTTAATAAATATAGACGTTCTTTCTCAAAATATGACATCTCAAACTAGGTACACGTATAAAAAATTACTCCAAATAGTATGTTTATCCTATTAAAATGAATAAAAGCATTTGTCTCTAGACAAGATTCTGATTAAAACTCTAAAATCTATTACTGGCTTATTATGAAATTCTGAACAGTCTTTATAAATTTCCCAAGTGCAATGGCAATGTCAATACTTGGGAGTTCTGTAAGTAGTTCAAGTGCTTAACTTCTAGTTCTTATATCATATTTTATAAAGATTGGGCGCAGCCAAAGTTTTCGTTGCTCTAAAATATTTATACAGTCCAATAAGACATGCACGGTATCTCCTTTTGTGCCCAGCCTGCATTTACAATGTCCATTAAGATCTAACATTTTGTTTTTTACTTCTTTATTTGATGTCCATGGGTTAATCCCAATGCGTAACCTTAAGATCTCCTGTCTAAGCCAATGGTTTGGCAGGAGATCTAAGTAGGGGAACCAGTTTTCCTTTTCCCATGCCTTCATCATAAATGCCACAGATCTTTTCTTACCGAGATATTCCCTATCCATATTTCTGGTGGCCGCTTGTCCATTCATTTTTAGATCATTTTTTGAGCACTCTATTGTTAGGGAATCACGGCATATATCCACCTTTATATTTTCGCAGGCCTCAATCATTTTCTTCCTACACGTTTTTGCCCATTTTAAATTACTGTATTGTATTTCTTTCCGACACCAATGTGCTACTTTTTGGTCCTTTTCGAGGCGTTTCCAAAATCTAATTACTGCACTTTGTGTTTGAATTCCCCAAGCTGTTGTCCCTATCTCTGTTCTTATGGCTTGCACCATTGCTGATGGGGGGAGGGATGAGAGATTTTTCAAGCATTTTCCTTCCTCCAGGTCCCAGACTCCCTTACCGCTCAAATAAAGGATTTCTGCTCCATAGAGTACTTGTGGTGGGATCATTGCTTTAAAAGCTTTTAATATTGGTCGATGGGATTTATCCCCATAGTCCCGGTTAAACATTTTTAGACCAGCAATTGAGGTTTGGGCCTTCGCTTTTTGGGCTTCAAGGTGTGTTTGCCAATTTAATCTTTTGTCAAACCACACACCTAGGTATCGGTATTCATTTACGGTTTCTAATTTAAGATCCCCTAAAAACCAATTAAACTTGATCACTTTTTTCCCAAAACACAGGATTTTCGTCTTGTCTAGATTTACCTTTAAAAATAACCTTGTACAATATTCATTAAAAGAGTTCAATTTCCTTTGAAGGCCAATTTCTGTTTGATCTACAATTACAAGATCATCTGCGTATAACAGACACGGCACCTTTTTGCCATTCATTCTTGGGCTGGCACTACCCTTCACTTCAAGACATTCTGGTAATTCTGATAGGAATATGGAGAATAGCTGGGGGGCCAGAACGCAGCCTTGTCGTAATCCATTTTCAATAGGAATTTTTGGCGTCAGTGCCCCCTCAGTATCCTTAATCACTTGAGCCCAGTTGTCCCGGTGCAATTCTTTTAATATCGT
Source organism: Lissotriton helveticus (assembly GCF_964261635.1). Lineage (NCBI taxonomy): Eukaryota > Metazoa > Chordata > Amphibia > Caudata > Salamandridae > Lissotriton > Lissotriton helveticus. The sequence continues at coordinate 424,729,739 of NC_136070.1, forward strand.
CAACAGGTCTTGCGGGATATTTTTCTTTATTAATATTTCCCAGAGGCAGTCCCTGTCCAAAGAGTCGAATGCGGCTCGGAAATCCACGAAGCAGCAGCAGAGTTTACCATTCTGCTCCGTCGACTTCTTTGCCATTGCCCATAATGAGAAGCAGTGGTCAATCGTTGAGTGTCCCTCTCTGAATCCTCCCTTTTCAATGGGTATTATCGAGTTCTCCTCAACCCAGTCATTTAGTCTATTTAGGACTAGTTTTGAGAAGACCTTTTCCCCTATGTCTGGGAGGTTTATCAGTCTGTAATTTTGTGGGTCACCAGGGCTACCCTTTTTGTGTATAGGTCTAATTATTGCGCCCTTCCAGTTTAGTGGTAGTTTTCCCTCTGTTACTATTAACTGGAAGAGGTGGGAAAAAAACTTTGCCCACCATTTTGTTTGTGACTTAAGAATTATCGCTGGGAGGTTATCCGGTCCTGCAGCTCTGGTTAGATTCAGCTTCTTAATTATTCCTTCAACCATGTCTTCTGTGAAGTTTAGTTTAAATTCATCTGAAATTTCCTGCCAACCTGGAGATACTCTAGCTCCTAAAGTTAGTCTGGCTTCATATAGTTCTCTTATGTATTTATCCCAGGCTGCCTCACTTACTACGCAAATCATATCTCCAGCTGGTGGGGACGATGCTGATTTTATCAATTTCCAAAATTGTCTCAAGTCCTTTTCTTCAATTGATTCTAACAGCTTGCCCCAGCATTTCTCTTTGTACTCCCTTTTCGCATCGAGGACCATTTTTTTGAACTGTACTTTTAGAGATATAATATGTTTTTTCCTATCTTGGTTGAATTTTTTCTTTTGTTTTCTAGCTTCTGCCCTTATTTCCCTTTTTTTATTTTGGCAGTCCATTGAGAACCATTTCGGTCGGGTAACACGGTTTATTGCCCCTTTTCTTTTATTCTTTTTTAGTTCTATCCGAAGGCATTGGACTAATTGGGCTATTTTCTCCTCGTACCATTCCAAATTTAGTCTCTCATAAATTATTAATTCTGTCTTATGTTGGAACGTTTTTAGCTTTTCCAAATACTCTTCGGTTAATCTTGTTGTTACCCGCTTTGGATAGTCCATTTCTTGTTGAATCACCTTTTCCCTTGGTTTCATCCTTCCCTTTCTTAACCTCACAGCGAGCTGGTTATGGTCACTACCCTCGCTGTGAAGTACTTTAAAATTCTGCACTAAGGGGAAGTTCCAAGCTGGCATAAAGACATAGTCTATTGGGGAGTTTTGTGATCCTTTTTTAAAGGTCTTCTTTGCTGGGCAATCTGTTTTAAACCTGCCATTTAAGCAAAAAAGACCCTTTTCCCCCAAATAATTGGCCAGTTCCCGGTCCAGCTTCGAAGGAGCGCATATTGGAAAGCTAGCATATCTTATTCCATATGTGTCCAATAATTCATTATACCAACAGTCGGCCTTCGTTGGGTGCAGCTTATGGTTAAAATCCCCCAAAATTATCAATATGTCTGAGGTGTACATTTCAAGAATATCATCTATATCCTGTTTAAAATTCTTCATCTCAATTGCATAGTCGCTCAAATTTTCCCACTGCATGTATACATTTATAACAATTAACTTTTCACATGTATTATCCTGGGATAGATGGTTTATCCTGCAAGCCAATAGCCACTTACACTTTACTTTTAGCATTATTACATTTCTTAATATTCTCGTTGAGATAAGTGTCATTATTCCCCCCGAGGGGCGTCCATATCTTTGCCTCTTCGCCAGTCGGTTTAACTGGTAGTAGCCCTCGAAAATTGGGGTTTCGCCGCAAGCCCATGTCTCTTGTAGGCAGGCAATTTCTACTTCATTTACGCTGTTCTTTATAAGTTCTTTTTTTAAGTCATTGCCTAACCCATTTACATTCCACGTTAAGAGACTTAGGGCAGGCGGCACCCCTTTCTCCTATTCTATCTCGCTTAAACCACCAGCTACCCCACTTCCACTCAGACACACTAGTATAAACATAGCAGGGTATGGAATCGTAATCCCAGTAGGCAGAACAATTGGGGTTAAGGTTTATTGGGTTGCCAGGGGACGCTGCCTAGAAACGAGGGGGGGGTTCCAGATCCTTGAGGCTGTCAACTACTGCCTCCCAGGCCCTGGTCACTTCCAGTGAACCCCGTCCCGGTCTGGCCTCTGGAAGCAGTAATCGAGGGCCCGTAGTTGCTTTCCAATTTCTTATGATTTTCCTTTTTACTAAAATAATAGCTAGGCCCTGGAATCTACTGGACACTTTGGTTTTGGCTGTGTGGGGGAACCAGCTCAGTCGACAGTGTCCCAGGATGCAGGGGACCTCCCTTAGTGTGATGTCAGCAAGTGTATGAGTTATTTCCTCCCACTACTGTTCTAGCAGTGGCCAATTACACAGCATGTGGCATAAGTACGCCCCCACTAATCCACATCGCGGACACGCCGTCCCAGTTCGATTGAAATGCCTGTTTATTTTCTCTGGGGTAGGTATGCTTTGTGTAGGATATAGAGATCGATTAGTTTAAATCGGGCTACTCTGGTGATCCATTCCAGCAACATCGCCCCGTTGCACTCCGGTATAGGTATTCCCAGGTCCTTCCAGCGAGTCCGTGGGGCGTCCAGGGGCTCCCTTATATCTTCCCTGATTGCTCTATATAGGCCGGTGACTATTATGAATGTGACGGAGGACAGGATTAGGTATATTCATCCCTTGCTTTGCGGCCTCTGTGCAAGTGGCTTTTTGTAGGGGTTGCATCCTGGAGGCCGGCTCATCTGCGGCTGCCCTCTGTGGTGTGTGTGGGCTGTGGGAGAGGTGGGGGAAAGGAATCTTGCTCATGGCCGCGGCGTATTTGCTACGGTTCTATGGCCTTACCTGTTCTGGCGGTAGCGGCTACCTCTTGCCCATCCGACTGCATTCCGGGCGAGGGGCGCGTTGGAAGTTGCTGATGGCCTTCCTGTGTGCGCTCTGACGTGTGCTGGTCCCTGTAGTCCACATGTCCGAGCAGCTATTGACAGCTTTCTTCTGAGGTTGTGGCTTAACAGCTTGAACTACTGACTTCGGAGCCGGTGGAAGCCAGGTTTGAGTCTCTGCTAGACATCAACATTGTCTGATTCTGGACAGTTCACATAATCTCCCTGCTACAATTCAATGCTATGAGGCGCTCTGGGGTGATTTACACGTGTTCCAGGGCCTGGTTATATATATATTTTTTAACTACAGTACTATCAACCACACACTTGTTCTGCTCTCATGCAGTTGTTGCTGCGTTTGTGTAGTGGGTATGTCAAAGAGTTCTGGATGTTGGTTTCTGGCATCCTATGTATGTATTGGTCTCTATGGACTGCTGTCCAGGGACAGCAGGGCGTGGAGGCTTTGCTCCCCAGTGTCATCACCCCCATCTTTCGTTGTGAGTCCTGGGTCTGCTACTCCACCTATGTTGTAAAGGTTGGGTGAGAAGGTGATGCTGCTGAGGCTGATTTTTGTTGCTTTTTGTCCCTGGTGAAGATTAACGCCAGTTTGCTTTCTGGCAGTTGGCAGGAGCTGTATTTTGCATATTCCAGATCTGACTCTTCTGCTGTGTCGTCTCTGGGCTCTTTGGAATATGTGAGAAGTATGTTTTGGCAGCTGTTTTGCATGAGATTCTGACCCATGTTGGTGATGCAAGAGGTTTCGCCTTGTGGAGGTGGCCGGCAGGGGCGGTGGGTGACATTTGAAAGTGGTGGGGCGCAAAGTGATTTGCATACAGCAGCGTAGCGAGCGAGCGAGCCCGAACCCTAAAAGGGGGGTTTGGGGGGTTAACCCCCCCAAGAAAATATTGAAAAAAAGAAGAAAAATCGTGCATTTTCAAGCAAATTTGAGAAACCAGGAAGGTTAATAAAGCAATTGTGAAAGTGCAGTTATTACATTAATAGATGGCATAACATAGGTAGCTGCTTATTCAGTATAACCACAGAGCTTCATACATTCCGTCCTATTACACTGCTGAATTCAGACTATAAGACTTTCATGAAAATCTCAGCTCTAAGAGTAGCAGAAGTTGCACAGCAGTTGGGAAACAGCCTTTACAAATTCAGAAACAACTGCACGGAGCAAGGAATAGCAAAGCCAGACAGGGAGGGTGGTGAACACAGACACCAGTAGGAGGATTTAGCCACCACCTCCTCCAACATAGTCAATCACTGGGCAATACGTTAATCGGGTCCATCATGCCAACCACTATCCAGTAAGACTACTCTCCTCAAGAGAACAAGAAACTCCACTAAATTCCAAATCAACAGAGAACAGCAAAGACGGCAGCATTCACAATAGGCGCTGAGGCCATAGTTATGGTGGGAATGTGCCAGGAAGGGTCTAGTCTTAGGCCTGCACACAGACCATAAATCATGTATATCAAACCGTCCATTGTTTGTCCTACATGCAAACTATAAGCCACATATGTGAAATGATCAAGTCTTTGGACTGCACATGGTCCTGAAGTCACATGTATGATAGGTCCAGTCTGAGACCTGCAGACTGACAAGTGACAGATATGAAAAGGTCCAATCTGAGACCCACACATTGAGCATAAGTCACACAAATAAAAAGGTTTTACTCCTTTACTGGCACTGACCACAGGCCACGTGTATGAGCTTTTCCAGTAACAGATCTGCACATTTGAAACACATTACATCTATCAAAACATCCAGTCCTAGAACAGTACCCTGACCACAAGACATATTTATGAAAGTGTACATTGCTTGACTGTGAACTGATCACAGGTCACACATATAAAAAGGTTTAAACATTGACCTGCATACTGACCAGAGTCTACGTATAAGAAGGACATCCTGTGTTATGCATGCACACTCTCTACTGTATACTAATACACACAATGCAACGATGGTATGAAATGTTAGCTTTGAGGTCACAGAAACCATGTGAGGGTGTAAGCAGCTGCAAACTAGAAGGTAGAAGGCCTGCTTTGGTAAATGCAGAAGCACATTGTTCATCCAGCACTGCACTGAGACGGATAAGAAAGGAGGAGCAAACAGTGCTGGTAAAATTCTGCCTTATAAAGATCTTTGCCAGGAAGACAGATGGTTTAAATTAATATGGGAATTAGAAGTTAGCAAAATAACACATTAGACACTCAATCGTATGAAAGGTTATCAATGCGAAAACATATGTAAGTGGTATTAAAAAACTATATTCTCTGTACTAATTTATGAAACCTATATCTTAGTGTAGTTTCCTGTTCTGAGGGTAAAGTCAATTTGGATATGTACGTGTGGTGCAGCGTGAGGGGGTGGGTGGGGGGCGCACAGAGGCAGTTGCCCTGGCGGCTTGCGTAAAATTCTTAGGGGCATTTTTAGAGGCACAAATTTTTTAACGAAAAGTGAAAGAATACTTGCCCTGCCCCTGGCGCTGGCAACCAACCCACGCTATTCCGCTGTGTAACTGACATTCAATTCCACATATTTAAAATGTAATATTAGAACTGAAAGACCCTGCAGTGAAAGTGAAGGTGCTGCTGCTGCATTGTGGCGGGACATTACGCTCTCCTGCTGCTCCGAATGAGACTGGATTTAAAACGGTGTCTCCTATACAGATTACATACATTCTACATGCATGTATCAGCCCTTGCCCAAAGGTTAAAACCATAACAAATCTCATTGTTGTGGAATTCATTATTTTAGTTTCCGCAGAATAGATTCTGGACACTGACTTGACCCTTCCAAGTGCTTTGTAAACTGATAAAAGTGGTTTATGTTTTTAAATAACATGAAGCATTTACAATGCAAGTGAGCCAGTTTTCTCTTGTGTACCATACGCTCTTTACCCCTCCACAGTTGTCTTAAACCTACATACAATCACTATTGGGTTTTACATTATCACTAAATACAATTGCATCAATTCTTGTTTACCATCTTCCAGGGAGGCTGGCCTATAGTGCATCGAGCAGTGCCAGAAGGACTGGTCTGAAAAATCAGTATGCAGACGTGTTTTCTGTTTTGAGGGCCCGTTTTATGGTCTGGTGGGCCAACTTTTGCTATGGATTTCCCTGATATTACCACAAACACTCCCTACAGCAAGCACAAATACCACAAGAAGAGCAAAAACATAGCGTGAATGGAGACCGATAGGACACCAGACAGGCAAAATCAGCAAAGTCTACAGGCCAGGCTGGCAGGTGGCAGCTGAGGGTGGGAGAAGTCTGTGGGCAGTTTTAAGTTAATACCACCCGGGACCGTCCGTAACCCAGACCCACTTACCGGAGGTCGAGGAGAGGTACCGCCGGAGTCCGGACTCAGTCAGTCAGCTGAGCTCACTCACTCAATGTAGTGCGGCTGCGGCGTCGTGACTCTCACTCATGTCACGTGCCGCCATCGGGCTGTGCTGTGGGGCTGGGCCTGGGCTTCTAAAGGTCTAGCTGGGGCTTCTAAGGTCTACCATGGGAATGTGCTCCCTCAGGAGAGTGGTCTGGTGGACTGTTCATGAAGGCTGAACCTGGTTCCCCAGAACCAAATTCGGCAGCTCTGGCGTAGTGCCACATCCCCCAATGAACACCATATTATCCCACTGAGACACCCACACTGCCTTCAGCTACAACCCAGTAGTGCCCGGCTATATATACCTGGATGCGGCTCAATTAAAATTATGCATAAGAGTGATATGCTGCTTGGAAAAAAAAGTACCTTCCTGGAAAAAGCAAACCCTCATATGGATGCAAGATTAAGTAAAGCATGTGAAATGTAAGTAGAACAACATGGCTACCTTAACACTTTTATACTCATTATCCAGAAATCAAGATTGTTTTTACTGAAACTTTAAGCACCACTACAGATCCCTGGAGGAACCAGTATCACGGTCCATTGCTTATATCCTATGAACCGTGAGCAGTATGGTTTAAAAAGACTACATTCCTAAACACAGAGCCGTGGTACGCATTTTATAAACTAAAATAAGGAAAAAAGCGGATAAGGATCACATTAATCGGTTTCCACTCCACCCATCTACCAGGTATTGCAGCACCTCCAGGAATGGTGCACCTCATCACCCAGGGAAAACAATGCTGTTCAAAGAAAGAGGAGAAAACAAAAAGCAGTGCTTCGCTGGCAAACTCTGTAAAGTGGCACTACTGTGTTTGGGTGTTAATAAAACTAATCTGGCCACTTTGTGAACGCTCTGTAATGCTTTAGTTATTTATTTTTCGTATTTTGAACCCGGAGAGTGCAAATAAGATGATCAGAAGGATAGAGTTTGAAACATATGGGTGGATGTCAGGCACTGGAATACATAAGTACACTGAAACCATGGAAATATTACACAGAACTATTGCATTGCTGCCAAGTTTTCAAATTGCTTTCATGATTAAACTAGATATTAGTATACACACGTTCATGAGTCTCTAGTTTTCTACAGTGAATACGCTCCAGGGGTACATTTGAATGCTTCACTCCATGTTGATAAAGTTAGGGCACACAAAGTATATAGTGTTAAATGCACATAAATATTGCGTTTCTGTGACGTGTAAGGCTGGGTACTAAATTGCGCTGTTCCTGTGACATTCAACGACCAAATGTATAACACTTAAAAGTGACACTTTTTGCAAGTAAAACCAAGATTACAGTGCATGGAAAGAGCTAAAAATAAGAAATTGATTACAATTAGCACACATGTGACAGCTACTCTTGGCTCTCTGCAGAGAGGCCAAGGATTGATGTGCATTTTTTCTGAACACCACAATTACAGAGACTAACATTGCCTTCTGCCACATGAGAACCTGTCTTGCCTCTGTTACTGTACCACTGACATGAGAACCTGGCTTGCCTCTGTTACTGTATCCCTGTTATTATATCTGTGTGCCAGACATAAAGTAAAGAAGCTGGCACATACTCCGATGACTTGGTATTCATGGCAACCTTGGTCCTGGGCCGAGCTCACACTCTTGCAACTACCTCAGATACCACAAACAGCAGAGATTAGTAAGTGATGACTGTACGGCAGCGCTGAGCTGCTGCACCTCGAACAATTCACACAGGGCTCTTCAACCTGTCACAGCATTTTAGTGAGGTAGTACAGGCGCTAAAATGCGTTACACCAACCTGTGATGCACAACACTTAGCAGGACGGGTAGTGGTGAGGGTGATAAAGGAGTTCGAAGTTGGTAGCCTGGTGGTGTGGGGTATCATTACTAATGCATTGATGGAAGTTTTTAGTGCAGCTGTAAGTGGGGTGTTAGTGGAGATAGTGTGATATGAGAGTGAATTGGTAGGGTTAGTAGTATAATGGATGGAGTGATAATGCAGTGATGGCAACAAATCAAAATGGCACACAAGCAATACCTTAGAACAACAGGCCAATAAAACACCACTATATAATGCAGTACACAAGAAATACAGCATAACATTACAGACTGTACAACAGGCATCACAATCTTTCTTTTTTGGATCCATTTCACCAGGGATCGAAGCACCGTTTCAGCGAGTGAGACAGAAAGAGACGGGGCAGCTGACAACGGCAGATGAGGAAAAGTGGACATTTCAAAACTAAATGAATCCTACCTTAATCCACAACAGAAGCAGGCTGCACGACCAGTTCTTTGCTTGCCGCTCCTGAGACGCTACACAATGAAACTTACTACTGAAAAAGTGAACGACGTCACGGCGCGCGCACATCCCGAATGGCCAATCACTGCATGGCTTCACATGCTGTGATTGGCCATGATATGTAGTCAGTGCAGCACCAGGATTGGCTAGGGGGGCACACTGACTACTCGCCCTCTGGTGCCTTTGAAACCCCGGGCCCGGCTAAAGCTGCACCCCCCGGCCCCTTTGGTCCCTCTGTGTCAGCCTTGTAACGCGCATGCGTGGGCTAGGTGCCACCCTAAAATCCTCATGCGCAGAGACAGCACTGCTGCTGGCCTTCTGCAGACTCAGACCGTCACTCAAGCTGGCCAGCCCCACCCCCTAAGCACTCCGCATTCCATCTGGTTTTTTTCCCGGACTGAAGCGCAGCGCTGCGGCGCTTTATTATTTGTAATTATTTCATTGATGAGGTGCTGGCTGCTTTTGTCACGGTGCGTCCAGGGCTTAGTGGGGCTGCGCCCCAATGGACGCACCGCTGCTGGTGGCCAGACCGTCCAATGTCCTGGTGCTGGCTCTGTTCAGGGCTTCTTCTCAAGTCCTACCCATTCATCCTTTTGTGATGGGTGCCCTCTTGAATAAGTGGAAGCTTCCAGTGCGTATTATTCTGCCTTGCTTCATTTCCTAGCTTTGCCCAATGTGGGGTATCGAGAAGAAGATTCCCGGAATTATGCATGTGGACTCTATTGTGGCAAGTCGAGTGGGGCGACCTTGTTTATGTGGGGATGGAACATAGATTCTTCTCCGTGGTCGATGGCTTGAGTTTACCGTTTACTTGTCCAAGTCTTTTTGGTGAGTAACTACGGGTGCAGGTGCACTAACGCCTTTATGGAGTGGATTCATTCTTTTTGCTTTATTGGTCTAAATTGGCAGATGCAGTCTTTCTTCTCTTCTGCAAAGTCCTTTTGCCTACCTTCTGGTACACCGTGAGGTGCCTTCCGTAGTCCGTGTTTCCAGGGCGCATTTCCGAAGTAACCTGTCCGGAGCCCGGGACTCCGGATTAACGGTCCAGATTTTGCCGCTGCAGAGGTGCCAGTTGGCTTGTTACCAGAGGTTAGTGTGAGTCTGCGTCATTTCCTGCTGCTTTGGTGTCGCACATCTTCGGATAACTGGAGGCTGGGTGTTCTGGATGTGAGCTTCCTGCTCGAGTTTGTGTCCTTTCTCCCGTCATCGCGGACAGTGGTGTCACCACTCAAGAAGGCTGCCCTGCGGGGGAAGGCGTGATTGGATGGGATTCAATTGCTCCTGCAGTAGAAGCCAATTGTTCCGGTTTGTGAGTCGGAGTGGGATTGGGGCACTTTTTCCATAGTGTTCCTGGTCCGTGGAGCTCTCCTTTATCTTCTAGGGGTCTCCACATGTCCTTCCCTGGATGCCTGGCTGATAGAGCCCCATCTGTTCAGGTGATGCAGCAACATTAGGGCTTGACCGTATGTCCTCTTGGGCGCCTCTGGTTCCTCCTGATTTTCCGAAATGCACTCTTCAGTCCTTGGCCAGGATGTCTTCACCGTGACAGCTTCAGGATCCTTTGGCGCTGTCACTGTCATCTCAGAATTCGCCTACTCTGGCTCCATGGTCGGGGGTGTAGGGGCACATGGAGGTTTCTGTTTTCTCAGTGCCAGAGGCCAGGTTACGCCTTCAGCTGTTTCTCTGGTACCTGACAATGTTTGTGGGGTTCCCGTTTCTGGTTCTGTCTTTAGTGATTCCGATGTCTCCGGAGGCTGTGTTGTATGGTCTTGTCGAACCTCACCAGGGGCTTGTTGTTACTTCAATCGCCTGTGCTGGTGATGGATGCCAGTGCGGTCTTGTCGAATCTCACCAGCGGCTTGTTGTTACTTCCTTCTCCTTCGCCTGTGCTGCTGATAGATGCCAGTGCTCTGAGTTGGGGAGCTACTGGGGGTCTGTGGTCCTTTCAGGCTTGTTGGTGCGGATTGGAGGTCTTTAGTTCCCCATGTGGTAGGGGCTGTCGGCTGTAGAAGGGCCTTTAGATGCTTTATGCTGCTCCTGTAGTGGTGGAATGTTGTGGTGCGGTACCACAATACAGTTGAGCAGCTCTCACTGTACTTTGTTAATTCTGGTGGCTTGTGCAGTGGCGAGTTGTGCGGTGCTCCATCTCTGGCTAATTCTGCTCATCACTTCATCGGTGCGGCCGTTGTGGTGGTGGGTGCTCCGTGCCGCGTATTTCCGTCCTACCTGGGTCTCTGTCTCTCCCCCAGGGTATTTCACGTGGTCTGCTGGAGATTCGGTTGTCTGGAGGTGGTTTTGTTCGCGTGCAGGACCACTGCTCTTCTGCAAACCTTTTCCTCCTCAACTTAGGTGATGGGAGCCTTGGATGTAGATGCCTTCTTGATCCCTTGGCCTCCTCTGTTATTGTGTACCTTCTCTCCTTTTTCCTGCTTTTCAGGTATTTCTATTGAGGGTCTGACTGAAGTGGGCGCTTGTGGTGGCTGTTCTGCCGTTTTGGCCTCTGAGGTCGTGGTTCCCATTGTTGCTGGATCTGGCTTTGGGTCCTCCTTGGTTATTGCCTCTGAGACTCTCTCTTCCATGGTCTTCCTTCAATCACTGATCCCTCTGCCCTTAGGGGTTGGAGGATGAGCTGCGGGCCCTGGGGAGGCCAAGTTTGCCTTCCCACCTTGTTTTGGTGATCCCGGGTTCTTGTAGGACCTCCACTCTATCGTCTTTTTCTATTCTTCAGTTCTTTTTTACTGTTTTTCATGTGGGTGTGCTCTGTCTCATTTGTAGGGTTAGTGGTCGGCTATTTAGGCTTTCAGGGGTCCCATTACCTTGGCCATCAGGCCTTATGGTTGCCCGGTTGTTCTGAGTTTTTCTCTCTCTCTTCCCCTGCTATCTGTTCTTCTGTCCCTACGTATGATCTCGCTCTGGTCATTCACACCCATCAGTCCTCTCATTTTCCGTCTTTGTCTTTGGTGGATTTGATGTACCTGTCCTTCATCGTGGTTTTCCTGGTTTCTGTTCCAACTGCCATTAGCTTGGAGGAGCTTTCTGCTTTCCTGTGTTCTGCTCCTTTTCTGCGTGTTTTGTAGGATGCTGTTGTTTTGCATTGGATGCTGGCTTTCTCCCAAAACTTCGATTTCGGCTTCATGCCATCTAGGAACTGTTTTTTCTTCTTTCTGTCCTTTTCTGTCTCCTGGATGTGCTTTGTCTCTATACGTGGACAGTTCTACTGCTTTTCGTTCTTCTAAAGCTTTTCTTTAGTCTTGCAGGGCATAGGAATCTGATTATGTGATGTCCCTGGGGCGTTGGGCTGTGGTCAATGTCTCCTTGACATATCGGATTCTGCCTTGCCGTGTCCTGCCTTTGTCCGGGCTGGATCCGCTAGAAGTGTGTCTGCTTCATGGGACGCATTCTATGGGGTCTCCTTGGATGAGTTCTGAAGTGCAGGATCTTGGGCATCTGAACTCCTGTTTCTTGGATTTGCCATCTGCCTTGTGCTTGCACTGCTCGTTTGTATCTTGGGAGTGGTGTGTTACAGGCTGTGGTGCCTCCTGCTCCTGTTTGTTTGTTCCTTGGATATGGTATTTCTCACTGTGGTGTGCTTTTATCATGGATGATTTTTGTTTTCTGGAGGTCTTTCAAAGGCCTTGTATTAGGTGTATGCTTTGGAATACCTCATTAGTTATGACTGGGTCGAGGACGAGGGACGTATAGGTAATGCCCTGTTACTTACCGATAATCCTCATTACTGTTAGTCCTAATCATCCCAGTTGTACTTCCCACACACCCTTCCATTATCAGGTCTTTCTTTTGCTTGCAATTTCAGGAAGTGTTAAGGGTTGTCTATTGTATTATAGCCCTTGGCAGGAGGGTGGGTGGGGTTAGCAAGCTTTTCCTGGTTTGTTTCCTGTCTGTGGTTGGATGCTATCTCATTTGTTATGACTGGGTCGAGGACGAGTAGGACTAAGAGTAATGAAGATTACCGGTAAGTATTCAGGGCACTGCTAGATATGCCCTCTCCTCCTTTGATATCGCCTCCTTCTGAATCTTTCTTTCTTTCTCCCTATTTTAACAGAGTCTGTGTGCTTTAAAGTATTTGGCACTCTTGACTCCACTGCAGGTTCAATACCCCAATGTTCAGGAGTGCACAAGGCTTTAAGTGGGCCGGGTCCCTCGGTGTCTCAGATCTGATCGTATTTTAGAACAAACATTGAAATGGGTCCCCATCGGGCCCAATATTCATATTCGTAACTCTATTGGGAACACAGGCACAATTTCTAAATAATTTGTGTAATAAATGTTCGGGTAATCCATGGCAGTAATTTGGTTTATATTTCAGTTGTTTTACTGAGTTATACACTCCATTAAGGAGTTAGCTGTTCCCAGGATGTTGTATTCTTGCATTTATTTCCGTGTGGCATATTAATCCTATATAGTTCATGCTTTGTACAGAGACACCTCTAAGTGGTTATAATGGTCACAATCACAATGGAGAGCAGAAGGCAGTATGGCCGGGATGCCCGCCACCCCCTCCCAACACACATCCCCAAGGATGGGAAGTCGGACAATCGTTGAACTTTTGGAAGACGGGAGGGAGTCACCCTCCCGGCCGTATTTATTAAAATATGAAACAAAATTTAAAACATTAAATTAAAAGTTTCATCATTATGCATTATGTACAATTTGACATTTATTACATTTCGATGCAGTCATGTACTTTTGGCTAACATCCTGAAAATGCATACACTCTAATTCAAATTGTACATCCTAGCATTAAGGGCCAACGGCAAGGTCTTAACCGGTGTCAGATCCCTACTACCAAACTCCCGCCCTCACCGTGTGAGCGGCGCATGCGCAGAGGGCTCTACCCTCATTGCCAACTGTAACTTCCCTTGTCGTGGTGGGGGCCCCCTTTCTACTCGACGCCATCTTAAGGGTCGTCCGAGTTCCCGTATGAGGTCTCTGTAGGAAGGACAGCGTGGACTCTCCCCCCCACCCCATACTCTTTATCCGCCGTCGCGGATATCCGGCCCCTGGGAAATTAGACAGGAGGGGCATTTAACCGCCTCCCCCCCTGGGAGGGGCCCATGGCCATCTCCCCCTAGGCGCCCCATCCTTAGTGGGTGCCGCCTCCCCGTGGAAGGGGCCAATGGCCGTCTTCCCCTGGGCGCTCCCATCCATTGTGGGTGGCGCCCCACTCTAGGGACCTTTAAATTCCTGCTCACCGATCATGACCTTACCGCCCGACAAATAAATACGACAGTTGTTTACCTATTAAAAAGAAAAAATTCAGCATCATCTTACTGTTCATTACTGATCATTTCTGCAAGAAGAAACTTCTCCAATGCAAACCATATTCACCTTCTCAACATTCCTTTATTCACTCTACCAAGGAAAAAGAAGGCCTATACTTTCATCACTCAGAAAACTTTATTTTCTCCAAACATATGCTATCAGGGGCTGGTGGGTGGGTCAAAATTGCTGCTTGTTCCGTCGAGGGCTCACGAGCAACGAGTGGGTGCAGCCTTCCAATCCGAGGAACAAGAGGACGATCTTCTGGGTTCCCGCTCCTTTATCCTTCTGCGGGAGGGCGTGTACCCGTCCCTGACACGCCTACTGGGCGTGGTCTTCCTTCGAGGTGTCTAGGACAACCCCTCTCGGGCGGGGGAAGGCGCGCTCCGGCTGCGCCGCTTTGGGCATACCAGCCGGGCCACGCCCACCCCGCCCAAAATGGCTTCCCGGGAGGTTCGGGCCCCCATCCATACGTTCGGGGGGACCGAGCGGTCGCCCCTTTCCATATGGCCGGGATGCCCGCCACCCCCTCCCAACACACATCCCCAAGGATGGGAAGTCGGACAATCGTTGAACTTTTGGAAGACGGGAGGGAGTCACCCTCCCGGCCGAATTTATTAAAATATGAAACAAAATTTAAAACATTAAATTAAAAGTTTCATCATTATGCATTATGTACAATTTGACATTTATTACATTTCGATGCAGTCATGTACTTTTAGCTAACATCCTGAAAATGCATACACTCCAATTCAAATTGTACATCCTAGCATTAAGGGCCAACGGCAAGGTCTTAACCGGTGTCAGATCCCTACTACCAAACTCCCGCCCTCACCGTGTGAGCGGCACATGCGCAGAGGGCTCTACCCTCATTGCCAACTGTAACTTCCCTTGTCGTGGTGGGGGCCCCCTTTCTACTCGACGCCATCTTAAGGGTCGTCCGAGTTCCCGTATGAGGTCTCTGTAGGAAGGACAGCGTGGACTCTCCCCCCCAACCCCATACTCTTTATCCGCCGGCGCGGATATCCGGCCCCCGGGAAATTAGTCAGGAGGGGCATTTAACCGCCTCCCCCCCTGGGAGGGGCCCACGGCCATCTCCCCCTAGGCGCCCCATCCTTAGTGGGTGCTGCCTCCCCGTGGAAGGGGCCAATGGCCGTCTTCCCCCGGGCGCTCCCATCCATTGTGGGTGGCGCCCCACTCTAGGGACCTTTAAATTCCTGCTCACCGATCATGACCTTACCGCCACAGACCGGATAGTTGACCGACTATCCGGTCCCCCCAACTCCTCCTATAGGTCATACTTCCTCAAACCCCTCAGCCATGCAACCAAATCTCCTATTAGTAAATCATTCCCCTCCCTGGACAGGTGAACCCCATCATACAGATACATATGGTCACCCCGGATACACCCATGAGGAATGACATGCAACTGTGCAGAACGGAACAGTCTATTAATCTTATTATTGACCCGTTTAACTGAATGGTTCAGAGCTGACACCAAAAGGCCCCCCTGCCACCTCCTTCTAGGAATCATGTGGGACCAGGCAATCGTGCACCCCGGGACTCTTTTAGCCAACCAGCTAACAGCCGACAGGATTCGTTCAAGTAACACTCGTCTACCCAGTGTCAGCAAATCGTTGCCACCCAGGTGTACTATGACTATAGATGGCGGTGACCTATGCCGCCTTAAAAGTCCCTCGAAAAATGACTCAAATTGGTCAAAAACGAGCCCACCTTTCCCATGGAAAGCCACTCTGAACCCGTATTCCCCAGGTGCGTGAATCGCGTCACCTTCCTTGAATACGTCACCGGCGCGCCTCACGTATGAGTGGCCCACGACCCATACCATCCTCTCCCCAGTCGGTGACCTCTGACCGCTGGTCTCTTGATGTAGGGTCGACCTCCAATTCCGCCCTGCATGGCAGGCCCGCGAAACTGCAAAGTAAACAAAAGACAGAAAACGTGAGTGCATGTCAATTGATCACTTACAACATGTGCAATCGCACATACCTCTTAAAGCAATTCGAGGACCAACGGCCCAATTGTTTCACTTCCTCGGCACTCTGACCCCTGGCTGTAGCCTCAGTAGCAGCCCCTATCCGAAAGGAGTGGGTCCCAAAATCGCACGGGTCCATGCCCGCGTCAGCGATTGTCAGTGCCAGCACCCTCTGAAACTGAAATCTTGTCAGTGGGGTGCCATCCTTGTGTCGGAGCAAGCTCCCCCCCCAGGCGGCCGCTCTCAGCGCCAAATAGTCTTCCACACACTTCAACGGGCAGACGGGGGACCCTCGCTTGCGCTGTACGACCACACTATCTCCCATAGCCCCCTGGTCGGTCTTGGACCTGGCTATCATGATTACCATCGAATCACCCCTTATCTGGATGTGATCCCTGCACAAACCTCCCTCCATATCTCTCTTGTTCCTTGCGACAAGTTCGCTCACCCTCATGGCCCCATGAAATGCCAGTGTGAACGCTGCCCGGAACAGAACTGCTTCGTAATGGGAGGAACACGTCTCGTCCAGCTTTGCTAAAAGCAGAGACAGTCTGTCTAAGCCAATCGGGTGCCTCGTATCTCTCTTGCAACCCTCAAGGCGCTGCCAGCCGCGAAAGGCTTTCTTCACCAAAAAGGAACCTGTAGGGTCTTTTATGCCGTGTACCTGGGCCATGAATCAAATGGCCGCCCTATGCCTACCGGCCGTTGCCACTGATCGGCCCTCCCTGTGTAGTGCAACCAGGTACCCCAGGAAGGATTCCTCCTGCCCCCAATGCCGACTCCCCACAGGACCCAAATATGTGCAATAAGAACGAAACGCTCCTTCGTATGCTTTCCTTGTCCTGGGGGCTAAACTCGCTGCCACGAGGTCTTGTAATCCGAGGCACCGATTAGCCACATTGCTTCTGGGAATGGTGCTGCCTCTAAGTCTGCTGTGGGCAGGTAACCCCTGAATGCCTGCATACGTGAACGAGAGAGTGCATCAGCCGCATGATTCAGTACACCTGGCACATGTTTTGCCCTGAACAGTACATTCAATCTCATGCACAGCAGCACAATCTCTTTCAACAATCTCAAAATCATTTTGCAGCGTGCTGCCTGTTGATTAATGCAATCTACGACAGTCATATTGTCGGACCAAAACACCACTGAGCGTCCCCTGAAGTCATCAGCCCATGTCATCAGAGCAACCCAGATGGGGAATAACTCCAGAAATCCAATGTTACCTGTGAGGCCGTCGGCGTGCCACCATGTTGGCCATGTTTGTGCCGAGCATCGATCACCTAAGATGGCGCCAAAACCCACACTCCCCGCCGAGTCGGTCCATAGACCTAATTCCTCCGAAGACTCTGGCGGGGAGTTCCAGACGACTCGCCCGTTGAAGTCCGCCAGAAATGCCAACCAAATACGCATATCCTGGCGAACCTCTCCAGACAGTCTCGTACGGTGGTGAGCCTCTTTGAGACCACCCATAGCCTGCGCGATAGAGCGCGAAAACGGGCGGGCCATAGGAATCACCCTCAAGGCAAAATTAAGCTGACCCACTGTTCGTTGTAACTGGTGCAGGGTCACTTTCTCCCCACTCAGGCATTGCATCAAGGAAGCCCGGAACTTGATCACTTTGTCTACTGGTAGTCGGAAACACCCCTCCACAGAATCGAGCTCAATACCCAGAAACTCCAGTGAAGTAGATGGGCCGACCGTCTTACCTGGTGCCAAAGGGACACCGAATTCATTCATGAGGATGCAGAAATCATACAGCGCCTGTGCGCATTTCATATCACCGGCTGCCCCCACAAACAGAAAATCATCCAGATAATGCATAACATGTCTATGCCCTGTGGCCTCTGTAAATGCCCATTCCAAAAAACAGCTAAACATCTCAAAATATGCACATGAAATGGAACAACCCATGGGCATGCATTTATCCATGTAATACTTTCCCTGAAATGCAAAACCTAGCAGGCGCTGATCCTGCGGGTGCACCGGAAGCAACCGGAATGCTGATTCGATATCACATTTCGCCATCAGCGCCCCACGGCCTAGGTGGTTCAATATGGCCACGGCATCGTCGAACGATGCGTATCGTACCGAACAAAATTCTGGGTCTATGGCGTCATTTACCGAGGAACCCCTGGGAGCAGAAAGGTTAAGTATGAGTCTAAACTCCCCCGGGTCTTTATTCGGGACAACCCCTAAAGGGGAACATATGAAATTGGCCACCGGCGGGCATGAAAAGGGGCCAGCCACTCGGCCGAAACTGACTTCTTTTGCTATTTTCTTCTCTGCCACGCCCGGGTTGTGCCGTACCGATAACTGGTTTCTACAAAAGGACTTCCCCCGAACTTCCCCGACCGGGATGTGGAAGCCATGTAAGAATCCCTTCCTCAACACCCCAGCGGACACATGATCAGGGTATCTGTTTAACCACGGAATCATAACCATTAGATCAACGGGTGTAGGCAATCGGTTACAAAGGTCCACCTCACTCCTGCTTAGGTCCTCCTTTTCCACCCATCCCGCCATTCTTTGATCTACATGTACTTTCCGGGTGTGAGAAATTCCCACAGCCGGCACACACATGCTTAAACTTGGATGTCCCCTGCGGTCTGTTACAATTGCCTCGATTGAAGCCCCAACAGACCCCTCCTTGTCCGCCTTCCCGCCAACTCTAGGCTGATAGCCCCCACCTGTGCCTGCTCGAAAGGGCACCCCGGGCTTTTGGCGGACAACTCCGGACCCGCTCCCGCCTGGCGAGGACGTACCTGTCGCCCCTGGCAGGAGTTGCTTGTGCCATGACACCGAGTCCAAACAATCCCAAGACAGAGAAGCATCATATTCCTTTGCTTTACGGAACTTCATGTCATAGCCTTTCCATTCTTCCCCCTCATACATTGAATAAAAATCCATAATGCGATTCTGATAGCAAACCAACTCAGTCATAATATCAGGTTTACGTTCCCCCATAACTGCGGTAAATATAGAGAAGGCCTTAACCCAGTTCGTCACTGTCTCTTCCACCCTGAACTCGGCCATCTTGGCGCGCCATACACTAGGGTGCCACAAATCTTTCTGCGTTTTAGCATACTCCATCTCACGATGGTCCGTTAACAATGAAAACATGTTGACATACTTGTCTCCCCATATTAACTCTTTTGTGGTCAAGGGAACGTGCTGTGCAACCTTTTCCCGCCTTGAGGGTATCGAGCCCTCCCCCACCATTGGCAATGCGATCTTACCCGGATCGGCTATTGTTGCCGCCGCCTTCTCCTGACCAGCTGCTGGTACTCCTGGCGCCACCTGTGGGGGGAACAAGAGGAACACTCGCCTTCGCGACATCTCTCGATTGCCGCAACTGCTTCATTAACACTCTGGCCTCTTCGGCCGGATCACCCGGGGTCACTTTGCCCCCCACCTTTGTTTTAAGCCATGCGGTCAACTGTGCGGCCAATTCTGGGGGCATTTCATCATCCTCGGTCGAGGTGATCACCACTGGGATAGGCTGGCCTAAAACTGGTTCCTGAACCGGGACACCAGCCGGTACTAGGGGGACGATGGGTGGCACCTCTGGTGCCGGGACCCCCCCAGAGACTGCCCTTTCTTTGATCCGCTTCCCTCTTAACCCGGGAACCACTCCCGGCAAGGCCGGGCCTATTACCTTTTTCGGCTGACCTTGGTCGTTCATTGTCGCCAATTGTTTCTTTACCTCCGCCAAACCTCTACCGAGCGATTGGACTTGACCGAGCTTTCGGTCCATACAAGCCATCCGGTTCGACAATAGGCGTAACATCTTCTCCATCTCGGAACCCTTTCCTACTTGTTTGCTAGGCATGGTTACGAGTCCTCCGCCTTTGGTCGATCCACGAGGTCCTGAAAAAACCGTGTTGAACTGAAAGATAAAAAACAGGATTACCACGTTCAAAATTGCTGCTTGTTCCGTCGAGGGCTCACGAGCAACGAGTGGGTGCAGCCTTCCGATCCGAGGAACAAGAGGACGATCTTCTGGGTTCCCGCTCCTTTATCCTTCTGCGGGAGGGCGTGTACCCGTCCCTGATACGCCTACTGGGCGTGGTCTTCCTTCGAGGTGTCTAGGACAACCCCTCTCGGGCGGGGGAAGGCGCGCTCCGGCTACGCCGCTTTGGGCATACCAGCCGGGCCACGCCCACCCCGCCCAAAATGGCTTCCCGGGAGGTTCGGGCCCCCATCCATACGTTCGGGGGGACCGAGCGGTCGCCCCTTTCCATTCGATTCCTTGCAGTAGCTATCAGTGGGTCAAAAAAGTGTACAGAATGCATGTCCATCAAATTCTTGGCCTCTCTGTATAGCTCACACAGACAACCATTGACAAAGCTATAGTCCGGCTGGTTTAAGATGTAGGTCGGTTGTTAACCCCCAGTTCCCCGAATCGTGTAAAAACAACACCTCCAAGTGCTGGCAAGGATGTCTCTTTATTAATCTCTGAAGTTGGTTTAATGTTTTGTAGGATTGCAATGTGATGCCTTACCCTGCGTGCGAAATTTCATGTAGCTGTTTCTTCCAGCGTCACAATGCCACTTTTACTTACGGCTTTCTTTTTTTTTAGTCAAGAGTGCCTAAGCACGCCGCACTGTAACACATTAATAATACATAAAGCCAAACTGCAATCTAAAGCACTTCGAGGATGACTAGATTTTGAAAATCAAAAACCAGACCGCAAAGCCAATAGGTCTCACTTACGCAATGTCCATTTTTTTAGCCATGTTGTGCATTAGCGTGGCTCCTGTGCAGCATGACTGACAGTAAGTAAAGAAAAAAAGCATTATGACTCTAATAGCGCGGATTGCGTCAAAGTGTGCTTTTAAAATTTTTTTTTTTTACTTTCAGCCATGCTGCCCAGCAGGCGCACAGCTGTACAGCATGGTTAAAACACATTTACAAAGGCCATAGGCATGGGCGTCCGCAGGGGGGGGGCAAGAGGGGGCGCTTGCCCCCCCCCCCCCTCCCCCACGGATCCAGGCCCGGTTCCAGAGGATGGGCCCACATACCTGGGCCGACTTTCCTGCTGAGGCGACACCGATAGGCTGCTACAGGACAGCCCGAGTGTGAGTCCCAGCAGGTCAGAGTCAGCCGTTCCATTGTCATGGGCAGTGTGACAATGGGGCGGCAGAGGAGACACAGCATGGAGCATCTACCCCCATCCCAGGCCTCAGGAGATGATGTTGAGTTCTTGGGGAGCTGCTGATGCTTTCAAGCAGCACAATTAGCAGGGGCCATGAGCTTTAGTCCCTCACAGCAGGCCACAATGATCAGATAAAAAGCTAAGGGGCGTGGGTGGGGGCGTCGTTTGGGGAGCGGGGTTAGTGCCAACATTCTTAGTTTAAAAACTGTGAAGTGACAGACCGGATTGAAATTGAAAGTTTCATTCTCATGATTTTGTGCAATGGGGAGAGTGCTGTATACAACTAAGAGTGAAAATACTCCGGAAAAAACACTAAGGACTGAAATAACTACATTTAAAGAACAATATGACTAAAAATGGAAAAAAATAAAAATTCGATTTTGACAATGTTGTAGTGGAAAAATGTAACTAACCCTCCATGTTGAGGCTAAGGGAGACCTAAGAGCTGAGGAGAGTTAAAAGAGAGAGACAGAGCCAAAAGGAAAAATAAGAGACGGAGTGGGGAGTAGAGACAAACGGAGAGGGGGAGAGGAAAGAGGGAGAAAGGATTGACGTGAGAAGATAGTGAAAGAGGCGAGGGGGGGACATTATTATAGATGAGCACAATGAGGCTGGGAGACGAAGGGCGACAGAGGGCGACAGACAGAGGGAAGGGGGCAACAGAGGGAATGGGGCGACATAGGGAAGGGGGCGACATAGGTAGGGAGACAGACGGACAGGAAAACAGATAGAGGGAGATAAAGGGTGGGAGACAGACAGAGGAAGAGAGACCGAGAGAGAGGGAAAGAGAGGGAGACAGAGAGAGAGAGAGAGACCGAGAGAGAGGGAGACCAAAGAGAGGGAGACCGAGAAAGAGGGAGACCAAAGAGAGGGAGACCGAGAGAGAGGGAGACCGAGAGAGAGGGAGACCGAGAGGGAGGGAGACAGAGAGGGAGGGAGACAGAGAGGGAGGGAGACAGAGAGGGAGGGAGACAGAGGGGAGGGAGACAGAGGGGAGGGAGACAGAGGGGAGGGAGACAGAGGGGAGGGAGACAGAGGGATGGAGACTGCGGGACGGAGACTGAGTGAGGGAGACAGAGACAGACAGAGGGAGACAGAGAGAGAGGAAGACAGATAGGGCAGGGGACAGAAAGGGTGGGGGACAGAGGGAGAGAGACAGAAGGCAACAGACATAGGGAGGGGGCGATAGAGGGAGGGAGACAGGGAGGTCGACAGACAGACAGAGGGAGGGAGGGAGACAGACAGACAGAGGGAGGGAGACAGACAGAAGTAGAGAGAGAGAGAGGGAGGGAGAGAAAGGGAGGGATAGAGAGGGATGGAAAGGGTGGGGTAGAGAGGGAGGCATAGAGAGGAAGGGAGAGAGAGAGAGGGAGGGAGAAAGAGGGAGGGAGAAAGAGGGGGGGAGGGAGAGAGACAGAGAGAGGGATGGAGAGGGAGAGGGAGAGAGAGAGAGACAGAGGGAGATAGAGAGGGAGAGGGAGAGGGAGAGAGAGGGAGGGAGACAGAGAGGGATGGAGAGAGAGGGATGGAGGGAGAGGGAGGGAGAGAGACAGAGACAGAGGAAGAGAGACAGGGAGAGAGTCAGAGGGAGAGAGACAGAGGGAGAGAGAGGGAGGGAGAGAGAAGGAGGAGAGAGGGAGGGAGAGGGAGAAAGAGAAAGACAGAGTGAGTGAGACAGAGGGAGACAGGGAGAGGGAGGGAGAGAGAGAGATAGAGAGAGAGAGAGAGAGAGAGAAAGAAAGATGTGTGTATGCCGGGTCTGGTGGCTCAGCGGACGAAGGCGTCCGATGCAGGGACCTGTGTTCAACCTCATGGTTATAGTTTTTTTGTTGCTCTAGCCCCACCCCCCTCCCTCTCTGACCCCGCCCCCACCAGTGCGGCCCTCGGCCACAAACCACACTGTAAATTTGGCCCATGAGAGAACGTTTGTGAGTACCCATGCTCTAGAACCGCATCAACCTGATTTAGAATGTTTTTGTTTTTTTCCCGTCATTTTTAGGTCTCGCCTCTCAATGCGCATGCGCATTGAGCAGAGCGAGACTATAGGGGCTTAAACAGACCTTACCTAGACTGGCGATTTGATGCTGTGCCCGTGCGCTTTTAGGTCAATGCGCTTGTGCGCGTGCACAGCATCAAATCGCCAGCCATCTGTTGCCCAGCTTGGTGCCGCTCCACCCCCTGCCGGATCAAAGGCTTTTTACGGCCGGCCGTGCTGTGCTTTCAGTTTCATGCCGGATCAAAGGCTTTCACGGCCGGCTGGCCGTGCTTTCAGTTTCCCGGGTTTCTGTGTTACTACTTTTCACTGGACTTCTCGTCATGCTTTATTTTTCTTGCCCATCTTGTCCCGCTTATCCGATCCCCCCCCCCATGTCATTTTTGCAGGAATCATTATAACATAATTTACCGTTACCGAGGATGATGCTTCAATAATCTTCTAGGTAGAGCTATTGCGAAGTTAACCACGCCAAATGGTTTGTCAAACAATTTGTGATAAAGCCTGCATGCCAACCGTAAGTTGATATATAATTGGGCTGCTGTACGACTTTATTTGTGTTTACTCCTTGCAAGCTACTCCTTTGGTATGAGAACTAAGGGCTCTTCTGAGGTTTGGAAAAAATGCACATTCTTATGAAGATATCTTTTGACTCGCTCACTCCGTAAACAGCGCTAACTGGTTTGTGTCTGTCATGAAGCAATAGAGGTGTCTTTTTTTTTGTTGTTTGTTTTTTTTTGGTAATTCTCATATACCGTAGTTGGAACTCTTGATGGGATACAGGCACCTCGATGCAGATTGGTCATCCTAATCCGGCCCTTGTTGGAAACGGCCAATAGCAGGGTGGTACGCCTGAACCCTCAAGTAGCCTCTGCCTTCCCATCAATACTCCGTTTCGCCGACTTATGGGCTCCCAGGCTACTTAGGAGTCTAGGGAACCAGCAGGGCTCCAGATAAATCATTGGATAACCAATCATCGAACTTGCCATGCCTCCAGGGCTGCCCAGACTTTAGCCAGACTCGAGGGATCACATGCCATATCAGACAATAGAGGTGTCTGATGCTGAATGAAGATTCAAGTCCTATTTCTGTGATGCTCTTCTTGCCCAGGCTACAGTATGTTTATGATTCAGTCCCCAGTGATGAACGTCATGAAGCCGTTTAAGCTTTGTGGTGTTAACATCCCTGACCACACTTTCTGTGTTAATGCTTTACTGTGGCGTTCTCTGACGGTGAAACCTTGTTTACACTTTTGAGGACAGAAATGCCTTTAAACCCACTCCGGTTTGTATGAGCACAGGCCTTTCATTCCACCGGGCATTTACCTTGGGGCCACTTCTTTCGCGCACGCCGCCTCTGCTGCCAGGCTTCAGCACACCAGGCTGCACACCCCCTCACCCCCAGTCACTTCATCCGCGCACACTTCACACGCACTCTGCAGGTCATAAACAGGACCATCTGCTCCACTACCAGCGCTGCATGACCTTCTTCAAAAAAGCCAGCTTGTTATACATTTGCAGTGGTTGCATCCCTTCTTCCTCAGCTTGCTTAGGTGGCAGAATGTTGTTGCAGCGATGACTAGGAGTTGATTATAGTTGAGCTTTTTTATTTCAGTTAAACAATGAAGTAACATTCTTTCGGCCTAGATTCAGGATGCAGGCTGCCTCCCTTCCAACATTTTAGGCATCCCTGTTTTTTAAGCCTGTTTTTTTTTTTTAATTAGCAGAACAAAGAGCATATAAGCTAAAAATCTAAACTGTATTAATTGCAGTGTTTTTCTACTGCTTAATTTGAAAGGAAACATGCTGGTGCTATTATCAGATAGCAATTGTCTGCTGCTGCTGAGCGCCACAAACTCACCAGTTTATATGTACCAGTGCGATCTCTGTTTATTTTGAGAGGGAAATGTGCTGTGGCTTTGGACATGCAGCATCTTCACGCCAAATATTTTTGTGGGTTAGCCTGTCTAAAAAGACGACCATAGACCTGTTTTACCCCACCCTTGCTATTTACCAAGCTATAACGACAAACATAGCGATTTACTTAGCCTTTCCAATGAGTGCAAATGCATCTGTGCCCAGCTAGTTTGAACAAGTTAAACATGCCTGAAGTATTCTTTTAGGGACTAACAGCGCTTAGGAGAAAATACACATGACCAAAAAAGTACACCTACAGTGGAGCTACTCTACAACAAAGTGCCTAATTTGCAGAATATAAAGGTCCGGCTCTTTAATGAGGCAGCAGCTTTACACGGTGTGTGTTTTGTTTACCCTGCTTAACACAAAGCTCACGAACAGTTCAAATGGGGAGGGGATAGTGTTTAAAGGTTAAACTTGCATATGTGCACATTTTTAAAACATGTTTAATTGTGTAATGGTAATATATAACCTCTAATTGTAGACGGAGCACTTAATATCTCTTTACACACGCAGAATATATATGAAGGAAACTGGAGTTATGCTATTTATTGTATTCTGTCTGGCTATAAATATGTGGGTAAAGTCGCCTACTAGTGCTTAATTTGTCTCAAATGGAGAGCCGGTGTTTTCTATAGGCAGCACTATTACATTAGGGTGTTTTAGTTTGCAAACCAGCTTTTAAAGTCTTAATCTGCTCTCTAACTCATAATTGTGGAAGAATACATTTAGAAATATATACACAGCATAAATAATTGAGAACTTAAATGGAACTATATTTTTTTTCATAATTAAGGCTAAATATTTGGTGTTTTAATTAGTTTATATTTAGAATTGCGCTATCCCTGCTTATTTTGTGATGGGAAAGTGCTGATGCTCTAATCTTGCAGCAGCTTTACCCAATCATTTTTGTAGTTTAGCCTGTGTAAAAAACGTACATAGATATTTTTTACCCCACACTTGATGCAACACATTTGTATACATTGTTCTATATATGTGCCTCACCACTAATGTGTATATTACAACTCACACATGTATCCTCTTACCACTCAGTGCCACGCCACATAATTACACTGCACTCAATGCGACATACATTCCAAATACCCCTCAGTGCCATATAATTCCATGCCACATAGTTACACTGCACTCAATGCAACATACACTCCAAATACCACTCAGTGCCACATAATTACACTGCACACAATGCGACATACACTCCAAACAATACCAATCATGTCCACATAATTATATGCTACATAATTACACTGCACTCAATGCGACATACACTCCAAACAATACCACTCAGTGCCACATAATTACACTCTACTGAATACAACATTACCTCCCCATAATATCACTCAGTGCCACATAATTATATGCAACATAATTACACTGCACACAATGCGACATACACTTCAAATCCCACTCAGTGCCACATAAATACACGCCACATAATTACACGGCACTCAATGCAACATACACTCCAAACAATACCAATCATGTCCACATAATTATATGCTACATAATTACACTGCACTCAATGCGACATACACTCCAAACAATACCACTCAGTGCCACATAATTACACTCTACTGAATACAACATTACCTCCCCATAATACCACTCAGTGCCACATAATTATATGCAACATAATTGCACTGCACTCAATGCAACATACACTCCAAATACCACTCAGTGCCAGATAATTACACACCACATAATTACACTATACTCAATGCAGCACACTCCACACAATACCACTCATGTCCACATAATTATATGCTACATAATTACACTGCACTCAATGCAACATACACTCCAAACAATACCACTCAGTGCCATATAATTATATGCTACATAATTACACTGCACTCAATGCAACATACACTCCAAATACCACTCAGTGCCACATAATTACACGCCACAAAATTACACTCTACTGACTACAACATACACTCCCCATATTACCACTCAGTGCCACATAATTACACACCACATAATTACACTATTCTCAATGCAACGTAAATACACTCCACATAATACCACTCAGTGCAATATAATTACACACCTCATACTTACACTTAACTCAATGCAACATAAATACACTTTATCTATCTGTCTATCTATCGCCCTCACTCTATCTGTCTATCTATCGCCCTCCCTCTATCTATCGCCCTCCCTCTATCTATCGCCCTCCCTCTATGTATCACCCTCACTCTATCTATCGCACTCACTCTATCGCACTCACTCTATCTATCGCACTCACTCTATCTATCACATCACCACAGCATCACTCGGCACCACCACAACATCACTCAGGGGCACCACGCCATCACTATGCGCTACCACAGCATCACTGAACGCCACAGCATCACTCGTCGCCACCCCAACATCACTCAGCACCACCACGGCATCAATCTGTGCAACCATTGAACAACAACTGGTTCAAAGTTGTTCTCTCAATGTTTAAAGCTTTATTACAAATGTCACAAAAAGATGTTAATATTTTACTTCTGTTCTTGGATTTTTGTCACAATAAAATACAATGAACATAATCTTCACAAAAGTTATTTACAAAACCTATTAACATTATAAATTACAGTAACTTTTAAGTATTAATTATTAAAAAAATTAAAAGCCATTTTATTTATAATATCAATACATCTAAGTCACGTTAATACAACACATATTGCATTACAAATGCTATAGGTGTCACATTTACGAAAGTTAACACTATTGGCATTGTGAATGATAAAACTATTAATTTCGCTATTTTCAAAAGCAACACATAAAAAAATTGGACATTTACAATACCAATAGCTCAAATCTTCCTAATGCGAGACCTATTGCATTGCAAATGCTTGTTAGTTTTTCCCTCTGTTTTATTACTTGCCAGGTTGTCTGATGTGGCGCCTCACAAGATTTTTCTCTTCCCTCTATGGATTTCTTTGTTTATTTAAGCTCTTTGTCTTATTAGATTTTTTTAAATGTATTTAATACTTGTGCTCAATCATTTCGGGGGATGGTGATGAAGTTAAAATGTTGCCCACCCTGGAAACATTTCTGCGGATGCCCATGGCCATAGGTCTCGCATAAGCAAGACTGATTTGGCTTTGCCAATGCTTGTTTCTGTTAAATGTTTATTTGCCGTCATTAAACTGATGAGTCTCGCCTAGAATTGTTGTTTTTTAAGCCAGGAGATTTACGTACATGTATATGTGTGGCCATAGTGACAGTTTGATTTGAGGTGTGATAATATTTTTTATTTAACTCCATATATCAACATGATCTGAATTGCAATAATTGAAAAACTGAACACAAAGTACTAACCTTTGGTGTTAAACGAAAAAGAGAAGGATGTTATCCAATATTCTCTGAAATGTACAGTATGCAATTCTTGGTTCAAAACTTCAATTGGCTCCCAACCAACAAACACCTGCAAAACTGTCATTCACACCCTTGTCACAAGCAGGCTTGACTATGGGAACACCCTCTAAGCTGGAATCAGAAACAAATTATCCGACGACTTAACCCCTTGCGTGCTGCTGTCGGCCAACAGAGCCCCGCCCACTCTTTAGAACACCCGCACCGCGGCGGAAAAACTGCTGCGGTTAAGGCGTTAATACCATCCATAACTCTGCAGCCAGAATTAAACTACCACACCATACACACAGCACACTGCACCTCAGAAACCCCCACTGGCTTTGAGGGCACAAAAAAGCACAATTCCGATGCCTCACACACACATTCAAAGGACTAATCAACATGGGCCCACCTCTCTTGTTTTCAATAAACCAATTTCATTGCACACTTCATCCAGACTCCTACGATTGGCCTGACTACTTCTTTCACACATCCAATGAATATTCAGAACCAGAATCGATGGTTTGGCCTTCTTCCTACATGACTCCGAAAGCTTGGAGCGACCTGCCACCAGGGGCAGTGGGTAACATTTCAAAGTGGTTGGGCGCAAAGTGATTTGCATACAGCACCGTAGCGAGCGAGCCCGAACCCCAAAAGGGGGGTATGGTGGGGTATCCCCCCCCCCCCCCCCAGAAAATTTTGAAAAAAAAGAAGAAAAATCGTGCATTTTCAAGCAAATTTGAGAAAGCAGGAAGGTTAATAAAGCAATTGTGAAAGTGCAGTTATTACATTAATAGATGGCATAACATAGGTAGCTGCTTATTCTGTATAACCACAGAGCTTCATACATTCCGTCCTATTACGCTCAGGTGCTGAATTCAGACTATAAGACTTTCATGAAAATCTCAGCTCTAAGAGTAGAAGAAGTTGCACAGCAGTTGGGAAACAGCCTTCACAAAGCATTGGGAAAATGAGAGGCAATTACTTGAAAGCAAACTGAAAGCAATGCATCAAGTAGTAACTTAAAGCAATGCATCCAGCAAAATAGTGCATGCAGTCAACCATACAAAAGTAAACTAAAGCTAGTGTGAACCTTCACTTTGAAAGCAGGGTGCTAGTCAACAGGCCAGTCACATACATTTAAACTGAAGAAGAGTACACCTCAGCATGCAGGCACCAACATAAAAGCACCAAGCAAGCCAAACAGTTTAATGAAAGAAAAATGAAAGCAATACATCCAGCAAACTAGACAGTGACTCAAAAAGTAAACTGAAGCAAGTGCACACTGAAAGGAATGCGCAGTCATAAGTCAGACATTCACATAAAAGCAACTTACCAAGACACCCAATCAATTACATGGAAAAAAACTTGAGCCAATGCACCCAGAAAACCAGACCAGCACACCAAAGCATCCCACCCCTGAAAGGATGGCAGCTGTGCTCTTAGGGTCACCCTTCAGTTTTTTGGCAGGGTTGATCTGTGCCCCATCAGCATCACTACATAATTCAGATATTTCCGGGTCAGATAATGCCCTTTTCAATTGTGCGCAGATATTTGCACCATTCTAACGAAACGCAGGACCTTGTTAGACTACTGGATTAATGGCTTCAGCTTTGTGGTTGCCGGCCAGAAGGAGCGTGGTATGCTTCTATCCTTTCTTTCAATCCCAGCTCATATGTACAGTCCTTCTCATGTCACCACGTTACATTTCTACGAGTCGTGCCACATCACAGCATTAATGTTGAGGGTTAAACTTGTAAGCAACATAACGTTCGCTTTTTATTAACACAAAATGCTGCATCTTTGCTTTACTAAATCCTTTCCTGGACACACCTTCCTTTATACAGCGGGTATCCCACACTGAAGATCTTACATCACAACTTTTCTTGCGCTCGTTTTTTTTTTCATGGAGCCAATATAAGCAAACATTATCACTCAGCACCACCACAGCATCACTCAGCGCAACCACAGCATCACTCAGCGCAACCACATCATCACTCGGCGCAACCACAGCATCACTCAGCGCAACCACAGCATCACTGGTTCAAATATGTTCTCTCAGTGTTTCAAGCTTTATTACAAATGTCACAAAAAGATGTTAATATTTCACTTCTGTTCTTGGATTTTCGTCACAATAAAATACACTGAACATAATCTTCACAAAAGTTATTTACAAAAGTTTAAGCTATTGCCATTATAAATTACAATCACTTTTATTTAAGTATTAATTATTTAAAAAAATTAAAGCCATTGTTGTTTGTAATATCAATACATCTAAGTCACGTAAATACAAAACATGTTGCATTAGAAATGCTATAGGTGTCACGTTTGTAAAAGTTAAAACTATTGGTATTGTAAATGACAAAGCTATTAATTTCGCTATTTTCAAAACCAACACATAAATAAAATATTTGTCATTTACAATACCAATACCTCAAACTTTCCTAATGCGAGACCTATTGCATTGCAAATGCTTGTTGCATATTATAACCAGCCCTAACAGTAACCCTATCATTTAAACCCCTACCATGACTTATTGCAACACTCAAACCCAATCCTTTATTTTAAACAATCACACCTATTAACTGTCATGGCTTCCTCTTTCCATGCCTGTGTATCGCTCACCTCCCTCACGTCTGCACTGCCCCAGGGGAGCCACGTGTCGTGTAACATGTACTCGCAACACACATGCATCCGCCGTCTGTGCCAAGATCCCTGGCACGCATTTGCCTCGGGAAGGAACTGTCCAGGAAGGCGTGTCGCGGTCACACATGTAGTCACCTTCAATGAGCAGCACGCACCTGCCCAATGAGTAAACTGGCTAGGGAGGCATGAGTCGAGCACCGAGTCATCACAACAAACATGTGGCCACCTGCTATGAGCAGGGCACACTACCCAAGACCCCTGGCGCGCACCTGCCTTATTCGGACCTGCCCAGGAGACGCACTGTAGGAAGGTAGATCCCTGACTATGGTTGCCCCCAACTTTTTGCCTGGTGTTTTGCTGGTTTTCTGACTTAGTTGAACTGGGGCCCTGCTATTCAGGACCCCAGGCCCACTGATCTCTCTGTTAAAATGGATTGCATGTACCCTAGTTACATATCTGGTTGGATACTGAGTCACCTTATCAGTCCCTGTACAGTATACCTTAGGTATCCAGGGCATAGGTGTACCCAGGGCCTACCAGGGGCTGAAGCATGTATTATGCCACCCCTGGCTGGCCATCCAAAACTGACACAACTAGCTGCTTGACAGCTGGGGCAAGGTGGTGTAATCACCCTTTGCTTTAGATATAGTATACCTATTTCTAAACCTAAAATGGGCACACAGATCTCCTATCAGTCACTCCTATGGCAGGCCTTAACAATCCTGAAGGCAGAGTGCTTGGAATCGTGTGAGATAGTGCTCTGGCATGAGCTGAGCCTGTCTGCGGCTTTCGGGATCTATCCCTTAGCCGTTTCCATGATAGCATCAGACCATATACTCTTAAGTGCCTTATAATCCTCGCGGTTATGGTAACTTTGGCCTGACATTATCTAAACATGTCGTGTAAGGTGTCATACGCTTTGGAATACTACCCCCTCGCCAGTTCTGGCGACGGGGGTAGCATGCCACCCCTCTAGAGGGAGAAGACATGTTGGTAGCCTGTAACCCCGGTTAAAGTTGAACATAGCCTCAGCTCCACAAAATGGATGCTGCCACCGAGACACAAGTCTGACCTCCTGCTGCTGGGAGTCCTTCCAGCGAGGAGTGCTGGGACAAAGGGTTTCCTGTCAGGGGCGGTGCTAGCACCATCCCAGACAGGGTTTTGTGTATCCCAGGTAGTCAGGGCTATAGAGGAAGGTGACTGCAAGTGGCACCCCGGTGCTCACTGTGCATATGCCGGCTCAAACCAGTTCCTGGGGCACACCAGCCCCTGAGCTGGGGAGAGACCGGACAAAGGAGAGGGGTGTAACCACCCCCCTCCTAGTCCCACCCATAGGGCTGGACTTAGTCGCGTGCCAGCCCCTTTTCTCAGGATAAAGGTAGGAGCAGGCCCCCTTCCAAATCCGATCATCTTTGAATCCTGAAACTACTTTCTACGAAAGGAACTCAAGACTTCTTCCTAAGATTTCTCCCTTGTGACTAAGGAGTAGTCACCCTGCACCCGCAGGCACCATCCAAGCATCGCGGTTTGCTGTAAGTCTCTCCTCCGGATCAAGACTGCCCAGCTCGACGAGAACCGGCTTCCCTGGTACCTCTGACCTCTACCTGCATCATCAGCCCAGCTGAGATTCGTGGGTGTGACGAGACCTTGAGGGACCGACCATCTTCAAGACTGCACGACGCTTGCCCAGCACGACCGCCGAGGGACCCTCGAGTGAGTGCTTTGGGGTTTGAGAAGCCCTAACCCTGAGCAGCTCCAGCACCGAAGTCCAGCCCCCCAGCATCCACGAGATCTGCGTGGGGCCCTTCTGCTCTTTGCTGCTCACCGCGTTGTACAGGTCACTTGCCCGTTGGCTAGTGGCCCTTCTGATGACGAACCACGACGACAACACCGCTGGTCTGGTTGCTCCAGACTGGCCCTTGCTCCCCTCCAACAGAGGAGCACCCCGGACCCTCCTGGTCCACTCCAGACGCCGTTTTGAGTCCACCGCGTGGGCTTGCATTTGCCAAGAGTTGTTGCCCCAATCCTGGGTCCAGCGACGTCGACAGCAGATACCACCGTGGGACAGCTCGCACCTCCATCCTGGTCGCCGACAATGCCTCCTGGTCCGAGAGACTGTAGAGCCCAGCGTCGCCCACTCACCTGGTCAAGGTGACTTCGCCCGGTGCCATCCTGGTGCCCACCTAATCACTGGCTAGTGATTCAGGACTTGGTCCCCTCTGCTTACAGGTCTCCATCTTCATCGATCCAGGCTTGGATCACATCGAACTTCATCACTGGTCGCCTGCCAGCAACTTCTTCTTTCAGGCTCCATAGACTGCAACGAGGATTCCCGACGTCTTTTCAGACCTATGCAGCCGCAGCCCCTGGGCTAGGTAACCTGAGCATTTCGGTGCTCCAGCATAGCTTAACTATCTAAGTGTCCAGATCCTTTTTCGTTTCAGCTCTACCTAGTCGGATTCGTCCGATAACACTAACTTTGCATTTTCTAGCCTCCATAGACTTTGTTCCGCATCCCGCGTGAGAGTGCACACTCTGCACCCGATCTCCCTAGGCCTCCTGCTCGTAATCTAAAGGTTCAGTAGTCTAGTCCTAGCGATCCCAAAGCCTCTGAGAATAGTTACTTACCTGCTAGTAATTCGCATTCCACTTTTGTAGTATATGGTTTTTCGTGCCCCTCGGGCATTTGTGTAAATTGTGCGACTTTCAGTATTTCTTTAAGAGTTTTGTATTGTGCTTAGCTCCCTGACTTATAAAGAGTTCAGGGTAGTACTGTTATAAATAAATATACTTTTATTTTCATAACAACTTGTGTGGTGTCCTTTCACTTGGTGTTCAAAGGGTAAATGTGATGGTAAAACAGCTGGCTTAACACGCCCTCTAGAGTTTAGCCTAAAGACTGCTCTTGTCCATGCTACTAGGATAGCTGGTCTATCAGCTTGACTTACAACCCAACCAATCATCAATAAGGGTCGTTTGGAATGATACATAGTGATCACTAGAATAGTGAGCACTGCATATCAGGCCAACTTCTCACACGCACGAGCCGCGTTCCACGTACTCACAATATACACACCGCCACGTCTATGAGCAGCACTGCCCAAAACTCGTGACAGACCTCTGCCTCATCTCTGAACTGTCTATTAGGAGGCATGTGGCGTACAGCACGTACTCACAACAATCACAGTGCCCATGTAGCCACCTTTTGGGAGCATTGCAGTACCCAAGACCCCTTGGCACGCATTTGCTTTACTTCTGAAGTGCCCAAGTTTAGGCATGTGTTGCGTACCACTTACCCACAACACACCACATACTCACCTTTCAAGAGAAGGGAAGTTCCAAGTTGTCCCCCAAGCACCCGCTACTGGTGTCTAAAACGCGCCCACAGCACACACCAAGACCCGAGACAAGCGTACTTTCCAACAAAATGCCCCAGGTGAGCAGGGCAGAGGTGGCATGCGTGCTGCTTATAGATGGTTGCTTTGTTTGTGTGTTGTACGTACACGTACAACACACACGCAGCATGAATCTTCTATGAGCAGGGAGGGCAGCGTTGAGGCTCCTGACACGCACCTGTCATACCACTTGAACTGCCCAAAAGGAGGCACGCACTCATAATAGACACATACCCACCCACCTTCAATGAGCAGAGCAGTGCCCAGTCCGAACACCTCGATCTCGGTGAAGCCCTCGGGGAGCGGGTACGAGGTCACCATCCTTGCCGTCTGGTCCCGGGTACGCGCCTCCTCCTAACCTCCGTCCACTGACCCCCACGCGCAGCATCCAATGGGATGCTGCGCCGGTGGACCAGCCAATCCTGGCGCTGCATGCAGCGCCAGGATTGGCTAGGGGGGCACATTTGCCCTCGCCCTGTCGCCCTTTGGAAACCCGGGCTGTGGCACTGTGGCACTGTGGCAGGCGAACAAGGACCCCTGGGTCCCGCTGGGGAACTTGCAGTGCGCATGCTTGAGAAAGTTGCCAACTTTCCCAAGCATGCGCACTGTAAGTTCCCCAGACTGCGCACTACGTCTGCTGCAGCCTGAGTGTGTGGACTGTCACTCAAGCTGCAGCAGGCCACCCCCCCTGGCAATTCCCGGCGGCTGATTCATTGTTCAGCGTGTATTTTATTTAGATACGGCCGGCAGCCGCGATGCGTCCATGGTGGCTGGTGGGGCTACGCCCCTACGCCCCAATGGACGCACCGCAGTTGCCTGCCACTATTCATCAGAGCATCTCCTTCAATTCTTGAGTTCCGTAAGAATTGGATGAAATAGCTCTTTGCATAGACGCCACGCCAGCCCTAGGACTTCCAAGACGAACACCTGCCACAGAGCCAAGATTCCCTCCTGTGTGATGGTGTGTTTTACAAATACTCATAACACAACAAACCACGGCTTCCCAGCTTGACCAAATTGTGTGATTCAGAGCCATCTTTTTACTTGATTATGTATCATTTTCCTTAGCTGTTCAGTTTGAGAGCACGTTGAAGTGATTTAGTTCTGAATCTGCGCTCTACAGAACCCTCACTTGTATATGGTTAAAATGAAATAATCTTGCTTCACGTTTAATGACAATATAGGCTGTAAAAACAGCAAACACAAAAAAATGACGCATTTTAGGTAACTTGTGGGAAGGTCTTCAGGGTATGAGGATGCTATGTCACTCAATTCAGTGATATCATCACATTTTCTTAACTGAGACACCAGAGAAATGTTGAAGTGTTGTTTTTATTTTAAAGACTTGATCATAGTCATCATAACATGTAAGCTGGAATCCTGGCTCGGCTCTCACCCAGGTTGTCGCTTCCCCTCCTCCCAGCAGAAATGTCATGTCTCCTACGCCCTTGTATATATATAAGCCACTTACTGTATAGTACGTTAATATTGGTGAGAGCTAGGGATATGGTTAAAGGCAAGGAAGGTTGTGGTTAAGATTAGCTGTCTAGGTTGAGTAAACCACGAGGCAATGTAGTTGTAGATCTGGGTTTGACGGCAATGCCACGGTGGGTAACGGAGTTACTTCTACTGATCCAGCTGTGTAAAACATTATGGTTTTTAGTAACTGAAATAAATATACTTTGACACTTTGGGAGTTTCTTGTAACCGCCTGACAAGATATGTTTGTATTGTAAATGACTTTTAGAATGGTTTTGTGGTTTCTTTCTACACAAAGTTTATGTTGTGTTCTTCTTTCGTTTTTTTCTTGTTAGCTTGCCGAGAGCTGGATGGGTTACAGTGGCCCTGGGTATGGAATAGTCAGCATCGTTGTCTCCGAAAAATATATCTGGTGCTTGGATTATAGAGGCACTTTATACTGCAGTGCCCTTCCCAGCGCTGGACTTCGGTGGCAGAAATTTGAAGATTTTGTCCAGCAGGTGGCAGTCTCGCCCTCAGGTTAGTTGCCTGCAAAGTGTTTTCCGTTTTTACAATGCTATTAATTTTTTAAAAGACGTTATATATCTTTTGCAACTACTTCCATACCGTGCATATTGTGCACTGCCAAGGCTCTCATGCAAGAATCATATTTAACTTTAGTTATTACATGCTCAGGTGCAAACTGCAACAGAAAAATCGACGCAAACATGGCGCTGATTTATTCAATGTGAAGCACATATATAAACAACCCAATTGAAAAGGCACAAGGTGACATTATCACGGGTGTAACGCAAGCCCCTGCGACGCGGCCGACCCCCAACGCTTCCAGAGGGCCCTCATTCAGCCTAATTCTAATAAATATGTGTATGGTATGGGAGCCCCCCTCTGAAGGCCCTCTGTGGGGTGGCCCCATGATTTTGCGTTAGTAACAAAACTTGAGTGCCCCCCCCCCCCCCCCCTGCCTCCCTCCAGTTTTAATCAGGAGCTCTCATGTCCCAGGGTACAGTACTG
Source organism: Lissotriton helveticus (assembly GCF_964261635.1). Lineage (NCBI taxonomy): Eukaryota > Metazoa > Chordata > Amphibia > Caudata > Salamandridae > Lissotriton > Lissotriton helveticus. The sequence goes on from NC_136070.1 coordinate 424,766,580, forward strand.
GGGGTGTGGGGGTTGCGAGGCCTATGTTACGTCACCGACGCCACTGGCCGCTATAGACATTTGAAGAAATCCCTGCTGCATTGTCACGTCCCTTTTCCTTTGGGATTTAAGCTTTGCTGAACTTATTTTATGTTTGCGGACTCAGCGGTATGCCCCACCGAGCGGTAGGTCCAAAGTTTGCTTGGATCCGTGACAAGAAATGCAGAACAGTACATGCTGATGGCCGCTGACAACATCTCGTGCTCGGATTGTGTGAGGTGCAGCTGGCCTCTATTCGGAGAAACAGACGCTAGCACGGGCCTCATTAAATCTCTGCGACCCCAGCGCGGTGTACTGTACAGCTGCCAGGTGAACGAGGTGCCTTCCAGCCACACTCCATTCATGGAAGCAAAGGAACATGCCGTTCTGCGGTGTACAAGCGGGAGGGCACGATTAAACGGTTACTGGTTCTCCTCTCTTCTGAATGGAATGGAAGCCATGAACGTCGCTCACTGTGTGTGGTGGAAAGTCACGGACAAAAAAGACTGCTCTCATTCCACTTGCAGTTATGTACACATGCCTTTGCGCCGCATCGCAGGTCATCACGTGGCTTCCGACTGGGCTGAGAAGAGCGGTTGTCTTCGCGTCGAGGCGCATTGCATCAAAGTGCAGGGCACAAGCCCTGAAAGAAGTGTGGGGGGGGGAGGCAAACCTAAGGGTCGATTAGGAAGGCGGACGGACTTTGTCCGGCCGCCATCCTGTCGTGGCAAGGGACCGTCCGCCATAATGGCGGAGGTCCCGTGCGTCGAATTAGGATGCACCCGCCACAGTGGCGGGTGCATCCCGCATTTTTAACATTGCGGCAGGGGATGCTGAAAGCACCGCCCGCCACAATGCTAAAAATGCATGTTGTGCATTTCAAAGCACAACATGACAGGCCTTGCCTGCCATGTTGTACTTTGAAACACAGGGGGGTACCATAGGTACCCCCCATGTGCACCTCCCATCCCCCCTTCACCCTGGGGGCCCGCAACGGGCCCCCAAAGCAAAGACTGTATGCCTTTAATGCCGCCACGGAAAGGCATTCCCCAAAGCACAGCCTAATTTGACTTTCGGTGTCTGATAGACACCGCCACCATATTAGACCTTTTCCGCCACGGTCGCAAGGCGACTGCGGCGGAAAACCGGCGGACAGTCTTCCCGTCCGCCGCGGACCCCCCAGCCATCCTAATGTGGCGGGGGGTCATTTCAGTGAGGATGGCGGACGAACCCCTTAGTTAGAGAGTCTGTAAATGACATCACGGCGCAAGACATCATATCACAGGAATTGACATCACAGGAAGAGGCATCTCAAGCGGCACCCATAGAGAAATATGGCTCTGAGGATTGTTTTTGTGCCGGAAGGTGCCCCTGCTCATACAAAACCAATCCTGCATGCAACACAGGCACTCTTGTACCCTGGTGCACGGATGCCTGCGTTGGCACTAGGCAGCCCATAGTGCACAGGTGCCGGGGAAAGGACAGGAATGCTCTGTGCTGTAATAAATTCGCCACATTTCTGCCCTTTTCCAATAATGCAGCCCAGCGCAGCAGTTACTTTTTAAACAATAGGTTCCTCATTTGACTCTTACACAAAGAAGTTGCAACAAGGAAAAAACTGACATTATCTGTTATAGTTAATTGGTTGCGAAGCCTGAATTTTAAAATGTCTTATGGGGTTAAGGCACCTGCTGCAGAGATCTGTATGTTCCCAGTAAATCTGAGTGAATAATAATGGTAAGATAACTCTGGAGGTTAAGGCACATGCCTGAAAGGTCTGTGTTTTGTTTAGCCCCAATTTTGACTATTACTGTAGCATAGAGGGTTAATTTGTCTCCTACAAAGCACATCATGTTACTTGTAGATGATAGATTTAATTTTATGTAGATAGGTAAGTGGGTTACTGCTTTTTTTGAGTTTAAAATGCTTTATTGAGAATTTAAAACAATGTAGAACATCGGTGCAAACAGTAGCATAATAGGAGCAATTAACAACATTGAAGTATAAAACTAAGCAAGTTGATAAAATGTCCTATAAAAGAAAAATGTACTTAGTGAAAAAGCATTTTGGAGATTTTAACTGAGAAGAAGAGAGGAAAAAGAAAAAGAAGAAGAAAAGAAAGAGAGAAGAAGGAGAAGAAAGGGAAAGCAGATAAGAGAAGGAGAGGAGAAGAGAAGAAGCATCATAAAGCCAAAAACTATTTGTAATATATAACAATAAGAATTTAATAATTGCTAAATTCATGTTAACGTTCTAGACAAGGAGGTGGAGGTTGCATAGGCTCTGTCCATTCTGTGAGGATGACATAGTAGATTCCACCAAGCTTAGTAAGAGATATTAGAGGTATCCTTCCAATTAACAGTAATAATTTGAAAGGAAATTGCTAAGAAAAGATTAATAAAAGAACCAACATCCTTATAATTTGCAAAAAACAAGGGAGAGATTGCCCAGGAAAACGTGGTTAATATGAAAGGGAACATTCAGTTGAAGGATATCGTTAAGTTTGGTCCAAATAGTGGTCCACATGGCGTTAGTGCGAGGGCAATGAAAAAACATATGCAGGAGATCTGCACTAATATGAGGACATGACCAACATTTAGGGGAATCTAATAAACGAAAGCGGTGTAGGTCATAAGGGGTCAAAAATAATCTATTATAAAAATAGAATTAAGTTTACTTTATGCTGGCGGAACGAGAAGTAGTGTGAATTCTGGACCAAAGCAATTCCCAGGTATGTATAGGAAGATCAAGATTCAGGTCTTCCTCCCATTGGAGTTCAAGGGAAGATTTAATTCTAATGGCAGGAGGATGGGAGATCAGTTTATATATGGTAGCTGCTTTAAATGGAGATAAAAAAATCAATAGGAGTTGGAGAGGGAGGGACTTGGTTTGAAGAGGTAGTGGGAGTGGAGTGCAAAGGGGCATAATGACGAGTAAGGATGTCTATGAGTGTAGTGAATTGAGAGGCATGTTGTGAAGAGGTATGATAGAGGGATTGGAGGGCTGGAAAGGGCATAAAGGCGCCGTCTTTCATCAAGTGCTGTGGGGTGAAAATGCCTTTATCAATCCATTCCTTCCAAAACAAAGGGGTTACTTCTTTGAACATAGAGATATGAATGTTATTTGCAGTTACAATGTAATCCTTCTAATATAGCACAGTGAGCTATGAAGGATGGTATGTGACTAATATACCTTGGAACCACCATTGTTTTTATGTAACTTAGCCTGTACAGTCATTTACAAACTTATAGGATTTATTGTATATCTAATACGCTTATGGGATATAAAGCTCTTTAACACCCTGCATTGGGATGAGCAGTGCTATAAAAGAAACCAATAGCGTTATTTATATTATTTAAACTCCTCATCAGGGGTAGTAAGTTCTATATAAATGCAATTTATTTTGTGTTAATACTCGGAAAGACCAACACATCTAACTTTCTTGCAGTTCATGCATATTTTGTAAACAGGGACTAAACCAAGTCAAAAGCATACTTCACTTAAGTACGTCTGAAATGCTAACAAGGTGTGTCACTTTGTTTCTCCTCAACTGCATTTACGTCTAGTTGTGAGACTCCAGCCTGCTCTCAGCCAGGAGACTTGAACAAAAGGAGGCCTGATGACGCCTCAAATTCTGCCTTTGTTCTGGGTCCAGCTGGAGTCAGAAATAAGAAACCCCTCTCCGTGCCTGCACGATGTTGTGGATCAATTACAGTCAACGTACAGGTTCTGCTGGATGTGTCCCAGTCTTTGAAATTTACACCAGAACACGTTCATCATATTTTTCAGGGGGGCCCAACTTCTTGGCAGGGTGGACGGCGTCAACTCTGAGAAAATTGTCTACCCTTATGTACTCCCGACTTGTGCCCTGATCATGTGGCTTCTGACTGGGCTTAGAAGAGCGGTTGCCAACTACGGATTAATAAATAGGAAATCGCTTAGCCTGTTAGCATGACCAGGAAGCTTGCACTACAGTAAGAAGAGACATTTTGTTGACAAGGCAGAGCTTTCAGCCAAAGTAATGCAGCTCAGATTATGTCCTGCTACAAACACCTTGCACCTCCTGCAAAATCCAGGCGCACCTTTCCTTTTCCCTGAGCCTTTTTTGCCCTCCTTTTTACTGGAAACATTTGCGCAATTTGTGTTAATATTAGATGATCTACAAATGAATAGGACTGCCCATACCTAGTACGTGATGTATGACTACTTTCTTGGAAATACATTCTGTTTATGTACTGTGTCAAATGACCTACAAAGCTTGTCCTCTGACCAAGTGATCCTTGTACTAACCTCTAGATGATTACTGGATTGCCTTTTCCAGATGCTTTTTTTTTAATATATCTGAGGCTTTTTTGACTGGATCTTCTTTACTGAACTGATTCATCGTTATGTCTTGGATCAGTCACTGGATCATTCTAGATTATGGCTTGCTACTACTAGTCTGTGTACAAGTCCCCACATTCACACTTTTGTGCTACTGGTTCTGTTAAACTTCAGATTTTACATGTGGTTCCTGCTTTTGTGCCAGCTCCGATATCTTCATCCATACGCGTTCAACTTTATCAGGCTTAAAATTCATTTGAATGCTGTCAGACAGAAGCCTCCAGATGCTTATGTAGTGGTAACATTCATGCTGCTCTGCAAAAGAACTGACTTATGCCTTAAAAGAATTGCCGGAGTTAGCCCTTTAACCTCACAAATAAACGTGGGTCTGTTTCTACACACACCCCCATCAAATTTGGCAAAGCTTTTACCGTATTTCATTCCCGGCTGAGGAAATATGGTATGTTGTGGACCAAGGAAAGCTTCAGATCATTTCTCACCCAACGTCAGCCACCTGATATAAAATTTTCATGACGTGCCTTTTTAGGAAGCTGTTTCTGTATATACTATACGACAGTAAGGTATAGTGTGCACAGAGTCCGGGGAGTCCCCAGAAGTATAGCAGAGGCGAAATTAGATAAGTACGAACAGCTCTCTTTTTAGTTGTGTGGGCGAGCAGCTAGGCTTATCAGGAGGGTGTGTTAAGCATTTATTGTATTCACTCAATCAAGAACTGATTACACTCACTCAGAGACAGAATCCAGACCAATTGGGTAAGTATAAAAATGGTATGCTTATGTTTTATTTCTAGAACCAATCAGGTCATGGTACAGGTTGGTAAATTGTACTTGCTGCAATTGTAAAACTTTACAAGGTAATGCAATTGGGAATGGATTTGCAATTGTTACAGGTTTGTATGTGCTTTTAAAAGCAGTTTAAATTACACAGAAATTACTTTTGATTACTTTTGCTTTACATTTGAATTACATTGACTACTCTGGGTGATATGCCTAGATATCACACAGTGGAGCCTACAATACAAGGAAAGTAAGATTTCTCAGGTTTGCAATTTAGTTACATTTTTTTTCATACAAAAGTTAAGCTCGACAAAACATTTTTAGGAACAAAAATCACAACATTGTGTCCTATGGGGAAAAGAAGGTTATCGGTTTGCAGGTAAGAAAATGACCTGCAAGAATAGTTTTTGGGGGTTAGAACCAAGGTTCTCTAAGGTTCAGTTGGGCACTCAAATTGCAGCACCAGGGGCCCTAGGATGGCCGGGTGCAAAGTGCAGAGGCCCAATTTTAGCCAATGGGGCTCAGTGGGCCTTAGATCAGAGGTTGCTTACAGCTCCTGGGTTTAAGATCATCTTTACAGGGGCCAACCATCATCACAGAAGCTACACCACCAGGGGCACAGGGGCTGCCGAGTGCAGAGTGCCAAGGACCCTGTAGATTTCAATGAAGATCTCCGTGTTGAAAAATATGCTGCATGCTCGGACAGGGAGGCTTCCTGAAGGTTACCACCAGCTGGAGCGGTAAGTTGGGTTCTTGAAAGATATCTGGACACCATCGGTTGGGCCACCGAAGACCGTGGCCCGTTTGGTGCAGGGCTGTCTTTTGGCGTTGGGATCTTCTTACCAGCTCTGGTTGGAGGGACTATTCAGGTTCAGGTTGAGGCTGTAGGTGTCCGCTTGAAGATTGAGGGAGGTCAGGGATCACCAGATTCCAGGTCAGGATTGCTGGAGCGACTTTGTGGTGTTGGGCCACTCGAACCCGGGCCGTGGGCGTCGCCGCGGAGCTGCCTGGATCCAGGTTCTGGTCTTGGAGTCTTTGTTGAGCAAATTTAGTGCTCACGGGAGACAGAGTATATAAGGTGAGTGCAGGGCAGGTCCTCCATGCTCTGGGGGTTGCTGCACATGCCGGAGTTTCCGCTGTAGGCAGGCTGGAGTTGGGACAGGCCGAAGGGCTGGGGCCAAAGCAGTTGGTGTTCTCATCTTCCTGGGCCAGCACAGCTCCTCTGTCCTTCTTCGTTCTTCCTCAAATCAGTAGAGGCAAGGTTCAGGGTTGCCACTAAATACTACATTTAGGGGCATTTACAGGGGTGTGCAGGTTGGGACCAATGGGCCACTTGCTTGGAGTGAGTATACCCTTATTATGCCACCCTCCAGTGGGAGGGAGGCATGAGCCTCTTCCTAATTGGCTGGGTCTCCTCATCTCCAGAATGGAGGGGACTGAGATGTGTGATTCACCTCGCGTCCCCCACCTGAGGGGTGGGGTTGGCAAAGGTAGACATACTTTTCTTCCTAACTCGTTTTTCCAGCCGATTCTCCTGCCCAAAATGGGGGTCAGAACCAGTGGGAGCCAGTTGCGGGGGGCAGCAAAAGGCAGGGACAGCTTACAAAGGGACAGGTATTTGAAGCTTGCCCTTGGTGGACCCAGCCCATCCTACGGGAGGAGGCATGACACCTCTGCCCAGGATTGGCTTTGTTCCAGGACCCAGAGAGCGGAGGCTCTCTGTTGTAAGTGGGGGTCCTTACCCCTCACCGCCGCCACCAAATGCTGGAGGCAGGAGTCCCTGACCCTTCGTTTCAACGTTAGGCTAAGTAAGGACACCGTCTGAGATAGCCCTGCTCACCCCTTAGTAGCTTGACACGAGCAGCTAGGCTTATCTCCAAGGCACAAGTGTACAACTTGTGCAAACACACTCGCAGCAACCCAATGATGTCACCACAAATAGACTCCGCACAAGTTTTTATAAAATGAGTATAATCTTTATATAAGAAGCTATACGATATGACCACATCAGGGCTTGAAAAATCCAAAAAATGGTACTAGTCCTGCAGGACTAGTACCTTAAAACATGTCCTCAACCTTACTGCAACCTACTTGACCTCCGTCTCTGAAATCGGAGCAAATGTGACACGATAACAAGATTTAAAGGCATCTATATTGCTCATTAACTTTGTGAGCAATAAAAATGCCTTTAAATCTTATCTTGTCACATTTGCTCCATTTTCACAGACAGAGGACAAAAGTTGGTTTGTTTTCCTACTCTCCAGAAAGGGCGAGTAGGACCTAAAAACAACTCAACCTTGTTAAATTAGTTCGACTATGCGAGCGGTCGAGTGGAATTTTCGAGCCCTGCACATGATACAAAACCAACATATAAGAATGGATAGTATTCCTTCCGGTGGGTTGGTAGGTTCTAATCCCAACCACCGCTTCTAACCAACAGTTAAGCTCACTTCTAACCTTTTCCAAAAGGTTAGGCAAGTCGTATTGCTAGAATCACACATGTTGCAAAAGAAAAGAAATACTGCAATGCGTAACAATATTCTCTTGTACTGTGCAACAGAGAAACAATGCCATACGTAGCGTCATAATCATGTACTTTGCAATAGAAGGAATAATGCAATGTGTATCGCTACCAGAATGCCCTGTACCAGGAAGAAACAAAGCAATGCGTCACGCTACAATCATGTACTGTGCAATGAAGAAATAATGCACTGCGCCACGTTATAATCAGATACTGTGCAATGAAGAAATAATGCAATGCGCCACGTTACAATCATGTACTCTGCAAGGGAAAAATAACGCAGTGCGTAGCACACCAAGCATGCAGTTAGTCAGGCACAAATTAGGTCAGGCCTCATTAGGCAGTCCGATAGTTCGTTAGCAGAAATAATGCAAAGTGTAATACGACAGTTTAGGTGCTCCATTAACAGTGCTTCCAATATGGATCAATGATGACACAAAAGTACCGCTTCTCACTCCGGCCCCAGTACTGCCCCTCCTTGGGCCAGCACTGGCCAATATCTGAGACGAAGCAACAGGCTCGCGCAGCTGACAGAAGCGAGAGGCCGAGAGAGAGTGTCCCTCCGGGCCCGCACCCCGCCCAAGGTGGTGATCCACGTTACCTGGGGAGGCGCAACCCCACTCTCCTCTCCTCCTTGAGCGACTTGGGCCTTGTTCCAGAACTCCATCAATGGGTACAGTGAGCTCCGGCCGTCGGCTCAGCACTTCCGGGGCAGCAGGTCTGGGCCGCTGCTGTTTCACTCCGAGGGCCAAATGACCTGGCCCTCCTTCCGGTGGTCTCAGTGAACACCGAGACTCGCCCTCGGCACTGTGGAGACTTACTTCGAATTCGGTGCACACACTACCCAGGCACTCCTCACAGTGCCTCTGGATGCACCTCGACACACTCTGTTCGTCTGAGACTCGCCTCTTCTCTGGTGCTCACAATGACCCGGCGCTCTTCACCAATGCCTCTGCTTGCACCTCGACACGCACCCTGCGTGTCCGAGTCTCACCTCTTCTCCGGGAGCACACGATGACCAGGCGCTCCTCACCAATGCCCTGGCTGCACCACGAAACAAACTTGCCGCGTCCAAGACTCACTTCTTCGTTCGGTGCACACAACGACCAGGCGCTCCTCACCAACGCCCTGGCCTGCACCACGGCATGCACTCTGCGCGTCCGAGTCTCACCTCGTCTCCCCATGCACACAATGACCAGGTGCTCACCAACGCCTTGGCCTGCACCACGGCCCGCACCCTGTGCGTCCGAGACTCGGCTTACTCCTGCATGCCCACGAGCACACCTTGTGATCGTGGGCATGCAGGAGTAAGCTTCTGAGGGTCTCAAGCTGCAAAAGCATGTACACACCGTGTTGCTTGGGACTTCTCTGGAAACGTTTATGATCCTGTATTTCCAAACAGGGAGCCAGCTCACCTCGGGCCCTTGGGGGTTACAAGACACAGCACAAAGCACCGTCTTCTTCAAGCAGGGGAACCCAATGCCTCCAAGCACAGTCCCAACAGCCTCTCCCTTATTTAGAACAGCATACTGCAGACCAGCCCCAGATCACGACGCAAGGATTGGTCTTTCAACCGCAGTCTCTTCAGTTGCTCCTTCTTTAGCAGAGGTTCCGCTTGACCACAGAATGGGTCCAAGCCTTTACAGTCTCAATCCATATCTGTTTTATTCCCACTTTCAGGGGTTTCAACTCTCCTAGTTATACCCCTTAATGTCTTTGAAGTTCGTATGTGCTCTGGGTTCCCTGACACCTCCCTAAATAAGTTCTGGGTGTCTCTCTCCCATTGTCACCTCTCGCCCTTTGATACTGGAGGTCAGGATCCTTAATCACTCAGCAGGAGATGGGTCAAATGGTTTATAGCACCAGCCCAGGCCTTTTCATCTCCCGGGCTACTCCTACCCCCTGCTCTCCAGATGCAGGGCAGCCTGGGGCCATCTCAACCCCTCCCTGGGTCAAGACCTCTCCCAGCTCCTCTCACCTTTCAGTTCCAGACAGGCAATCCACATTTCAGAGACACACAGAAAGGCTCTAAGTACAAAACTCAGCCACCTTCTAAAAGAGTGGTTTATGAACACACAGTGACAAAACCACCTTCACAGAAAGATGTGTTATAACACTGTGAGTTCATGCATACTAAACTTCACCTCTCCATTATAAACTGACAGGAAACTAGGCTAACAAACACAACACCCAGCCTCCCCCATTCTGTCCTATGGGCAGGATGCCCTTTCAGCAGTGAAAAATTAAATGGAGAGTTTTTCACTCCCAGAACATAGCACACACCTCAGTATATGTTCTGCCTTTTACCTACACTGCACCCTCCCCAGGGGTTACCTGGGATCTACTACAGGGGGCCCTACATGATTGTAAAAGTGAAAGTCAGGCCTTTCATTATTAGCCCTGGCACACTCAGTGCACATCAGTAGAGACTTTACTAGTAAGGCAAACATACCAATCATGGCCAACCAATTACCATTATATTTTACATAGGGAACACTTGTACCCAAAGCATCTAAATTGGCACTCTGTGAGGAAAACGGTCTAGGGGAAAAGCAAAAAGGTTAGGGAACTAGCCAAAAAGCCCAAGTCCTAAACTGTCTCTTCCCAGGGTACCAGAAACCTGTCTGGAGGTGGCAAATGGCGGGCAGCCATTCAGGAACTACACTAGGGCTGGTTGTTTTTCAGGGGCATCTCTAAGATGACCTGTGTGTGCATTTTACATTGAATCCCACGCCGTCATCAGTGTGGGTGTAATATGCTGGACGTTAGCTACCAAACCTCCCAGTGTTCAGTAAAGCCGTTCTGGAGCTGTAGAGTTCGTAATTACCAGCTTCCAGGCCATATATTCGTTATGGCTTTACTGTACTTACAATTTCTAACAATTGACATAGACCCTATAGGGGTCCAGTGCTCATGCAACTGTACCCTCACTTGTGGTGTAGTGCACTCTGCTAGAGGGGTGGCTTGCCTAGGCCACGGGCAGTGGATTGCAGGCATGGCACCACGTTGACTGTTCAGTTTTCCCTGCACCAAAACATGCACCCTGCAATGGCAGTGTGTGTGTCCTAAGGTACAGTGACCCTAAAGGTGGCACAATAGGTGCTGCAGCCCTTGGAGGCCTTCCCTGGTTTTCTGGTCACAGTGCCCCTAAATTTACAAGGGGCTTGCCTGTGGCCAGAGATGTGCCAACTGTGGTTACATAGGTACAACTTTAGGGTAAAAACACAGGTCTGGGAACCTGATTGGCAGGTACCCAGGGCACACCAAGTCAAAGTGCATCATGTTTCGGGTCAAAAATGGTGGGTAACCATGCAAAAAGGGGCACTTTCCTACAACCTTCCAACTTGAAGAGATTAAAATTGCCTTTGTTGTAAGTAATTAAGATGGAAATCACAGGGCCTCTCCTCTACTGTCTAAACAAGCTGCTGGAACAAGTCCCACCGTGGTAGCTGTGGTTACAGTATGTCATGGTATCTAGCATCAATAATGAGAACATGTTTTTAGTACCTTATTCTTAAATCGATACAATGGCTGTTTACACAAAGTAATTACTGATTATCGAAGTTACAATGGAATGATTGACACAGGTGAAAGGAAGGCGCAGCGCCGCTTGTAGCATGGTAAAAGGGAACAACACAATGATCTTTCTTGTGCTGCACTGTTCTATACTTTGGGGATCAATGCCAATCCTGCAGCCTGTGTGTGTTCCTTTGATTGCACTGCTGTGACTTCTTAATTTGTTTTCATGTGTAAAACCCATTAGGACGATTTTCACAAAAAACGTAAATATGGAACCTTCAGACAGCCCTATTCTCTGATGTTTCTCCCCTGATTTTTCCATCCATATAGTTTGCCTCTCAACTATAACACTACGTTATATCCTCTAAGTGCTATCTCTTGTGTCAGGGTAATTCAGTTTTGGTTCCTTCTCAGGAACATCCAAAGCAATTACCAACTGTGACAGCTTGGGCTGCACATTTCACTCAGTTTGATTTGCTTGGGCGGGGAAGCACTGCTATTGCTTTTAGCTCATTAAGCAGGTCTTGGTCACATTTTCAGTGAGGTGGTGATGTAGAGAATCAGCTGAGCATCCTGTGAAACCTTGTTAGGGGCTTCTCACTTCCATTAAGAACCTTTGGAATGTATGGCGACCAGCTGGCAAGACCTGCTTGCAGCCAGCAAGGGGAAAAATATGGTCCAATTCTGGCAGCTTGTCAAATGGGGTAGTGGCGAATCAATTCAGATACCTATCAATTGCGTAGCTCCCGATCAGTAGATTTCGCACTTTGAGGTACAGTTTACTGCTACCAATTGTGGCGATGACTTATCCCCATGGCCTGCTCCAACCACTACTCTGTGCTTTACCAGTCTTGAGGTCGAATCTGTATTAAGATCTATCCTGAGAGGCAGTGCCCCTGGTCCTGACTGTATACCCTCGGATCTGTTTGTGTATGACAAAGAACATTGGGTAATCTATATAAAGATACTCGCCAACGCTATAGCTAGTGGTGCTCCCATTCCCGACACATGGTCAGGCGCTGAAATCTTACCCATTTATAAAAAGGGCGATCGTTCACTACCTGGCAACTATAGGCCAATCAGCCTTCTAGATTCCATCCAGAAGATTGTTGCCAGACTAGTCTTAGGTAGAGTCCAGGCCTGGATAGAAGAGACAGATATCCTGACACCAATCCAGGAGGGCTTTCGACCACACACTAGTACCCTAGATCAGGTTTTTAGGTTCGTGCTCATCTATTGGCGGGTGTGCATTATTGGAGGGGGCTCAATCTACGCGGCTTTTATTGACCTTAAATCCACATTTGATTTAGTCCCTCGTACCAAAATATGGAGAGCTTTTGTGAACATGGGGATGCCCCTGGAACTGTTGGTCATTTTAGTAAAACTGCACAATTCAAATTACGCACAGGTTCGCTGGGGAAAGCAGGGGAATGTCACAGATAGGTTCCCTGTTTCCAAGGGGGTTCGTCAAGGGTGTGTTCTAGCACCAACCCTGTTTTCTCTATTCATGAACAGGGTCATTCAGTATTTTTCCACCCACCCTACAGATGCTCTAACATTAGCTGGCATGAAGATACCCTTTCTCATGTTCGCGGACGACACCTTGATAATATCAAAGACCCAACAGGGTTTGCAGGTTGCTCTGTCCCGCTTCGAGGTGTTTTGCTGCGACCATGAGCTAGTGGTAAATGTGGAAAAAGCAAAGTTTATGGTGCTCCACAAGTATAAAGCTATCAAAGGGAGAGTGTGTATGAACAACGTCCCCTTGGAACAGACTGACGTCTTTACTTACCTGGGGATAACATTAGGTAGGAAACTAAACTGGAAGCCCCAGATCGATATGCTGGCCCTCAGACATGCACAATTAGCTGGTGTTTTTATAAAAGAGCAGAGGCTCTCACAGACCAAGCCCATTGCCCCGCCCTAAAGATATACAACTCTAAAATCACCTCCTCAATACTATATGGTGCAGAACTTTGGGGCTTTGAGGACCTATCATCCTTGGCACTAGCCCAAAACAAATTTGTTAGAGCATTAAGAGGTCTCCCACAATCTACACCACTCATGCCCCTATACCTAGATTTGGGTTGCTAGAATATAGAGGACATAGCACGTTTTAGACCCTTAGCATTCTGGAGAAGGCTTTGGACTACTCCTGAGCTTTCCCTGTATGCTAAGGCTCTCCTTGAAGTAAGGGCTTTGGGTTGCTTAAGTAAGATCTCTTGGCTAAACAATATAAAGATTACCCTGATTAACATGGGGTTGAGCACCTTGTGGGAGGACCCAGCTATCAACCTATTTCCATCTAAAAAGGATTTTAAGTCAGCCTACTGGGACATGGTCAAAACCAAGCGTTTCACATCCATTACAAGGCCCACTTTGGCAAGGGAATTTTTGGGGTTTAAACACAAGACCAAGCTTGAAACCTACTGGGACCTCATCACCAGACCGAATGATAGGTAATTGTACCACCAGTTTAGGGTGGGCTCACCTCCCATAAAAGCACTTACTAGCAGATGGTACCCCCCAACGGATGACAAATGTATTTCATGCCCAGCCCAAACCGAGTCATTAGCACACATTTTGTTTGTATGCCCAGTCTATAAGTCACCTAGGAACAAATGTCTCAAACCTATTTGTATGAATCTGGGTAGAAAAATAGCTACGGAGGCTCTAAAGATTTTAAAGACAAACACTCAAGAATCCATTGTGATTGCCGTGGCAACATTCTTGAGCTGGATGTGGGTCATCCGAGCCAACAAGATGAAGGTATATTAATTCTTCCTGTTTTTTTGCATGAGGCTTTAGATATTATGGTCTGGTGTTGTAGTCCCATAATTTGCTTAGGTTTTGGTAACTGTCATCTAGGAAATGACCGCCCGTTGTACCCTGCTGAAACTTGGGCCCAGTATTACGGGCAAAAGGTAGGAAGCACCTGTTTGTTATTTATTTATAGTGAGTTTTTTAAGCATATTGTATGTTTTCATCAAATCATTTTAATTATGCTTCAACACTATGTGTTTATAATATTGTGAACCTAACTTAACCATGTTCTTTAAATATTATAAGTATATATAATAGTGGTTTTTGCATAAGTCTAGATAGTCGATGATACACTAGAAAACTTTTGTATTATGAATTTTCCAAGTCACTTTTAATTGTGGATGTATTTTGTCTTTTATGATTGTGACAATCGAAATAAAGACTATAATGATGATGAAAATTAGCTTAGTTAAAAATCTGCTCTGGAACAGAGAAGAATTGAGGCAGTCACTTGCCTTGCATTTGTATCCAAGGGAAGATGGTAATAGTTTCCAGCAGTAACACCAATGCAGGAAAAGCTGAATTTCATAAATAAGCTGGAGAAGGCCAGTGGGCAAGGTGCAAACAGCTGCATTTTTTCGACTTTCACCTGTATTTTCTGACATCAGCCGACAGTGTCCCTCTTTGCTTGTTAATACCGGTACCTACCTGTTAGTTGGGAATTATTTGTAGGGACGGGCAGGTTAGGTTAGATTTATACAGAAGTTTGCTTAGTTGAGAATGGTCTGCATCACCGATGACTCCACTGACTAGTTGTGTTTTTCCACAGTACAAGAAAGGGAGTACATTGGGACATCCCCATAAAACAAACTTCCCCATCCCTACAAACACAAGCCAAGTGAGGAGCTGTTGCATCACCCTCAGCGACCTTAATGAACACACCCTTGTTGTTCTGTAGTTTTAATGGCTGACACAGATTGCTTTCTGTATATTGAGTCATCTTGAATCCATGGCTCAAACTGTTTTCCTCAACCTTAGGCTGTAAACTCATTCCGCACTGCCCTTGCGTGTTGAGTAAGGCCTTTGCATACAATTTCTCTTCATTCTGATCGTTTGCTAGGTTTACCTTAAGGAACAGAAACGTCAAACATTAAAGCTGTAGTTAATCGGGAACAATATCATGAATTTTGGCATTAATATGTCACCGTAAATTCCTTTATGGAGGACTGTTGTACAGTAATGCCAACTAGTTTTGTTTTTAAACTCTGGGAGCTGTTTTTCCAAAATGTTTGCTCTTATATCACAGTGGGTGTTTGGTTCCTCTTAGATTGCACCACTCCTTGCCATGAATAAAATTGTAATACACTGTACATTTTTTAAAGAGAAAATACAGGTACCTGCTTGTTGGCATGCATGCATTGCAAAAATCAAGTTAGAGATGAAGTACAACCCAAGCTTCAATAATATGGAAACACAAAACAAAAAGATAAAACGAGGCAAGACAACTTAGAAAAAAGAGAATAAAAAGGACAGCGTACATTTGTGTCAAAGATACAATATTTAATTTGTATTACATAGTGAATATTCAATGCATCTAATCGTTTCCAAATACCTAAACGTTGGTATTGATTACAAACACCCTGGGGAAATAAATACACCAGAAATAACAAAAAATACCACAAACAAATGAAGTAAAGGTCATTAACAGGCATTGAAAAACCAGTAAAATATTTATGTAATTCAAAACGTTCAATTCACATGTCGCATTTGTTATTGTAATTGAGACACAGCGTCTGGAAACCTCACAAGAACTATTAGGAAAACAAATGTTAATCAAAAACAGACGAAGCCTGAAAAAAATCAAAAAAGTAATAACCAAGGAGAAAGAGGCAGTTAAAGAAACAAGGTTATTTATTTATTTGAGAGCTTTCTATAGCGCTCCATCACTTGGAGTGAACACATAGCACAACAGATAACCCAACTGAAGTAAGTGTCTGGGAGGGAGATTTAAAACTGAAGGAACAATAGCAGTCTTCATCTGACTAGG
Organism: Lissotriton helveticus; assembly: GCF_964261635.1. Taxonomy (NCBI): domain Eukaryota; kingdom Metazoa; phylum Chordata; class Amphibia; order Caudata; family Salamandridae; genus Lissotriton; species Lissotriton helveticus. Next base: position 424,782,568 of record NC_136070.1, read on the forward strand.
AGATGAAAGGAACCAAGAGTGTATATTAAATGGGGGTCAGCCTTGAAGCACAGCTACTCATTAGTAATTTTAATTTGTAGATGTATATAGTGCGGCTTATCGCCTGTGAGAGTATCCGGACACTGTCCACGGGCTTGGGGAGATTAAGTGATTTGCCCCAAATCACAGGATGTTGATCCGATGCCGAGACTCAAACCCCGTTCCTCAGCTCCCAAGTCTACAGCTCTGGCCGCTGCACAACAGCCTCTCCCTGGTGTCATTAGGAAAGTATATTCTGAGAAGATAAGTATTTGAATGGTTACGGAGGGGCATACGGTTAGGCATGTATTTTAAATTGTGCTGTAATGAGTTCCAGGTAGTGATAGCCACACCTGCGAATGAATGATGTTGAGATAGTGATATTCTGAAACTAGGACACTCCAAGAGCAGTGCATTCTTACTGTGCAGATATCTGATCTGGGTTGGGATAAAACATACCATTTCTCAATATACCAAGGAAACTCATTAACATGCCAAGTACATGATGTATTAAGCCTCTACAGCATGCCAACTAATTGTGAAATGAGGCTAGGTATAAACTGGAATGACATGGCTTGCAAAAAAATATTGGATTTAACCCAGGTCTGTGACTGGGGGTGATTGTTTGATTTGTTCAGGATTCCGTCTGTGATCTTTTCTTTTTGTATTTGTCTCCCTAAGTGGTAAGGGTGTGCCCAAAAATGGGTTCTGTGCCACCAGATTCAAGCTAGACTGTCTGGACGGTTGCCATGGGGAGCAGGATCAAGACTGATTTGCATGTGGCTAGGTCTAAACTAGAATGACATGGCGTACAAAAAAGCGATGGATTTTACCCAGATCTGAGACTGGGGTGAATGTTTGATTATTTAGCATTCCGTCCATCATCTTTTCTTTTTGCATTTGTCAATGTCTTTTAGCCATACATACACACATTTTCATATTTTCATATTAAATACACACTTTTCAGTTTTTCTGTACATATAGTAATTCAACTAATGGACTGCATACCGGAAAGCCACTCACAGGTAGCTGGCGAGCTATCAGTAGCTCACGAGCTACTTGTTGGAGGAGTCTGAAACAGACTGTTTCCTACAGTGAAACATGAAGAGATGCATGCAGCCCTCTACACCGCATTTTAAAATGGAAAACAGACGTTGGACAACGTTTTCACTGTTAGAAGGCACTTTCAATCAATCAGTCACCAAAAGTAGTGTCCGGGTTGAAAACTGGCTAACTCAGCGATGTTACCATGTCCTCCTGCACACCTGGTCACAGAAGAACACATCACTTTTGGCACAGCTAAGGAAAATAACATAATGTGCAAGGAACACCATGCATAGATAGGCACAGTGTGTGGCGCAGTAGCCACAGATACCCTGCGGCAATCAGTCACCAATGTAAGAGACACGCGGATGAAGTGAATCCAGGAAACAATGATGGGGATCATAATGCAACGTCCAGAACTCCACAGAGTAGCCGCAAGCTTACAGGGCCTAGGCAGCATCCAGCACAAACCTCTCCGTACCACAGATACCCAGATCAGGGTGCAAGAAAAGAACCCTCATCCACATGATTGGCAACACTGCAACCCTGCACGTTGACAGGCAATTTATGTGAGACTAAGCCACATGACGTCTACTTATCAATCAATCAATCAATCAATCAAAGCATTTATATAGCGCGCTACTCACCCGGAGGGTCTCAAGGCGCTTGGGGAGGGGGGGGGTCCACTACTGCTCGAACAGCCAGGTCTTGAGCTGCTTCCTGAAGGTGAGGTGGTCTTGAGTTCGGCAGAGGTGGGTCGGGAGGGAGTTCCACGTCTTGGCGGCTAGGTAGGAGAAGGACCTTTCTCCTGTGGAGGCTCTTCGGATGCGGGGGACGGCGGCGAGAGCGTGGTTGGTCCAACGGAGCTGGCATGTGTGGGTGTAGAAGTTGAGGCGGTTGTTGAGGTATCTTGGGCCTTGGTTGTGTAAGGCTTTGTGTGCGTGGGTGAGGAGTCGGAACGTGATTCTCTTGTTGACCGGGAGCCAGTGCAGGTCTCTCAGGTGTCCGGAGATGTGGCTGTGTCGGGGGATGTCGAGGATGAGTCTTGCTGAGGCGTTCTGGATCCGCTGGAGTCTCTTCTGGAGTTTGGCAGTGGTTCCGGCGTAGAGGGAGTTGCCGTAGTCCAGTCGGCTGGTGACGAGGGCCTGGGTGACCGTCTTCCTGGTCTCGGTGGGGATCCACCGGAAGATCTTGCGTAGCATGCGCAGGATGTTGAAGCACGATGAGGAGGCGGCGTTGACTTGTCTTGTCATGGAGAGGGAGGAGTCCAGGATGAAGCCCAGGTTGCGTGCGTGGTCTGTTGGTATGGGTGCGCTACCCAGGGTGGGGGGCCACCAGGAGTCGTCCCAGGCGGAGGGTGATGAGCCCAGGATCAGGATTTCCGTCTTGTCTGAATTCAGTTTCAGGCGGCTGTTCATCATCCACTTGGCTACGTCTGTCATCCCTTCGTGTAGGTTGGCTCTGGCGGTGGTGGGGTCGTTGGTGAGGGAGAGGATCAGCTGGGTGTCGTCGGCGTAGGAGATGATGTTGAGGTTGTGTTGACGTGCGATGGCCGCGAGGGGGCTCATGTAGACATTGAAGAGGGTGGGGCTGAGCGATGATCCTTGTGGTACTCCGCAGATGACTTTGGTGGTCTCGGATCTGAACGGGGGGAGGCGGACTCCGTGTCCTTCCGGCGAGGAAGGAGGTGATCCATTCTAGAGCCTTCTCTTGGATTCCAACGTTGCTGAGGCGCTGCCCTAGGGTGCGGTGGCAGACAGTGTCGAATGCCGCGGAGAGGTCCAGGAGGATGAGGGCCGCAGTCTCCCCGTTGTCGAGCAGGGCTTGGATGTCATCGGTGGCTGCAATGAGGGCGGTCTCAGTGCTGTGGTTGGCCCGGAAGCCAGATTGCGAGAGGTCGAGGGATCCGTTCGTCTCGAGGAAGGCGGCCAGCTGCTTGTTGACGGTCTTCTCGATGACTTTGGCCGGAAACGGGAGGAGCGAGATGGGGCGGTAGTTTTTGAGGTCGGTGGGGTCCGCTGATGGTTTCTTCAGTAGAGCGCTGAGTTCGGCGTGCTTCCAGCTCTCCGGGAAGGTAGCACTTTCGAAGGAGGTGTTGATGATGTCCCGCAGGTGGAGTGCGATGACGGCGTCGGCCTTGTTGAAGACGTGGTGGGGGCAGGGGTCGGTTGGAGATCCGGAGTGGATGGAGTTCATCGTGCATTGGGTTTCTTCGGTGTTGATCGGGGTCCAGGCGCGGAGGGTGGTGGTGGGGGGTGCCGGTGCGGTCGTGGGGTGCGTTGGCTGTGTGCTGAAGCTGTTGTGTATGTCTGCGATCTTGTTGTGGAAGTAGGAGGCAAGGGAGTTGCAGAGGTCTTGCGATGGGGTGATGTCGGTGTTTCCGGCGCTGGGGTTGGAGAGCTCTTTGACGATGTTGAAGAGTTCCTTGCTGTTGTGTGCGTTGTTGTCCAGACGTTCCTTGAATGCGGTTTTCTTGGTGGCGTGGATCAGTTGGTGGTGTTTTCGAGTGGCGGTCTTGAGGGTGGTCATGTTGTGTGGTGTTGGGTCTCTGCGCCAGGTTCTCTCGAGGGCTCGGCAGATCTTCTTGGAGCTCTTGAGTTCGTCTGTGAACCATGGTGCTTTCTTACTGCCGGGTCTGCTGGGCGGGGTCCTCAGAGGGGCGAGGTCGTCGGCGCAGCTGCTGATCCACTTCGTGAGGTTGTTGGCGGCCTGGTTGGGGTCCGCTGAGCTGGCGGGGGGTCCTGGCTCAGGGATGCGGCGAGCTGGTCGGCTGTGGTCTTGTTCCAGCTTCTGCGTGCAACCTGTTGCTGGTGGTGGTGGATCGTGTTCTTGCTGAAGTGGACGCAGCTGTGGTCCGTCCAGTGGAGTCCGGTGGCGTGGCTGAAGGAGATGTTCTTGCTGGAGGAGAAGATGGGGTCGAGTGTGTGTCCGGCGTAGTGGGTGGGGGTGGTCACTAGCTGCTTGAGACCGAGGTTGGCGAGGTTGTCCAGCAGGGTGGTGGTGTTGCGGTCGTTGTTGTTCTCCAGGTGGAAGTTGAGGTCCCCGAGGAGGATGTAGTCAGCGGAGGGGAGGGCGTGCGGGCTGATGAAGTCGGCGATGTCTTCGCTGAATTGTGTGCGTGGTCCCGGAGGTCTGTAGATGAGGGTGCCTCTGAGGGTGGTCTTGGGGTCGGTGTGGATCTGGAAGTGCAGGTGTTCGGCGGCTTTGAGGGTGTCGTCGGTGTAGGTCGTGATGCGGATGGTGTTTCTGTGGACGATGGCGATGCCTCCTCCGGTCTGATTGCCGCGGTCCCTCCGGGTGATCTTGTATCCGTCCGGGATGGCGATGGCGATGTCGGGCGCTGAGGAGGCGTTCATCCAGGTTTCCGTGAGGAAGGCGAGGTCTGGTGATGTTGTGTCGATCAGGTTCCAGAGTTGGACGGCGTGTCTGTGGACGGAGCGGGTGTTGAGCAGGATACACTTGAGGTGGTTGCTGCTGGTTCTCGGCTTGTTGGGTGCGGGTGCAGTGCAGGTCCGGATGCCGGAGAACTTGCAGGAGTGGCAGCTGAAGGGCCTGTGGGTGCGTCTCGGGGTGGCACGGTAGCATCCAGGGTTCCGGCCGGTGTTGAGTGCGTTGAGTTCGGTGGCGGTGTAGGTCCGGCGGGGGGGCTGGTGTCTGCGGGGGCCAGGGGTCCTGGCGCTGGGCGCGGGCCAGGCGCTGGCGGGCGCAGACGGGCTTACCTTTGGCGCGCCTTCGGCGCGAGCCTGCTGCGCGTGCGCGCCATTTATGGTGAAGTGGGAGGGAGGGAGGATCAGCTGGGAGGCGGGAGCGGGGAGGGCACAGAAAGCAAAGGGGGCGTGGCCGCAAGCATGGCGGCGGGAAGCGGGGAGCGGGGCGGGGGGGACAGGGGGCACAGAGAGGGAAACGGCACAGCCAAGAAACAGAACAAAATGGGAACAGTACAGTAAGAGGCAAAGTGAACAAACAATTAATAAAACAATGCAGCACAAGAAATCACAGCACGCAACTACAGCGGGGGGCGGGGTCGTCGTGGGGCGGGCTCAGCGAGGCTGAGGGCAGTAGCGGGGAGAAGCAGCACACGCTACAGCTGGTGGCCGTGCGGCGCGGGAGTGTCCTGGGAACAGGTCACACTCACCTGCGCCGCACGGTCGCCATTTATGGCCAAGTGGGAGGGAGGGAGGGAGGATCAGCTGGGAGGCGGGAGCGGGGAGGGCACAGAAGGCAAAGGGGGCGTGGCCGCAAACACGGCGGCGGGAAGCAGGGCGGGGGGGACAGGGGGCACAGAGAGGGAAACGGCACAGCCAAGAAACAGAACAAAATGGGAACAGTACAGTAAGAGGCAAAGTGAACAAACAATGACTAAACAATGCAGCAAAAGAAATCACAGCACGCAACTACAGCGGGGGGCGGGGTCGTCGGGGCGGGCTCAGCGAGGCTGAGGGCAGTAGCGGGGAGAAGCAGCACACGCTACAGCTGGTGGCCGTGCGGCGCGGGAGTGTCCTGGGAACACGTCCCTTTACACACTAAAGCATGGGCACAGGAGCCAAAGTTGATTACTTTAAACAGAACAGCCATCTTGATTTTTAACAACTAACTTACACTGAGTTAGTTCTTAGGCTTCGGCCCATGATGCAAAAGATGGATTGAATGATTGTGATATCTGACATAGAACAAAAATAGGTAATCTTATACCAGTGACCTAAAAGACAGCATTAATTGAATTTTAAAAAGTTGTGTTTTTAGGTGATGTGCACTTTGCTATAGGTCAGTCAGTTGTAAGAAGCTCTATAGCTGACAAATTGCCTAATATTTCGCGTAGCAACTTATCGTATTTTCATAAAAAATTGTCATATCAGCAGAACACTGGTCGTGTATTAACATGAAGAGTAACACAGCATGGCTTTTTTGTGCTTTCTACATTGCACTGTGGGGTGTGATACGCCAAGCGAACCATATAACAAAAATTCCCTATACAGATTCCCATCTTAGAGCGGGGCACTTTTTTAATTAGCAGGTCTGCTAGAACAGTTTTTATCGACCTGGGCACATCATATTCCACTCATTATATAATATAAGCAATAATTTTAATAGTTAACGGTCCATTTTAATTAAAATTGTTTAAACCTTCGACCAACTCTGCATGCGTGTGTTATGTCAAAAAAACATCCACTCGGCAGGTCATAAGTACTAGATATTACAATCCTTGTTGTTTTTCATACCATGAAGAGGTTTCTGAAGTTAAAATGCTTGTTTTGACCTTTCGCAAGGTTTTATTTGAAGTAGAACCGCCTTAGCGTGGCAGCCGTGCTAAGAGGTTGGGAGTGGGCAGGGTCCCCATGATTCCGCTCGACTACTTATCAACGCAGTCGGTCTTTTCTGAGTTATTGGAAGCATGTTGTGTATCTTCTCAGAGAATGTACATGGTACAGAAAGAGGAACCCCCACATCACCTAAGCCATGGGAAGTAACACGGCGTAAATGCTATGGTGTTTGGAAAATCTGCATGAGTGCTCAAGCACAAAGCAAGCAGCGATGAGGGTGAGGGATAGGGGAAACAGAGCTTGGAGCGCTGGGAAAAAAGCTCAAAAGAAGTACAAATCCAAATGCAAAAAAAGAACTAAAGCAAGCACTATGCCACACAATGACAACAAGAGTTACACAAAAATACACGGACATATCGATTATTTAGCACCCCCTGGAAAATGTAAATATTCATCCTGGAGCAGCAGAGTTTATGATGAGATAAGAACAAGATTTACAGCCTTCTTTACAGAAACGGAGCTCAGAGCGAGTGAAGAAATGAGTGCTTGTGTAAAGTGCTCCAAATCAAAGCAAAAAGTAGTTCCAAAAGCATTTACTAAAATGGGAGCTGGGGATGGATAGTAGTAATTGGTTCATGCTCTTGGGGCATGTTAAACACAGGACGAGCAATAACTCATGCATGCTTTGGACAAATGTGGAGAAAGGATGAGAGCGACGATGGAGCCAGCAAATGAGAAGCATATATGCATGCTGAAGCCCACAAAGTATATACAACATGTCTCTTTGAGACAGCACACAAGGCCAAGCACCTCATATTTGTGCAACCTGTTCCCTATGGTTCGCCTTTGGGCCTCGCTGATTAAGGAGGGGATCCTACTGAATCTACGCTGGTGGCTCTGGTGCCTGTTTGGCCCCAGGGAACCACAGATGGACCATGAGGCCGGCATTCCTAGCGGTGCCGGCACCCACTGGCGGTGCTGTCCCCATCCCCAGCACGCAGCCGGAGAGGCGTCATCCAACACTAGTACTGACTGGAGCCATGCCGTTCAAGCCTGAGCCTTCTTCTTATGAGCTAGGTTTCAGGGAGGAATGGGAGAGGTTGGCGGATCCTTAGGAATACCAGCCTTATGAAGAACAAATGGACTGGTGTGAGGATCTGGGTGAAGCTACTAGACTAGACACTTCTCCAGATACTGGCATGCTTTGTGAACCTACCATGGCTATAGAGAAGGGAGCTTTTTTCGCAATGGTGGTGCGGAGGGCAGCTAAGGTCCTGGACCTTAGTTTGCCCTTGATGGCACAAGACCAATGTCTTGACGAAAGTGCTTCAGCCGGGAGTGTCCCTATCAGAACTGCTTCTACCTTTCAATGAGGTACTTTCTGACGTCATGCTTGGGACTTGGTCCAAGCCCAGCACAGAGGCTCCTGTGAACAGCATGATTTCCCACTGCCATGCTCCAGGGGACCCAAACTTCCTCACCCAACTCCCCACTCCTGAGAGCTTGGTGGTCCAACCTTCAACATCCCAAGTAAATCCTCGTTCATTCCCAACCACCCCACCATATCAGGAATCTAAGAAGCTGGGCACTATAGGCAAGAAACTGTTTTCTTCCACCAGCTTGCCATTGCGGTCCATGAACACTGCTTGCCATTTAGGCCTCTATTCCCAAGCACTGTGGGATACGGTCTACAATTGCACAGGTGCTACCAACAGTCCCGGGGGAGGCCCGGGCCGTGCTCTCCCAGGCTGTTGCAGATGCGGGGATCCAGCGAAGTTCAATATTTGGTGTGGACTAGACACCTCCAACTCACTAGGCAGGGTGGTTTTGTTCACAGTGGCCCTGCAACGCCATGCCTGGTTTAGGACTACTGGCTTTTCTGGGGATGGCCAGACATCACTCATGGACATGGCCTTTGATGGCTCCCATTTCTTTGGAGACCAGGCGGATTCTGCGGTGGAGGGCTTTAAGGACAGCAGGGCTACGGCCAGGTCCTTGGGCCTTTCTTTGGCCCCATGTCACCCTCAATCCACTTTTCTCTCCTTTTGTGGCTATGGAAGGGGCATGCAGCCGCGTCCTTACCGGCTCAGCCTTCGCGGCTGGGAACTTGGTTCCTGCCGGCCCAGTGGGTCAGGTGGCGAGCGATCGGGTCAGCCCAGCACCCCACCAGCTGGTGCAACTTCCAAACCTTCCTCATCAGGCCATTTACCGTCACAGGTGCCCAGTGGGCAGCAGGATTCGCCATCACTTGCCCCACTGGCAGTCCATGACATCAGACAGATGGGTTTTGCAAATTGTCCAAAGTGGCTACTCCCCTTCAAGATTACCCCTCCCTTCATGCCACCCACTTACGACAGGCTGACGGAGGACCACCTACCTCTTCTCCAACAGGAAGTCACAGTTCTTTTGGCCGAAGAAGTCTTAGAGAGAGTGCCGATGCCAGAAGTGGGTTGTGGTTGTTCTTCTCGCTACTTTCTGGTGCCCAAAAACAACAAAGGCATTTTTCCTATACCTATTTTGACACCTGGCTGTTGAAGGTAGGCTCGCCCCAGGCTGTTGTCTCCCACCTCCAAACTACAGCAGACTCCTGCATTCGCTGAGGTTCAATATCAGTGTGCCGAAGTCACACCTAACTCCCTCTCAGAATCTTCCTTTCATCCGAGCTGTTCTGGACATGGTGCAGTTATGGGCCTATCCTTCCGAACGGTGAGTCCAGAATATTCAGGCTATGATACTGATATTTGAGCTTCTATCCTGGATTTCGGTGAGACTGACTCTGAGGCTGCTGGAACTCTTGGCCTTCTGCATCCTGCTGGTGACTCATGCTCGCTGACATATGCAGGCTCTGCTGTGGGACCTGAAGTCCCAGTAGGCGCAGCTCTGGGAAATTTCTCTGACATGGTCCAGATCTCGGAGAGAACTTCGAAATATCTGCAGTGGTGGCTAACGAACCGCGATTGCTTCAGCAGCAGACCCCTGTCCCTCCCCCAACCAGATCTGACAATAGTGCGATATGCGTCACTCCTGGGATAGGGCAGTCATCTGAAAGAGGTGGAGTTCAGAGGACTGTGGTCTCCAGTGTAATCTAAACTCCACATAAACATTATGGAGCTCTAAGAGATCCCATTGGCATTAAAAGCCTTTCTACACCCGATCTAGGGGTAACTGGTGCAGGTGTTCTTGGACAACGCTACTACCATGTGGTACTGCAACAAACAGGGCGGTGTGGTGTCGTGAACTCTATGACAAGAGGCCCCGGACTCTGGACATGGCTGGAACAGCAGAGCTTATCCATGGTGGTTCAACATCTAGCAGGTTCTCTGAACATCAGAGCGGACGAAATTAGGAGAAGATGCCTACCGGTTCACGAATGGCGTCTCCATCCGGAGGTGGTGCAAAGTATCTTTCAGCAGTGGGGAGAGCCCTGGTTAGATCTGTTCACCACCAAAGAGAACACGCAGTGTCAGCAGTTCTGCGTCCTGGAGTTTCCAAGGCGGCTCTCGCTCAGAGATGCTTTTCATCCCTAGTAGAACTCAGGCCTTCTATATGCCTTTCAGCCCATTACATTCCTGCCAAGAGTTCTCAAGAACATTAGGAATGACTGTACCCAAGTCATTCTTGTGGCTCTTGACTAGGCATGGAGCGTCTGGTACCCCAAGCTGTTTAGCATGGCCATCGGCTCTCTGATCAGGTTGCCCCTTTGGGTGGATCTTCTGTCGCAGCACCAGGTGAGTTCTCCACCTGAACCTGTCAACGCTCCGCCTTCTTGCGTGGAGATTGGACGGTGACAGTTGATACCTTTCACCAACGCCCGAAATTAGAGACGTTATCTTGGCAGCCTGGCATCCCTCTACCAAGACGGTTTACACCTGCAGTGGGGTAAAACGTATGGCTTGGTGCACAGAAAGATACATTTATCCCCTTTCTGCCCCCCTTTCCCAGGTTTTCCCATTCATCCTTTCCCTTGCCCAACAGGGCTCTGCTCTGGGCACTGTGAAGGGCTATCTCCACTATTTCTGCTTTTCTGTGGCTGCCTGATCTGCCATCACTGTTGAAATTTCCCTATTATACCTGGGTTTGTGAAAGGTTTACAATACTTGTTTCCATCTTCTCCATTTGTTGTGCCTCAGTAGGGTCGCAATCTCGTCCTCACTTTCCTTATGTGCGCTCCCTTTGAGCCTCTGCTCAATTGTCCGCTGGGGCTCCTTACCATTAAAACGGCCCTACTGGGTGTGATAACATCTGCCCGGAATGTCAGTGAGCTTCAGGCCTTGTCATCCAAGCCTCCTTACCTCACTATTTATCCTGACGAACTGTTGCTTCGAACAAGAGCCTCCTTTCTTCCAAAAGTAGTCACTCCATTTCATGTAGGCCAATCCATGACCTTGCCTACTTTTTACACTCCTCCACATCCCTCTAAAGAAGAGGAGCGACTCCCCGATCTGGACAGAAAAGAGAGTTGCAACTTGACCACACACAAGAGTTCAGGGTGGATGACCAACTATTCGCGAGGTATGTCGAAGCGAAGAAGGGACAGGCCGTACAGGAAAGGGCCATCTCACGATAGATCGTTCTTTGTATTAAGAATTTGCTACACATTGGCTAAAAAGTAACCCCATGAGGGTTTGCGTGCCAAGTCCACCAGAGCTAAAGCTGCAACATCTGCGCTAGCTCGTGGAGTTCCAGCCCTGGGCCACTGCATCATCGGCATATCTGCACACATTTACCAAACAATATTGTCTGTACAAGCAGGTCCGTAGGGATGGTTACTTTACCTGTTCAGTCCTGCGGGACTTTCTCTTTTGAAATTTGTCTGCAGACCAGCCTCCGGGGAGTCATTGCTTGGGTATCTACAAAGGTAAGGAATCTGAGGCTAGAAGTTTCTATCAGGTGAACAAATTACTTACCTCTGGTAATGCCAATTATGGTAGAGACTTTTTCTAGCAGCAGATTCCTTACCGACCCACCCATCCTCCCCGCACTGCGAACGGATTTCTAGGGACAGGGTTTATCCCTTTTCAGGGCCCTAGTTTTCCACACCAGTGGTCGGTGTACTTCTTGGCTCCACGCTTCTGTCTTGGAAAGTTACGAAAAGTAACTGATGTCAGGGCTCCTGGGTGGTGCCTATATATAGGCTCTGCAAACTTCACTTCCTTTGCAAACAACATCAACGCCGCTACGCTGAAACAAAGACTCTGCGGCTAGATGAAGTCTCTACCAGATAAGGTGTTACTGAAGGTAAGTAACTTTTTCTTTTTGATCTAATACAGGTGGTATTCCAAATAATTAGAATTTTTTAATTCGAATGGCAGCATGCTACTGCTTCTGGGCGGAAGTATTTAATTTAGGATATTGATAAAATGCTGCAAAGAAATAAGAATGCAGACCATTCACTCCTCCGGGAGGTCTCCAACGATACATTGTCATGTGATCAAGGCTCAGACGAGCCGAAACGTTATGGCGACGAAAAGGAATAAATAATTTTGCACAAATTCCTGGTCCGTGTCGTTTTGGCGATGCACCGGCTGTCTTAAAAAACTCGGAGTGTGTGAATGATATATATATATATATATATATATATATATATATATATATATATATATATATATATATATATATATATATATATTTCACTGAAAAAACCATAGGTTTTACACACGTTATAGTTAGGAAATAGCATTTACAAAACCTATGAAATTCACTGAAAAAACCATAGGTTTGACACCAGTTATAGTTAGCTGGAAATTTTACTCGCATAAAACCAATGAAATTCCCACGTTATAGTTAGTTGGACTCACTATAACTTGCGCGTGCAATGCACTGCTGATGACGTCACATATTACATCACTCATGACATGGTCAGTGACATCAGTCATGACATCACTGATGACACTATCCAGTGAATGTGTGTCTTTTTAAAAGATAAATGTGTTATATATGTATATGTAAAAGTTGATGGAAGAATAAATGTTTAAATAAGTGATTACTTGGATGTTTTTAAAAAAAATTGATTGGTTAACTGGTTTATTAAGTGTATCTTAGTGAATACATATACTAGAGAGTAATGTTTAAATATTTAAATATATGTATTAGTGTTTCACTTTGTGTATAAGTGGTTGCATGGGTTGGTGAGTAGCTACATGTGTATGTATATGGGTTATTAGATGTTTTTGTTAGTATCAGTATGAGTGTTTGTATGGTTTGGTGGGGGTATTACTTAACACATAGATGCATGAATGACTGACTCTCTCTTTGTATGTGTTTTGGAGACAGCATATGTGCAGGACTGTATGGGTGGAAGAGTGTGTATATGTGTGTGTTAGTGAGTGAATGACTGTCTCACTAGTGTCTTTATCAGTAACAACATATGTTTTATTCTAATATATGTGAATATTGATGTATATAAGTGAGTATATGTGAGAGAAAGAGATTGTAAGAGTTCCTGTTTAGATAAGTATGTGTTTCTATAAGTGATTGTTTAAGAGAGTAAGTATGTGTAAGTTTCCATAGAAGTAAGGTGGTTGTGTGTGTATAGCTGTATATGCAAATAAATGGATGTTCAATAGTTTATTTGCATGTGTGAATATGTGTGAGAGTATCTTTTGGATGACTGTCGGTGTGTAACAGGATGTATAGGTGTATCACTACATATCATGAGTGAGTATATGTATGAGTGACTATATGGAACTGTTGATCAATGAGTGGATGTGTATATAGATGGTGGAATTATTGAATTGGTTGTTGTAACTGGTATGGGTATCTCTATTTTTTTGAAAATTTTAGTTTCTATTTTTGAATATGTGTTTCAAGGGTTACATTACAGTGAAAAGAGGTCTGTCACTCTGTCACAAGGATGGTGTCATCAGTGATGTCATGACTGATGTCACTGACCATGTCATGAGTGATGTAATATGTGACGTCATTAGCAGTGCATTGCACGCGCAAGTTATAGTGAGTCCAACTAACTATAACGTGGGAATTTCATTGGTTTTATGCGAGTAAAATTTCCAGCTAACTATAACTGGTGTCAAACCTATGGTTTTTTCAGTGAATTTCATAGGTTTTGTAAATGCTATTTCCTAACTAAAACGTGTGTAAAACCTATGTTTTTTTCAGTGAATTTCATAGGTTTTTTAAATGCTACTTCCTAACTATAACTTGTTTAAAACCTATGGTTTTTTCAGTGAATATATATATATATATATATATATATATATATATATATATATATATATATATATATATATATATAAAATTTCTATGGCAAAATGAAACCCCTCATTTTGTTCCTTTGCAAATTAAATGTTTTAAGTGTTAACACTTTATTCCAATCAAGATGACTTCAGGTGTGCCATACTTTTGTCATAAGTAAGACTGTTAGCGCTCTAGTTGTTCTTTAGAACACTCTGGGACATTCTGTCATTGGGCTATAGTTGGGCTACATCTGGCTGATATTTGGGCTACATTTGTTTTTTTTGTCTCTGGTGGCCATCTTTGGGCTACATTGGGCTACATTGGGCTACATTTGGGCTCTAACATATATGTAGCCCAATATATATTTTTTCAAAGTTAATTTTCTCAGCAACTACTGAACAGATTTACACCATTCAAAGAAAAGCGTAATCTGCGAGCCGGACTCTACCTTTCTACCAAATTTCTTATAAATCCATTCAGCCGTTCGAGCTGTAGCCGTGTCTAAACGTCCTATGGAAAATAACATGGGGAAAACACGTTTTGGGACACCCCTTTTATCTCAGCCCCCACTTGATGAATCCCCCCCAAACTTTCAGGGAAGGAGCGGAGCGGAGCAGGCCATCTTCTTTGAGAAATTCGCAAAGATTCGTCCACCGGCGCCAAAGTTATTCTCAATAGAATGTTGCGGATTTCCTATGGAAACTAGGTCCTGACTACTGTCATTGGGCTATAGTTGGGCTACATCTGGCTGATATTTGGGCTACATTTGGGCTCTTTTGTCTCTGGTGGCCATCTTGGGAGACTGCATATCAGAATTTTTTTTATGAAATATAAGAGGATTTGAGAAGTCACTCAAAATGTGCCCTAATTTTTCTTTCTTCAGCACTAATCATAATTTCTATGGCAAAATGAACCCCCTCATTTTGTTCCTTTGCCAATTAAATGTTTTAAGTGTTAACACTTTATTCCAATCAAGATGACTTCAGGTGTGCCATACTTTTGTCATAAGTAAGACTGTTAGCGCTCTAGTTGTTCTTTAGAACACTCTGGGACATTCTGTCATTGGGCTATAGTTGGGCTACATCTGGCTGATATTTGGGCTACATTTGTTTTTTTTTGTCTCTGGTGGCCATCTTTGGGCTACATTGGGCTACATTTAGCTACATTTGGGCTCTAACATATATATAGCCCAATGTAGCCCAATATATAGTTTTTCAAAGTTAATTTTCTCAGCAACTACTGAACAGATTTACACCATTCAAAGAAAAGCGTAATCTGCGAGCCTGACTCTACCTTTCTACCAAATTTCTTATAAATCCATTCAGCCGTTCGAGCTGTAGCCGTGTCTAAACGTCCTATGGAAAATAACATGGGGAAAACACGTTTTGGGACCCACCTTTTATCTTAGCCCCCACTTGACGAATCCCCCCCAAACTTTCAGGGAAGGAGCGGAGCAGCCCATCTTCTTTGAGAAATTCGCAAAGATTCGTCCACCGGCGCCAAAGTTATTCTCAATAGAATGTTGCGGATTTCCTATGGAAACTAGGTCCTAACTATAACTACCTACTGGCGACCGCCAGTAGGTAATATATATATATATATATATATGTGTATATGTGTATATGTATATATGTATATATATATATATATACGTATATATATATATATATATATATATATATCTCCAAACACACCCCTACATTTCCAAGAGGTAAGAGGCCACACGGAGGAATCCTTTTGGGAGACTTTAATGTGGACACTGGGCATTATGCATTTCGGCGACCCTTCGCCTCGTCAGATGCCTCCACACACGAGCCGCCATTCCATCTCCACCTTAAGTGTCTCCTCCTGCTCCCTCATTGGTCGGAGAGCTCCGCCCCCTGTTGTTGTTTGAGTGCACACCTTCTGTAGTCTTGAAATCCTGACTACATCTCCCACAGTTCACCAGGGTTGGAAGGCAGTGCACAGGGGTAACTGTTTGATGTTCCGTTACTCGGGGAGAAAGATGATTGCTGTAACGGTGGCTGGTCCCGTGTGGGAATGGTTTCCTGTGACTCCCTCAGGCCCCCACTGTCGTCCCAGCCTCTCTTGCATAGGCTTGGCGGGCCGCGGGTCGGGATACATGATTCCCGGCTCCTCGCACCATGTCGAGTTGCTCCTGGCAAACAGCCCAATTCCAAACTTCGGCAGTCCGAGGCGGGCCGGAGCTACCAAAACCTTGGTTAAGTCCACAACTGTTGCCAGCAATGCTCCGGCCTCTTAAGCGGAACGGGGCCTCTTTAACACGCTACTGGCCAGCGTGTAAAACATCCAAACACACCCCTACATTTCCAAGAGGTAAGAGGCCACACGGAGGAATCCTTTTGGGAGACTTTAATGTGGACACTGGGCATTATGCATTTCGGCGACCCTTCGCCTCGTCAGATGCCTCCACACACGAGCCGCCATTCCATCTCCACCTTAAGTGTCTCCTCCTGCTCCCTCATTGGTCGGAGAGCTCCGCCCCCTGTTGTTTGAGTGCACACCTTCTGTAGTCTTGAAATCCTGACTACATCTCCCACAGTTCACCAGGGTTGGAAGGCGGTGCACGGGGGTAACTGTTTGATGTTACGTTACTCGGGGAGAAAGATGATTGCTGTAACGGTGGCTGGTTCCGTGTGGGAATGGTGTCCTGTGACTCCCTCAGGCCCCCACTGTCGTCCCAGCCTCTCTTGCATAGGCTTGGCGGGCCGCGGGTCGGGATACATGATTCCCGGCTCCTCGCACCATGTCGAGCTGCTCCTGGCAAACAGCCCAATTCCAAGCTTCCACAGTCCGAGGCGGGCCGGAGCTACCAAAACCTTGGTTAAGTCCACAACTGTTGCCAGCAATGCTCCGACCTCTTAAGCGGAACGGGGCCTCTTTAACACGCTACTGGCCAGCGTGTAAAACATCCAAACACACCCCTACATTTCCAAGAGGTAAGAGGCCACACGGAGGAATCCTTTTGGGAGACTTTAATGTGGACACTGGGCATTATGTATTTCGGCGACCCTTCGCCTCGTCAGATGCCTCCACACACGAGCCGCCATTCCATCTCCACCTTAAGTGTCTCCTCCTGCTCCCTCATTGGTCGGAGAGCTCCACCCCCTGTTGTTTGAGTGCACACCTTCTGTAGTCTTGAAATCCTGACTACATCTCCCACAGTTCACCAGGGTTGGAAGGCAGTGCATGGGGGTGTATATATATATATATATTCCATCAAAGTGCCCAAAGCATCGGGATCGCACACTGCTGCTCTCGGCCCTCCGGCATTTCATATGCATCCCTCTGATGTCCTCTGTTAAGTATTGTGTCTGCCAGCCCGTTTCAGGGCTTGCTGCCCCTTCTTCCTGCGCTGAAAAAACAAGAATGAGGCCAGCATGTAACGTTTCTCAACTTTAATTAATCGTCCATCCCACCTCCAAGAGGCGTGTTAGCATCCACTTCCACCTGGTGCATGATGGGAGATGGAGTTTTACCGGCGGTGAGAATCTCCTTATAGTAAGTTCCTTTGTGTTTCTAATTCGTTTTCTTTCTATTTTGTATTTACTCTGAGTCACGGCTGGGATCAAAGGGCTCTATTTGCATCTAGAGAGCAGCGCCGCGGTGTCAGGCACAGTCCCGACGGCGGCCTCTTTCGGCTGTTGATTCTCATATCCCCCAGCTGACGGTGGTGCTGACCCCCACGGCAGGGCTGCCGTGCAGTTAATAATCCATCAAAGTGCCCAAAGCATCGGGATCGCACACTGCTGCTCTCGGCCCTCCGAGCTGGGGCTCCTTACCATTAAAACGGCCCTACTGGGTGTGATAACATCTGCCCGGAATGTCAGTGAGCTTCAGGCCTTGTCATCCAAGCCTCCTTACCTCACTATTTATCCTGACGAACTGTTGCTTCGAACAAGAGCCTCCTTTCTTCCAAAAGTAGTCACTCCATTTCATGTAGGCCAATCCATGACCTTGCCTACTTTTTACACTCCTCCACATCCCTCTAAAGAAGAGGAGCGAGTCCCCGATCTGGACAGAAAAGAGAGTTGCAACTTGACCACACACAAGAGTTCAGGGTGGATGACCAACTATTCGCGAGGTATGTCGAAGCGAAGAAGGGACAGGCCGTACAGGAAAGGGCCATCTCACGATAGATCGTTCTTTGTATTAAGAATTTGCTACACATTGGCTAAAAAGTAACCCCATGAGGGTTTGCGTGCCAAGTCCACCAGAGCTAAAGCTGCAACATCTGCGCTAGCTCGTGGAGTTCCAGCCCTGGGCCACTGCATCATCGGCATATCTGCACACATTTACCAAACAATATTGTCTGTACAAGCAGGTCCGTAGGGATGGTTACTTTACCTGTTCAGTCCTGCGGGACTTTCTCTTTTGAAATTTGTCTGCAGACCAGCCTCCGGGGAGTCATTGCTTGGGTATCTACAAAGGTAAGGAATCTGAGGCTAGAAGTTTCTATCAGGTGAACAAATTACTTACCTCTGGTAATGCCAATTATGGTAGAGACTTTTTCTAGCAGCAGATTCCTTACCGACCCACCCATCCTCCCCGCACTGCGAACGGATTTCTAGGGACAGGGTTTTTCCCTTTTCAGGGCCCTAGTTTTCCACACCAGTGGTCGGTGTACTTCTTGGCTCAACGCTTCTGTCTTGGAAAGTTACGAAAAGTAACTGATGTCAGGGCTCCTGGGTGGTGCCTATATATAGGCTCTGCAAACTTCACTTCCTTTGCAAACAACATCAACGCCGCTACGCTGAAACAAAGACTCTGCGGCTAGATGAAGTCTCTACCAGATAAGGTGTTACTGAAGGTAAGTAACTTTTTCTTTTTGATCTAATACAGGTGGTATTCCAAATAATTAGAATTTTTTAATTCGAATGGCAGCATGCTACTGCTTCTGGGCGGAAGTATTTAATTTAGGATATTGATAAAATGCTGCAAAGAAATAAGAATGCAGACCATTCACTCCTCCGGGAGGTCTCCAACGATACATTGTCATGTGATCAAGGCTCAGACGAGCCGAAACGTTATGGCGACGAAAAGGAATAAATAATTTTGCACAAATTCCTGGTCCGTGTCGTTTTGGCGATGCACCGGCTGTCTTAAAAAACTCGGAGTGTGTGAATGATATATATATATATATATATATATATATATATATATATATATATATATATATATATATATATATATATATATATATATATTTCACTGAAAAAACCATAGGTTTTACACACGTTATAGTTAGGAAATAGCATTTACAAAACCTATGAAATTCACTGAAAAAACCATAGGTTTGACACCAGTTATAGTTAGCTGGAAATTTTACTCGCATAAAACCAATGAAATTCCCACGTTATAGTTAGTTGGACTCACTATAACTTGCGCGTGCAATGCACTGCTGATGACGTCACATATTACATCACTCATGACATGGTCAGTGACATCAGTCATGACATCACTGATGACACTATCCAGTGAATGTGTGTCTTTTTAAAAGATAAATATGTGTTATATATGTATATGTAAAAGTTGATGGAAGAATAAATGTTTAAATAAGTGATTACTTGGATGTTTTTAAAAAAAATTGATTGGTTAACTGGTTTATTAAGTGTATCTTAGTGAATACATATACTAGAGAGTAATGTTTAAATATTTAAATATATGTATTAGTGTTTCACTTTGTGTATAAGTGGTTGCATGGGTTGGTGAGTAGCTACATGTGTATGTATATGGGTTATTAGATGTTTTTGTTAGTATCAGTATGAGTGTTTGTATGGTTTGGTGGGGGTATTACTTAACACATAGATGCATGAATGACTGACTCTCTCTTTGTATGTGTTTTGGAGGCAGCATATGTGCAGGACTGTATGGGTGGAAGAGTGTGTATATGTGTGTGTTAGTGAGTGAATGACTGTCTCACTAGTGTCTTTATCAGTAACAACATATGTTTTATTCTAATATATGTGAATATTGATGTATATAAGTGAGTATATGTGAGAGAAAGAGATTGTAAGAGTTCCTGTTTAGATAAGTATGTGTTTCTATAAGTGATTGTTTAAGAGAGTAAGTATGTGTAAGTTTCCATAGAAGTAAGGTGGTTGTGTGTGTATAGCTGTATATGCAAATAAATGGATGTTCAATAGTTTATTTGCATGTGTGAATATGTGTGAGAGTATCTTTTGGATGACTGTCGGTGTGTAACAGGATGTATAGGTGTATCACTACATATCATGAGTGAGTATATGTATGAGTGACTATATGGAACTGTTGATCAATGAGTGGATGTGTATATAGATGGTGGAATTATTGAATTGGTTGTTGTAACTGGTATGGGTATCTCTATTTTTTTGAAAATTTTAGTTTCTATTTTTGAATATGTGTTTCAAGGGTTACATTACAGTGAAAAGAGGTCTGTCACTCTGTCACAAGGATGGTGTCATCAGTGATGTCATGACTGATGTCACTGACCATGTCATGAGTGATGTGATATGTGACGTCATTAGCAGTGCATTGCACGCGCAAGTTATAGTGAGTCCAACTAACTATAACGTGGGAATTTCATTGGTTTTATGCGAGTAAAATTTCCAGCTAACTATAACTGGTGTCAAACCTATGGTTTTTTCAGTGAATTTCATAGGTTTTGTAAATGCTATTTCCTAACTAAAACGTGTGTAAAACCTATGGTTTTTTCAGTGAATTTCATAGGTTTTTTAAATGCTACTTCCTAACTATAACTTGTTTAAAACCTATGGTTTTTTCAGTGAATATATATATATATATATATATATATATATATATAAAATTTCTATGGCAAAATGAAACCCCTCATTTTGTTCCTTTGCAAATTAAATGTTTTAAGTGTTAACACTTTATTCCAATCAAGATGACTTCAGGTGTGCCATACTTTTGTCATAAGTAAGACTGTTAGCGCTCTAGTTGTTCTTTAGAACACTCTGGGACATTCTGTCATTGGGCTATAGTTGGGCTACATCTGGCTGATATTTGGGCTACATTTGTTTTTTTTTGTCTCTGGTGGCCATCTACATTGGGCTACATTGGGCTACATTTGGGCTCTAACATATATGTAGCCCAATATATATTTTTTCAAAGTTAATTTTCTCAGCAACTACTGAACAGATTTACACCATTCAAAGAAAAGCGTAATCTGCGAGCCGGACTCTACCTTTCTACCAAATTTCTTATAAATCCATTCAGCCGTTCGAGCTGTAGCCATGTCTAAACGTCCTATGGAAAATAACATGGGGAAAACACGTTTTGGGACACCCCTTTTATCTCAGCCCCCACTTGATGAATCCCCCCCAAACTTTCAGGGAAGGAGCGGAGCGGAGCAGGCCATCTTCTTTGAGAAATTCGCAAAGATTCGTCCACCGGCGCCAAAGTTATTCTCAATAGAATGTTGCGGATTTCCTATGGAAACTAGGTCCTGACTACTGTCATTGGGCTATAGTTGGGCTACATCTGGCTGATATTTGGGCTACATTTGGGCTCTTTTGTCTCTGGTGGCCATCTTGGGAGACTGCATATCAGAATTTTTTTTATGAAATATAAGAGGATTTGAGAAGTCACTCAAAATGTGCCCTAATTTTTCTTTCTTCAGCACTAATCATAATTTCTATGGCAAAATGAACCCCCTCATTTTGTTCCTTTGCCAATTAAATGTTTTAAGTGTTAACACTTTATTCCAATCAAGATGACTTCAGGTGTGCCATACTTTTGTCATAAGTAAGACTGTTAGCGCTCTAGTTGTTCTTTAGAACACTCTGGGACATTCTGTCATTGGGCTATAGTTGGGCTACATCTGGCTGATATTTGGGCTACATTTGTTTTTTTTTGTCTCTGGTGGCCATCTTTGGGCTACATTGGGCTACATTTAGCTACATTTGGGCTCTAACATATATATAGCCCAATGTAGCCCAATATATAGTTTTTCAAAGTTAATTTTCTCAGCAACTACTGAACAGATTTACACCATTCAAAGAAAAGCGTAATCTGCGAGCCTGACTCTACCTTTCTACCAAATTTCTTATAAATCCATTCAGCCGTTCGAGCTGTAGCCGTGTCTAAACGTCCTATGGAAAATAACATGGGGAAAACACGTTTTGGGACCCACCTTTTATCTTAGCCCCCACTTGACGAATCCCCCCCAAACTTTCAGGGAAGGAGCGGAGCAGCCCATCTTCTTTGAGAAATTCACAAAGATTCGTCCACCGGCGCCAAAGTTATTCTCAATAGAATGTTGCGGATTTCCTATGGAAACTAGGTCCTAACTATAACTACCTACTGGCGACCGCCAGTAGGTAATATATATATATATATATATATATATATATGTGTATATGTGTATATGTATATATGTATATATGTATATATATATATATATATCTCCAAACACACCCCTACATTTCCAAGAGGTAAGAGGCCACACGGAGGAATCCTTTTGGGAGACTTTAATGTGGACACTGGGCATTATGCATTTCGGCGACCCTTCGCCTCGTCAGATGCCTCCACACACGAGCCGCCATTCCATCTCCACCTTAAGTGTCTCCTCCTGCTCCCTCATTGGTCGGAGAGCTCCGCCCCCTGTTGTTGTTTGAGTGCACACCTTCTGTAGTCTTGAAATCCTGACTACATCTCCCACAGTTCACCAGGGTTGGAAGGCAGTGCACGGGGGTAACTGTTTGATGTTCCGTTACTCGGGGAGAAAGATGATTGCTGTAACGGTGGCTGGTCCCGTGTGGGAATGGTTTCCTGTGACTCCCTCAGGCCCCCACTGTCGTCCCAGCCTCTCTTGCATAGGCTTGGCGGGCCGCGGGTCGGGATACATGATTCCCGGCTCCTCGCACCATGTCGAGTTGCTCCTGGCAAACAGCCCAATTCCAAACTTCGGCAGTCCGAGGCGGGCCGGAGCTACCAAAACCTTGGTTAAGTCCACAACTGTTGCCAGCAATGCTCCGGCCTCTTAAGCGGAACGGGGCCTCTTTAACACGCTACTGGCCAGCGTGTAAAACATCCAAACACACCCCTACATTTCCAAGAGGTAAGAGGCCACACGGAGGAATCCTTTTGGGAGACTTTAATGTGGACACTGGGCATTATGCATTTCGGCGACCCTTCGCCTCGTCAGATGCCTCCACACACGAGCCGCCATTCCATCTCCACCTTAAGTGTCTCCTCCTGCTCCCTCATTGGTCGGAGAGCTCCGCCCCCTGTTGTTTGAGTGCACACCTTCTGTAGTCTTGAAATCCTGACTACATCTCCCACAGTTCACCAGGGTTGGAAGGCAGTGCACGGGGGTAACTGTTTGATGTTACGTTACTCGGGGAGAAAGATGATTGCTGTAACGGTGGCTGGTTCCGTGTGGGAATGGTGTCCTGTGACTCCCTCAGGCCCCCACTGTCGTCCCAGCCTCTCTTGCATAGGCTTGGCGGGCCGCGGGTCGGGATACATGATTCCCGGCTCCTCGCACCATGTCGAGCTGCTCCTGGCAAACAGCCCAATTCCAAGCTTCCACAGTCCGAGGCGGGCCGGAGCTACCAAAACCTTGGTTAAGTCCACAACTGTTGCCAGCAATGCTCCGGCCTCTTAAGCGGAACGGGGCCTCTTTAACACGCTACTGGCCAGCGTGTAAAACATCCAAACACACCCCTACATTTCCAAGAGGTAAGAGGCCACACGGAAGAATCCTTTTGGGAGACTTTAATGTGGACACTGGGCATTATGTATTTCGGCGACCCTTCGCCTCGTCAGATGCCTCCACACACGAGCCGCCATTCCATCTCCACCTTAAGTGTCTCCTCCTGCTCCCTCATTGGTCGGAGAGCTCCGCCCCCTGTTGTTTGAGTGCACACCTTCTGTAGTCTTGAAATCCTGACTACATCTCCCACAGTTCACCAGGGTTGGAAGGCAGTGCATGGGGGTGTATATATATATATATTCCATCAAAGTGCCCAAAGCATCGGGATCGCACACTGCTGCTCTCGGCCCTCCGGCATTTCATATGCATCCCTCTGATGTCCTCTGTTAAGTATTGTGTCTGCCAGCCCGTTTCAGGGCTTGCTGCCCCTTCTTCCTGCGCTGAAAAAACAAGAATGAGGCCAGCATGTAACGTTTCTCAACTTTAATTAATCGTCCATCCCACCTCCAAGAGGCGTGTTAGCATCCACTTCCACCTGGTGCATGATGGGAGATGGAGTTTTACCGGCGGTGAGAATCTCCTTATAGTAAGTTCCTTTGTGTTTCTAATTCGTTTTCTTTCTATTTTGTATTTACTCTGAGTCACGGCTGGGATCAAAGGGCTCTATTTGCATCTAGAGAGCAGCGCCGCGGTGTCAGGCACAGTCCCGACGGCGGCCTCTTTCGGCTGTTGATTCTCATATCCCCCAGCTGACGGTGGTGCTGACCCCCACGGCAGGGCTGCCGTGCAGTTAATAATCCATCAAAGTGCCCAAAGCATCGGGATCGCACACTGCTGCTCTCGGCCCTCCGGCATATTTTTTTTTATTATTATTATTATTTTTTTTAAGTATGTGGAGGAAGCACCATAATGGAAAAAGAAAATACTCTTGCAAATATTACGTCTAGAAACTTGGGAGACTGATCCAGGAATGAGAAATGAAGTCGGGATTTGTAGAAATAGGCAGCTGAATCTTTCTTTCAGTTTAAGAATGAAATATTTAAGTGTCCAGTGTCAGAAGTTCAGAAGCAAGGTTTTAGAAGAGCAGATCGGACATGCTCCATGATCAAACATCTCTGTTGCCAGACACTGACCACACCTAAATATTGACTTCTGATGGATGCTACTAAATGCAGAATCCTCACCTTATATGAACCCCCAAGTGCCATACTATATCCAGGTATTTTTCATTGCAGTGCTCCCACATGGTGCTAGGTGGTATCATGTGACTCCACTTTGGGCTCCATGCCCTGGAAGTGGTGGGGCGGAGCTGAATATAAGCGACACCACTGTGGGCTGACTTCAGTTTGTTTCTTTCTGCTTCTTTCAACACTTATCCAGAGCTCTGCTTCCAAATTTGTGGTTTTCTAATGACTACCAAATGATTCACAGTCTGTTAGGGAACGATGTCCTCACCGAAAACAACAGGTTTCAAGCCAATCCACAACTACAGGAAGCAGATGTCAGTCATGGACCTGAATGAGGTTTGTGGTGCCTGGGCTCGACACATGATTTTAAGGGCCTGATTTATAATCTGGCGGGTAAGATGCAGATATTCCGTCTGCCATATTACAAGGGCATATATCCTATGGCATTTGTAGTAAGGAAGACCAGATATATGTTAGTTTGTGGTGAAGTAACCAATCCATCAAACTCCAAATAAGGCCATAGGGTGTGTGATAAGTGCCCCCTCGAACACTTGGAGGTAATCCCAGACTGGGAGGTGATGTAGTATGTCATTAAATTCAAGAAGACGCACAGCCGTAGCAATAGATCCTGCTCTAAGTCACGACTCCGTCTCAGGGCCACTTCTGTGACCGTTTTACTTTGCACTCAAAGTTAAAGTCCAAGTCTAAATGCTAGTCGAAAAAAGTAAAGCAGGACTCATCCCGCCACTCTGCCATCAAAGAGAAGGTGCAAGGGTGTCACTATGTAAGTTGTACTCGTTTGAGGTTACCAGCTACACAAAAGATTTCTAAGTTGGTCCAGATGTACCCTGTGTTTTCCTGGACATTGTTGACCCCCACAGCAGTTGAGGACTTTGAAAAGCCCACTGCAAATTTTTAGTGTGCCTCCATGTCTCTCTGGCGCCCCCACGGAACTGCAGGGACCTCCAATCAGGCTTCCACCAGCAGATCCCTCCCCAGCACCCGTATCTCCTTGGGACCCATTAAAAGGTTTGTAACAACTCTGTTACAGACTTAAAATCCGGCCCCACAATCCACGCTGGTTTCTGTTACCTCCAACATTAATAGCGCAGGAGGGTGATCTAGTACAGGCGCTCAGATCTTGAATCGGCTAAAGCTCGACTAGTGTTGCGCAATCCGTTGTCATACACCCTGGTTTCAATCCTGGCCTCTACCACTTACCAGCTATAAAAGTCTTAATTATCTCTTTGACCTTGATTTAGATCCATTCCGGATCAGGTTATACTCCAGGATACTGATGATGTTGAAGGGGTTGACATTCTGCCCCCTCTTTATACTGATGGCACCTTATACCTTGATTTACAGGATGCCAGTGGACTTAATCTCTCTCTTCTGGGACAGAACTTGACTTGCCACATAGGCCACTAATGGAATAGAGTGCCTCATTAGAAGTGGTGGTTCGGAGGGCAGCCAAGGTACTAGAATTACAGCTGCCTTCCTTTGTACAAAAAATCAGATGTCTTTGCAGAAATTTTGCTGCCTGGGCTAGTAGCATCTGAGCCCCTACTTCCATTTAATAATGAGCACACAGATACACTAATGGCTACATAGCTGAGACCATGTTGTTGCTTGCCTGGAGGCCAGCCTTCTTAGATGACCCAGATTTCCGAAGAGACAGTTCGAGATCTGCAGTGGTGGCTGGTTGAGCGCAATTTGTTCAGTGGCTGGCCCCTCTCCCTAACACTTGCAGAGCTGACGGTAGTAATGGGCCTTTCACTGCTAGGTTGGGGAGGTCTGTGGGAGGTGGAGATCAGAGGACTCTAGTCGTCAGCAGAGGGACAGCTCCACATCAGTCTGCTGGAGCTGCAGGCCATTCACCTGGCTTTAAAGACCTCCCTGTCGTCTATCAAGAAAAGACTGGTTCAGGTTCTCATGGATAGCACCACCGCCATGTGCTAGCAATCAGTGGGGTCCTGGGATCTAGGCTAAGAAGCTTTGCATCTCTGGAGGTGGTTGGAGCACCGCACTCACTTCCTGATCACCAATCAACTAAGCAGACGAACTAAGCAGACGTCACCTGGAATATCACGAATTGCGTCTGCAACCCGAGGTGGTGCAGGGTGTCTTCTACCAGTGGGGAGAACTCAGACTACATCTTTTTGCCACCATCGAGAATGTGCAATGTCATTAATTCTGCGTGTAGGAATTTCTGCAAGAGCACTTGTTAGGCAATGTATTCAGGCAGGAGTGGCACTAGGGGCTCCCATATGCTTTCCTGCAGTTACCTGTCCTGCCTGGACTTCGAAAAAATATGATGAGCAGCCGGGTCCAAGTCCTCTTAATGGCTCCGTATTGGGCCAGGGAATTGTGGTATCTGGAACTGGGCATAAGCATCTGTCATCCCATCAGGCTTGTACTTCATGAGGACCGCTTGTGTCTGCAAAAGAGTAGGGTCATCCACCGGAATCTATGCAAGCTAAACCTACATGCATAGAGATTGTGTAGCTATAATTGACTGTTTGATTTGCCTCCTCAAGTGATGCACTTCATCCTTGACAAAATCCATTTATGCCGGCTGCTGGGATAAATTTGTAACCTGGTGAGGTGTCGCAGTATTGACCCCTCGCAGGCGAAGCTGTCAAACACCCTTTAATGTGTTTTGCCTTTAGCCCAGCAAGGCCTTGCAGTGGGCACGATAAAAGGTTGTTTAGCTACTCTTTAGGCCTTTTTACATTTGCCAAACCAACCATCTTTCTTCAGATCACCTGTTGCTATGGGTTTTATTAAAAGTTCGATATACATCTCAGTGTAGTAAGGCTGTTACATTAGCTATGAAGTACAAAGATGGGCTTGATGGGCATGACCAGGGTTTTGTTATGCGGTATAAGACCCAGATGTTAAGAAAGTTTGGGGCTGTCGTTTACGGACCTGAATGGTTTACTTTCTTATTTTACAAATGTTATATAATAGTCACCTGCTTAGAAACCAATATACTGACTACTGTATGCTTTCACTACTTTGTAATGCTTGCAATTACTATATCTGCTGACTCAATATTAAGAGTTTTGGAATAAAAAAAAGTTTGACACATTACTTCCCATGCCATTGGGGTTCCTTAACTTGGTCTTGCCATTCATTCCTCATGACCACGCCATTTGAGCTGATCCATAGCTGCACGCTACATCTCCCGACTTTGAAAACTGTCTTTCGCAGCTCATCACATGAGTGAACTACAGGCATTCTCAATGCAACCCTCCTACACCATGTTTCCCCTTACAGATTGGTGCTGGGGCCTCGGGAAGGCTTCTTACCAAAAGTCCTGACATCCTTCCTCTTTGGGCAATCCATCACTCTGCGGGCAATCCATCACTCTGCCAGCGTCCTTTGATCCACCTCACCCCTTGAAAGAATAGGAAAGAAGCTCTATCAATTGGACCCTAAAACGGCTTTAAGCTTTTGCTTGGATCATATTAAGGATCATCGGGTGGATAATCAGATTTTTGTTGGGTTCTTTGGAGCAAATAAAGGAAGGCTGTGCAGAAGGGGACTTTGTCGAGGTGGATAGTCCTTTGCAGTAAAATCGGCTGCACGTTTGTCAGGCAGCAGCTCCTCTAAGCCCTTTCCACCAGGACTTTTGCTACTACCACTGCATTTGTGCTGGTGTGTCTGTCCTTGATATCTACCAGGCTGCGACATGGACATCAATGTGAACAATCACAATACACTACTGCCTTAGCACCCAGGTTTAGCAAAAATTACTCTTCGCCTACTTGGTTCTGCAAAGACCTTTTGGTCTGAGTCCACTCCACAGACCCTGTGCCTTTGGGAGTTAGTGCTTTGGTATCTATTATGTGTTGAGTAATCTGCGATTAGAGGTATCCATCAGAAGAGCAAGTTGCTTACCTTTGGTAATACTCTTTCTGATTGATACTCTATTTAACCGCAGTTTCCTCACTGTCCTACCACATTCCTGTTCCATGGAGTGGTGTTTTTATAACAACTTAAAAGGTTCAAGTAGTATTCCGCACACTGTTGCCAACAATTGTTCATGCTCTGCATCGTAGAGCTCAGAAACGTTAAATATAAGAAAATGGCCTCAGCGTGGATGGGTGATACTTATATGCAGCTCTACTCCCTCACCTCTAGGTGCTATAGAGCCCACGCAGAGCCACACTGAGAAGTTGCGCCTCTCACAAACCCAATGCACCAAAGTGGAGCGTGCTAGTACTGCTGTGAGAAAATCTTTGGATCCGTTCTGGAGCTTGGGGTCTATTCTAATGTGAGGAGTTCGTAGATATATAGAATATCAGCCAGAAAGAGTGTTACCAACCGTAAGTACTATGGTCATTATACACATCTTTGAAAGAGGTACTCTTTATTCTGTTGTAATCCACTAATAGTGTAAAATGTGTGAATTGTCCAATTAAACTGTGCAGTTATTTTGAGGCTTGTAGTTTTTATTGAATTTTCTAAGATACACTGGATATTATTGGGAAAGGGGTCATCTTAGATGTGTCACATTATTGTGCTTTGTATGTAAGTGATGAGAAACTATATAATCTATAGTATAATGTAATCTTAGTTTTTGTTTTAATACAGAAATGTCTAAATTCAACCACAGTCTTGGACACTTTAGTTGTCCAGTGGAGTTACTCATGAGCAGACACTGAAAACAATATAATCATGTGTTCTAGGTGTAGCTGATTACATGGTTGACATCTAAAATTCTATTTCAGAGATAGTTTTGTGATATTTTTTTTGTGTTTTTTATACCTCTAAAGGTGCTCTTCTGTGGAAGATTGAGCAGAAATCAAACAAAGCTTTTGCATGTGGAAAAGTTACAATAAAGGGAAAGCGGCATTGGTACGAGGCCCTTCCCCAAACAGCCTTTGTAGCCTTGAGTGATGATACCGCCTGGATCATTAGAACAAATGGGGATTTATACCTCCAGACTGGTACGTACAATATGTTCACATACGTCATTCAATATGTGGGGGTTGTTTTTAGTTGTAAAGTTAGCGGTATGAATAAAGCCAGAATAGGTCCTCCTATTTAAGCATTGTTCTCGAAGCAAGAGTGCACACATTTTTTAATTTGTGATTGGTTGATCACATTTATATTGTGCTCATTAGATCTACTGTCTCATGGCATTGCTGTGCCAGTTTTCTCTTCTGATTCCAGGGATTTAAAGAAATTTATGATGTGTTAATGTGGTCCCAAACCGAATGGGATCCAATTCAAATCTTGCATGCTATGGCGGGCAGTCCAAATTCTAATGCTAGATACAAAAGTGCCTGCTTCCCTCTTTTTAGAGCGGACTGATCTGAGTGGCGAGTTATTAATGTTTGATAATGGATCCCATCATCTATTTAGCACCGGCTGGTTGCTGTCTTTCCCCAGGGTATTTTGGTCTTTCCTAAACAATTACTTTGTGGGTGTTAAAAAGATTTTAAACTGTATTAAGTCTTCCATCATTTGTGAAGTTTTTGTCTGAATAATTTCTCCTCTTCTCCGAGAGACGTGGCAATTTGTTTTTAGAAACTAGGATTTTCTATTAAATTAGAGTGCTCCAAAGTAATAGTTAATCCTACGGTTTTTATGAAAGTGGTCAAAGGACAACACGCCATTGCAATTTCTACAAAATAGAGTAAAATAATAACAGTGTTATAGTTCGTTTTCTATCAGAACTGCATTTTAAGGAATTTTAAGACAGTCCGTAAACTTCGAAATAAGCTGTAAAAGGTAGGAAATTACCATGATTGTTGAAACCCACATTCAATTGGTTTGTAATCAATTGGAATACAATTTAACATTAATGTTGTTCCCTTTGCAGGCTATCCATTATTTGTGTCAGTTAAAAAGAAACCAGAAATTTGAAAAGTTTCTTTATTATGAGTGGTTAGTTGACATATACCTCATTACATGACTAACAGTCCCTGCATTCTACTTCTTTTCACTTGAATGTCACAAGGACTTTAAGTCGAATGAAACTTGGGAGTCCAGCATCCTTGGCTAAACCAACCTAGACTACTCCAATATCCTGCATTAAAACCAAACCTCAGGGCAAGTCCTACCTCGTGGGCTTTAGGAAGGGCCTAAACTAAACTAAACTGTTCTGGATCACCTTTAAATAAATCTTCATATTGGAGTATTGCATTTTAAGATAATCTGGGTTTGTCCACCATAACTCTACCTCTTCCCATGCCACATTTGTTCCCCTGCCCAACTTCTATTTTGCTCATATCAGTCTCAAGTAACTGAAAGACTATCCTCTGCAAAACCCTTTATTAAATAAATTAGTTGATAGTGTCAGGGTAAATTTAGTCTCCATATGATAGTGCTAAGCTACCCACTCAGGCTTCTGTCTTTGTCTCTGCTGTTAATTTTGCTTTCCTTTTAATGCTTAGTCACCAACAAGATTGTCTTACATAGAGTTTACAAGCAAGTAAACTGATGTTGTCCTAAAATTGATGCTTTATATTCTTGTAAATAACAACTGGTGTGAAAGCTTAATTTATTGTGATCTTTTCTCTCCATAAGGTTTAAGTGTGGATCGTCCTTGTGCCCGAGCAGTGAAGGTTGATTGTCTATGTCCACTGTCACAGATCACATCCAGGGATAATGTAGTGTGGGCACTGACTGAGCAGCAAGGTCTTATGTATCGAGAGGGAGTCAGTAGCTTCTGCCCTGAAGGAGAACTATGGAAAAGTGATATTATCAGGTACTAAAGGGCAATTCTGAACTTGAAAACCTTATAGGTTTTGATTGTGGATATCTGTAACCCTTCTAATTTAAACCAGCAGAGGTTTGTTGTATGTATTGTCTAGAATCTGCATTCTTTCAAAATGAACAGTATGTACAACAGTCACTCCATCATCACTTACACCCAATTGCATTTTGAGGGTTTTCCCAGCAAACCATACGCATGCTGTTTACTTTGTGTGCAAGACAGTCCAACTCATAATCCTGATCTTTCTCTCAAGCAGAACTTTCTAAAGACTTCTTCGGTATCCTTGACACTTGAGATTTCTAAATCTTGAAAATATTTCCTCATCTCATTAAAATGAATGAAATATTTTAGCCCTATGGGTGGGTCGAGTTCCCTTGATACAACGCACAAATGTCCTTCTCCTGGTCTGCAATGAACCAAAATTGTTAACTGTTACCTGGATTTAGTGATGTTTTCAATTATATCCCATAGTAGCCTCTTGTTAATGTCATTGGTTTGCACTACAATCACAACCTCAGCTGCCCAGCTTTCATGAATCACTGAGCACAACCAGAATAGATGCACAAAGTGAATGCACAGTACATGCCCTTGACACCAGCGGTGGCCGCCATAAATAAAGGGTGGTGAGGCAGATGAGGTCGCGCAGGAGGCGTCGAATGGGGTTGGAGGACAGGTTAGAAATACAATATTTAAAAAAACGTACCTTCTGCCGCTGGCCGCCTCCAGCGTCGCATCTCGTCCACTGCTTCTCCTCTTCCTGCCTGGACCCAGCAGCCCCTGGGATAGACTCCTTGTCCAATGGATTTGTCTGAGCCGGCAGGAAAGATGCCCTGCTCAGACCAGGGAGTCTGTAGGATTTCTCCAGTCCGGCTGGTCTATGCAACTGGGCTTGAGAAAACCTAAGTGTCCATGTGGGTTTGTTCCGCCTGAGATGGCTGGCCAAATCCACATGAGCACTTAGGGAGTGGACTACACGTAGCACTCCTCCCCCCCCCCCCCCCCCCCCCCCCCCCAATGCCTCGGGCCTGCCCCTCCCAACACCGCTGGCTAAGAGCCGGCAAATGCAAAATAAAACGATGCAAATACATCATTTTATTTTACATTTGCTGGCTCTGAGCGAGGAGCGGAGGCGCCTCAACTGCTTGGCACCCTGCCTTATAGTTGATGATTCTACTTCTGCTGTATTAAAATGTAAACCCTCTTTATTTGATGTACGGTTGACAGTACTATGAACTGTCAATTACTTGGTGACGGAAATATTCATTTTTAAGTGGTAAGCCACTTCACTTTGTGTAACATGCATTTCTTACCTCTGAAGGCTATGGTCAACAGCTTTAAAATAACTATTATCTCGTGTTTTTCTGTACATTCACAGCTCGTATAAATCATTTTCATCCCCACTTCACTTGGCAAGGAAGTGCCAGCAAAGAATCGAAGAATGTGTTCATCTCACTCATGGTCCAAAATGTTCATGGTAGCATGCCATCAGTCCACCAAAAGCACTTTGCCTTATTGTGGTTTTGAACCACTATATAAGTGCTGTTACAAAAAAATCCCCATACTCGATACTCCTGAGTCTTTAGGTAAATGTCAGTGCTCGTAATGTCTCTTCCCTTAGTTTTTTACTACTGTTAATGAGATAGAAGGCCTGCTGTCTGGCCCAGTTGACTACTACTCTCTTATGAAGGAGAATGCTTTTCATTTGATATTTTTAGTTCAGTTGTTAACATTCCTAAAATGACAGACTATAGTTTTCCACTTTCATTAACTGGCATCAACATTGCTCTAACTTGGATGGCAGGCATCTGCATTAATTTGAAAGAGCAATACTTTTGTTTCACCAATAATAACTACTGGTGCTGTTTGCTCTTTGCCTTCGGGTTCTTCAAAAGATGTGTTTATATGAATGTTTGTGTATATGTGTGTGTACGTATATATGTAATGGTGTTTCTGTAGCACAGACCTAGATGAAAAGCAGTGGATGAGTGAACAAGGGTGCAAGAGCCCAAAGATCAACTCAAGACCATCATTTAAAAAAGGTAGTTAATAGGCGATTTCCTATTGTGGGGGCGTTAGTGTTCTTCAAACAAATAACTTCTTCAATGTATTTCTGAATGGCAGGAGGTTTGGCATAATTCTGAAAATATAGGTGTTCAATGTCCTGGGTGTGTTAACAGAAAAAGTATGTTTAATCTGTTCCAGGCAATTGTGTGCCTTGGTTTATTATAATGGCCACCAGAAAAGTTTAGCAGCTCAAAATCTTTGTGCATTTTGGCTCCAGCAGGTGGGACTGATAAAGTATTTTGAAAAGAAGATGATGCTAATTGATACCTCCTTTCAGTCCCTGAGGTGAAAGTTGTCTCCTCCCTCCTTTGTATGTCAGTACCTTATATAGGAGTCAATTGCTGCCTACTCTGGGACAAATGGGCCAGAATCCACTATCACGCCACAATCTAAGACTGTGGATTTTGTTAAAATAAAAACTATATTGTGGAATTTACCCCCTTCGGTAAGCGGGAGCAGAATGAAAAAAGCCTTGACAATACTAAGTGTAATGTTGGCATTATCAGCTGTTTTTGCATCCAGATGCCAACTAGTGTTGGCAAAACTTCCCTTGAATCCACTGATATAGGACTTCCTCTCCCTTGAGAGGTAAGTGGTGGTGAATTGTAAGAACCATTGTTTGATCGCTGTGTTCAGTTCTCTGCTCTCCTTTTATCAGTTGGACATTGGCACTCTGCCCTCCTTCTTTCTGCCGTTTTTTCATTATAAAGTACTGAATAATAACCTTTTAATCACTGTTTGTATAATAAAAAAGATGGCAACCCTCGCTGCAAACTGAGGCATTAATTCTGTTTCATGGCTGGCAATGGTCATATAAGTATTTACATCAGCCTTTCGACTGAATGCCCTGGGCTGACAGAGTCCTAGACCTGTCCTCAAGGACCTGCCATGCCTCAGGGCCTCCCCATTACTGACATGCTGCAACATCATTGGTACAGGTATCCATGGACCTTTTAGGTTTAACCCTGTAGTGGCTACGGCTACCTGTCTATCCGGTTTTAAGTTGATCCCTCTCCCATCTTGTCACTGGTTGGGGTTGAGTCAGGAGCCTTACTGACCCCACCCTGTGATGAGATAAGAGAGGATGTTGTGATAATCAAGAAACTGAAAGTCAGAGCCTATGCATAACTGCATAGGCTCTTGCTTGTAGTTTTCAACTTTGGTGCTGGAGGGGGGGGCGAAGCTAGTTCCTGCTCCGGGGGTTAACCTAGCACCTGTAGCTGAAGCATACCAGCGCAGACAGCGGAAAGCAAATAAAAAATTATCTGAAATGAAATATGCGTGCGTGTGTGAGTGTGTATCTGAAAGAAACACATTAGTGATAGATTCCTTACCTTAGAATATCCTCAGGCGTCAGACTGGATCCGGAAAGTTTTCGTCCGCAGTACCCCTGCACATCGGTTGGTGGCGCTGTGGGGCTCCGCGTCCATCGTCTGCATCGTGTTTGCCGGGATGACATTGCAGGCACTACTTAGACGCTGCCTCCCGCGCGCTGACGCCAGTTCTTTCTTTTTCCGCACCAGCAAGCGCAGATCCAGGAAGAGCAGGACCCTTTTTTGACTAACTTTTTGAGGCTTTTTGACTCCATCTTTTCATCGATTCTTCGACTCCTGGGGCAGTTAGGATGCCTGGTTTTAAGACCTGTGTGGACTGTCACCGTATGATGTCGGTGACTGACCCGCACCGAGTGTGTCTTTTCTGCCTGGGGTGCGACCACGACCCCAAGTCGTGCCCCGGCTGCTGGTCGATGGCGCCGAAGTCTTTGCGGGAGCGGTCCCGAAAACTGCTTGAGTTCTGGCAATCGGCTCCACCGATCGAGGTCCAGGTCCCGCGGGAGGTTGAAGGACCATGCGCAGAGTCATCATCATCGGTCCTCCAGTTCCAAGTCTTCGCACTCCGGGTCAGGTAAGGCGAAGCACAAGAAGTGGAAGAAGCGTCATCACTCTCCACCTTCCCCTCGCGGTCGCGCGACGCGGCTGAGGGAGCCTGTGGTGTCGCCACCGGCCTACCCGCCCTTTTCCGGGTCTGTTGGCGACTCCAGCCCA
The DNA here is from genome assembly GCF_964261635.1 of Lissotriton helveticus. Taxonomy (NCBI): domain Eukaryota; kingdom Metazoa; phylum Chordata; class Amphibia; order Caudata; family Salamandridae; genus Lissotriton; species Lissotriton helveticus. The sequence goes on from NC_136070.1 coordinate 424,817,790, forward strand.
GATAAAAGAGTTCATGTCCGCAGTGGCTCGACTCTTTAGGCCCTCGGCTCCCGTTGGTACGCCTTTGGGTCCCGCGGGCCCGACTGGGGGTCCTCGCGTTCCTTTGCTGGCACCGCCGGCAGTTTTGGCCCCTGCGCCGCAGGACCCCCGTGGATCCAGGCCTGGATCCCGGTTGACCTTATCACACCTCCACCGACGTCGACCCCACCGGCACCACTTCCGACGTCGCCCACTCCTCAGGACGACGTCAGCCCTGATTTCAGCCCCGAAGGGGACGCGACGTCGGGCTGGCGTCGGTCAATGCCATTCTCTACGCCGCTCGGGGATTTCTATCCCTATGTCCCTACTCCTTTTTTCGGCCTATAGAACGGCCTGAGGAAGAAGGGGAGGACTGGGAGGGGTCTGAGGACCCTCTCGCAGCCAACTGCGAGTATGAAGAGGACTGGCCAGAGGAGTTGGGGGAAGCCAGTGGTCTGGATACCTCTCCTGATCTTGGCATGCTGTCTCCTCCTACCGTGGCTACGGAGGAGGGCACTAGTTATGCGGTGGTGTTACGTAGGGCTGCCGAGGCCCTCCACCTTGACCTCCCCACGGTGGCCGTTTGGACTAACCTCCTAACAGAAGTGCTTCAGCCAGCAGCTACAACTGCAGAGCCGCTGCTCCCCTTTAACAAAGCACTTTCCAACCTTGTTTTGGGCACCTGGTCCAGGCCCACCACAGGGGCTCCTGTGCATAGGAACGTGGCCCGCTGCCATCGCCCGGCCCCGGGTGACCCCATTTTCCTCTCCCAACACCCCACCCCAGAGAACTTGGTTGTCCAAGCCTCTACTTCTCCAACCGCCTTCCCTTCCGCACCTCCGGATAGGGAATCCAAGAGACTGGATCAGTTTGTGAAGAAGATTTTTTCTTCTTCCCATTCTGCGCTGCGGTCCGTGAACACCGCATGCCTCTTGGGCCGTTATTCCCACTGTGTGTGGGATAAGGTGGCGGACGTTCTGCCCCAATGTCCGGAGGAGGCCTGGAAAACTCTCTCCGAGGCTGTTGCAGATGGGAGAGATGCAGCAAAGTTCATGATTTGTTGTGGCCTAGGCACCGCTGACTTACTGGGCAGATCGATTGCAACACCGGTGGCCATCAGATGCCATGCCTGGTTGAGGACCACTGGATTTTCGGGGGATGTCCAATCAACCCTCATAGACACCCCCTTCGATGGCCGACGACTCTTCGGTGACAAAGGTGACCACGCGTTGGAGAGGTTCAAGGACTCGCGGGCTATAGCCAAGTCCTTAGGACTCTCCGCAGTCCGCCCTCCTCCACCATTTGCTTTTGGCTCCTTTTGTGGCACAGGAAGCGGCGCCCCGCAACGTTCACAACAGAGCCACAAGCCTGCACAACAACAATCCTGGCGGGACGCGGGTTCCGCCGTGGCGGACCGAGAGGCCAGCGGGTGGGTCAGTCCACCTCCACCCCGGCCACTCCTGCCTCTAAACCTTCCTAGACCGAGCTTTCAGGCCCATCAAACGCCAGTGGGCGGAAGGATTCGCCATCACCTCCCCCACTGGCTCACCATCACATTGGACAGGTGGGTTTTAGAGATAGTCCAGAGGGGCTACTCCCCCCCCCCCCCTTCGAGACTACTCCTCCAGCCATGCCACCTCAGTACCACCGCATGTCGGGGGATCACTTGGTGCTTCTTCAGCAGGAATTTGCGGCCCTCTTGGCCAAGGGGGCCATCGAGCGCTTTCCGACGCCAGAAGTAGGGCGTGGTTGTTATTCCCACTACTTCGCGGTGCCAAAGAAGGCTCAGGTCTTGTCTGCTCTCGATCCACAAGACTGGATGGTAGCGCTGGACTTGCAGGATGCATGTTTCCATATCCCAGTCCTGCGGGCCCACCGGCGTTTCCTGCGGTTCATGGTAGGTCACAAGCACTTTCAGTTTACCGTGCTCCCTTTTGGCCTTACCAGCGCCCCTCGGGTGTTCACGAAAGTGATTGCGGTGGTCGCAGCTCATCTGCTCAGATCAGGGGTTTCAGTCTTCCCATATCTCGATGATTGGTTGTTAAAGGCGGGCTCGCCCCAGGCACTCGTTTCCCACCTCCAGACTGCGGCCGACCCCCTGTATTCGCTGAGGTTCTCCATCAATGTGCCGAAGTCGCACCTGATTCCCTCTCAGAAGCTCCTTTTCATCGCAGCTGTTCCGAACCCGGTGCAGTTTCGGGTCTATCCTCCTGAACAGCGAGTCTGGGATATTCAGGCTTGGATTCTGATCTTTCACCCCTTGTCCCGGGTTTCGGTCAGGGTGACTCTGAGGCTGTTGGGCTTCATGGCCTCCTGCATCCTGCTGATCAATCATGCCCGATGGCATATGCGTGCTCTGTACTGGGACCTGAAGTTCCAGTGGGCGCAGCATCTGGGGAACCTGTCCGATCACGTCCAGATCTCGGAGGGCACTGCAAGACAGTTGCAGTGGTGGCTCACGGACCGGCATTGGGTCGACGGCAGATCCCTCTCCCTTCCCCAACTGGAGTTCACAGTGGTGACGGATGCGTCCCTCCTGGGATGGGGTGGCCACATGGGAGAGGCGGAGATCAGAAGCCTCTGGTCTCTGGCGGAGTCCAGGCTCCATATCAACCTTCTGGAGCTTCGAGCAATCCGACTTGCACTGAAGGCATTCCTTCCCTCTGTCAAGGGGAGTGTAGTGCAGGTGTTCACAGACAACACCACTGTCATGTGGTACTGCAACACGCAAAGCGGGGTGAGTTCGTGGATCCAATGTCAGGAGGCTCTGCGCCTCTGGACGTAGCTGGAACATCAGGGCGTTTACCTGGTGGTTCAACACCTGGCAGGGTCTCTGAATGCCAGGGTGGATGAACTCAGCCGCAGGTGCATGATGGATCACGAATGGCGTCTTCACTCAGAGGTGGCGCAAGGTCTCTTTCAGCTATGGGGAGAGCCTTGGTTAGATCTATTTGCCACCGAAGAGAACGTGCAATGTCATCAGTTCTGCACGGTGGAATTTCCAAGGCAGCACTCGCTCGGCGATGCTTTTCGTCGCAAGTGGAGTTGCGGTCTGTTGTACGCCTTTGCGCCTATACCACTTCTACCCAGAGTGCTAAAGAAGATCAGGCGCGACCTGGCACAAGTCATTCTTGTGGCCCTGGACTGGACTCGAAGAGTATGGTATCCCGAGCTACTCAGTATGAGCGTAGATCCACCGATCCAACTGCCTCTTCGGGAGGATCTTCTGTTGCAGCAGCAGGGGGCGGTCCTCCACCTGAACCTGTCCAGCCTCCACCTCTTTGCGTGGAGATTGAGCGACTTGCCTCCTGAAGTTTGTGCTGTCATTGTGGCAGCCAGGCGTCCCTCCACTAAAGTGGTATACGCCTGCAGGTGGAACAAATTTGTGGCATGGTGCACAGCAAAGGCTGTGGATCCCCTTTCTGTCCCCCTTTCTCTTTTGTTCCTTCTTTCTTTGAGCCAGCAGGGCTCTGCTCTGGGCACTATTAAGGGCTATCTTTCTGCTATTTCGGCCTTTCTCAGGCTCCCCGATCAGCCCTCTCTTTTCAAGTCCCTGGTTGTAAATAGATTTCTCAAAGGCATTACACACCTTTTTTCTCCTATTCCTTTCGTGATGCAACAGTGGGACTTGAATCTGGTTCTAACATACTTAATGTGTGCTCCCTTTGACCCTCTCCACAACTGTCCTCTTCGTCTCATGACCTTGAAGACTGCCTTCCTGGTCCCCATCACCTCCACTAGACGAGTGAGTGAGCTCCAGGCTCTTTCTTGTAAGCCTCCCTTTCTATTGGTCCATCCGGACAAGGTTGTGCTCAGGCCCCGTCCTTCCTTTCTGCCAAAAGTTGTTACAGCCTTTCACATTGGGCAGTCCATTACCTTGCCCACCTTATTTCGGCCTCCGCATCCTTCCAGAGAGGAAGAGAAGCTCCACCGTCTGGACCTAAAACGTGCACTTTCATTCTATCTCAACCTCACACAACAGTTCCAGACGCCTGGGGATATTCTAAGGTAAGGAATCTATCACTAACTAATGTTTCCTACAGATATATCATTACCGAAGGTAAGTATCTTGTGCATCTGTAAGTGTTTGGATGTGTAAATGTGTGTGTGAGAGCGAGAGCGAGAGACAGAGTTAGTGATAGTGAGGGGGCGAGCGGGAATAGTTGAGAGTAAGTATGTGTCAGTGAGAATTAGAGTGTGACTGACTGACTGACTGACTGAGTGAAAGTGACAGTGAGTGAGAATGAGTGCGAGGCCGTGTGAAAGTATAAGTAAGGTACAATAAGTGAGTGAATGCAAGTGAGCACGAGTGAGTTATGCTTGGTAATCTGTCACTGGCCTTGGTGTACTGGAGGTAATTGTTAGCACAAGGAGCACCCCTAGCAAAATGCAGGTACGCAAGTGGTAACTCTTGGTATACGGGACACACATGGCAAAACGTTGACACTGATGTACTGGAGACAGATAATTTGCATTATGGAAGATAACCATGGCATGTGGGTGGGTAGGCTGTGGCATATTGTTTGTAGTTTTCAGAATAAGGACATGAGATGTATTCATGCAAAATGCTGGCCATGACATACAGGAGGTAATTTTGGATATTTGTGACACTCATGATCTATGGATGCACTCAATGGCAAAATTCTAGCACTGGCATACTGTACGTGATTCTTGGTATCATTGGGAAATCTTTGACATGTTGGCATGGACGTCATTTAGGGGTCCCTGGCATGACCCTTGCCACCTCAGGCACTGCCTTTGCAGCCCCAGAAGTAGTAAATTCAGTGGCAAAAAGGCTGAGGTAGCTTGCTGTTATAGGTGTGGGTGCTCCACCTGTTGTGCATGACAGTAACAGTATGTTATGTTATGTTATGTTATTTAATTTTTTATATAGCGCACGGCGACTCAAAAAGAGTATCCCGGCGCTTTTTAGGTAAAGGAATGCTGCATCATAATAACATAACACGTTTAAAAGAGGGGGATAAAACAAGGAGGACCTGGAAACAGACAAAATAAAATCTACTGAGTAAACAGCCAGGTCTTAAGATCCTTTCTAAAAGCCAGTAAACTGGTTGCTCCCCGCATAGAAAGCGGCAGAGAGTTCCACAGCTGTGGTGCAAGTAAGCCGAAAGAGCGGCCACCCACGCGGGCCTTCTTCACTCGCGGGACAACCGCCAGAAGCAGAGACTCAGACCTCAGGGAGCGAGTTGGATAATAATAGTACATAATAGTTTATTAATCACTATTAGTTTAATTTGAAAAAAATGAGCACAAAGAGCTAGAATGAGATCTCCAGTTGCAGATGACATAAGCAAAAATATGTTTTTAAGTATATGTTGTGTGCCGGCTTGTGGGTGAGTGTGTGTTTGTATGCAAGGGAGAGTGTCAATTTTTTAGCATGTGTCTGTATATGTGAGCAAGTGTGAGTGAGTGAGAATCAGTGACAGGTAGTGAGCGAGAACAATTTTGTGCCAGTAAGTATGAGTGAGTTAGTGAGTGAATTAGAGCAAGTGCAAGATAGTGAATAAGAGTGAATGAGTGTAATGAAGTGTGAATGAATGAGTGAGTGTGAGCGTGGGTAAGAATGTAGTGTCTGCCACTAGTCCTGGCATACTGATGGTAAGTCTTGGTTTATACAGGCATGGAAGAAAAATAATCCTGCTGGCAAACTGTAGGCAGTTGTTAACAAGAAAGGCTTCTGTGGCAAAATACAAGCACTGGCATGCTGGAGTTAATCACAGGGATAATGGTCACCCTTAAGTAAAATACTGGCACTGGCATAACAAAAGCAACTCATGGATTACAGGGCACCCGTGGAAAAAATGCGGACACTGGCATACTTGAGGATCATTTTGGCATTGGGGCATCTGTGGCTTTAGCTTATTGGAGGTACTTCTTGACATAACAGAGGAAAACTATGGCATCTGGGAGGGGGCAACCAGGATAAACTACTGGCCCGGACATACTAGAGATAATTTTGACATTAGATCTATGGATGGAAATAATTGCAAACTACTGACACTGGTGAATTGTAGGTAGGTTTCGTCATAAGGGGACACCTGTGACATATGACTGGTCTGCATGATAAAATGCTGGCCCTGGCACAGTGGAGGTAATCTTTGACATATGAGGGCACCCATAGTACATTTGGAAACAAAAAAACTATAGGGTCTTCTCCTCAGGCGTGTCGGGTTTCATTTCCCCATACGCCATGAAAGAACCTGAATACGAGTGAGTGTCCTTTCAGAGTCCATGTGTTTAGGAAAATTATGTGAACATTGTGCTTTTAAATACACTATTTGATACCATTTAACTCAAACTTTTCTCAGGGGAGAACCCCCAAGATCTCCTAGTAGAGGTCCGTCTTGCAACAATTTAGGAACATTATTACGTCACACCACTTTCAAAGATCATGTCAGCACCCTAATGTAGGTGGTTTCTTTAATGGACATTTGTGTGTGTTGTGTTATAGTAATCATGCAGTTATGGTGCTTTACCAGTGTCAATTATTGTTATGTTGTTAGTGTTGAGATCATGTGACTCCACTTGCCCTGGATATTCAAGGTCAAAGGCCAAATGATGTGACTTCCTATGATGTCATTAAGGTGTAATGTCATTTCCGCTATCCCTGGCATTTTGGTGATTCGACTTCCATGCATGTGGGGTGCATCTATGACACAATGCTGGCTCTTGCACAGTGGATGTCATTATTGGCACACAGGGGCACCCACTGCACATTTTGAACCAATGGGGCCAATGCCAGCGAAGCGTCAGGCTTTGCCATGGCACACCACAAGAGTGCTTCGATATTTAAGCAGTGACCTTTTGAGCAAATGTATGTGGCGGATATATTTTGAAATTCAGTATTTGACCCCAATTTGTTAAAAGCTTTCTCGGAACGAGGACCCCCGAACCACCCTAGAAGAAGTTGGCCACGCTTTTTCAAAGATCACCAGTCGCCACTGCAAGAATGACAGTGTTGGTGCAACTATAAAAATCTCTTTAAAAACCGTTTTCTCAAACAGAGCGGGCAACCTATCCAGGAAATTTGACCTTTTTGGAATAAGAGTGTGTATTATGTTCAGTATCCGAGCAGGCATAGCAAATGGGGTAGTAAGTGAGGGTAAATCCAGCCAAATAGTTTTTGATTCAATTTTGCCTTCCAATATTAGTCTGTCTTCTGAATTGAAGTAGCCGTTTGATTTTGCTCTGTAGAAGGTAATAGTAGCTCGTGTTTGCAGCCTTGCAAAATGGTAAATCTGTGATAGTAAGCACTGTGAACAAATTAAGTTAATTTTCTTTTTTTATCTCAGCATCCCTACATTTAAGGTGTTTTCATTTGGGCACAGAACATTTCCAACAGAATCTTCCATGTTCATGTCATTTGTTACTGCTCATGCCCAGCTGATGAAAGCCAAGAAAATGAGCTCATAAGTGTGCTTCCTCAGAAAAAGTGATCTAATTGATTCTTCTTAGCGCTCTCAACCACTGGTGATTATTATGTTTACTGGGGCGCATAACACACCATTCTACTGTGTTTAGCTCATCGATGCAACTACTGATAAGTACAAAATATTTTAGAATCTGTTTATTCCAATGACATAAGGGACTGTTCAGCTTGAACTGCCAGGCCATGTGTTCTTTGAAGGGGAACACCAGCAACCCCATCTACGTTTCGACCTAATTGGGAGCTCTACATTGTGATGGAAGTTGAAGCCATGCAGGCTTCATCTTCTCAGTCAGACTTGCACGGCTCTGCAGAATATTATGGGCATACCACATTCATTGGCCAAAGTCTGTGTTCCTTGTACAGAGGGTCATCTCTGTGACAGCTGCCTTTACAGAGATGATTTGCTGTCTGTAAATGAAGGTTTCCAGAAGGTTATTTCTACTTGGTAGGACCTTCAATCCTCTAATGGCCTCCTACCCTTTCTCTTTTAAGTAATGCTCCAAACTTGGTTAAGCATGTTTAATTGTTCTGCGGGGCATTAGAGTCTTTAATATATTGCTCCCTGTCATTCCCTATATGACGTACTATACCGGACAAATAAGCGGAATGCAGAAAACATTTCTTGTGCTTCTGCGTTCCATGCATAGAATTCAGTTTGCAGCAAGAATTTAGAAAGAACAGTCCTGGCTGGTATCTTCTGCTTTATTTTTATGGAAAACATTGCCTCAAGAGCAAGCACTTAGTACTGTACCGCATTCCGTAAAATGTAAAACCAGGCATACTCTGAAGCTACCCAAAAGAAACCCTTCGCGTGACATCACTAACCTAACACGAGTGGAGGTGATCCAAACTGGTTCCACAATGGTTGCCCCAATCAGACCAGCACATCATGTGGTGCTTGTGGCCCTCAGTAGCACAAACTCACCTAGCTCTACCTTCTCGCTATTACCAACCTTAGATCACAGGAGGTGGCGTGTGCTTCATGAAAGCCATATAAATGGATCATTAGGGATAAGACCCTACAAGGAAAATTATCTCTGTGTCTTAAACGCCCAAAGTTCATGAGAAGCTCTAACTTGAAACTCTCATTCTGCAGCCACAACCCAGAAATATGGACCTTCGTCACAGCCGACTGCCTCCTTTGAAGACCTCAGGACTAGCCTAAGAAATCCTTTCCACTCCACCAGCTAGATTCCTTGTGTATCGAATGCAGTGCTTCATTTGTAGAAAATGAAATTATTTAAAAAACAGGTGCCAGTGTCCTCGTGAGGGGATCACCGTAGCTTGCACCCCATGGCCTCTGCTAGCGCTGCCAGCGACAGTGCCTATTCAACTACTAACCATCACACTTCTACAAGTGTGACAATTCAGACTGTTTGAGGCCCCCAAATCTATAAGAATGGCTTGGGAGGCCAGTTTCAGTTGTTTTAATGTATATAGAATTAATCAACAACTGTTGTTCTGCTTATCACTAAATTTCATAAATAGCGCCACCAGTGTTGACAATTAGGTACCGGTGCTGCGCACCGCAAACCACCTGCTCAAGTTAAGCACTGGTGGAATGATTGACTTTTCTGTGTTTTAGTGACAAATCCAACTTGTAACGGTCACAAAACATATTTTTTTCGGTTGGTAACAACATGATTTTTCAATGTTTGATAAGAGCTTTGATAGTGGATGTTGTAGTGCTATAATCAAAGCAAGCAATAAATAAATTGTACATCACAGTTCTTGTTTGTTTGCCATGCCTATCCTGCTTTCTTCCTCTCTGTTATTCACACATTGAATGGCAGAGTACGTTCTTATCAGTCCACGAGCTCATAAAGAGTTCGGGTTCGTGGCTATGAGCTCCACTTAGTCTAACATCCTTCTGAGGTCCTTAAAATGACTCGCATTGAAATGAGTTACATAAAACATGTTATTCAGCGCCAAGATGCTCATAGCTGCCAAGGTTTCAGATTGCTTATGTGTGACATTTTCATAATATCTGTGTAATTATGAGTGGCATTCAACGAATATGAGTGACAGTTTTTCGTGCGCAAAATCAAGCAGCGAAGACGAGGTAAACATATAAATATCAGAATTTACACGTATTTGAGCAACAGGAAACTCTAGGAAAATCTGAAAACTGCTGCAAAACACTAGAAATTGAATATCTTGACATCATGGCTTTAAGTGAGATGAAACAAGTGGGAGCCTCTAAATGAAGCATGCATGGCCTATATAATTAAGCGTTTGGTTTAAACACATAATTTCTGTGATTTTCACAGTGTGCCGTCCGATACGTATTTTGGTTCCTCTCTGAGCTTGACAACTGACATATTTCTAAAACCATCCAGGACTACTGGCTTGGTCAATGGTTGTTAGCAGTTTAAGATAAATGAGTAAAAAGAATGTTTCAATTATGAAACAGTGAGGTTCTGATTTAAACAGCAGGGGGTGCCTGCAGGGGAGCGTGAGCATTTTCTCCAGCTCACCTTATCGGCGGACCTTGGACCCTGGGATTTCCGGCCCCTGACGACCACTCTTCGCCTCTCTTCGCCTCCCTCCAGCTGCCGCAGTGGTCATCTAGCGCGGCAGCAGTGCGGAGGGGGGCGCTGCAAACTACACTTCCCAGGCTCCCTCTGCTGTGGCCAGACGCCACACCATCGCGCCGGGCGGCGCATAAAGCAGGCATCACCCCGGTGGAGCGAGGGTGCCTGCAGGGGAGCGTGAGCATTTTCTCCAGCTCACCTTATCGGCGGACCTTGGACCCTGGGATTTCCGGCCCCTGACGACCACTCTTCGCCTCTCTTCGCCTCCCTCCAGCCGCCGCAGTGGTCATCTAGCGCGGCAGCAGTGCGGAGGGGGGCGCTGCAAACTACACTTCCCAGGCTCCCTCTGCTGTGGCCAGACGCCACACCATCGCGCCGGGCGGCGCATAAAGCAGGCATCACCCCAGCTCCGCGGGTAGCGCCGGGCTAAGCCCGGGCAAAGGGCGGGCCCTCTACGGCCCTCGGCGGCACGAGAAGGACGGGGACGGGCCAGACCCCTTGGGATTTCAACCAAATAAGGTACAGTGTCCATTCTCGTTTGTTGAAGAATTAAGGCCATCCTGTTTTATCAATTTCAATACACCACATACAGTATGACTTCCAAGGGGGCCTATCCCATCTTCTTCCAAAAACATCGCCCGGACCAGGAATTGGACATGTCCACCCAGAGCCATCTGACTCTCCTCACCATTAGAGACACAGATTTCGATGACTGCCGTCAACTCCTAGACCCAATTCAAACCCTCCCACAACCCTCTGCCAGGACAGAAAAAGTATCCTATTGGGAGGAATTAAATGCCTTATGCGGGACAAATTTTATCCCAGTTATAGCCCCTTCCCCCGTAAAAGACCCTACTATCGACCCCTGTGCGGATAAACATTGTGAGACATCCCGATCACCGATGGAGGATAGCAGCCAAATTATTGGACTTACAGAGGGTCACTGTGTAAAAAGGAAGCACAACGAAACAAACTGTACTGATTCCCCATCGCCTGTTATTATTTCAACCCCATCCAAGGCGCACACTGGAACATTGGAGAGTGAAGTAGCATCTTCCTACCTACCACTATTGCCCCACTTTGAATCGATGTTAAGATCTGTGCTATCACCCCTGCTTGACCAAATTAACATCTTAGGGGATAGGTTGACAAGCCTAGAGGCTATTATTAAAGCCAATTCTTCTTCATCTGCTATATCTATTTGTCCCACTCCTCCTACGGTCCCCAAAGTGCCTTTCATCACAAAAACTGTCCCAACTGTAAGTACTAAAATCGCCCATACATCAGTGCGACCTCCTAAGAGAATATCTTCAACTACTCTGAATATTCCTTGTAAACCTGGGTTACCTAACTCCTCTACTACTAGAGCAGAACCTAAGAGAGCACCTTGCATACATTTGCCCCCAGAAGCAGCACCCTTTGTGCTTGTTCTTGCAGGAGTACCTCCACTTGCCCACGGGAAACCTGAAAGCCACCAGGACCTATATCACAAAGTCCGGTTTTGGCTATCAAAAATTAGACCCCTCCCACCCAATAAAAACGGTGGCATCCTAAGCGTCAGAAGGGTGGGCTGGTTGGGGTCATCAGCCAAAGAAATTCCCGGGGACCTAATTTTAGTTAAATTTAAGGACAGACAGACAGTCCCCTACTTACGATCCTGCAAACCCCATGAAAAAGATGGCTCCATTTCCGTTTGGGATCTGCATGATTTCTACCCGAGATATTGATGCTGTTTTTTAATATTGCCTTTTGTCCTCCTTACTTCTGAATTTTAAACTTTTCAACTGTGTAATTGATGATTTTAAACCGAAATTTTATGTCTATTTTTATAACAGTTATAACTATGTATGCTTATATGATATTTCTTTTTGAATATCGAATAAAGCTTATTTTGAACCTTTGAACCTTTGATTTAAACAGCTGAGGCATGTAGAGATTATAGTGGTCTTCTGAATGTCTCAATCACTCCATGTCACTCATGTGTGACCTTTGCATACTTTTTTCTCGACATCTGCATATTTTACACCTTGCCACTTTCCTCTTCGTGCCCTCTTTTCACTCACTCTTTAATGCACTTCCTCGCAACTCCTTCACTCCACTGACGAAAACAAACAACAGACCCACTCACCGATAAGCACTGGGTTCCTTTCACTGTTGCCATGTCAATATTTTGACAACTGTGCCGCTCCTTGACACAGAATCACAGTTGAAACTGGAATACATGACTATTTGTTTGTGTAAATAGGCTAAGATTGGATGATCATGCATGGCGAACCCTATTTTTTAACCCACTTGCAAGCACTAGGAGGAATTTTCACTACCTTCATCTTCAAATCTAAAAGCTATTGATTGTGGCTCGTTATAAAGCAGCTGGAGATGAATAGTTCAAATTGCACTCACTATACAAGCATAAAAAATTACGTGAACAAAATGAGAAAAGCACAAACTGGTAGTAGCTAATAATCTTACGGGATGCAAGATTAAGGAAAATGTGAAATATACAGAGGAACTAAAGCACTGACATCATAGTTTACCTTGAAGGCACCGTGATGCGTCCAGGCTAGTCAGGATGGCGACGAGTCAGCAGCAGGCACTTCAGAGCATCACAAGGTGCAGACGACCAGTCACAGTTCTCCCCTCCTAACTTGGGACAGTATGTCTGGCTGTCCAGAGGTGCTGGAGCTTGAGTGGAAGAATGACTGTTCGCCTAGCCTGACACCTGACAGACATAATATGGTGTTTATTAAAAACACCAATCGGGCCAGTGAAATCAAGGTGCCGGGTGGGCTGGGAAAGTAAGGTTTCATCACATGACTCTCCCCGGTTTCAATAAACAACATGCACCGGTCGGCTGACCCGTGTTGCCCGCTCTGACCACTGTCTGCAATCACCCATCCAGCACTTGTCTGGGCGGTCAGCCGATTGTCTGCACCAACAAAACACGCCACGAGAGCTTCAAAGAGTCCCCTAAAGAGATGGGAATGAAAAAGGCGGGAGCTGCAGGACCCGCGAAGAACTGTATTCAAACTGAAAGTAAAGCCAGTTTGCTAACAGTCTAGGAATTCACCTTTACTTCATCATATTTAGGTGATGACGTTAATTGTTACTTACATGACCTACTGGAATTATTTTAAGACAACAGGGTTATATAAACCTGCGGCCTGGGAGCTCCGGATTCAAGAGCATGTAAGCTTTTTCTAGTTACTGGGTATTAGTCCTAGCTGATGAAATGTGGGGACATCAATATATCGCATAATCTGGGGAGCGGCGGGCAGGGCTTCAATAAATTGCCTTGAGGGTTATGAACCGGACACACTAACGGATCCGCATTATTTAATGCCTCTTAGATGCAATAACAAGGAAGATAACAGAATATAATGTATAATAAACAGCACAAATGCTGTCAAGAGGTATATCACAGATTTACCTTTAGTCATGGTGGCCGCTGCAACAGTGACGGTCCGTGGCGACTTGCCCACTGCATTAGCTCTCCTTCGGCCAGGCAGTGGATCGGAAAATAATAATTCGCCGGCGGCCAGCGTTATACGAATTTAGCCAACACAGCACAGGAGGTCTGACTGGTGCAAGCAGCAGCATTACTGTCAGACAGAGGCCGCAGCGCCATGATTGCGGCCTGCTTTGTGGCAACAGAACATCATGTCATGACCCGGCCACCTTGTGTCACACAACCTGACTCAGGGTCCCAGCTGTCTCCTCGGTAGTAGCTATCATGGGGGCACTACCCGGATGTGAGAGTTCCTCCGGACGTGACGGCACTACCGTGGCCGGCACATCCGGATTTAATCCCGGTGTACCATCGTTAGCTCATTTTAGTTTCCAGGGCAACACAGGAGTCGGACAGCAGCCTGATACATTGTATCGCCCCGCTCTCAGCCACTACAGAGCTGAGAGCTGCAGTCTGATTAACTGTTTAGGCACTCGGGCTGAGCAGCACCTCTCTCAGAACAGCAGAGAGATGCTGAGAGCCCGGGCACAGGAGCGCCCTGGCACAGGTGGAAAATGCGTGACAATGCATTTCAGTGCGGTGATGCGGATCACCGCACTGAAATGCGTGAGCGTCACACCTGTTGCGTGACGCTTGACAGGACTGGATGCTTGAACATGCACTTTACAAATACACATGTTATGGTTATGTTAATGTTAGTTTTGTGCTTTTCTTTAACTAATGGTCCCGTAAATTTATAATTGATGTACAAAATATGTTCTGCTACAAAGTTGTTGTTCTTAAGACTGTTGTAATTCTGTTTACCATGCTATTATGTTGTTTCGCTGCTATTTCTTGTGTTTACGGAAATTTAATACCCAGTGGTGCAGCAGCGCTACAGAACGTGCTTATATAACTAAAGAGTTTTTACCTTTATTCATTCTGTGGTAAAAAAAGTGATGGAATGTATGTCTTTACCACGCATGCCTTTACCACGCATTTGCCTTTAACACACATGCCTTTACCACGCAATGCAAATATAGTTAAGGTAATGTGTGTGGAATTTTAAATTCATTTTCTTTCTTTTTGGTAGGGATGCCCCCCCCCCCATACAACCTCACCTTTTTAAAATGAATTATAAATGTAGGTTTTTATTGTTGTTTTTTTTTGTCCTCATTTACCACAATGATTTGTTTCCATGATGAAGTCGAGTGGTATACGAGTGGGGTGCTGTCTCAGCAGATATTTTAGCTGGTGGGGTTCAGATTTAACTTTCGATACTTAACCCTCAGCTCCTCCTTCTCAACCAACTTTATTTCACCAAACGAAAACCAACCATTAAAAAAAAGTGGAAGTTTCCACAATGATACCTGGCCCTGGGGTATGTCCAAGTGGCTTAATCATTGAACCCGGGGAAAAAGAAAAAAAAGAAGAGAAAAAAACCGGAAACTCAATGTGCCCAATTTAGTAGATACCAAAACGCCTTTTTATTTGAGTTACTAGACTTACCCAGGTCTAATCTGGAGACAGTTAGAATCGAGGAGTACCAGTCTTCTATTGTAGGGGGCAAAGAGTCTTTCCATCTTCTGCATATCTCCCTCCTGGCAAGCAAGATAGAATAGAAAACTAGCTTCTTCTCTGAGCTATGGAGACCCTCCATAATGCCAAAGATAATCAGTGGGAGATCGAGGACTATGTTCGAGTTCAAAGATAAAGACAAAGTTCTTTTTATGTCCTCCCAAAAAGTTGACAAAACGGGACACTCAAAAACATATGACAGTCCGAAACAGCTACCTCACCACATTTAGGGCATGCTACCTGGCTCCCCTGTGTAAATTTCGAAAGCCTTAATGGAGAGTAGTAGGCCCTGTGGATAGTAAAGATGTGATTTCTACGGAGCCAAGATGGTTTCACTACATCCCACAACATTCCACAGGATAGGCTCCAGAGCGTTTGTAGATTTCGCCCCATTATGGTTGATGACCAAAGGTCCTCTGGTAATGAGAAAGCTCCATCCCTTTCCTCCATAATCAGGTTGTACCATGCTGAAATTTCCTTTGTTAGCGGGAGGTTTATCGACCAAGGATGATATTAATTGGCTGTAACCTCCTATGGGGAATTTATTTCCACGCGTTGTACGAGAAGCATATGCGTGGGACCAGCTAGCTATTTGCATATATTTAAATTTAATTTAATTTAATTTAATTGTGGGTTTATATAGCGCTAGAATCAACTCCCGGAGGAGTATCTCCGCGCTTCGACCGCTGGGGAACCCGTCCTGGCTCACCCTGAGAGATGGTCCCTAATGGGTATCTCTAAGGTGCAACCAAGCATCCCCGGCGGTCTGGGGGGCCGTTGTGAAGATGAGGCAAGCTAATGCCCAGAGTTGCCGAGTGTGGTCCCTGACTGGAGTAGGCACCGAGGCGAGAATTATCGAGCCAGCTGACCCTGGTCCACGACCCTGCCGCGTCGGGAATCGAACCCTGGTCCCGGGCCGTCCTCTGCTTACGGGTCTGTCGCCTCTAACCAGTGAGCCACACCACTTCACTATCTAGCAAAGTTTATGCCAATGATGTTTCTAAGACACTCCCACGGGAGCAGCTCTCCTTCTGTGAACAAATCCCCCCAAACAGCCAACCCAGCTTCCTTAATTGGTATCGCTAGACTGTCTCTCAACCAAACGGGAGTCTCAGGGAGATCCCACAGTGGAGTCCTGCTGTTGTAATACCCTACCTTAATGGTTTTATTTATCTGTGCCCACATTTTGGCCATTCCTTGCAAGATCTTCAACTTAATTTTTTTAAAGAACTTGGGGTCCCCAAACTTAAACAAAAACCCTGAATGGCTAACCCCTTCACCTGTGAGAAGGGTGGAATACAAAGAACCAGCCCCATACCCTGATGGATTTTTAAGAAGCACTCTGACATGTGATAGTTGAAATGCCCATGCATATATTTGGAAGTCTGGAGCCGCGATTCCACCTTTTTCTCTGCGCCTCCTAAGCTTTTTCCAGGAGATCCTCGAGAGGCGGTTACTCCAGATAAAGGAGTTAATATCCGATTGTAGTTTATTTATTAATGAGGGATCAAAATATAACGGAATTGTGTTGAAAAGAAAAGAGACCTTAGGTAAAATAGACATTTTAATTAAATTAACCCTTCCTAAAAATAAGGGAAGTTGTGCCCATGACATTAATAATTTACGGCATTCCTTAGCTACAGCTACAAAATTTATCTTGGCGATCTGATTGATATCTTTGATGATGTTAATACCCAGGTATCTCAACGTATTCCCCGGGCGTATCATGATATCTGCTGGAATCTGATCTACGTTCCAAATCAACATCTCTGTTTTATCAGGGTTGATCTCATACCCAGAGATTTCTCCGAACTCCGAGGCCAGCTTTAAAACTACTGGACGCGCCGTGTGTACCTCTGAGGTATATACCAGAATATCGTCGGCGTATAGGGCCACCTTTCTCTCCCACCCCTTATACATGAACGGTCTGATGTTAACATTCTCCCTTAAACTCTGGGCAAATGGTTCAATGTAAAGATCGAACAAGAGTGGGGAGAGAGGGCAGCCCTGCCTAGTACCTCTCGAGATGTTCAAGGGCTCAGATAGAATGCCATTTACCAAAATACAAGCACTCGGATTCTGGTATAAAAGGTTAATTGCTCTCCGCATTTTTTCACCCACGTTGAACTTCGCCAAGGCCTCCGACAGGTAAACCCAGTTCACCCTGTCAAAGGCCTTGGTTGCGTCCAGCGTGAGGACCGCTAAGGGGAGGGACTCCAGAGAGGCCATATCTATTGCCCCAATTAGATCATAAGTTAACTCGTGTAATTGTCGTCCCTTCACGAACCCTTTCTGATCTGGATGAAGGATTTCAGGAGCCACCATGGCCAGTCTCTTAGCAAGTATTGTGGTAAAAATCTTATAATCCACATTTAGAATTGATATGGGTCTATACGACCCACATGCGGAAGGCGCCTTTCCAGGCTTTAGGATTAGGGTTATAGAAGCGTTATCCCAAGATGATGGAGGGCGAATACCGTCTTGTAGAATTTGATTAAATAAACTTGTCAAAAAGGGGGCTAGTTCTTGCACCAATGCTCTATAGATTTCTGCTGGTAGACCATCCGGTCCTGCAGCCTTCCCTTTTTTTGCATATTGAATGGCTTTTTCAACTTCTCCCTCTGAGATTATGCTATCCATATATTCACTCTGTTCACTCGATAGAGTCGGCAAAGCTATTTGATTCAGCCATTTCCTAATTTGGTCTGGGTCAATTATTTTGTCTTCATGATAAATTTCCTGGAAAAAGTCTTTAAAAGCCTGTCTTATATCCAGGTCTGATGATCTTGAGATGTTGTTAACCGTGATCAAATCTATGTTGTTACGAATTTGATCGGTTTTGGATTTCCAGGCTAATAATTTCCCTGCGCCCTCACCGTATTCAAAATGGGCGATCTTACTAGCGTCCCATCTTTCTTGAACACGCTGGTTTAAGATTGAGGTTAATTGCCCCTTTAGGGAGAGAAGCTTATTTTGTAGATTTAATAAGAGAGTTGCAGAGGAAGCCCCGTTGGTATCAATATCATATTGAACTTTAGCTATGTTTGCTTCAACCGAAGCAACGGCCTCCCTATATTCCCTCCTTCTATAGGACACCTTAGCGGTGATAAGGCCTCGTAAAAATGCCTTTAGGGAATCCCAGACAATACCATTATCAACTGACCCAACATTCTCATTAAGAAAATGCCGGACCTCCGTTTTAAGAGATAAGATGTCATCAAGGTGGGAGAGCAGGGAACGATCAAATGTCCATCTCCTACAAGAAGCATTGGGAGCTACTAATAAATCCAATACCACGGCCGCATGATCAGATAAGTGTATGGGTAAATAATGAATATCTTTAACGCCAGCCACTAAACTCTGGCTGACCAGTACGAAATCAATCCGTGATTGATGATGATATTTATAGTTTCTAAAGGAGACCCCCTGCTGAGTCCCAGACCTTTCCCTCCAAACGTCCACGTATCCAAACTGCTTCATCGAGCTAAGCAAAAAAGACCTAGATTTTGAGGGGATACGGGACCGATTGTTTGGGGACTTGTCCAAAATTGGATCAAGTACGATGTTAACGTTACCTGCGAATATTACTGGCTCAGGGAAAGATAAAAGGTGAAAAAAGATGGTCTCTAATATTGAGGGATCGTCTTGATTCGGGCCATAGTACCCCACAAAAGTAAATTGAGCCCCCAAGATGTTTAATAATGCGATGACCCATCTGCCCCCTGGGTCAGCCATGGAATTTAAAAATCTTGCTTTTAGCTGTTTTTTAAGAATCAAGGATACTCCCCTTGTATTTGTGCTTTGGGAGGTGGAAACCGCAAAGTCAATCCACCTATTTTTCTTCACCCCTACATCTAACTCAGCTTGGGTCAGGTGAGTTTCCTAGAGCAGAATAACCTGCACGTCCATATCCCGGAGATACTGAAACAATTTTCTAGCTCTGGGTTTAGTCCGCAGGCCATTTATGTTCCAGGAACATATCTTTAGATTAGCCATCCCCAAAGAAAAAAAAACATCAGCCAAGTTCTTACCATATAGTAGTGCTGAGAACCGGGAATACCGCTATACCACTTTAAACAGGGCTCTAACCAGAACAGACTCATCTGCAGGCCATAAAGTGCCCACTGAACTTCATAAAACAACGTATTGAAGTGACAAATGAGAATTTTTTTACTTTTAACCCCGCCCCCCACCCGACCTCCCCGCCCACTCCCACCCCCACCCCCTTTCCCATGGAGAACCCTAGATGTATCTAACCGGATCAAATCCAGTAGATTGCACCCCCCTACGGACCTCGACTAACCCACCCGGTCCCAACCTAATCTGGAGCCCAACCCTTTGTGTAAAGGCCATTGTGCCTATTTTATGTGCTAGAAGGTATGGAAGGATAAAGGTAATAGAATGACCAAAAGTTATCCTCACTTATTTATTTATTTATTTATTTTTTATTTTATTTTTGTTGTTTCTCGTTGTGTGCATATATATGTGTAAATGCCAGTTGTTGTTTTTTTCCCCATCCCGTTTTACTCTCTTTTTTTTTTTTTTTTGTCAAGCACCAATCCTTTAACTATGTTCTTAAACAAAGAAGGGAGACATCAAAAGTTGCATTACTAAGGCCCCTTTAAAACCCGATCTCCCCTACAGTGCAGAAGCCCTATTGCCCAGCTCCAACAAAAGCTCATCCGCTGCCTGCACTGTCCTAATGTTATACATCTTATTATTATGCATAACTTTTAACGCTGCAGGGAATGTTATCTTCGCTGTAGCGCCCACCTTCCTGAAAGCGTCTAAGCGCCTACCTAGTTCCCACTGTCTCTCAAGTGTGACCCTGGCTAGGTCTGATCTTATTTGAAAAGAGAATCCCTTCCCTGATAGAGATTTCTGTTTAAGGGCTTGATTGAGAATTTGTTCCTTGAGGGCATATGTATGAAAATTAATCAGGATCTTACGAGGTTTAGTCCTTTGTGGATTATGTTTAAAGGGTTCTCTGTGCACCCGTTGGATGTCAGTGGTGAGCTCCTCTATTGAACATCCCAGGCTTAGTGAATCCTTCAAAAGCTGGACCATAAACTGTTTAATTTCAGAACCCTCAGATCCTTCAGGCACATTGAGGACCCGTATGTTACTGCGTCTGGCGTTGTTCTCTAACACCTCCATCCTGTCCTGAAGGGTTTGGTCCTCTCTCTTTAACTTTACTATGTCTTCTTCAGCTTTGTCTACATGCAGTGACCATGCTCCCATATTCTCTTCTAATACGCCTGTTCTTGATGCCAGGCCCTCTAGTTTGGTATCAAGGGACTCGTAATAACTCCTCATCTCCGCTTGATTAGCCGAGGACTCCTCAAAGCCCCTCTTTATATCTTGGGAAAGTGCAGAGAACATTGCCATCAATGACTCTGCTGTAATGCCAACTGCGGTATCTATTTGTGTTAAACTAGCAGAGACACTCTGCTGCTGCTGTACAGGAGTCTGCAGTGGGAGCTCGTTTCCAACTTTGTTTACTATGGGGCATTCGCCTCTTGCTCCAGTTACCAACTCCTCTATAGGTTCAGCAAAAATCATAGCGGAGGGCTCCAGCACCATCTGTTCTTGCCGATCAGGACCTGTACCACCCCTTGGACTTCCGGCGCTATTCATATTCATGTTCCACCTCTCTTCAACCAAAGCCAAAGCTGATGATAAACTGTTTGCTGCTAGTAATACACTCCCATTTCCTAGAGAGTCTAAAATATCAGCAGGGTGTTCAGTTTGCGGCATTATAGGCATTGTAGGTACTACACCTTCATACGTTGAGGGCGGGAGGGTAGTTGTGCCCAAATCTGGGTCAGTAGATGGAGCCAAAGACGAGCTCAATATAGGGAGAGAGTTAAAAGCAGCATCATGTTCCATTGCAAGCGATGGGCCAGCATATACGGCATCGTTAAGGGCTGCCATTTCCTGGTTCTTAGAAAGGCGTAACACTTGCGGCAAAGCCTTAAAATATGAGCGCAACGATGGTGTAATTTTAGAACCTAGTTCTGTAACATTAACGCTCTTAGTATTTGCCTTTGTTTTAGCCTTTAGCTTAGCAGTGTTTGAGCGAATGCCCTTACTCTTCACCTCTGTTGTTAAAAAAGAAGATCCACTCTCCTTCAGTGCTGGTTCCTTAATTGAGAGGGTTGCTAGCGCTTTCCCCCCTCTCTTACCACCTTGCCCCTTAGACCTAGTCTTAATCTGAGGGGGAGAACTCAATTCTGGGCTGCCCACCTCTTGGGGATCCCCCTTACCGCTGCTGAAACACCCTTCCACCACTTCGGAAGCCACTCTCACAGAGGGTGCTGACGCTGACAACTCACAACTTCTGGTGGAAATGCCACAAGAAACTCTCACCAAGTTTCGGGCTCTCCTCCCCCTCCTCAGCTCCAGGGCTGCCGCAGACCACCGCCGCAGTATCACAGGAGGAAGCTCGCTCCTCCAAACAGCGTGCAGCGTCTCCTCACCCCCGCTGACTCCAGCCACAGCAAAGGAAACTACCGTGGTATCGCGGTCATCGAGCACAGAAGCCGGGTCAAGGGGAAATGCCGCAGTACCGTAAACACTGATCCCAGACGCCGAATCCTGGAAGACTGCCGCGGTAACGCGGCCGCTGCAGCAGGGCATAGACACGGTGAAAAGACTCCCGCTTCCAAGATACACAGTTCAGTTCAAAGTCTGCAGGTTTTTACACTTTTACAATTTTACCACGATTGAAACGGACAGTAATGATTTAAAGTGATGGAATTATCTCGATGAGTGCTTCCATTAGTTAAATCGGGTCGGATCGAATCAGGCTGGGTCACCGGGTAAAGTAAGCAGAAGCCCGCATCACGGAGCACCACGGCAGCTCAGCCGTCTGCCGCCATGTTCTCCCAAGCTTTATCAATCTTTGTAGTTTATTTTCTTTAGCGGAGGATAACCACCCCTTTCTTAAATTATCCTTACCACCCTATACTCCTACCTACCCCATACCCCTGAAAATACACTTACCACCGTATGTTTCTACCCACCCCTAAACCCTAACAATACCCTTATTATTCTATGCCTCTATCCACCATTAAACCCCTAAAACATCCTTACCACCCTATTTCCCTATCCACCGCTACCCTATCCACCACTACCCCTAAAAATACCCTTACCACCCTAAATTCCTACCCACCCCTAAACCCTAAAAATACCCATACCACTCTTATCTACACCTAAAGCCAAAAAATACCTTCATCACCCTATGCCCTTACCCACCCCAAACCCTAAAAATACCCTTTTCACCATATACCGTACCCACCCCTATACCCTAACAAACCCTTACCACCCCTAAACCCTACCCAGCCCTTAATCTCAAAAAATAACCCTACCACCCTATACCCTGCCCACCCCTAATCCCTAAAATTACCTTTTCCACCCTATACCACTACCCACACCAACCCTAAATGCTATATATATATATATATATATATATATATATATAGATAGATAGATATAGATATAGATAGATATAGATATAGATAGATATAGATAGATATAGATATAGATATAGATATAGATATAGATATAGATATAGATATAGATATAGAGATAGAGATAGAGATAGAGATAGAGATAGAGATAGAGATAGATATAGATATAGAGATAGAGATAGATATAGATATAGATATAGAGATAGATATAGAGATAGATATAGATATAGATATAGAGATAGATAGATCGATATAGATAGATCGATATAGATAGATCGATATAGATAGATCGATATAGATAGATCGATATAGATAGATAGATAGATAGATATAGATAGATGTGCTGCTGTTTGAAATGTAAGAGATAAAGTACCCCAGGACGAACATAGTAAGGATATTGCTTGTCACCGGGTAGTTCCACAACCATATGCTAAGTTCCTGTATAAGGTTACGGAACCCCGAGGTGACTTACATTATCCTTATCATGTATGCTAGGGGGTACTTTATCCCATACATGGTCACTGCCATCTCCTTTCTCACAAACGACTTAAAACCTTGGTGCCTAGCTCTTTCATATGAAAGAGCAAGCATGTTTGCAAACATGAAGGATAAAAATAATACCGCTAGTGCCAAAATGAAACGCACCAAAAACTGTTAGGTATTTGTTGCAAACAGATATTAGAAACGGTTCAATATAACCCAGTTTAAAAGAAAAGCTGCAGTAGCTCAAAACGTGTAGAAACATGCAGAAAGATTCTAGCCTTTCTCTATCTAAAGAGTGCAAAAAAATAAACACAGTCTCTCTGCTTGTCTTGTAAGCTATTAAAATATAGCACTAGAAAGAAAAGCACTGTTCCGTTTGTTGCTTTAAACAGGTGCTTTAATTATGCTCTGTGACTTTCACCTCAGCTGCTGGCTCTTGGAACAGGCATTGTGGCATCAGAACTCGACTGTAATAACTTATAATAGTAGAGTTCTGACATATTTTCCTTATAATCAGTGACTTCGGTGCAGTGACTGCTGTTTATACAGCAATACAGAATCTCCTGTAATGTAAAGCTCTACAGCTTGTTTATCGCAGTTTTCTAAGTGTCTGCACTGCAGAGCCGAGTGACACATGCTTGTTTTGTAAGTCTATTTTGCTCAGTACTTGCTTGCTTTTTACATTTGTTGTCATTCTACCTCATTGTCATCTAGACAGAGCAGTTATTTCTTAAAGGCTGTTCTAGTGCATGTTAGACATTGCAGAACACACTACATAAATACTTGTCTGCCTGCAGCAGAGCGATTGCTGGTTTTGTCACATTATGAGCAATCTGCTTGCGCCATGGTCCCAGGTGGCGCTCTCAGACACGACTCCACGGGTGGGGCAGTAACACTAACTGACAGATAAGGAACTTGTAGAAATGTGAATGAGTGTAGGCTTCGGAAAATCTTACTCGAGTGCAGCAGCATGGAGAATGTTTCTGCCTCGAGTACCTCATAGGGTTCTGTAATTTCACTGGCAGTAATGCTACTGAGGCGCACCTCATTTAACAGTATAATCAGATTAAGCTATATATTTAGGGAATGTGAAAGTATGGGTCATTAACACATTTACATTTAGGGTTGGTGCCTCTCGGGGAAAAAAGCACCCTACTACCTAGGTGCACAAATATGTTATGTTATGTTATTTATTCTTTTGTATAGCGCAACGGCTACTCAGAAAGAGTGTCCCGGCGCTTTAGGTAAAGGAGAGCTGCATCACAATAACACAACACAATTAAAAAGAGAAAACAAGACAGATAGGGTAAGGAGGGCTGCTGAGAGGCCTACTGGGTAAAGAGCCAGGATTTAAGGCCTTTCCTAAAAACAAGAAGACTGGTGGCCCCCCGGAGTGAGAGCGGAAGAGAATTCCACATCTGTGGAGCCAGCAGACCGAAGGAGCGGCCGCCCAGGCGCGCTCGCTTCACTCGCGGAACCGCCGCCAGGAATAAAGATTCTGACCTCAGCGACCGGGCCGGATGGTAAAAGGCCAGTCTCTTCTGGAGGTACTTTGCTCCCACCGCATGAAGAGCCTTGTAGGCCAGAGTCATTGCCTTAAAGGCGATCCGTTTGCGGATGGGTAGCCAATGCAGTGTCCGCAGTAGGCCCGCGGCGCTGGCTCGTCTATTTAGACCGAAAATGGCCCGGGCCGCCGCGTTCTGCGCGACTTGAAGCCGCTGCAGCAAGTACTCTGGTAGGCCCAGGTAAAGGACGTTGGCATAATCCAACCTGGATCCGACCAGAGCCTGCACGGTCAGCTTCCTGTGTTCCTCATACAGCAGAGGTAGAAACTTCCGCAGCATCTTTAACAGGCCGAAGCAGGTGCCGGTCACCCCAAGGATCTGGTCTTTCATCGTTAGCCCCTTGTCCATCTTGACCCCCAAGTTCTTAGCCATTAGGGAAGAACAAGACGGGGGGAACATATCGATGGGCCACCAGGCCTGCCAGATTTGCTCCGTGTCACACCCAAAGAAGAGTACCTCGGACTTATCGGAATTGCACTTCAGGCTGTTCAGTTGGAACCATTTAAAAACAGCCCCAAGGCAACTCCGGATACTCTCCCCGTCAAAGTCTCCACCTCTCTCGCAGGAGAAGAGGAGCTGGGTGTCGTCGGCATAGGATACGATCCGGGCACCAAACGACTCCGCCAACGCCGCCAAAGGGGTCATGAAGATGTTAAAGAGGGTCGGGCTCAATATAGAGCCCTGAGGGACCCCAACTCCCAGAGGCGGCATCACGGCGGTGTCCGGGGATGCCCAGACCGTTTGCCGGCGGCCAGCTAGAAAGGAGGAAAACCAGCTGAGCACCGTCCCCCGAAGGCCAATCTCATAGAGTCTTGCGAGAAGGCCATCATGGGGGACGGTGTCAAAGGCCGCCGACAAGTCCAACAGCACCAGCATGACTTTGCCCCCGGTGTCCAACACCCCTTTGATGGTTTCCGAAACCTCGAGGAGCGCGGTCTCGGTGCTAAGGTTTGAGCGGAAGCCAGACTGGGTGGCATGCAAGATCTCGTGAGTCTCCAGAAAGTTGGAGAGCACCGTCTGAACGTGCTTCTCCAAGATCTTTGCAAGAGCCGGCAGCAAAGAAATTGGCCGGTAGTTCACTGGGGCCTTCGGGTCGAGCCCAGGCTTTTTTAGCAGCGGGATAACCATTGCCTGCTTCCAGGCCGACGGGACCACTCCCTGGCTCAATGAGCGATTCAGAAGAGGGTTCGCCAATGGGTTGATCACTTCCGCACACTTACCCAGAAATTTAGCTGGGCAAGGGTCCAATGGCGACCCCGATTTCAGATTGCCCATAAGCACTAGGGAGGCAGAGGCTGCCAAAGATGGAAACACAGCCAACGTAGCGCCTTGCGGGGCCAGAGGAAACAAAACAGCCTCAGGTTTAATTGGCCCTGCAGGTGCACCAGGTGGAAAAGAGTCCTGTATGAGTTTTATCTTGTTTGTAAAAAAGCAAGCAAGATCCGCCACCCAGGAATCTGAGGGCACCACTTCAGAAGCGATGGACCGAGGGGAGATAAATTCTCTAACTATAGTAAAAATCTCCCTGCAGGAGTTGGACGCCGCTTCTATCCTCCCTGCTAGGAAGGCTTTTTTTCCGAGGCGAATGTCCCGGTGGTAGGACTTAACCGCCGCCTTGTAGGTCAGCCTGTCCACACTATCATAGTGTGCCCGCCAGGCCCTTTCGGCTACCTTGCACTGCTGCCGCCTAGCCCGCAGTGCAGTGGTAAACCAGGGGGCCGATACCCGTTTCGATGTCAAGCGGGGGGGCAACACCGGTGCTAGATCGTTCAGCCTATCGGAGAGCCATGCTTGCAGCGACTCCAGATCTTGCTCCAGATCGCCCGAGAGAGGACAGGGATGATCAAGAGCGGCCTGAGCCAACAGCTCAGGGGTCACTCTATTAAATGCTCTAGACACTCGCCCCCGCTGCTGTGGGACAGAGATGGACACCCCGGCCGTGCCTCTGATCGCAAATTTGGCAAGCCAATGATCAGACCACAGCACCGGGAGAATCTCCTTCACCACAAGAGCGGATGTAGAGAAGACCTGGTCCAGAGTGTGCCCCTTGACATGCGTAGGCCCCTGCAGATAAGGGATAAGGCCCAGTGGTGTCATTGCTTCAGATAGCTTAATAGCAGCCGGGTCAGACGGATCATCCATCCGAAAGTTAAAATCCCCAGCTACTATGCAATGTTCTGCTTTCAGAGCTAGTCCCAGCAGAACCGAGTCGAGGTCTTCAAAGAACAAACCCGGCGGGCCGGGGGGACGATAAACTAGTAGTCCCTTTACTGATTGGTGCGGCGCTAAGGTAATCGTAAAAGAGAGGGACTCGGAGCCGCGGATATCCTCCGCAGGCAAAATAGTACACGCCGTGCCCTTCTTCACCATCAGTGCCACCCCTCCGCCTCTTCCTGTAACTCTGTCCTTCCTGAAGATGTTATAATCCGACGGAATTGCCGTCGCAACATCCGGGTTGGAGGACTCTCCCCACCAGGTCTCAGTCAACATAAGACAAAGAGGCTTCTCAGTATCGAGAAGCTCAAAGATGTCTTGCGCATGTCTGCTCGCAGATCTTGTATTCAACAGCATGCAGGAATACTCAACGGCAGCGATGTTACTATTGGGGGATGATGAAAGAGCACGATTAGGGCGCCAGCCACAGCAAGGGCAGCAAAACTTACCCTTGTGGCGGCCAGGAAAAACCGGACAGCAGCGACTCTGACAATGATTAAGAGAGCACAGCTCCTCGGGCGTGTAACGCACCAGTGACGCACCAAATGTGCACATGCCGGATGCCAGAGCCCCACCTGCCGACCCGACCGCCTCCGGGACGCTGACGGGCGCAGACGGGCAGGACTCTGGCTTGACTCCGGCGCGAGTCCGGCGCTCCCGCTGCGCGTCACCGCTGCGCGAATAGAGCGAGCATTAAATAGGGCTCACCTGAGGTCCAAATCAGCGCTAGAGCACTGAAACAAGTAGCACACTCGCCAATAGCCACCCCCAAGATGGCGACCAGGCGCCAAAACGAAGGTAAGACGAATCCGCTCAAAACGCGGTGGGGGGAACAATTTAAATGCAGGTGTGTGGGCACAGCAAGATGGAATTAAAAGCAGGGGAAAAATACAATTAAGAAAAACGAAAATACAAAAACGTTATTTTTTAAAACTAAGCAGCGCTGAAGATCACTATTCCAGCAGCATAGCGCACGTGCGTGCTATTACCTTTACCAAGGACGAGCAAAGAAAATGCTCACCTTAAATAGGGCTCACCTGAGGTCCAAATCAGCGCTAGAGCGCTGAAACAAGTGGCACACTCGCCAATAGCCACCCCCAAGATGGCGACCAGGCGCCAAAACGAAGGTAAGACGAATCCGCTCAAAACGCGGTGGGGGGAACAATTTAAATGCAGGTGTGTGGGCACAGCAAGATGGAATTAAAAGCAGGGGAAAAATACAATTAAGAAAAACGAAAATACAAAAACTGTATTTTTTAAAACTAAGCAGCGCTGAAGATCACTATTCCAGCAGCATAGCGCGCGTGCATGCTATTACCTTTACCAAGCAAATACAGAGGGAATATCACAAGACAGTCCCTGAGTAATTCAAGCTTTATATTCCAATATCCCGGCACTCAATTGTAACAATTTAGGTCCACATTTATTAAAGAATAAGACTTTTTCTGTGCTTAGATCCTAAACATTCATCCACAAGTAACAATGTTGGTTCTTATAAATAAGGGTATTTTATTAACACACATTAGTGAGCACAATCAGAAAAGGAAGAGGAGGACATATAAATACCAATTGTCCTGTATACTCTGTTTACCACCCTCTCCTGGCCAGTTTTCATCAGTGAAACTTGTATTACCTTTTGTCTGACTTAAAATAAAAATCTGATTGTGCTCACTAATGTATCCCAAAATTGTTTGGGATATAGTGCCGGGATATTGGAATATATTACCTCATAGGGTTCCTCTTATTCCCTCTCTTTCTGTCTCTGTCTCGCTCTGCTCTTACCTCTCTCCCTTCCGTTGTTCCCCTGAGAAGTGGATCCAAAAAAGAAAGGAACACTTTGGCTACAAATGTCATCTTTTTCTGATATTCTATTCCAGAGTGCAGCCTCGGGACGAAGAGCAAAAAAAGGTTCAAAATATGAAAAATTAAAGAACAAATAACTAAATAAAGCAAAACTGAGAGTTCGCAAAGTGGCCAGATTGGTTTTATTCACAACAACCACACACTTTAGTGCCACTTTACTGAGTTTGCCAGTGAAGTGCTACTTTGGTTTTCTCGTCTTTCTTTGAACAACATTGTTTTCACTGGGTGCAGAAGTGCACCATTCGTGGAGGTACTGCAATCCCTGGTTGATGCTTAAAGTGGAAAACATTCACTTTAATGAGATCCTTATCAGCTGTTCTCCTTGTTTTAGTGTAGAAAATGTGTACTGCGGCTATGTGTTCAGGGATGTGGTCTTTTTAAACCATACTGCTTACGTTTGGTAAGGATATAAGCAATGATCATTGAAACTGGTCCCTTCCTGCCCTGCAATCAGGTTCTTAACTTTTCAAGCAAAAGCACTCATTGATTTATGAATAATGAGTGTAAATGCATTAAGATAACCATGTTGTTCCTGCTTACATTTCATATGCTTAATTTACCTAATCTTGTATTCCCTATGAGTGTTTGTTATTTCCAGGATGTTGTTACTTTATTTTTCAGCCAGCATATTACTTGTGTTCCCTCCTTCATAACCTATTTCCCATTTTGTGGTTCTGCAATATCGCTATACACATGTCATCACTCCACTGCAAACAAAAAATCGAAAATAAAACAAAATTCTTTTTCAACACCAAGAACTCTAACGTTCTCAAATGCAAGACCAATTGCTTTACAAATATTTGGTTTAAACCATAGAATGGGTCACAGTACACAATCCCAAAACCATTCATCCTTCATTTGTCACCTTTCCCAACTGTAACAACTAGCAGAGCTCTCAAGTTTCCCTTTTCCGTGCGTGAGAAACCCAGCCAGTCCGGGATGTTCCTTTGAATTGTGGGACTTGTAGTCCTGGTTGTATAATAGGTTAAACAAAGACTATAAATCCCAGCATGCAACAAAAAAGTGGATGAATGAGCTACTGAGGCATGGAACCATATTCCTTCCTCCTGAACGTGTTGGCATGATTACTTCACGTGAATTACTGATAATAGTGCCTCTATTACGCTTAAGATGCATCAGGACATGGCAAATAGTGAGTAAGAAGGTTGTTAATTTACAGTTAAGATTGGAGAAGTGACATTGTAAAACATAAAATGGCTGGATGATTCTGTGATCAGTGCACAAAAACGTGTTTCGTGGCTCTTCCCCTCTAAAATGTCATACATAGTGAATAGAGACATCCATTATGGCAGAGTTGTGATGAGTCCCAGCATCTCCAGTGAGGTTAAGATGTCTGTCATTAAGTCAATCAATCATAACATTTATAAAGCGCACTACTTACCCGTGAGGGTCTCAAGGGCCTGGGAGGTGGGGAATGCCGCTACTGCTCTGTATTCGCCTTGTTAGAAACTTGTAAATGTCATCGACAGAAGGGGACAGGAGCCTGTTAACATTTAGATTGCTTGTAGTTAAAAATCGTCGTCCGTTGGCCTGTTCGGTGGTCTTTGTGAAATGAGACAGTGATGCAGTCCATTTCCCTGAGAGCTGGTGTCCATTTAATTAAAACACCGTCACTATTTCCATTGGTTTTTTTTCTGGGTGGCATTCACATTAGAAAGGTTAACAAATCACTGATCTTGAAGTCTGAACCAAGAGGCAGGTTAATGCACATCAGTGAGTACTCCTGATGGCACGCCTCAACTGCTGTGAAGAGCCTCAAGTTTATTTTAAAGAGATGCCAAACACAACTTAGCTTGCACAAGACAGCTCCAAAGTTCCGTAAAACTTAAAACATAATGAAGCAAAGGCAGGGTTTCACAAATTAAGAAATGCATTGTCAATGCCACCAGGTTTGGGTAAAATGTGTTAATGCATGCAGAGGTGGCACATTAGAGGAAGATTTTTGGGAGGGAGTTCGAGGAGTGGACAGCGAGGGCTATAGTTGTAAAGTAGTCCCCCACGTCCCTCAATGCAAAGACAGGGTGGCGCAGAAGGACACATTCAAGCAGCCAGTGGCACTAGGTGAGAGGTGAATACTCCACTGCACTGAGCCAAGAGGTGATTGGCAAAGTCTCAAACCAATGGCTGGAAGAGGATGGTTGAAGAATACCAGTGGTTAAAATTGGTGGACCCAAAGCTCACTGTGTGTACTGTAAGGAACAGTTCTTCAACAGGTCTAGACCAGGCCCCAAAAACGGCAAGAAGGATAAATGAAAATATTACACTGTGCGTTGCAATGCATTGCATGAACTTCGAGAAAATACATTCCAGATCGCTAATAGTTGATTCAATAGATGATCTTTTGTTGCAGCAAATGGAAGGACAACTGGAGGTTTTCATGATAAGATGGCTGAGCAAAGGGGCACATGCAAGGCTAATAAATGCTTCATATTCCACCAAGATTCATCCTGGATCAAAAACTTCTCTGAAAGCCACTGTAGCTCAGAGAGCAACTGGTGCCATTCACATGTAGTAGGCAACATGCTTTCACATTTCAATTGCTGTGTTCACCATTAGCTGAATTTTCTTTCATTGGTCTGATTGGCCGCAGAAAAATGTTGCTGTCAGCCATTACAGGACCTGGGGACTCAGTCCCTTGTCCTGAAGGGTTAAATAAAAATTAAAAAAACATAAGGAGGCAAGGTAGGGATACCTTGGCCCCCATGAGGGTGACCCAGAGGGATCCACCTAGGGCCAAAAACGAAACGAAACCTGCACATTTTGCTTCAATCACGCTGGACTCCATAATAATTGTGACCGGCCCCACATTCAGCACTAATAGGCCCTGGTGTGCACACACCTAAGGCCGAAATCATCCAAAAAAGGGGAGGAGGCCACACTGCCCCTCTCCTTGAGCCCTCACAGTGCCTGGAGAGTACACCTCACTGGGCCGAAATAATAAAAAAAAGATGTGGGGGCTGGGTGGTCCACCTCCCCGAGCCATCACAGGCCCAGTGGAGCCCACCCCAGGGTCAAAATCATCCAAAAAAGGGGAGGGGGGTCACATGGGCCCCGGCTCCGAGCCATCACAGACCCCGGGGAGCCCACCTGGGCCAATGTATTATCAAAAGGGGACGGGGCCCCTGTCCCTAAGCCTGGGACCGCCACACTAATTATGTCCTGAGATGCCCACCCCTGGGGCACAGTGATTTTTGTCCTGCACGTGCGCGAGCAGCGAAACCTGTGTTAGCTCCCCTTTGGTGGGAACATTTTTGAATCTCCTGCCATGCTGAGACAAGCACAGAGTCTGCTCCCAGTGGGCGGGAGCTTAAAAAATGCTCCTACCATCTGTGAGCAGACTTTTGGTCTGCTTCCCTGCCCGCAGTGGTGCGGCTGGGAAACAGATGAACAGATTGTTCCCGCCTGTTGGGAGCAGTATAAATAGCTGCTCCCTGTAGGTAGGAATGATGCTGGCTCCCTCAGCATGCAGGGAATCGACTGGTGCTTTGAGGGCCCTGGGGCTCCCTCTTCACCCACCAGCGTTGTGAATGGGGGTTGCCCTGGGTCGGCACAAGGACACCTACCTTGCAATAATGCGTCAACGGGGTATGCGGTCACAGGTAGCCGAAAATGGGGCTTGGCCCCCCTCCCTTTTAAGACAAGTAGTGACCCTGGGGGATAGGATCCCCAGGGCCTAAAGAGACTCAGGAAGGAGGGGCACTGCCCTCTACCCTTTTTTGTAATTTTAGGTCACAGGGGTGGACTTTCCTGGGCCTATAATGATTAGAGGAGAGGACCATTCCCCTTTTAATAAATATATACAGGATGGGATCTCCAGGACCATAATAGGCTCGGGGTTGAGGGACACATGGCCCTCCTCCCCTATTAAATTAAAAAACTGCCCTGATGGATGGGGTTCCTTGGGCCTAAAGAGGCTCAGGGAGGGGGGGGGGCCTTGCAGCCTTCCTTCCCTTTAAGATGTGTTATGGTACGTTAACTTATTGAGCGAGCGAATACCCGGAGGTGTCTTGGTGCTGAGACTAAAAGTATGCCTTGGGGATCAAGATTTAGTTCTGTAACAGCCAGGTTTTAAGAAGCATTCTAAAGGAGGATAGCTAACTTTCTGACCTAATATGTATTGGGAGCGTATTCCATAGTTTGGCTGTACCATAACCAATGTTTCGCCCCCTCCCCCAACTGGAGGTGCGAATCTTGGGAACCATCATGAGCCTAGCATCAGTAGAGCGTAGCTGTTTACCAGGATGATACCAATGAAAAACGCTTTTTTAGGAATGCGGGACCCATGTTGTTAAAGGCTTTATACGCTAAGCATAGCGTCTTAAACTTTACGCAACTTGTTTCAGGAAGCCAGTGGAGTTTCCGAATTTCCTTAGAAATGGACTCATATTCAGGCCACTTCAATAGGAGTTGCCGCTGCATTTTGTACCATCTGCAGCTTTTTTAGATGTTGTTTCTGCATATTCAGTCCACTGCAGTAGTCTAGTTTTGATAGCACAAGGGCAGTCACAACCATCCTCCCAGACTTGGTAGGAATGTATTGAAGAACCTTCTTCAGTTTCTTGATCAAATGAAAGGCCGCAGAAACAATAGCATTAGTTTGCTGTGAGTACGATAGCTTATTATCAATCAGTACCCCTTGGTTTTTGACCTTTGCTGCCGGTTTTGGTAGTTCTTCCATTTCAATAGGCCACCATAAGTCGTCCCATTTAGGTTGAAGGTTACCAAAAATCACTATCACAGTTTTATCCGAATTAAGCTTAAGGCAATTCTTGCTCATCCAGCCAGATATTTATGGCCTTGGGGCATGGCGTACCCAGGGCCTAATGAGGCTCATGGAGAAGGGAGCTGCACCTTCCTATTTTTTCTCATATTTTACTCCGGATGGGGTCCCTGTGGCCCAAAGACAAACCTTATGCTGCGCATGACAAGGGTGATGCACAGTATTGGGTTTTGCAGCTTGCTGGGAATTTGGCTGCAGGCCATGCCCTGTGACCAACCCCCTCCTGCACACGACCTTTGCCTGGTGGATGATGGTGGGGTGGGGGTCTGGCTTTATGAGGGTAATAAACTATTGCTGTATACATAAAAAGAAAAACCTAAAAATTCACTGAAAAAAGCAAAAGTTAATGTTATAGTTAGGTGTGATAAAAAGATCTGTTTTTTTTTTTAAAAACGTTTGAAATTCACTTAAAAAATGCAGGTGAATAGGTAATTGAAAACATTAGCGTTTTGAGCTAAAAAGAAAATAAACACAGAAATTCACCAGTTATAGTTAGCAGAGTGCCTCTGCCATGCACTGCTTTTGACCTCGTCTATTACATCACTCATGACATGTTTTGTGACATCATTTATGACATCACTGATGACATCGCAAATTATCTAATTGATGACCTCACTGATTACTTCATCCAAGCTTCTTTTGCACACTTTGCTCTATAAACTAGTATGGCATCAGAGGCCTGAAAGTAAGTACAAAACAGCTGGGAATAATAGGAAGTATCATTAATACCATCACAAATAAAACTCGCTTGGGTGTAGCAACCATGGATTATGTGCATCATCAACTCTATACCATATACTTCACCGATAGGCTAGTTTACATTAATAAAGAACCACAGGTATATAACTATAATGTTACTTTAACCTTTGTGTTTTTTCTGTAAATTCCTATGGTTTTAGTTTTTTTTAACAAAAACAGATCTTAATCCCTATTAACTATAACGTTACTTTAATCTTTTGTTTTTATATATATATATATGAGTGTGTATGTTCATAGAATATGTTGCTGTAGATATACATGCTCTGCATAATCTAGGTACCTAGTGTTGGGTCAGGATGTTTTTGTTTTTCTTTGAAGAAGTCTGAGTCACAAGACTTGTTGTTACTCCACCCATTGTCCACTATGCAGCAGCGGACTTGTTGCACCTCAGATTGTTTTCTTCCACCATCAGGCTTGGGCAAGGCTCCCCTCAACGCTGAAGTGAGACACCACAGACTGGTTAATCTTTTAGAAGCTGTTTGAGGTCTTGGATACAAAACAAAAGAAACCCAGACACTGGCAGGATTCTTAACAAATCTCCGGCTCTAGGACTCATGCGGATCTCGAAGAAATGCTAGCTGAGCTTCGAGGAAGAACTAGACCTTGACCCCCTGATGCCACCTACTCCCAACAGAGTTAGGGCCTCAACCATTAGCCCACACTCTTTCCACCCTTGCCCGCAACACCACCACCATCACCACCACTTCCCCTGTGCTGCCTTCCCCCTGATCCGAATTACACTGATTCAGATCGCGACTGTCCCGATTACACTCAGGACTGCTATGACGAGCCCTTTAGACCCTGCAAGGGAGATGATCCGGGGGGGTCTATGTAGTCGAGCCCCAAGATGATCCTTACCTCGAACCCTGCCTTGCCAAACCATCACCGTCTGACAACATTACTGCTTAACGTGTGGCGAACCAGCAGGCTGTTCACACCATCAGGCAAAGCCGCATACAATGTAGGTCGAGGTCGACGTTTTAGTTGAAACCTTGTCCAAGACAGACCGCATGGTGCATTACCTTCTAATGCTTAAGGGTGTGCTCAGGTTGGCTGCGGTCAGCTTCAAGAAGCCAGTGAAGGCTAGAATGTTCACACCTAAAGTAGAAAAAAAAGCATAGGCCAGTGCCCGATGACCTTGCTTATATTTGTATAAATCACCCCAGAGTTGCTTTTAGTGCACACTGCCAGGAAGAGGGCGTCCACGTACACAACAGGGATGCCAGCCTCTTGATAAAGAACCCAAGTGGATTGGTGCGGCAGGGAAGTGGGTGGCGCGTGGTGCAGACACAATCACCCATTAGCAGATTGCAAACTCAGTGAACCTTCCCTCTAGTTAAACAATTACAACCACTGGAAGGAGATGGAGGAGCTGGTGAAGCACTTCCCAGAGGTGCACCACAAATGCGGGCAGAAGCTAGTTGCTGAAGATAATGCCATCATTAATCCCAACATTAGATGCATCATGGATGGGGCAAACACTGCAGAGAGAGGCTCGAACACCAGCATCCTCTTCTATATGTGGGCCTGGCTCAGGATGTCAGGGTTTAGACCGTAGGTCCAGCAGTACCTATTGAATGTCCCTTTTGATGCCAAGAGACTCTTTGGCCCCCAGGTGGACCAGATTTTCGAGAAAATCAAAAGGACATTGACATTCTCAAGTCCGTGGGTGCCCCGCAACCTGTTCCCAGATCTGCCTTATGTAGGCAGCAAAACAGGAGGGATGCGAAAATCGCAGTCTCAAGCCAGAGACCCCCATACCAACAACACTTTTAGGGCCTCTAGCAAACCAAGAGTTTCTAGTGTGTGCCTGTAGAGTGAAAAGGTTTGGAAAGGTTCGAGGTGGCTCCTCCAGAGGCTTCTCCGCTAGAATGCAGTGACTCCCCAGCCCTCTCATTTGACATTTGTTGGGGAAAAGACTGAGGTACTTCTTCCCTCAGTTGAAGGCTATCACCTCAGACCAGTGGCTCTTCTCCATGGTGTGAGTAGGGTACTGCCACACATTCCACACATCCCTTGCAACATCCCACCTCCTAGACGAAGAGGTCCAAGCACTCCTTGCAAATGACATTATCAAATCAGGACCTGCCCGATAACGCAGGAAGGGAGTGTATTCCCCACACTTCCTGATGCCCAAAAAGTACGGCTCTGCCAAGCTGAATCTCGATGTCTGACCTTTGAACAGGTTCAATCTTTCCTAACATTTTCACATGGCCACCATGCAAGGCATGATCCTGTTGCTCCACCAAGGTGACTTTGTCAGCTCTGGAGCTGAAAGGCACGTAATTTCACATCCTGATCCACCCTGCACCTGTACCTCGATTTATGGTAAGTGGACAAA
This sequence comes from Lissotriton helveticus, assembly GCF_964261635.1. Taxonomy (NCBI): domain Eukaryota; kingdom Metazoa; phylum Chordata; class Amphibia; order Caudata; family Salamandridae; genus Lissotriton; species Lissotriton helveticus. The sequence continues at coordinate 424,854,313 of NC_136070.1, forward strand.
CACAACCAGTTCAGGGTGTTACCTTTTGCAGTCACTACGGCACCAGGGGTGTTTACAGTGTGCCGATCATCAGCAGGTAAGCCTCACAGTGGATCGGTGATCTGACCATGCGCCAGGGCTCCTCCTACGCTCACTCCGTATTCCACCACGTTAGTCCTCCCCAGCGCGTTTTTCACTCCTCCACGCCCCCACGCTAGCCCTCCCCTTCCTCCTCCACAGGACTGCCGAACCCCATCTACTGCCGCCTCCTTGTACAGCACCTGTTCTCCGTTTCTGCGCCACATTGTCTTCCTCCCTCCCTCCCTAACATGTAAGTACACTGCGCTGCTCCCTTACCCTTTGGTCTCTCCTCCCCCCCCCTCATGCCCACCACTAGCACGATTGGCCCACACATGCAACCAGCGACTTCGCAACTTCTTGCCCTGGTAACCCTCCGGCCTCTGGCGCACTGGCAATCACCACAGGCCCAGCAAGCCTCCTCTGCTGCCTCCTCAACTTCTCGTCAGCTCCTCTTCTTCTATCCCTGGCCGCCACGTGTGCCTCGTTCACACTTACTTCTGGCACCCTTGTCATCACCATCCAGCCCCATGGCACCCCACCCACCGTCCAACCTAGGTACCTCACTTACTATCCTGCTCATCTGACCTGGCCCCTCTTCCCCCTGTTGACGCTGTCACTCACTGCTACAGTTCCTGCTTGCTCATTCACTGCCTCCTCCCCGCTTGCCTTCCCTCCTTGGCTGACACCCCTTCCTGCTGTACCCCAGAATTTTTCCTCACTGCTTAGTCTTCTTCCCATCCATCCCCTCCAGTAGACCCACCAGGACACTAGCCTAGCCCCCTCCTCCTCTCCCTCACCCGCCTGCCGCTATGCCTTAGCATCACTGCTTCACCTCCTTTTCCTGGAATGGCCATCGCTCTGTCTGCCTAGCCACACCTCCTCCTTGCCCCTCCCTGGCCCTCACTCTGCCTTTTCCTCTCTTAAACAGCACCTTTAAAAATGGCAACCCGGTCCTGATGGTGATCCTAACTTGAGAGGATCGAAACGCTGTTGACCGATCATACAGCGCAACTCACGACGCACCCTCAACTTTGGTTCACAGTTACATGTCTTCCAGTCATTGAAGAGGAACCATTGTTTTTGTATATAATTTTCTTCACTTTGTCACCTTGCGTGCCTCGCTGTTTCCACTTGTCACTTGCGCCGTCACTCTTTTTCACAAGCACTACATGCACAAAGCCCCCTTGGGTTGCCTTTGCATTTCATGCCCACAGTGCTGTTATAACTGTCCTGTATGAACTGTGAAATTTTTTTAATATATGATGTCATGAGCACTTTTGAATAAAAACTGGTAGTCTCTCCTTTCTTTGCTACCTTGTAATGTTGTGTACATACCTGTGTATCTGCCTTTTTTCATTGAATCCGGTTGAGACATTGTTGTTTAAAAACGTATACTTACCCAGATCTCAATCCGGTCTATGGGTTATACTCCTGTTGTTCTTTACTACTGTCATCAGCAGGAACGCATCTGAGCAAAAAATGGCATACATGTCTTTCTGTACTTGTACGATTGACTCATCAAGAGCAGTAGCAAACGTTAAATCCTAGAACACACTCAGTCAGCAGGGTTCCTACTTCACAGCCTAGGTTTCACCGTCAATGAGAAAAAGTTGCACTTTAAACTGAAGGCAATCAAGTCCTTCCTGGGTTCTGTGTTAAAAAAAGTAGCAGAGGAAGAATACCCCAAGGAACCGAGGGTGATGGCATACCAACAGCTGCTGCTTCTTTTGCCAACAGGCACACTGTCCCATCAATGTCTGAACATTGATTAAACTGTTCGGGATCGGGGGTTCATGCATAATGATTGTGCCAGACACCAGATTACATATGCACCCTTCTCCAGGAGTGCTATTCGAAGCAATGGGCACAAGCGTAAAGGCATTCAGAGGATTTAGCATTGGTAACAATCAAGGCTCATCATTCTCTCTGCTTTAGTGGAAGAGCAACCACCTGTTGTTCATGAGAGCCTTTCTAGGCACCCTTCCGCAGGTGTCCATCATGACAGACACATCTATTGCGGGGTGGGGTGCTCACCTCTGCCAGGTAATTGTCTAAGGCACCTGAAAGGCTCAGTACCTGGGGAGTCACATAGGCTACCTGCCTATGCTAGTCATTGTACTAGCCTTCAGAGCTTTCTTCAAGCTAATTTTGTGCAAGACTGTTATACTAAAGATGGACAATATGACTGACTGCAATGTACTACATCCAGATATGAGGGGAAACCTACTTCATCCAGCTCTCTACACTGGCTCAGGAGATTTGATACTGGGCAACCCGCAACAAAGTTCACCTGTTAATGGAGTATTTGCTAGGAGTGGAGAACAACTTTGCAGATCTGCCTAGGAGGACACACCAACACATCCACAAGTGGAAACTCCATCCCAAAGTCCTTCACAAGTTCTTTCAACAGTGGGGAACACCAACCATGGACCTGTTTGCCGCTTCAGAAAACGTGAAATTCCAAAACTTCACCACCAGATACCCTTACCCACAATCCATTGGCAATGCACTGTGGGTGAACTGGTCAGGGATGTTTGCCTATGCTTTTACGCCTCTCTTGCTCATCCCATATGTAGTGGGAAGGATTATATTTAGAGATAATGTGGCCGCAATTCATTCTCCATAGGTTTCATTTATGCGACTTTGATTCCATTTGGCAGCAATAGGGAGAGAAAAATGTCAAACAGAGTTTCCGTATATGATTGCATTACAGATAACACACCCAAAAGTTTTAAATAATGATGAAGAATTGTTTGTACATTTAATTACAATTTTTGTCTCATCCACCTGCTTCCACACCTTCCACATGCTCCAAAAGATCTTCAGATGGATCTCAATCAGCACAAGGAAAACGGTCACGCAAACCCTCGTCACCAGCTGGCTGAACTACGGAAATGCACTCTCTGCTGGAATCAGCACACAATCCCTCAAGAGACTACAGACCATACCGAATGCAGCAGCCAGACTCACCCTCAACCTTCCCAAACGGATCCGCATCACCCCCTGCCTCCAAACCTCCACTGGCTCCCCGTCCAGAAGAGATGCCAGTTCAAGATGCTGATCCACGCCTACAAAGTCCTCCACAACCAGGGTCCAGCAAACCTCAACCACCACCTGAACTTCCACCAGACAACTGAGCTCCGCCTCCCTCACACTGTTGCACGTGCCCTGCATTCGCCAAAGCCACAGCGGATGTCGTTCCTTCTTCTACCTCGCCACCAGGTTCCGGGACGACTTCCCCTTCCACCTGCGGCCATCACTCTCACTCACAGACTTCAGAAAGGAATTCAAGACTTTGCTCTTCGACTAAGACCTGCGAGACCTCAGCGCCTGGATACCCCCATGGCCGATTAGCCACGCTCTATAAGTAGTGATTGATTAATTGATTTGTGACAAAGTGAAAATAAACTTTGCGCAATTATGCAACAAAGCATTCCAATCAGACAAACACCCAGTAAGTCTAAAATACATTATCCAAAGAAAAGGTAGGACTGGAATGACTGTGAAATGTTAAAAAATGAGAGGGAAGCCACATAATTGAATATATACAATGAACTGCATGTTCTGATTAATATCATTCAATACATTGTAAAATATAAATAATGTTTATACAGTCACATGTTCATATGTGTAAATTAGTAGGGAGATGTAAGTAACACACTATGAAATGACTCCGGAGAAGGACTGCACTATGTTTTGACCAAGTCTGTGAGGGTGAAACGTGTCAACAGGCAGTGTTTTCCATTACTTGTTCCATAAAACAATTGCTAATTACAGGGTAACCACTCACATGCCGACTGTTTCTTTGGAAGAAATCAAAGATGTGTTGAAGAAAATGCTTGTGTGTTGACTTACGTTAATAATGTTTTATAATTGGTTTTCTTTCTTTTCATTTACAGCGAAAGACAGGGTTTACAGCCAGTGTGCATAACTCTAGGGGATCAGCAGACAGTCTGGACCCTGGATAATGAAGGCAATCTCTGGTTCAGAACTGGTGTCACGTCTAAGAAACCACAGGGAGATGATGACCATTGGTGGCAAGTAGGCACTTTCCCTTATTTTTTGATAATGTTGTACTGCCTGACAGTTATAGTGTTTGTGCATGGGTGTATTAGTCTAGCTTCATATTTGAGTGCTGCACTGGACCGCAAATCAGGCACTTCTTAAATAATCCTCTTCTGCTGATAAGTCGTTTTACAGTTGGCTAAACTTCACACTTGATAAATGATAGGAGATAGGTGTTGATATACACGTGAAGTTTAAGTCCTGCTTTTAACAGTCAACAGTGAAAGTGGTAATTTGCTACTTTACGTGCCTCTTGTATAATCACACTTTTGGGCCCTTTTCATCTACCAAAGTGCAGCTCTATTTCATGAGGGGAAAAAATTCTCTCTAACAGTATACATACACTTAGGCTTCACAGAGCACCATAGTTCTAAAAGCTACAGAGTTTATTCTTCAAGACCTGGAGTTCATGTTTGTTTGATATTTAGTGCAGATGCCTATTTTCGTCTGCCAGAAGATATCAACTAACTGTAGTACCCACTTATTAAATAGATATAATGTTACTGGCACACATACATTGAAGAAGCATTTAGAAACTAAAAGGTCTCTGTCTCCAGATATCCCAGTGATAGAGTTGAGTGGTGTTGTGCTTACTGCTGACTGCTCTGTCTCTTGAAGGTGAAGAGCATGGCTTCTAAAAGGGCTAACTTCCTTTCTTTTTTCTAAGCTTTATAAACATAGTACCAATACAATGGGTAATAGAAAGAACATTTAGTTACAAAGATTCAAAATAATAAAAGTACTGTAGTAAGAACTAGAGGAACGGTAGCACTTATTGTATTTAGACACTAATGTACGTTTGGTTGCCAGTGGTTGTTCATTGTTATAATATCTTTTGTCGTCATTTCATGACCTTTTCTTCTGTTTAAAAACTGTGTGTTTTAACATCTCATTGTTTTGAGGAACTGGGCTGCTTCAAGAAGTTACCATTGTAAAGTTATCAGTTGTGGCCAATTCCTTATTCTATAATATTGTCATTGCATTAATTTGTATAGGTAGAAGCAAACACATAATGCAAGACTGGTCAAATACATCAATTGGGTTTACGCCAAACTGGGTTGCTTCAGAGCCACTGTACATTGCTCTGTTGAACTTCTGACTCTCTGCTCTGCTTCCTGCCCACTGGGGACCATTCTTACCTTAGAGACGAATCTGAACATTGTTTGATTTCAGATGGTTCCATAACAGTAAAGCAGAATCTCACACTGAGACTCAACTGTTAATGAGTTTAGAGTCCCAGGTTTGTGTCAAATTGTTAATATTACATTTGATTTGGAAAGCTCTTTGTGCTTTTGCCGACAGACGTCTTGTGCTATCTTTGAATGGGTTTGACATATGCAAACCAGTGGAATGTGTGTGGGGCGAAGTTCTAGTCTGGAATGGAAAGGAGCTGCGAGGAGAAGAGAGGCATTTGAATGTCAGGGACATTTTCTCCTGTAAAATAAAAGATTCTTCAATGCACCCATCTGGTCGCCTTGATCATTCCCATCTGGTCACTGTCATAATTTTAGAGTATATTACACAGCAGGTGGAGTAGTGTCTCAACATCGCATTAAGGTGAGCCATTGCCTCCAATTGGATGTTAAGGGTCATTGGGTTTAAGGGCCCCAAATTAGCTAACTTCTAGTGTTGGGTGCCCCAGTGCACTTCTAGCCTATTTTGTCTATGCCTAATGGCTATCGTCAGTGTGAAGTCAATCTGCCCTGGTGGAAGCCTAGTGGAAAGAGTTGATTTTTAGCCTGTCCAGTGTTTTTCCTCCCACCACCGTAACTTTGTGCATGTAAGAGTTTTGATAAAGTGTCCACTCTTTTAAACAGTGAAGGCATGGTGCATTGTAAATATTACTTTGATGGCGAGATAACGACCATCGATACCTGTGGGTTTTAATGCGGCACAAGGGTTAAATAGCGGACTCGTGAGACTGTCTTGTTCATTATACAGTCCAAGCATGTTCGAACATTTCTAAAGCGAGTCGGTAGTGTCAGTGGCCTTGCGGCAGCCTTTGTAGTACCTCTCACATGCTGAACCTTGCCCCTCACTTACCCAATGTTTCCTCATCCAGGCTGCGTGTAATGTGTCAAGCCATCCTAGTCCTAGGATGCACGTTCAGGAAGAAGCTGGCACTAGCACAAGAAGAGTAGGATAGCTAAATGAGTTCTATCCCTTCAAGGATTCAAATTGTAGTTGAGTATATACCTGCCGTTACTAATCATGTGGCTGAGTCTTTATCGCATTTGATACCAAAGGTGATGGACAATTCTGTGGAATGTAGTGTGGTGGAAGACGGCCACACATGTGTGAGATTGAAGCCAGCATCATTTCAGAGTCTGAGTGGAGAAATGGGGTAAAGGAGGGTAAGGTCCTACAAGAGGTGTTAGCTTGTGTCAGTAAAGGATGGAAGAGGGGTGATGGCACTGAGGAATGCAGAACACTTTGGTTTCTAAAGGATGAATTAACTGAATAATTGGGTCTGTTATACGGAGGATGCAGGTTGGTTCTACTCACATCCCTCTGGGAAGGGTTGAATAATTTAGCATGATGGGCCCCAGGTTATGTCAAAGACTAAGGAAATATTAAGATTATTTTATTGGTGGCCTTGAATGGATCTTTGTGTGGCAAGAGCTATGAAAGACTATATAGGCGGTGTTCTTGTCTAAAGTCTTAAAAATCCGTGTTCAACCCATGGTCATCAGAGAGTTACTGTGGACTTCTTCAAGTGGCACTACTTTGAATATTTTAGGTCCTGTTGACAATAGAGGAAGGCAAGTGTATGTTGATGTGATCTTGGATAAGTTTTCAATGTGCCAGATGGGTGTTTAATGAGTAGGACGGAGTACTTAAGAAGGCTGTTCCAGAGGGAAGGTTTACCTACCACCATTTTGATAGATAATGGTGTACAATTGTTTTCAAGACAGATGGAGTAGTTTCTGAAGGATGAGATAAAACAAAAAAAAGTGTGCTTTGTACCATCCCAAGCCTAACGGTATTATGGAATGCTTTAATAGCGTGGTGAGGAGACCATTCAGTTATCCAAGGAGAATGGGAAATGTTAAAAAGAGGAAGTAGATAGAAGGGTCAAGGTATATAGATTAAATCCACATTCTGTCCCTACAAAAACACCATTTGAACTGGTTAGAGGAAAGAAGACTAACAGCTAGATTCATCATTCAAAAATCAGCTCGCAAAGGGCCAGATTCTCAGAATCTGGCCCTTTGCGAGCGCAATTTTTGCATTTGGGATTCATCATCCCAAATGCAAAAATCGCTATTTGCCAAATCGCATATTTGCGATGAATTGCATTTAAGGAATCTCTATTTGAGATTCCTTAAATGCAATTCATTAACTAATTTTAAATTGCGAATTCGCAATTTTTGGTCGCTATTTACAACGAAGTCTGACTTCATGGTAAATAGCGAAAAAATAGAAAAAAGCACTTTAGTGCATTTTTCTCAGTTGCATGTTACACACACACATGTCCTTTGGACATGTGTGTGCGCAACACCTGTGTAAATTTGCATTTCAGGGGTGCTACAGGGTGTCCTTTGGACACTCCTGGCACCCTTGAAATCGCATCCTTATTTGTGATTAGCAAATTGCTAATCGCAAATAAGGAATAACTCCCCATTCATTCCTATGGGCCTTTAGGAATGAATGGGGAGTTATTCCTTATTTGCGATTAGCAATTTGCTAATCGCAAATAAGGAAGATGTAGGAATCGCAATATTTTTTGCAATTCCTACATGAATCCCGTTTTGCAAGTCCTTAATAGCGATTCCTTATGAATCGCTATTAAAGACTCGCAAAACGGGTCTTTGATGTATCTAGCTGTAATTCCCTTATTTCAACATCGTGGCTGAATGAGAAGTGTATTATCGTGAATGGGACAGACCTGGAATGGAAGAAGGGAAAAATATCTAAAGGAAGGCATGGAGTAATGTTAAATAAACTATTAAAAGAATGAAAGTGGAAGTTGGTGAATTGTTTCGGATTAAGAGTCCTACAACCACTAAATAGGAATTCAAGGTTTCAAAACCCATTAAAGTGACTGAATTGTACAAAAATGCAGTAAAGACAGAAAACTAATGAGTGTGGAATCTAAATAGACTTATGTTCAAGTATGGGTAGTACTGTGATGAGTAAGTGTGATAGGAAAAGAATGCTGAGGAAGCTAATAAGAGGAATGGACATAATGAAAGGGTCCATGTACAAGGAGGTCTGTGGAGAAGTAAAAGAGCCAGTAAACCCCCTAAATGTTATGATGATTATACAATGTATATACATGTCTCTATTATGCTTCTGTTGATTTCTGCACGTAGTTATTTTTGTTTGAGGGCAACCTTTACATGTTATTTTCAATTCGTTGCAATTGTATCTTAAAGGTGACCATGTGATTTATGGTGTTAAACCATCTATCTTCTTGTGCTTTGTCACATTTTAGAATGTCTCCTTAGGGGTGAATGTTTTGTTGGTCTTGTACAGAGGGAAATGTGTGGTTTCTTCGATTGGGTTTGCCATATGCAAACCAGTAGCATGTGAGTGGGGATCGAAGATCAGAAATGAAATGTAAGGGATCTAGGAGGGAGGGAGGGAGGAAGGGAGGGAGAGAGAGACAGTTTGACCTCTAAGGCGATGGATGGTTGGGACAGTTTCTCCTGAAAAATACAAGCTTTTTCCCAGAGGAGATTCTCAGTAGGGAAGGTCTAAGGATTCCATGATTGGTCAGTATTTGTTTTTGATTAGGCGTGCGATTGCCCCGGGGGGGGGGGGTGTCTAGGTGCTGAGTTTACAGAGAGACTACCTAAGACTGCCCCTGGTTACACAAAAAAATAGCCAAAATCAGTTTCACTTCTTCAATTTTGGGAAAGGGAGTTACATTTTTATCACTAACTGGTATGCAAAAGATCTGCTTCTTTGCCTCATCTTCTTTGTCTCTGGTATTTGTAATAAGTATGCTGAGGAGGAGCGCATAATGGTGATGTGGTTTGAGGGTGTGAGTGGCGTCTGCGGGAGTATTACATAGGAGAGGGGTCTTCACAGCTCTCAATATAAGCGTGTGAAAAATGCGCTATGTGTAAGTGGTTGTGTCTAGGTGGTTGTTCAAAGTGGGTGTGGAGCCTATTTCCCTTTGCCTAACTAGTGTTAGCTATGGTTTTGCCTGTTACATGTTAGGTTCTATTATATTTCTTGTAATCTCCAAGTGTAAGTTGTCAGTCGAAGATTATTTGTTAGGAACTGTTAATATGGTTGTTCAGACACCTTTTTAGGTCAAAGCCTGCGTTGCAGCGCATGCTCTGCTGCAGGCGAGAGTTCTTGTAAACAAGAAGGGGCATGAAACCACGCCGCTTCTGCCATTGGCCGGGCTCGCGAAACGGAGGCCTGCCATTGGACAATGCCCCTGTCCGGATGATTTGTCCGGCTGTGATCCCTCCTTTTCAGGACTCCGTGACCTGACTTCTGGTGTCGCAAACCGATTTCCAGAAACGTTGCTATGGCAACGATGAGGCCGGTCACGGAGTCCTGGAGGGGAGGGATTCAGTAGCTGTTTCGGCCCCTTTTTTTTGTGCGCATTTTTGCAGTCATTCCTGCGCGAGGTAGGGGAGAGGCGGTGCTGGTTTTTCTTGATGTTGCATAATCAGAAATGTCCTTTACCCCCTTTCTTTTTTTAAACAAAACAGGCCTATCTCCATGAACCCACCTGCCCCAACATCAGTCCCGGCCACGTTCTGCGGGGAACCACGTAGCTTGGCCCGTTGGGAGTTCCTTTCCTGGCCTCGCAGCGCGCTGCGGGCCTCCACTGGAGCAGGAGAGCGATGTGCACTGCGCCCCGCCTAGGCTGCTCCTGGGCCGTGTGGTGAATTGAAGAGGTGGCACCAGTGCTGCAGACGAGCGTGCCAGAGAGGGCAGAAGTGACACTGCAGCCATGCTTGGTGGGGCGGCACCTACTGCTGCAGACGAGGAGACTTGCAGCCACCGGACTGGGCGAACATAGCAGCGTGGGCCTCGGGAGCTGCTGGGAGTGCCGGGGGAATCCGGGGTGCCTGGCTCCAGCATGCACGGCAAGGCTGGGTGCATTCTTGGGCCTCTCACTCTGACGGTCCTCGTGGCGGCATGGGTCAGTACTGGCCTCCCCACCAGTGTAGCGGGGTGGCTTTGGTCACTCTCTGTCTATGCTGCACAGGCCTCCGGTGTGTAACAACACGCACACATAGGTCTCTGCCGGCATAGAACCTATGCGGCTTTATGTGCGGCCTTACGCTCCTTTATTTATATCCTCAGACAGTGCCTGCCCCAAGGAGTGCTACAGGTGGCAACAGTGTGATATAGAGGCCGGATGGCTCTCTAGAGATGCTATATGTTCTCCTCCCTTCCAGCTCCACAACTTGAACCCACTCCGTGCCTTCACGCACCTGTTGACCAATCTAGCTTTCTTGAAGTCTTATAGACTTATAGACATATTTGACCTACCACAGGTTGTAATTTAAGTTGGGAGCATGCAATGTTGTCCTGAATGTGCGTCATCCCAATGCACTCCACTGACACTTTCCAGTGTGCTCATTCTCAGAAAGTGCCAACAGTGGTGGGGAAGCCCGACTGGAGCCTCCAACTACACGATTAGATTGCACGTTCAACACTCCACATAACTGATTCATGCAAGAATAGCTTATCCAGTCCAGGTTGTTGCTGTGCTGTCTGTGACAAGTAGATTTTATAAGGGTGTAAACAGGAATACAAAACCTGTGAGCCATGAGATTTTTGCCCGAAATGTAGTAGTGTCTGCCTAAGTTTCTTGGTATGTGCCATCCTGCTTTTACTTTATTGAAAATAAGGTTGGTATTATTGTCGACAGTTTCTTGTAAAGTGTCTTATATAAAACTCAAAAATCACTTGATAAGGATATAGGACCTTTTCAAGATGGTCACATTTGTGACCTAACCCTAGCTTCTAAGAAGCTACTCTTCCATGACGGATGCCACTATTGTCGGTTTGTATATAGTACAGGTAAATACACATTTCAATGTGCATCTAATAACATCTGCCATGGGTAACCCTTCTCGCCAAGCTTCTGCTTCAAGATAATTATTCCGATGTTGATCTAAAAATGTTGACCCGACCTTCCCAATCCAAGATGGCCGCCAAAGGAGGGTGGTAGAACGGGTGCTTTAGAGGTCCACATCTCATGTTGGCAGACCCCAGTTTCAGTGAAGCGTCTTCCGGGTTTTTTTTCTCAGTAACTTTATTGAGCGTCGCCCGCTCACACTGCGGGTCGGAAAGGGTGTGTGTTGGTTGTAGAATGGAGACGGTGGAGCAGGGATAGCAGCGTTCTCGCCCCCCAGCCAGCCAGCGCCATGGGGCAGTAGCACAGCTCTGCGGCCAGCATGAAGTACAACGAGAAGGAGCTGCTGTCCTTGTCCAAGCAGCCGGCAGAAAAGGCTGACGAACTACTCATGAAGGGGCCCAAGAAGGGCAGCGGTAGGTCAGCTAGCATATCCACCTCTCGCAGCATCTGCTTGAGTGACAAACACATCAGGAGGGGTACTTTAAGATGCCATCAACACCTAATGCGTTATGTGTGATGTCTGATGGTGTTGGAAGTATTTGGGCATAGCTAACAAATTTCCCAGGTCCATAAGTGACGTGCTGCTTCAATCCAGCTTTTTTCCTTTTAATTCTGGTACTTGTAGTCCTATTTTATCATGGAATAAATTAAACCAGTCCCAATATTCAAAGAAAAAACCTGGACCTGCGAAACTTGGCTGAGCTTTTTGGGGTACTGATGAAAAAGTGTTGAAGTGTGCACCAAATGACAAGCACCACTGTGATCCCCAGGGGATACAAGGTTCCGTCGCATATACTGCTTTGAGGGAATAATCAGGTGACAGTTGATGCGGTGGCATTGAAGGGGAGGGTTTATGTTGTGTGGGGTGGAAGTGTGACCACCCCAAAAGAGACTGCAGCGTAAAAATGTCAAATGAGAAGTGGGCAGCGTGATGCACAAAGGAATGACGAACATGCTACTGTCGCGGTACCCGATACCGAGGATGCACTGTATGAGTCCGAAAGATGATAGACACTGATGGTATATCACATTAAGAGGAGGGTGTCCTATGGTTAGGGCTCTGACGAACAATTATGGCGAAGCACTGTTTGGGAGAAGGGTAGCATGTTGAGGGATTTATGTGGAGGATTTGTATAATTAAGGGTTTCACTGATGTGTTGATAATAGGCACAGCCAGCAAAAAACATGAGGGTACTGTGGGTTACTGGATGTTTGGATAGTTCTGGATTATCTAGTGACCAGTCAGCACTGTGGGGTGTCTAATAATGATGAGATGGCACTGGGTGTACCAGATGAAATAAAGAGTTGATAGTAATGTTCATCACAAAGTTATGAGAGGCATTGCTTGGGTTCTGCATGAGTGGTTCTCCATGCCACTAAGTAAGGGTGACGCCACGGGGGCATGAAATGATTAGTGGGCGGTATGAGTCGCCAAAGAATGAGAGGGGTTTGTGATGAAGGACAGTGGGGTATTTGTCGGGTGACATTCTGAAGGGGAATTCTTGAGTAACAAGCATTTGCAATGCAATAGGTCTCGCATTTGCGAGAGTTTAACCTATTAGCATTGTAAATGACAATGACTTTTATTTATGTTTTAAAAACCAACACATAATAAAAGGCATTGCCATTTACAATGCCAATAGCTCAAACTCTAACAACTGCGAGACCTATTGCATTGCAAATGCTTGTTATTCTGTGATATTGCACTCCTCTTCTTGGTTTAGGGTGTCCTTACAGAGGACGTAAATGCATGAAACTTAAGTGATGAATAAAGACGCTTGCGATCTTCGGTTCCTATGTCTGCATGGACAGCTGTGATTTGTCATTTGCACACTTATATTTATTATTAATACTTTATTGTTTATAATTTGGATCGATGTTTGAAGCAGGGACTTTCAAGCGCTGGATCCTGAAACACCCCCTAACCCACGGTACCGTCATGTTCGCCCAGGTTGCTGGGACTCGTGTACTTCACACTGCGGTAGGGAAGATAAAAGTCCGTTTCCTGTCTCCTTCCTAGCGACTTCCTGCCCGTCATCTCACGCGGATACCAGACGCCAAAGCCTTGCAAAGCGACCAGTGTCGGTGTGCAGCCGCTTTGGAATGGGAGGCCAGCCATGCTTTGTGTGCGATTCTCGTCATGAGCTACTGCACGTCAAGACAAGTTAATTCTTTGATTAAGAGTAGGAGGCGGATTGATTAATTCTCTTTATTAAGAAAATATTAGTAGAGAGAAACCTTAAGCTCAGAAATATACCACTAAGCATCGGGGCAGGCCCGTTTACAACTAATTCTCAAACGTAATCTTTCTTGGTAGAAACCAAACAGCGGGTGAGGGGGAGGGAGGGCCGGAAGAGACACATTGTACCATATCGTTTCAATTACATAATCATATTGTGTAAGAATTAGAACTTTGAACGTGCAGTGCAGCAATAACGCAGTAAACTCGGCAACAAGAGCGCGGTTTATGCCAAGAATAAAGTATTACTTTGTTTCAACTCAATGGGAAACAGCGAAGAGTCTCTCACCTTTGGAGCCAATCTGGCATCTCCACTGGAGTCGAGCAGCATGAACCTTGACCTCTAGATTGTGGAGGATCTTTGGACACTGTGGGAGTGGAATACACCATGTCCTTCCTCCTTGACAACTCTTATGTTTGGCTGGAAACCACATGGAGGTCACACAGGCAGCAACATTTCTTTCTTAATCATTTGAAGTTCTTGTTGTAACTAGTGTGTCGTGCCTCCGGTCTAGGGGTGTGTATGTTCTGGAACCCCTCACTGTTAGATTAGTCTTCACCACGGCTTCCGCTTACACCAGGGGTCTCCAACCTTTTGAGTAATAAGAACTACTTATGGCCAAAGAAAAGCGCCCCAAGCCCCTTGGGCTAGGTCTGCGCTTTATGAATTTAATATTCATTCAAAGTTAGAATAGTGACATCATCAGACAAGATTACAATAGTAGTCACAATATCCACGATTGCCGGCCGTGATCACCGTAGTGCATCAGACATGGATGCTAGCATTCATTTAAAAATGCTTCGTAAATGGGAAATGTGTCTACATGGGTAATATAAAACAGCCATAGCAGTTATACCCATGGAACGAATTTAATTAGTAACAAGTCTCCCCAAAACCTTATAATGTATCACTCAAATAGCGTTCAATATATTTTGAAAACTGAAACCACTTTCTCCACACATAAGCTATTTTTGTCCTGAATACACACTTTTCAATTTTGGTATGCATATATTAATGCAGCCATGCAAAAGCTTCTAATTTAGTAGTCTGGGCTGCAGATAGGAGGGCTACTGACGGGTAGCTGGAGAGTTACCGGTAGCTCACGAGCTACTGTTGGAGAAGCCCGGCTTACACGCTATATCAGTAGAGCATTGCCGTGTACCACTAGTACTGTGCCTAGTTTAGTATTCTTCCCCTAAAGGTCCCTGGTTGACAGTCTCGTCGCTGTTAGCTCAGTGACTCCTCCTTGCCCATCAGGATGTCAGAATGAGGCAGTGCTGCACCACCTCGTATAGCTCCACACTACCGAGGGCTGGGATAGTTCCAGGACTTTTAACTTTACAGCTGTTACCTCAGTGTCATGGAGTTCCACCTTGTTGTCAAGGAAATATATCACGAAGCTAGCACAATTTCCAAACTACTGAAAAAACCTGGGGCCTTTTTATGGATGCGGCACATTTTCCTGGATTGCACTGGGCGCACCCTTTAAAAGGTACGCCCGGCGCAATGAAGGAAAATGCGCTGTATTATGATGAGTACGTTGCCCCCAGGGCAGTCGTGAACTTGTGCTGTCCTAGGGGGCAGAGCATTCATGTGAAAAACGGAGCGCAGCTTTGAAGCCGCTTTCTGTTTTCACAGTTAAGGCAGCAACCCGCCTGCACTTTTAAGGAGGATTAGTGTTCCCCTTGCAGGTGTGTACAGTGAGATTGCACCCACGTGCAAGCGAATGTCTGGGGGTCCATGGGACCCCTTTCGTCCTCCAGAGGGCGCACTGTCAGTGCGCCTCCTGAGAGCTTCTTTGCTGCTGCGCCTGCATCTGTAATACGGCACGGGTGCAGAGGCAAAGGGATTCCCTCATTTGCATGGGCCCTCCCCCCATGCAAATGAGGGATCGCCCACTTGAGAAAGTGCTGGCGCTGTATGTGCACCAACGTTTTCGGTATTAGGGGACGCACAAGCGTCTGCGGCCCTTCTGTAATGGCATAATGCCCCGGGGGCTCGCAAAGCGAGTGCTATCACCCGTTGCGCCTCCAGGGCACTTCTATACTATAGGCCCCTGAACTCTGTTCCTGCTTGCACAGTTTCTTCTCTAGTTCTGTAAGTTTTCGATCCATGCACCCAACCTCTCGTTCCGTTTTCATGATATGTCCTTTTATTCATTCTATTATTTTTCTAGTGATTAGGCTATCTCATTATGAGGCAAGGACCCCTGTCATTCTTGTAACATTATGAGTGTAAGTGTTTCTCCCTGTGTTATCCAGGGCCCCCATTGCAGACTGATGAATCTAACGAGATGTCTGATAAAGAACATTTCACTAATCGAGCTGCCAGTGGCTCTCCCTCACCGCAACAACCCACGTCCCATGATCTGTGAAGGTCTTAATTTGCTGCCCATTTAATTGCCGAGGTACATATCTATAAATCAGTAAGCCTAAAAACATGTGCAAGGGACGAACATCTTTATCCATGCACTAGTTCTGGAACAACCCAAAGGCTAGAGTAGGATTTGAACATAAACGTTCATCTGGCATGCTAGATTTCCTATACCAAATATCTTGTTAATCCCATTTTCTGGAGTTCACTCTTTCAGTTTCTAGTCTGACAAGGGACATATCTTAGGTGCATGATTCCCCACATAGCAGAACTGAAGAAGGTATGGAAGAAAATCAAACGTTCATGCTGGCCTCATAGCCAGGGCATGTAAAAGAGGAATTCCAGGATGTGCATGGTTCAGAGGGAACCACGAGAATGATAGTCACTTGGTCCTCACAGATTCTGAGTAACATAGGGGATGAGCTGAAAGAGTGAAAAAGCACAGAGGATTTCTTAGGGCCATTGTATGAATCAGGCAGCCACACTCCGCGCCTTTGGAATCAAAGAGAGTCCCAAGTACAATTAGATTACAAAACCCTTGAGCTGAGAAACTTGGTAATACCCTGCCAGCCTGGCTGGCTGTTTCTAAGGCACTGGTTATGACTGAACCAAGAGTTGTACCTCTGAACTGCAATTCGGCTGGAAAACTAGAAGCTCCTGTGAAGAAGAGCGAGACCCAAAAATGATTTAATATTTGTGACAGTCTCCATATTGTATGTCCTTATTAAGACATTTTTCTCTTGAAGCATGGCTCAATATCTTTCTGAATACGTGTCAACTGCCTTCAGTTTCAGGTGCAGTGAGACCAGTGAGCCTTAACTGTTATGCACATATCACTGTCCACCACCCATGAACAGTGGCGTCTGGAACACCCTCTGGACAGATAGTCAGAAACTAACCACTACTGCAATTGCATTCCAAACCTCCTGCTTGACTGTATCAATCGATCAAATTCCTGCATGGTTGGAGCCTAATGAATGTGTAGAAGGGTTAGGACAGGATACAGATGAATCCTTGATCAAGGGTCTGTAACAACACTCACCCGCAAATGGTCCTGAGCCTTCATATGTTTTTCGTGGAGCATGATGGCTAGCCAACAGATCTGAGAACTGTTTTTGTACTCTGGATATCACTCCACTCAAAAAAACGTAAAACGAGGTCTGGCTTAAAATGGACATTAATGAATTTCGATATTGAGATGGCACCAGTAGACAATTCTTATGTTTGATGAGAGAACTGTGCTCTGGCAGACAAATATGCACTCCTTCTAGGCCCATCATCTCTTTAGAAGGAGAGGACATATCCATCATCCAGTTATCTATATGTGGGTAAAGTGACTACCCTTAGAGGTGAAGGGGACCACACTTGTGATATTTGTACATCTTCTGAGATTAGACTTTAGTCTGAATAGAATCACTCTGAAGTGGAAATGCCTATTCTGTGCAACAAAGCTGAGAACCGTCTAATTATATGTCATCATTGGGATATGGAAGTACATGTCCAAAAGGTCGTGAGTCACCATGATGTCTCTGTAAGTCTCAAAGAAGTTTTTTTCTTATATGGTCTCCAATTTAAATGGCAATGACCATATCAATGTGTTCACTAAATTGAGGTTGATTATAATCTGATATACCCCTGAGATCTTGGGAATTAAGAAAACATGAGCAGAAACTAATTTTCCCTGTTTCTCCAGTTGCACAAGGCTAATTGCTTTATTCTACAGTGACCTACAGAAGCCCTACTTCCTCTTGTGTAGCTGCATGGCCATGGTATCTCGATAAACCCCACGCAGATTGGGCGGAAGAAACATGTGAAATGGATGCTATATTTCCTTTGTTTGATAATTTGAACCCAGGAGCCTAAAGTAAATAGCACCCAGGCTTAAGAGAAATGCTGAATCCTCCTTCCACGAGTCAATATGGCTAGGGTCAGTATAGGAAGATTGTTCTATAAAGTGGAACCTTGAATGTGAAGAGTTCTTCTGACAAATTGTTTGCATTTTTAAGACCTAGAGACAAAATGTTGTGATTTGATAACTTTAAACTCCTGGTCGGTTGGTAAGGCAAAAAAATGTTGGAGAAATTCCACTGCTTGGTGGAGCAGCCCATTGTTTACAATGCATATGGTTTTGAACTGAGGTCTTACTTTCACTGCAAGCCACTGTATAGTCTTTTGGGACTGGAATGTAATTATCATGATGCCTCAGGATGAGTATGAGGCAGGCAGCATGATTTCGAACACTTTGAAGTTTAGTCAGGTTTTGTTTGTTAATCCAGCATAGATTGCATTTCAATAGTCGAGGTTGTATGATTGCTGATGCTAATCGAAAGCAAATATTGAACTGAATTGAATTGAAATAGTCCAGGTATGAGGAAACTACAAAGAGAATCAAGCCAATTTTGTGGGGATGTTTCAGGAGAAGTAAGGTTCTGTGAAATTGTGAAGCATTTGTTTTTGAGAGTAGAATGACTTGGGGGGGGGGGGGGGGGGATGTAAGAGAGGTGTCTGTCAAACAAAACACATAGATGTACAAAAGATGTGAGACCAGCCCTTAGTGCCAGGCCAGGTAAAGGTGAAATATCCACTGGTTCCTGACTAAGATCCCTGGTTTATGGTCGTTGAGATAACGCCTGTTGAACTTAATCCACTCCTAAGCAACTCTGTAAGGATCACTAGAACCTTGCTCTAATTTAGGGAACATTTTGGCATTGTCTGTGTTCATGTGGTAACTAGTTGGATGTCCTTCGTAGACTTGATACAGCAGACCATTCAGATGTTGAGCAGGATCAGTTAGAGGGCTGATCCTTCAGCTACACCACAGATGATGAAGATGATATTGGATAAGGCAGACCGAAATTGGACTTGCTAGATAAGGTTGCCTTAGTAAATAAACCATGTAACACCAACTCTGTTTACACAGCATGAGCAGATATTTTATTTAGCAGCACATTGTTGTCTGTGATGTCAAATTCCACTCAGAGATCCAGGAGGATTAGGGCACATGCCATGGCCTGGTCACGAGCACTTATGCAATACTCTATGATGTTTATCGGCGTTATGTCTGTTGTTCTGAAAACTAGAATCTGACTATCGACCGCTTAGTATGCTGTGCTGTTGATTTCCAGGTGCATGGAGAGCTATGTATTCATTGCTGATTCATGAACCTTGGGAATTCAAGGAAGGCATGAAATAGGATGGTAATTTGAAAGAACTGATTTGGAAGTCTGACTTAGTTTTTATCAGTGGAAATGTGATAATGGCATGTTTGAGTTTGTGAGGATTTCATTTGTGTATACTGAATTATTGATGATAATGCTGATGATGATGGGAAAAAAACATTTGGAGTTTAATTTTAGAAGTTTTGTTTTGTAAATATTTGTAGGTGATGAGTTTTTCTTTAAAGCAAGACCATCTTGGTAACTTAGGGTTTTTGAGCGGGGTGGAGTCTGTGATGAGTGATTGGCAGAATTGCATAAGGATATAGTGTGGTTAGTGGGCAGGGAAGGATAAGCTATGTTTTCTCTTACAATGGTAGTTTTATTACAAAAGGCAAATTACATTGTTGCATGGATCATGTGTTGGGGCTGTGAACGGCGATCACTGGTGTGATGCAGCTTAGTTTGTTGTAGATTCTGACAAAATTCTCAGGGTCGCTGATGTGTTTTTAAAGTAGTGTTTTCTTTTTGCTGTAGAGCAAGCATGTTTATATCCACTAGAATGGGTCTGACAGACGATGATCAGCAAGAGATTGAGGTTTGATCCGCTTTCTTTAAAGAGCCTCCCCTTGAGTTTTATTTGGTGCAAGCCTGCACCACTATTTTTCTTTCCTACTGCCAGCAAATGGTTTGTGTGTCTTAAGAGTAACACTGTGGGTAAGGGTCTGGGAATGTTTACACCCGATATGGGCATAGATTTCTGTGGAATTTGCCCAAGAAAAGCCTCCCCGAACCAAGCTGACATGAGAAATGGAACAGCAAATAATTTGTGGGATAAAACACTTATCATATATGCTGGCCTGTTTAAGTTGTCTCAGTACCTGGGATCCTTCAGAAACTGAAGATCTGAATGGGCAATATCATCCTTGCAGTTACACAAGCAGACTATATTTAGCATGTATGGTGACAGCCAGCAAAAGATCACTGCAGCATCCATCTTTTTAACTACATGTTCTACATTGCCCGAGAAACAAGCATTTGCAATGCAATCGGTCTCGCATTTATGCGAGTTTAAGCTATTGGCATTGTAAATGACAATGCCTATCATTTTTGTTTTTCAAAACATAAATAAAAGGTATTGTCATTTACAATGCCAATAGCTTAAACTCGCGTAAATGCGAGACCCATTTCATTGCAAATGTTTGTTTTCCTTATTATTATTTTTTATGTAAGAACAAACTAATGCAACAGTTTACCACGGCTAGGATTATTGGCGGTGCCAATGCTTTTGTTTGACTGTAAGATGAGCTCCGAACAGTTGCCTTTCCCCAGTTTTCCTTTCAGTTCCCTTTCGCCTGCCAGGTTCCACAAAGAAGAAAAAACATGCTGCGTGAGCTCATACAGCAGAGCGCTTTGAAAAATATCGTTATTGTTTGCAATTACTACAAGCAAGTGTTTTGTGTGGGGGAGAAAAGCAGCAATGTTGCTCGCTGTCTCCTTTTGGGTGAGCATATTAACAGTCTCAGAGACAGCCCATTGTTATTTACCTCACTCTGTTTTCCATGTTGTGACCTCACATGCCCTTGCTCCGTTCTACAGTGTGCTGCACCGTCTCCTCCCCAAGCAGCGTGCGCATAGAGCCGATGTCCGGCTGCAGGGCTGAAACCTACACCGCCATGCAAGAGTTTTGGGGACACCCGCTATCCTGTTTAAGAGCTAGACTACTTTGTTTATGGATCACACCGGGGTCTAATTACGTTTCTACAGTAACAACAAGCATTTGCAATGCAACAGGACTCGCATTTACGCGATACCTATTGTATTGCAAACGAGAGTGGGAGGGGGTGGGGGTAGTGGGTGCAAGAAAGCATGACCAACAGGAGTGCGGGGGAGGGGGAAGAAGGCACAGCAGCGGGAGTGCGGTCGGGAGGGGTGAGAAGGTACGGACAACGGGAGTGCGAGCCGGAGGAGGGCGAGAATGCAAGGACAATGGGAGTGTGGGCGGGGGAGGGAGAAAAATAGTGCACTAATTAACATGTACCGTACAGTGTAACACTCGAAGTAAAGGGGCCAATTACCATGGGAGGGTACAAATGAAGACATGGCCATAATAAGGCGGTACTAACAAGCCTCATAATAAATCGGAAGACAGAATTTACGAAGGACTAAGACAGAAGCCAATGAAAAATATGGGTGCGAAAGTGAGGGCAGCTTGTCTCCCCATACTCTACTACTGCATGCCCCGCAGAGCGAGCAGCGCACGCGCGCTGCCGCTAAAGCTGGACCTAAAAAGAACATACAGGGATTATACTGAGTCACCCCATTAACTGCTTCTATTTTGCTCACAGTAAGTGCTTGCCTGGCAAAGACCATTTTCTTAAATAATTTGCCCTGCTGCTTCCAAGTAAAGCACCTGAATCATACGCGAGTCCTTAGACCTGGACGTTAAGTGTCAGTAGAAGGTGGCCAAAACCTTACATTCTACACATACTGAACTCTCATTGAAGTATAGAATAAATACACAATGATAAAAGTCCTTGCACTTCTGCTTACCTAGAGGCGTAGCACAATTCTTTCGTAATGTGCTGCTGCTCTGGTGTGGGTGAGTTTTGCTAAAGAACCTCTCAAAGATTTTCTCACTTCATTTCCAAGCTCAGTTTCTACAACTGCCCTCTTACTTAGTCACTCACTCTCCATATTTCTCCTCTGTCATCACCTCACCCGGACTTCTGATCAAGACCCTCATTTGCCATTCCTGCACATGTAGTTGTCATGTGATCTGACCAGTTTGCATAACCTTTCACCTGTAACTTTCAGCCAGAACGTTCTGTGCAGCAGCCACATCTTCAAAGGATTCTTTCATGCAGAGTGACCCACTGCTTGTTTATCTCAGCCCTTTTATGTACAGGCAGACAAATATAACATGGCAGAGGTGCTGTATCTCCACAACACATCTCATTTTTAGGTCACTAGCAGACGCCTCTTTAGAGTTAGACATTGGTTTATGGTTATACTTTGGAAAAAGGAGCTGTGGGATCCACATGTTTCATATGTAAATCATGATGTCTAATGCCACCCATATGTGATTCACTTTAATTTGAACTTAGACTTCATCCTGTAGTATAAGAGGAGTTATAAGTTAGCTCAATTGCTGGCCAAATGTACAAATATTGTTTTGATGTGACTGTTTTGCTTTGTAATAGCTCATTGGTTAAAAGACTATTTTTCTTCCAGGTAAGCATTACAGATTACGTCGTGTTTGACCAGTACAGTCTGTTCCAGACAATTATGCACGCTACACACACAGTGGCAACTGTGGCTCAGGCTCCTGTTGAGAAGGTCGCAGACAAACTTCGGATGACCTTCTGGTCCCAGCAGCCTCAGTCTCCACCCAGCCTCCTTGGTGTCAACAGCAGTGGTGTCTGGATCACATCAGGCAAAAACGAGTTCCACGTTGCCAAGGGAAGCTTAATAGGTGTGTTGATATTCGGTGTTTAAGGCACTGTTATTTATATTAAACATTTAAGTAGATTTCTGAAATGTAATTTATAGGGGATCATAGACTTAATGAGTCTATTATGCCAAAAGAGAGGAACTGCCGAATTCGTCCATACACTTTCTACCATGTTCCTAGTTAGTGTATATTTTTTTGCACATTCCACATGTCAAATTATGCCCATACCAGTTTATCAATTTGTGATTTAAGATCATTATTTGTTTCTTCAAATGTTTCACCCTTCCGTTCCCTTTTCTTTCCATTAGTGCCCAGAGCTTACACCGTTTTCAGACAGGGCCTATTCATCCTCCAACAGTTTTAGTCCCTTATAGCAAAATCCTCCATAGCCAGTCTGATAGAAATATCCCCACATATTAAACTTCTGTGATCATATATTTGCCCAGTTCTACAGCTGAAACGGTAAGAGTTATTTAGCAGAATACAGACCATAATTACAATCTTCCAATATATTCACGTTGAGCAGTGCAAGTGCATGAAAGAGAATCTAGTATGGGTGGCCTCTATTGAATTTAGAAACACCTTTTCAATGTATTTATTTGTTTCTGAATACAATAAAACATTTCATCTTTTGTGTATTCATTTGACAAATGCTTGTTACTGTACCTTTGTGTATTGTTTTGCTGTTCAAATCATTGAAATTGCTTAGGCCAAAGTCCCCAGGATCCAGTAATTATTGGTCACTGGATTCCAATTTTGATTTAGTTGGGGTCCTGCGAATCCAATAAGGACTAAGTGGGGGGGTTCACCCTTGTTTCGCTGTGAGTTGAGGGATTCTGATTAATACATTGGTGATGCCTAGAAAGAGATGGCCACTACAGGTTACCTGATTGGACTTACAAAATTTTGTTTTCACAGCCTCATTCCTAATATTTAGCCAATTAACAGTTAACTTCCTGCCTTCCAAATTCATGGTAAGTAATTACCTGGGCTTGTGTCTCACGTTCCCATGGCATAGATAGTTGCCTCCTTGCCTTTTCTGCTGCAATGCAAGATGCTTCAATGTAAGTCTTGAGATTATCCTTTACCAAACCAGCATTAGTCTCTCTCCTGTGTTCGTTATAAAATTATTGTATTAAATCCTCCATATCCTTACACTGATGCTTGTCATGGGGGCATAACAGTGCCGTTGAATTAGCAGTGATCAAGGATTCAGATGCTCCAGACTCTGTTTTTACCCAGCTGCTTCTGGTCTTTTGTGCAGCTTCTGTTGGAGGCCAACTGTGTAGCTGGGATGGGTGGGACTTTTCTCTCGGTTGTCACTGTTATTTAGTCTGGGACTGCATGCTCCATTAGGACTGTGTTCTGGGGAGCCACTTTGTATTCACGTTCTGTTCTCAACATAATTGTGCATACTCTTGCTGAATGTGTAAAAGTCTCCTTAGTGCATTTAACACCCTATACCAACATGACTTGATGGGTGTTTACGTTGTGTTCTTTTGTAGCTTTGCTTCTGCCCTCCTTTTATCAGCATCACGTGAAGGATGTTCATGTACATTCATTGATGTGTCCTCAAACGCATCATGCTTCTATTAATCTCATTTGAAGATTTTGTTTGCTTGCCTGTGAAGCTGGCACTTTAACATTTGAGTGGTCTGCTTGTGGACTTGTCTTGGCTGTCAAGTCCCCAGCTGATCTCTTTCATAATGCAACTGGGTGGCAAGCCCAATCAATTTGTATACTGGCTTTCACATTTTAGGCCCAGGGTAGACCAAGATTACGCAGAGGTTAATGTGTGGATACCACCTATTGTAGAGGAAAAATGCGAACGCTGTCATCAGAGTTAACTGATCCCTTGAAGCTTGAATGTTTTTTAGCACACAATCCCTATTCCTTAAACGTGGTGCAAAATATTACCTTTTAGAGGTCTATTGTGTGTGTGTATCCATCATTCCACACTCGGCTCTTAGTTGTTTTTTTAGAACATAGTACCTCTAGTTTATAGTATAGTTTACTGTATTTTACTACCATTCTATTCACAGTGAGATAAATTGTCTTTAAAAACTAAATATTTAATTCCGTACTAATTTGTAACAAATGTTGGCGCTTGAAGTTAAGAAATCACCAGTTTATTTGATGCAGCAGTTGCCACTAATGTTACCACCTAATTTAAGGTGTGCACCGCGTTAAGAGCAAGTATCAGTCTACAATGGATGCATTCTTTGAGTTTACTGACAGGTAACCTCACACAGCTGTGGGAAACCGCTAACTCACAAGAAGGTCAGGTGTTTGCTCATGTGCTTGACACATAGTTGAAGATGTAAGCTTTCAGAATTATTCCACTCTTTTGGTGTTTGACAATTGCCTGTACTGTCGTCTATACAAGAGAAGTGCCCTTGCCTTCTCTGTGAGAAGCGTAATGGCAATAAAGGGGGAAAAAAACCTAGGCAAGTGTACACACTAGAATATATACGGGCAAAGCAACAATTACATTATGCAAGTCAATGTGCAATACTTACAAATCTTAGGCATGACACTTATGTATTTTGATATATAAAATATTTTTTAATTGTTATTGTATTTATCAAAAGTTATATCTTAGTGAATAATTTATATTATTAAAACCATCAATACATAATCAAACATTGTGCAGCATCATTGTGTCCCTGAAAAGCGTTTAATTTCTCATTTACAAATGTTCTATTTACCTTGTACAGTACATGTATATATGGACATTACACAGTATCATAGACTGGTTTCCAGTTGGCTGCTTTGTCCTTCATTGCTAAGTCATGCAACATTCAATTACTTGCTTCATTTACTTAGTAACTCACCTTGGCTCACACTCGTGGCCTTGCGTGATGGACAACAGATCACACTCCACGCAGTGACAGGACTCTGTTGTCCCTGAAATCTGCCTTGGTGACTCCATGTACTTTTCATTTCCTCTACCTTTACTGTGCAATGAGCTTCTCTGAACAAACGCATCTTCCACACATCATCGTTTCGAGTCTTAGAATTGCATGTGCTAGGCAACCATTCCAGAAGACCTAACCAATACAGCCAATTTACACATGCCCGGTTATTCATGTAAGCAAGTGCCAGCTTTTACGATAACATACAAACACCTCCTATGACTCCACACTGTATTGAAAGAAAGGTGGATGGCAGTTTTTTAGGGCTCGCCTGGCGTTGGAGCGCGAAGCGCTCCCGCCAGCGAGTTCTATAGCCGCCTTGATCCCTGTCAAGGGAGTAGCAGCTGTGAACGAGCCCGACACAGAGCTGGGCACGAGCCGACTCAGGTCCGTGAACGCGCGGGAACGTCAACGTGCACGTTCACGCGCGTCACGCTCCTGTCCTCCCGCGTCTCTGCCGAGGCGCGCTCCAGGCCGACTTGCGGTGTGCGTCACAGCGTGTTCCAGCGGCCGGAGGTAGGTAAGTGAGGGCGGGGGGGGGGGCGGGATTTGTTTGCTTTGTTGCTAGCTTGTTTTTTAAATGCTCAGTTAATTTTCTGTGTTTTATGATAGTTTGCAATC
Organism: Lissotriton helveticus; assembly: GCF_964261635.1. Classification (NCBI taxonomy): domain Eukaryota; kingdom Metazoa; phylum Chordata; class Amphibia; order Caudata; family Salamandridae; genus Lissotriton; species Lissotriton helveticus. The sequence continues at coordinate 424,880,253 of NC_136070.1, forward strand.
CTTTTACGATTTTTAAAGAATCAAAAAAAGTATTTTTGACTTGGAAAAAAAAATAGACTTTTAGGACAGACATTTGGCAGCTCGACGTGCTGCTCACAATTACAAATGAGACGTTTTACTTTAGCTTAAAGTGGCAAAACTGCTCCCACACACACACACTTTATTAGCAAACAGAGGCTGCGTTCTAAGATAGCTCAGGGGATTAAAGCATTTGCTACAGAGATCCTTATCTAGACAACAAGTGTCAGGTTATAATATCGGCGAAATACTGAAAAATGCACCCACATAAGTGGTTTGTGTTTGCAATCTGCTGGAAGCTAGATACAAGTTTGAACCACCCTATAATTTAGAGGGTTAATGTGCCACGGCCACTGGAATTATGCGGCATAATGTGGCATATTCGGCAACTGTATTTCGCTATTTTTTCATTCAAACACATAATACTGTTTGAGAAAAGGTTTCACATCAATAGTAGCAGTTTAGCACAGAACACAGCTATTGGCAACCGAGAGGTGGCAGTTAACCTTTTCAGGAAGGCCAGTCACTGCCTCACACTGGTGAGGCTGTTTTAATAACTTTTGATCCGTCTGACCTAGAAACAATTTTTTCCTTGATGATATTTGCAAATTCTGAAGCCGATGTTGGATTGAGTGGCACGTGCAATAAATCCATAATTATCTGGAAAAAAGCTGCAGCCGTAGAATGACATAGGACCAGTGTATTATAATCTAAATTGTGATCTTTTAGTGGCTGGGTGACTGTACTAGGATTGAACTGCTTGGATTGCCCGAGCCTGACTTCCTATAGGCAGGATCGAGGTAGAACACCCATCTTGGAAATGTTTTGAAAAAATATAGGGCAAAATAGTGCATTTTACCGCTTGTTTATTACTTGAACGTGCTAAATAGCTCTAGTTTCTGAAGGGTTATAATGGAATATTCAAATATTTTTATGGTGTGCGAAGCAAGTTTGATTCTTCCCAGAAATGTTGTGGGTAACCATTACCTGTACCAAGAGCAAATTGCTAATTTTTCCTAAAAAAATTAAAAAGAAATTCTCAGTTTATCTCTCGGCAAACTTGAAAAGGGATGTAACAGATTAAATCCTTGTTTTAACATGTCTTAGTAGAGGGCACTTTCAGATTCAAGAAAAAGAGATACTACATTCTCGACATTCCTGTCAAGTCTGAGTGCCCTCCTGTAATAACTGCTACTTTGAAAACATTGCTTTGGTTCACTTTTCACACAAAATTCCTGTTTACCTAACTGACAGTTTCATGCCAAGGAAAAAATCCGTGTTTTCGCCCTGTTTGAGTTACAGTAGAGCTCTCGATTTTATTTTGGGCTGGAGATAACATTTCTTGCTCTTGCCCATTAACCGGTATAGTAACACCATCTTGGCAAATTGTCACTACTTTGAGCGTGTGATACATCAGTCAGTATTTGAATGGTGAACAATTCACTTTGGTAAGCGTTGGACATGGAGTAGGCAGCGCTGAGTTAGAATTTTTTTTTTGAGTTCCAGTCTGCTGAAGATGGATTTATGGTAAGTGTGGCAAATCTATATGTATGCGGAAAAGATGCTGCTGTGGCTGCCATAATTTCTGTTTGCTGTGCCTCGGGCACAAATTCTCATTTCGCTGCACCTGCTGGGATTTCCCTGTATGTTTCATCCACGCCTCTTGGAAATTCCATGTTTAAATCACGCACCTTTATAGGAAATGATCATCTGTTTTATGTCAATTGAATTATTCCCGAGTTGGGTGCCCTTGTCCCGGGATAGGTACTCGCATAGCCCCCACAATCTTTTATTGGGTGAACACTGCGCTTTATAAATGCAACCATCTCTGTGCAAAAACCTCCGACGGGCATTATGGGTACACTGTATACTTCTGATTTGGGCTGTACGGTTATTTTTCCACCCTTGAAGACACATCACCTCCACTTCGAGGGCAAGTTCTATTTTGTTTTAAGGCGGTGCCACGCACTTCAACTGCCCATTCAGTGTGTAAATAAATCTCAGCGCCGAGTACCACGTTTTCATTTTGGGGAATTCCAATTTAAATGTTCGAATTCCTCGAATGACTTGTATATCCAGTTTGGCACACTGGGGAATAGCAATAGCTAAAGTTATGTGCGTGTGGGATATTCATTGTTCTGTACAAGGATGTTGGAGACTTTATAAACACACTGCGTACTTGTCATATAATAACTTTTATTTAGCACTTCCTTCTACACTCCAGCCCTTTCTAAGCGCTGCAAGTAACAGATGCTGCTATTACTTAATCCAAGTGCAATGGGACACAGTTTTCCTACCTCGGAAGGATAAAAGGCCAGATCTAGTGCTTGACGTAACCAGCTGAAGTCACCTGCTCAACGCAGGTATACAAGCCCTGAAGTCTGGTCAATCGATATTACAACGAATGGAGTGTGCCAGCGACATTTTAACATTTGAAAAAGGACACTTTATGGGCACTACACCGTACCCTATTTACTAGAGATGTAGATGTCGTGAGCTGCAATATATTCATCTCTGTGGTCTACTCACTCTGGCGGCCCTGGGCACACGTCATGCCATGCTGCATATTAGATAAGATAACCTTTGATGCGTGATTACTAAAAACCATTGCAAATGTAAAGCAATATGTCAAAAAAGTACAATATGATAAGACCCTATTTTAAAATACACTTTGATAAAACAATAATCTCTGAGTTGTTTAAAGTTCGACCCCTTGTATGCGTGGTAACTGGATGGTGTGCGTTTGAATCACCTTTAACATCCGCTGTTGGCATCCCTACATTTCTACCAAAGGAAGCCCATCGATGCAGGTGCACCTTTGCTGTATGCCTTCTAAAGTAAAGTCACTCATGCTGGATTCTCATCTTCTGCGAAGCTTATCTCGCAGCGCGCTGTCCTATTCTGCATGCTGCGGGATAAGCATGCACTCATCCATTGTCCTTCCCACTTCCTGCCCATCGTTTAGGGCGGGAAGTGGTGTCCAGTGTGCAAACTACAAGGCAGCAGGATTCTATGCTTAGGGTGAGCATGCCCCTCTCATGTAATGAATCACTTGACAATATGGACACTAAATTAGAGTTATGTCTTCTGAGCAATAATCAGTGTTGTATCTCAAACGCAGCTCCTAAACTGCCGGAGTTCACAATGAATCAATAGCTGAATCAAATTTCAAATAGACCCTTTTAGGAAGAGCATAGGAACTTCACAACAGACCATCAACATAGGTATCTGGACAGTTACAACACATCTCAGCAAGGCAGCCATGCTTTAAGGGGCACATTACTGCTGTAGTTTATGTGGGAGAATATAGACATTATAGCATGTTCTAAAAAGATTTCCCTGGTTCCCTTTAGATGACCTTATAGAACAACATGGGTACTCACAAATATTTTCCCAGTGGCCATAAAGTTTTGTCTGTGATGTGACCTAGGGCCACAATGATACCAGCATGGTGGCAGTGGGAGGAGGGGAGGAGTGGTCGTGCAGAGTGGGGTGGTGGCAGTAAGATGGGTGTAGGGATGCAAAACATATACATCTACACATCTAGTTGCAATTGCATGATGTGAAACCAGAAAACCTGGAATTAATCCTAGCTGCTTGTTTACGGACCGCTTGCAGGTTTTCAAAACACATAAATGTAAGGCATTGTCATTTGCAATGACAATAGCTCACACTCTCACAAAGGCGAGACCTATTGCATTGCAAATGCTTGTTATAACTTCCAGTCACATGTTCCTTCTATTTACACAGGTTGCCTCACACAGGTGCATAGATTATTTTGCTGCTCCTTGAGTGATGCCACAACACCAGTTCTCATCATTGCTCAAGTGAGCATATCATTTCCCCGAACACAGGAGATCACCTTTAGATTAAAGTTGGATGTGCTTTCACATAGGATCATGCTAACAGGGACAGATCAGGTATGATGGTTTGAATCCCAATGCCCCATTCATATCTCCTCTAATTTCTTTCCAATTTCATTCCAGCAACTCTTGAAGAAATGGGACTGTCGAGGTTGCTAGGACCACTCATAGTGTAGATTGTGTAGTGTACACAAGCAGCCAATCAGTCTTCATTCTCCCAGCTGCCTTGTGTCAACTGTTCTCACCAGTTTGGTGATCATCCTTCTATCCATCATTCCTCACTCAGCTCTTAGTTGTTTATTACAACACAGTGAATTTAATTTATAGTATATTTTACTGTATTTACTTTTTGATTGATCGTTCTTTTAGGTACTTACTGGAATAATGTTGTACCCCGTGGCACTGCTTCTGCTACCAAATGGGCTTTTGTCTTTGCCTCTGCTGCTTCTACTAAAGAAGGTCAGTACAGTAGTCCGTGCATTATTTTTTTAATGTTCTATAATGTTTTCTGAAAACAATATTAACACATGTATGTTGAGAATCATGTCACATTATAAATTGATGGAAGAAATAGATATTTTACACATGCTAACATTACATAATGCAAGCTTCTTCGAGTAAATGGTACAGTAAACACATTACAGTAAACTCCAATGTCTATGTCCTCCACCTTTGTGTGGGTGCAGAAAAAGTCGTACAGAACAGATGTCAGATGATTGTGCCCTGGGTGGGTGTGGCGCTCACTATAACCGGTGTATCTGATATTGCACTTCTTAGGTATATGGTGCCCAGGGAGGGGGTAATCACCCAATGCCCCACAGTTCAGATCCAAGAATCTGTACGAGTACATAAATCAAGCCTTGGCACACACAAAATAGTATTCAAAGTCAATCACTTGTAGTCAACAAACAAACATGATATATGTGGATGATTTTTAATGTTCTCTTGTAGTACCTCCAGCTAACATGTGTTTCGTCGTTCGGGACAAGAGACCCGCGACTTCCTAAGGGCTGTATGTACACAGGAATAAGTAATGAACCTTCTGACTGGTTATAATTATAATTCCGTCCCAGCCTAAAAGCGGCTGGGAAAGTCCAAAGTAGCGTAGATATTTCAGTCCTTATTAAATCTGATGCCCCGAGGTGCCGGGATCGGAGGTCATCGCATACGCTGCCACACACAGCGCATTGCGAACATTTCATACAGCGCCGCTCTTAACCGGAACGAAGGACACAACACTTATACGTGTGTGTCGGATTTAATAAGGACTGAAATATCTATGCTACTTTGGACTTTCCCAGCCCCGTAGGGGCACCAAAGGGTCGAAACATGTCGACCAGTCACAACCGTTACTGGGTGGGGTGGAACAGTAACTCCTCCACCAAGCACCACTTACTCTTTTAATCTCACCCTGTCCTTGAGAAATTAAAGACCGTACTGAGGACAGGTGGTAATTTTAACCAAACTGCAAACACGTCCTCACACTTTCTAATCACAAATGTTGGAGAAACCAGATGTTCTCCCTCCAAGTGGAGGAAAGTGTATCACTTGGAGAACTGAACACTCAAGTGAATGAAAAAGACCCAATGATAATGCATTTTGCATAACCAACAGAGCGGGGAACCAACATATACTGCACTGTATGTTAAATGTGAATGAGGGACTCCAAACTATGAGAACCGAGACCCTGGTAATACACAGGACATGTGATTCATTCTCCTTTGATATCAACTAAAACATCCAAAAAAAACGCCAGAGACGAGAAACACTCATAATCTGGTGGGCTGCCCGACCACGAGTTTGGCGGTGCGGCATAAGGGCCACACCGCCAAACTCGTAATCAGGCCCTAAGAAATCTCTGAATTACTAAAACCATAAAGAAACTAACCAGCATTTCCAGACTTAAGGATTAACCTGCTTGAGTGTAAATCAGAAAAAAAAAACAGTCTGACCTAAAATGGAAGCAGAGCTCTGGACAATCATTACAACCTAAAATTGGAGACCAAGAAAGACAGTGGACCAGAAACCATTGGTCAAGTAGCCAAAGCATTCCAAGGGAACTATAGCACTGCCCTGCAATTGATTGTTAGCTGCATAATGAACTAGAAATGTGTGAAGCAACTACTCCACCTTCCCACTGCCTCTGAAAGAGAAGAACAACCTAAAGGCAACTTTGGTCACTGTCACTCTCCTCCGTTATGCCTAGCACTCTTCTCAGTAGTGCTCCTACAAAAAAAAAAACTTAGCATTCCAAGAGAACGCCTAGAAAAAGCTTTAAGTGAGACAGTTCGAACCTCTAGCGCCAAGCTCAGCAAAGGACATAGGAGGGAAGCAAAATAATCCACCAAAACAAATAGTGACCAACTCTCCACCTTCCATGCTCAAGCTGGAAGTACTAATGGAAGCCGAAGCAACGTGGTTCTAACACCTTCAGTCCAAAGCCCAGCAAGGAGAATAATAGGGAACCAGAGTGAAGCCACAAAACAAATATTGACCGACTTTCCAGGCTCAGCTGCAAATACTAATGTAATGCCCCTTAAGCTAAGGCCGAGCCAGGAGCTAAAGAGGGAACCACAATAAAGCACCAAAACCAATATCAGCAAAACTTCCTACCTTAAATGCCCAACTGGAAACACTAGTGGGAGTTGTGTGGCCAGGTCATAACCCCTCAAGCCTATTAAGCAGCATAAAAAGGCGACAAGCATAAACTTATACCGGTCAAACTTTCACCTCTGTTGATCCTCATGCAGTTCCAGCAGTGGCCACGGTGATCAGGTTTTAACACTTCAAAACCCAATGCCATGAAGAAGCAAAAGAGGGTACATGATGGGCCAAAATTAATCTGCAAATTCCCATACTCCCCACAGACATTCACACATGTTGGAGAGCTCCATTATCCAAAATAGAATTACTTAGGTGTCTAAAATGTCTACTTGTTCATATAACCTCATTCCTTAACCCATGCAGTTTCATAAAAAGAGAACCAAAGATTACGCTTTCAATTCATGAAATGCCAGGGAATACTCAGGAATCAACAATGGTATGACAATGGTATGACTTAGGACTCCCTCATCCATGCCTGGCAAATAGAGCAAGGAGGTGAGTAATTCACCCCACTTCTATTTATCTCGGCCTCCAAGCCCAGCAAAGGTAAAAGAGGGATTACGATCTGTCAAAGATAATCCACAACTATAAACTCAGCAGAGTACCTATATAGAACAGAAAGACTATTGACAGATACATCACAGGGTATGTCCAGCAGGGACAGAAACAAGTGTTTTAATCCCCATGCTCCAAACCAGCAGGAAATATATAAGGACAAAGATTAACTGTGGATCCAAATACAAGTTCCGAAATCCAAAACATTTGTATAGCCACCAGTGCAGCTCTGTCTTAAAGCCCATCTTCTAAACATTAAATGTAGTCACAGGAAGTCAAAGTAGTCACCAGGATTTCACCTATCGAAGATTCCTTGAAAAATCTGAAATGACTACAGTGAGACTTTAAATGAAAATAAGGAAAAATGTATTCCAAACTGGAGAAAAGTGTAATTGGAACTAGTGAGTTCCATAACCCTATTGGATATGAAACTACAATGGACAAGTTATGATAAATAAAATGCTATGGACAATATATCCAAATAGATAAAAACCTAATTCACCTGAGTGTATAAGGACCACAAGAGGAACAACCAAAAGTTAAAGACATGATCCTAGAACTCGGATCTAAACATAGCATAATCAAAAAAGACCCGTCATAAAGTCTAGCATCTAATCTTACTTGTGTTCAAACCACAAAAAGCTGACTCTTATAAAGCGTCACTGAGGTAAGATCCCATGACTCCTTACCTAACAGGGTTTAACAAAGTGAAGCAAGACAACATCAAATCTCAGCAGACAGTTGCGCAAGCCCCAGGACCTTTAAGGTACCAACAAGGAACCAGGGTGGTCAAGACTGAAACATTCCAGCCACTGATTTGCATTACAAGCATGGAACAAATAAGGAAACAACTGCAATCAAATCATAATAAACAAGCTCTCAACCTACCAGGGAGCCCTCACAGCAGCCAAAATGGCTATGTAATGATCTTATATACTCCATACCCATTATGAAAACACCTAGTTCTGAAGCTCTAAGTTAAACCATATGAACAAGAGGATGCCAACATGCCATGAAACAGAATGACTGCAAATCACCACTCCATAGTATGAGACAGGGAGTACCACTAGAGAGAAATAACTGTAGACCCACAGTGCAACTTCCATGTTTAGCATGATGTACTAATGAAAGCGCAATCATTCAGGGTTTCACACCTTAAACCCCAAGCCCACCAAGAAGTGAAAGAGGGAACCTAACAGATCTGTTCTCAATCTGATGCATCATATTCCAGGCAAGGTGCCAAACACAAACTGAAAATTACCAGTTTTCTTTTATAGTCTCTCTTTCCAAATTGAGTCACAAGTGTGTACGTTTTACGTATTTCACCAGGCATTGGGCCTGTTTGTGGTGGTAACAAATCCCCAAGCAAACACAACACAATGGCTACATTCTCACTCTAAACTCTGATTCACTCATTCACTTGCACTCTTACTCTCTCATTCTTGCTAATGCTCTTTCACTCTGACCATCACTCACTCATCACTTACACTCACTTTTACTCTCACCACTCAATCTCACTCATTTTGATTGTCATTCTCACTCAGTTACCCTTGCTTACTGCCACTCATTCAGTCTTGTTCATGGGTATTTCCAGCTCTCAATAAATAATTTGATTTTTTTAAATGCTCCCTTATACTCTCTAGCACTCCTTCACGCTCATTCATTCTCATCCACTTTCATTCAGACACTTGCAGTGACTTTTTCTATAACTCGCCTAATTTTCACTGACTCACAGAAACTCAAGGCTACATTTACTTAAACAAGTAGCACAAATCAGTGCAGCAATCAATGTTGCTATGCTGCTTTTCACTAGGATGAGAGAGATAGCATTGCAGAGCCACACCTACTAAGATGTGACGCTGTTTCTCACTTCCCCAGTGCTGGTGCACAACAGGCTTCCTAGCAGCACGAACACCTCTTTGCCCAATGATGCAAAGGTGTGTGTGAATTGCCCAGCATAGGCTTTGTACTGGAAAGATACCCTTTCAGTCCAAATCTAGGCCTGGACATTCTGGCGATGCGTAGGCACTCTTGGGCAGTCTCAGCTCTTGCCAGTTGAGGCATGGACAACCTTATTTGGCCTTCATGTTCTCAAAATATTAAAAACGATTGTTTATGGCTCTTAGGCTAGGGGGCTGCCATTTCTGAAACACCAAGCCAGGTGGTACAAGCCCGCAGAAGGGACAGCGTGTAGGGGTTGCAGTACGTACGATGAATCGTTCCAACGCATTGTTTGCAGCTGTCCAGCCTTATTAGAGGAACGGAATGAACTCCTAAGGCCAGAATGGAACAAACTAGGCGCCTGTACGTGCCGGCAGGCCATTACTAACGCCCTTAATCCTGACAACACCACTTTGAACATTTTGCTGGTCAGGTCTGAAGCCCTAGCGATTAATAAAATAAGCCTGGAGGTCACAATCCAGGGTGTGGCATCAACCATAACTTTAAATATCTCATATGACGGACCGTCCGTTCCACAACGCTCAGAGGCTAACTTGTGCAGTTAAAGGTTCTAAGAGCAGCGGGTTTGACTCAAAGGAACGGCCAGTTGATAGTGTCTTTGGGAACCCGGGTCACTGTGCCCATCTGAGGTTTTCCCAGTGTGTAAAGAACTCTGCACTTTTGCTCAAACCCCGCCCTGCTGAGACTTCCTCCTACATCAGTGGTACTTTTTTAATTTAACTCTCTTTTTATTGTAGATCTCGTTTATGAAATGTCCGTTTTAAAGCTTCATGGGAATAGCCGTGTGTTGCGGACCTTGAGTTTGTATATATTTATTTAAGGCCTACTGGGCCAAACTATGCGTTCGCTTTAAAAGGGAATAATTGGCTCTCGCGTCTAAGTTCTGTTCATTAAAGTCTGCTGCTGTTTCACACTTCACACTCTGCACTTTGTACTTTGTTTTTATCATTCATTGGAAAAGCCTGCCGTTACCCTGTATTTGCATTACTGATCAATGCAAATGTTTCGAAGCTTATGGTATATGAAATCTTAATGTTAGTATAGGTTGTAATGGTTTTATGTTAAACTAAAATTATATATTTAAGTGTGTTATTCAGTTGTATTTACTGGAATTGAATAAATGTTGAAGTGAGCCCAAACACTAAAATGAGAATATCTAGTTGCAGGAGCAAGATTTAAGTAATATACATCTTGTGTTTCTTTCAAACACTTTGCCTATCTTTTGAGGTCGAACACAGAAATTTGACTTGAAATATGGTCGGGATATTTTTTTATTATAGGCATAGCACAGAAGTTTACAGCATCAAGCCATTGTGTGAGTTATATTGACAATAATTATAAGTGCCTGTATCTCAATTGAAACCTGCGGTGAACGTTTGGGTATATATCTACTCAACAATGTGCCATGGAACTAATGCTTCAGCCATGAAAGTCCATCTGGATGAAGGAAGGAGAGGTGAGAACCAAAAAGAAGCAAAGCAAAGAACACAGAAAATTTCCCAGAAGTACCCACACCTAAATTCCGACTTATTTTTCAATAATATGCAAGTCCTCTCAATAATCAGTGTTTTTACTAGCTCATTTAGGGTAAACATATCTTGTGGACTGAACCATCTCAACAACAAACATTACTGCTTCCCAATTATTCAGTGGTGACCTCTGGACTCCCTCTGTTTTAGAAAGTCTCATTTAGAAAGTCCTCTTCAGGCTTGAGATTGGAGGACACAAAAATCTTTCCATCATCCTTAATCCGCAACCTAACAGGAAACCATTAGGAAACCTATATTCATATGGAGATCAGGTCTTGTTTAATATTCTGCAAGCCTCACCTGCATTGTAGGTCATTGCAGTCAGGGTAGATGTGGTTCTTGGATCCCTACAATGACAAATCTCTCTTTAGGACACCTGCTTTGGTCAACTATTTGGACAGGTTTTTCTCTCTTCTACTCCTTTCTGCCCAGAGCCGTAGTAACACTTGTTTGGAATGTGGGAAACTTTCAATGCAGCTCTTTATAATGCATATTCACTTCTAGAACTACCTCATTTACAAGGTGCTGTACCTCTCTTCAAGTCATTTGGGTGACAGCAAGTTACCTCAGAGTAGGGGGCGAAAAAGCTGCCTGCCAATGGCTGTACTTCTCCGGGCATATCTTTCCCTCTTCTCTGTGCCACTCCATCACTGAAAGGTCCCTCCATCAGAATCTGGCTCCAACAGGGTAGCTCTGGCATCAAACCTCTTCAAGCCCCTTGCTGATGCTGCAGTCACATGTGACTGGGCTATGACCGTTCTTATGCCGCTATTCCAAAATATGCAGCCATCGGAACTGGCTTCTATCTGGAGGCTGTGGGAATATGGAGATCGGGGGTGCCCCTCACTTGGAGGCACCGCTGCTTCCACAGTCACCACCACTCCCAACACCCCCTCTACCTCCCAGCACTGATATGTGAATCCAAGGATGGAGCCCTGCTACATCTTGGCATAAATGGGACGTTTTGGGAGCTTGGCTGGCCCTGTCCCTTTGCTGGATTTAACAAGTGGCACAGTAGTTGAATAGCAGTGCTGCTAGCAGTGAAGACACCTGTTGAAAATCTGCCAGCTTATGAACCACTGAAATGTCATCTGTATTTAGGGAAAGGAAAATGTAAGTAAGTATGTGTCCTATTAATTCCACAAAAACGTTGTTTTGTTGATACCTTTTGCTTGCAGTTAAGAATCTGAAATGCCTCGCTGTGTAGACTGTTGTGAGACTGTTAACGTGCCTGCACCAACCGGGCAGGGGGCAGAATTTTGAATTGGATTATAAAATTGCCTCTATAAACTGATGGCGATGATGCAAGGGTCTCTCTTGTTAAATCTTTTAGGTTTCAGTAGGACCAGTGCTTGTGAAGTCAAACAGACTTCCTTGCAGCAATTTGTCTGGAATTGTGTTATTTTACAATTTGATTTTTAAGAGTCTGATTTCTTTGTGTTTCATTAATGTTTGTTTTCGTTTTTAAATACGTTATTCAAACTAATAAATGAACTTGAAAGTTGACCTTGTCACAGGAATTGGCATCTACTGTATATATTCCTTAATATAGAAGGAACAGAATGTGTATTCTAGTATGAAGGATTGAATCCGATTAATGCTTTTTCCATAGGAGCCTTCCTGTGGCTTTGCCAGAGCAACAAAGATCTGTTTTGTGTCACTGATCAAAATTCACAGTTCCGTCCGTCAACAGTGCAGCTGCCGCCTGAAGTTGAAATGGTGCATTTTGCCGCCTGCCAGGATGCGGTCTGGGTGTTGGATACCTTTGGCCGCGTATTTATCCGGACTCTGTCTAAAAGTTGCCCCATAGGCATGCACTGGACACAACTGGACCTATCTCAGCTAGGTAAGGTTATGAGGCTTTTTATTATTTTGCAAGCCATAATTTAAATGTGATGATTTTGCTCTAAATTATTACTATAGTTCTCAAAATATGGGGAATATGTGCCTTAATGTGTGCACACTAATGCAGACAATGTCATCTGACTTTGTTTGCATGTATCAATAAGGACTAGCTAGTTTAGAAGGATATAGGAGACTCAGGTAGGTACGTCAAAAGGCAACAAGGAATAAGGAAAAACACTGTTTTCCTCATAAAGCCCTCACCCACCGACCTAGTCGGTGGCATGCTTCATCATCGGGCCCACCACGGTGGCACCGAATGTGCCCCGGGTGTGCTTCAACGCCAGGAGACTGCGGAGCTGGTATGTTGCTGAGTGTGCGGTGAAAAGAGTGAGAGAGGTGAGGTTTTTAAAAGCTATGCAGGAGGTCCCAGTACCCGAGGGTTGCTTATCTTTAATGAACTGGGCCTCTGCTAGCGGATAAAAAGGCAAGAAGACGTATTGGAGTGCTTGTTATGACCTCCAGCGTCTAGTGCGGTCTACATGTTTCAGCCAGTGCCTTGTTAATTTAAGCTGGCTTTCCTCAGGACCATTTGATATGTGAAAAAGTGCAAAATAAACTTAATTTTAAGTGATTGTTTGGTCTTTTGGCTATGTGTGGCGCTCGCTAAGGCGCTATAGCTGTTAGAGGGGATTCCCTCAAGCTTGACTACATATAACACATAGGACAAAGACAAGACGTACATGGTAGAGTCATTTCAGTATGGTATATTGTTGTACCACAAAATGCCGGCTTATAAGGTGGTGTGCGACCTATAATCGGCTATGGTGAGCTCATGGCACGTGCATGAAGCTGGTGAGGGTTTTAGCGAAACCGATAGTGTTTGGTGGTGAGCTAAAGAGCGTATTTACAAGGTGAGGTACAGGTAAGTGTAATACTGGGTCCTCACTCTGTTTTATCTTGTAAACAAGCTTCAAGGGTCGCCTGGCAGAGAAAGGTCGCACACCACCTTATAAGCCGGCATTTTGTGGTACAACAATATACCATACTGAAATGACTCTACCATGTACGTCTTGTCTTTGTCCTATGTGTTATATGTAGTCAAGCTTGAGGGAATCCCCTCTAACAGCTATAGCGCCTTAGCGAGCGCCACACATAGCCAAAAGACCAAACAATCACTTAAAATTAAGTTTATTTTGCACTTTTTCACATATCAAATGCTCCTGAGGAAAGCCAGCTTAAATTAACAAGGCACTGGCTGAAACATGTAGACCGCACTAGACGCTGGCGGTGATAACAAGCACTCCAATAAGTCTTCTTGCCTTTTTATCCGCTAGCAGAGGCCCAGTTCATTAAAGATAAGCAACCCTCGGGTGCTGGGACCTCCTGCATAGCTTTTAAAAACCTCACTGTGAGAAGTTGGCCTGATGTGCAGTGCTCACTATTCTAGTGATCACTATATATCAGTCCAAACAACCCTTATTGATGATTGGTTGTAAGTCAACCTTATAGACCAGCTATCCTAGTAGCATGGATACGAGCAGTCTAAGGCTAAGACTCTAGAGGGTGTGTTAAGCCAGCTGTTTTACCATCACATTACCCCTTGAACACCCAGTGAAAGGACACCACACAAGTGTTATGAAAATAAACAATGTATTTATTAGAATCACAACAACCCTGTACTCTTTATGAGGACAGGGTGCTAAGCACACAACAAAACTCTTATGAAAATACTTAAGTTAGCACGTTATACACAAATGCCCGAGGGGCACGAAAAACCATATACTCTAAAAGTGGAATGCGAAATTACTAGCAGGTAAGTACAGTACTAATAGGCTTAGGAATCGCTAGGACTTGACTAGGGAATCGTTAGATTACTTCTAGGAGACCTAGGGGACTCGGGTGCAGAGTGTGCACTCTCACGCGGGATGCGGGACAAAGTCTATGGAGGCTAGTAAAGGCAAAGTTAGTGTTCACGGGCGAACCCGACCTGGTAGGGAGAAAACGACAGTGGATCCTGACCCTTGGATAGTGAGGCTATGCTGGGACACCGAAGTGCCGAAGTTACCTAGCCCAGGGGCTGCAGCTGCATAGGTCTGAAAAGACGTCGGGAATCTCGTTGCCGGACCAGGAGCCTGGAAGAAGGAAGTTGCTGGCAGGCGACCAGTGAAGGAAAGTTCGATGGATCCAAGCCTGGATCAAGGAAGAAGGAAACCTGAAAGCAGAGGGGACCAAGTTCTTGAATCACTAGCCAGTGATTAAGTGGGCACCAGGATGGCACCGGGCGAAGTCACCGCAGTCAGGTGAGTGGGCGCTGCTGGGCTCTGCAGTCTCTCGGACCAGGAGGCGTTGTCGGCGACCAGGATGGAGGTGCGAGCTGTCCCACGAAGGTTCTTGCTGTCGACGTCGCTGGACCCAGGATTGGGCAACAAGTCTTGGCAAATGCAAGGCCCACGCGGTGGACCTAAAATGGCGTCTCAGCCGGACCAGGAGGGTCCAGGGTACTTCTCCGATGGAGGGAAGCAAGGGCCAGTCTGGAGCAACCAGACCAGCAGCAGTGTTGTCGTCGGGCGTCGTTCGGAAGGCCACAAGCCAGCGGGCTAGTAGCCAAACAACGCGGTGAGCAGCAAAAAGCAGAAGGGCCCCACGCCGATCGTGGAGATGCTGGGGGGCTGCTCTTCGGTGCTGGAGCTGCTCAGGGTGGGGGCTTCTCGGACCCCAAAGCACTCACCAGGAAATTACTCGGTGGGCTTGCTGTGCAGAAGTCGTGCAGTCTTGGCGATGGCCGGTCCCTCGAGGTCTCGTCGCACCCACGGTTCTCAGCTGTGCTGTAGAGGTGGGTAGAGGTCAGAGGTGCCAGGGAAGCCGGGTCTCGTCGAGCTGGGCAGTCGGATTCCGGAGGAAGGACGTGCAGCAGACCGCAGTGTTCTTAGATGGTGCCTGCGGATGCAGGGTGACTACTCCTTAGTCACAAGGGAGAATCTTGAGGAAGAAATCGTGAAGTCCTTTCGTAGAAAGTGGTATCTTGATTCCAAAGATGATCTGCTTTGGAAGGGGGCCAGTCTCTACCTTTATCTGGGAAAAGGGGGCTGGCACGCGACTAAGTCCTGCCCTATGGGTGGGACCAGGAGGGGGGTGGTTACACCCACTTCCTTGGCGGGCTTTTCCCCAGCACAGGGTCTGGAGTGTCCCTGGAACTGGTTCCAGCCAGCCTATGCACAGTGAGCACCGGGGTGCCACGTGCAGTCACCTTCCTCTAAAGCCCTGCCTACCTACAATACACAAAACCCTGTCTGGGACGGTGCTGGCACCGCCCCTGGCAGGAAACCCTTTGTCCTTATCTCCTGCTCTGGGAGGACTCCCAGCAGCAGGAGGGCAGACTTGTGTCTCGGTGGCAGCATCCATTTTGTGGATGCTAAGGCTCTGTCTGACTTTTAACCGGGTTATAGGCTACATGCATGTCGTGTCCCTCTAGAAGGGTGGAATGCTAACCCCGTCGCCAGAACTGGCGAGGGGTTAGTATTCCAATTCGTATGACACCTTACTCGACATGTTTTGATAAAGCGATACCAGAGTTGGCATTTAACCGCGAGGATTATAATGCACTTAAGAGTATATGGTATGCGATATCATAGAAACGGCTAAGGGATGGGTCCCGAAAGCCGCAGACAGGCTCAGCTCATGCCAGAGCACCATCTCACACGATTCCAAGCACTCTGCCTTCAGGATTGTTAAGGCCTGCCATAGGAGTGACTGATAGGAGATCTGTGTGTCCATTTTAGGGTTAGATATAGGTATACTATATCTAAAGCAAAGGGTGATTACACCACCTTGCCCCAGCTGTCAAGCAGCCAGTTGTGTCAGATTTGGATGGCCAGCCAGGGGTGGCATAATACATGCTGCAGCCCCTGGTAGGCCCTGGGTACACCTATGCCCTGGGTACCTAAGGTACACTGTACAGGGACTGATAAGGTGACTCAGTATCCAATTTAGATATGTACCTAAGGTACATGGAATCCATTTTACAGAGAGAGCAGTAGGCCTGGGGCCCTGAATAGCAGGGTCCCAGGTCAACTAAGTCAGAAAACCAGCAAAACACCAGGCAAAAAGTTGGGGGCAACCATAGTCAGGGATCTACCTTCCTACACTCACCTCTCTCACTCTTTTCACCGCACACTCAGCAACATACCAGCTCCGCAGTCTCCTGGCGTTGAAGCACACCCGGGGCACATTCGGTGCCACCGTGGTGGGCCCGATGATGAAGCATGCCACCGACTAGGTCGGTGGGTGAGGGCTTCATGAGGAAAACAGTGTTTTTCCTTATTCCTTGTTGCCTTTTGACGTACCTACCTGAGTCTCCTATATCCTTCTAAACTAGCTAGTCCTTATTGATACATGCATATATAATCCAGGGGATTCGGCCTAGCCTATCTAGTCCTCTCTCTCTTATTGATCTAAGCATCACTCAGCAGCGCGCAGCTGCGAGAGCCCTACCTACCCTCAAACATGGCCGAAAATTTTGGCCTCACCTTCACTGCAGAGGAGGTCAGCGAAATACTATCTGACCCCTCACTCATGGCAGACTTCAACATCTCCACCACTGTAGCCCAATCAACCGACTGGGACTCACTGACGGAGAAGAAGAGGAACAGGATTCGGACTGTTCTGCATGGTGTTATACTGGCACAATATCTACGCACCAACACAGCCCCCACTGGCCTTTTGGTCACAAACGCCCCCCGAATTTTCCTAGATGACGCAGCATTTCGTAAAGACTGGGCCCAGATCGCCTGGCACTGCACCAGGGACTGGTTAGTCCTCATCATAAAAACAGCCAAACGCCTATCAGATGCCATCATGATAGAGATCCAAGCGACAGAGACACATTTCAAAACCACTTTGACAGGCTTTAAGAAAAAACTTGATGATCAGAATCGCGAAATAGCAGAATACAAAGACTACTTATCCCAGACCAAAATCAAAAATTTCGAAAAGGATCTGAAAAGGTTCAGCTACTCCAAGACCTATCCGTACTCTGATGATGACTACACCCCTCCCAACAAATCCTCAGAGAACCATGACAATAGCTCCATTTCCAGCACCTCAAGCAACTCCAGCTCAGGATCGAATCAATCCAGAGGCAGAGGCCGACGAGGACAACAATGGCAACAACCATGGCAAGGTCCCCAAAATTATAACTTTGGTCCACCACCGCCCCACTTCGGCCACCCACCACCCCCATTCTTTGGTTACCCCCAAATGTAACCCCCAGGAAACATGCCCTTTTTCCAGGGAAATCAGAATCAACGATACCCTTTTTTATCCCAGGGCAGAAGAGGACGGGGGAAGAGGCGGAACCCGGGGCATGTCCAATGGGCACCGGAAGAGGAACCAGTGAGCTCCAACACCAGAAACAAAACAAGGGAACAACCGGGAACAAGCAAATAGGATCTCCATGCCCACTTGTATTCAACCTGTCTCATACACAACTAACCACGGAGGAAACAGAAGTGCTTAACAAAGGCCTCTCATTTGTCCCCACTACCAGACTGGACACCTTCAAACTACATGTTGAACTCGCCGAGTTTTTTAGGAAACTCAAATTAAAAGCATTTTTTGAGAAAAAAGATAATACCAACAACGATAGGGAAGACGCCCCTAATGAATCAGGCCTTAGACTAAAATCCACCTTTACCCCTCCACCGGGAAGTATTCCGGTAGAAATCCTGACATTCGAACAGGCAGTATACACAGAAGTGGAACAACTCCAACACAAAGAGACATTCAACAACCTTTCCAACAAAGACAGGAGCACCATTCAACGTCTACAAAATGACCCAACCCTTGTCATCAAACCTGCGGACAAAGGAGGGGGCATAGTCCTCATGAATAAAACTGACTATGACCAGGAATGCAAGAGACTCCTTGGTGACACCAGGAATTACAAACGCCTAAACAGGGACCCAACTGAACAACTACAAAACACCATCAACCTTCTGGTCAAAAATGCCAAAGACAACGAAAAGATCTCCAAACAAGAGGCGGACTACCTATGCCCCAGAGATACAAAAACCCCGTATTTCTACATAGTCCCCAAAGTACACAAGGGCATCACCCCACCACCTGGTAGACCCATCGTGTCTGGAATTAAGTCACTACTTGAACCCCTGTCACGTTTTTGTGACTTCTTTCTCAACCCTTTGGTTCAAAAAACTCCTTCCTATATCAAGGACACCAAACACCTCCTCAGTGTAATCCAAGACATCAACTTTAACCCTACCTCTGAATTACTAGTAGGATTAGACATAGAGAGCCTTTACACCAGCCTGCCACAGGACGCTACACTCAAGGTACTGCATGATGTCCTCATGGCAAGCTCCTGGGAATATAACACCCCCCTGCAGTTTCATTTTGGACTGCGCAACCTTGGCCCTCAAAGAGAACTACTTCGAATATGAAGGAACCTACTACCTGCAGACCAATGGAACTTCCATGGGCAGCGTTGTTGCCCCCAGCGTGGCAGGGCTGTACGTGGCACACTTTGAGCACACCTACATACAACAACCCACCAATCCGTTCTTAGCCAACATAAAAATGTGGTGTCGCTACATTGATGACATCCTCCTGATATGGGAAGGCAACCAAGAACAACTGGATAACTTCATGCTCTGGATCAACCATCAAGGCTCCTTCTTACGCTTTACAAGCACCAGCAGTTCCACTGAACTAGCCTTCCTTGACTTGACCATCAAATCGCAAAATGGAGGTCTCATCACGACCACCTTCTACAAACCCACAGCAAGGAACTCCCTACTAAGGTTTGACAGCTTCCATCCCAGACACCTAAGGGAGAATTTACCTTACGGTCAATTCTTACGCATTAGACGTAATTGCAGCAACATCCAGGATTACAAGTTGCAAGCCAATGACTTAACAGACAAACTCAAGGAACGTGGCTATCCGTCAAGGATAATAAACAAAACTTGCAAAAGAGCAAGGAATCAGAACAGAGAGGCACTCTTGGAAACCTTTGAGAAACAACAGGAAGAACCCACCCTGACCTGTGTGACTACCTACAACACGGCGTCCAACCAGGTAGCCAACATCATACAACGAAACTGGAAGATTATCAACTCTGGCACTAGGAAGTGGGATAAACCACGTTTTGCCTACAAAAGAGCTACCAACCTCAGAGACCAACTAGTAAAAACCAGACCTCGGCCAAACAAAAGTAGCAGTGACAACACCATAGTAAACGCATGGGGCCTGCCTAGAGTCACTGGCTACCAACCCTGCAATAACTGTAGCGTGTGTCACCTGACATCACCTTCCAAAACCTTGAACCTAGAACCTGGCAAGGTCTGGACACAACGGCAGTTCACAAACTGCAACTCCCCAAACTTGGTGTATTTGATAACCTGCCGATGCGGCCTAAGATACATTGGCATGACCACCCGGAAAGTCCGGACAAGAATGACGGAACACAGGAGCACGATAAGATGTGGCAAAAACATTAGCAAGCTCACAGATCACTTTCTAACTCACAACCACACCCCCAATGACTTCTCCTGGACTGTCATCGAAAAATTTGACAACACCACCAATGAAAAACTTCTCCTTCAAAAGGAACAACGGTGGATATATCGCTTATCCACACATACCCATGGCCTTAACGATGCCATACCATGGAATTCTTTAACTGTGTAACCCCCACAAGCTGTGTATAACATCCCTCAATAAAGCGATATCTGTGCCAGGGTATCTCTGCATGAGCGCCCCTGTCCTTGCTCCTCTCTCTCCCCTTATGGGAGCACCTTTCTGGGTGCATCCCCTACTGCGTGTCCCCCATGCACTTCGGTGCACTTATGAGTAGTTACCACCGTAAGCGCATCACTTCTCATGGCTATCACTATCACAGTTTTAGGCCACGTCATGCTGATAATCCATCATGACCTCACAACAATTGATTGGCACCAAGCAAATTTCGAGTGGCCCGCCCTCACTCCAGCCAATACTTAGACTTCAGTCGACATCACTGCGCATGCGCGACACACCCGCGCATGCTCACTCAATCAGTCCCTGAAGTAGCACCAATACGCATGCGCTGACCACCCGCGCATGCGCAATACCGCACACTACTCCATAGCGCATGGGCGCTCAGACCAACAATGACATGGCGATCAGCGCGCACCCCTCCCTCTCTTTTTACCACACACAGGTGAAATCAACCAAATAGGAAGTACAAATAAGAGACCGGATGCCCCATTTCCCTCATAACGGGCGCCGCGGAAGGACGAATAGGTCCAAGGAGGAACCAGACCTAAATTAGAACCACTACAGCTACAGACAGGGTAAGCAACCACCTTTTTCCCTACAGGTTGGACATATGTTGAACAACTTTTTATCCCAACAGGGTCTCTTTCTCTGCCAGGCGACCCTTGAAGCTTGTTTACAAGATAAAACAGAGTGAGGACCCAGTATTACACTTACCTGTACCTCACCTTGTAAATATGCTCTTTAGCTCACCACCAAACACTATCGGTTTCGCTAAAACCCTCACCAGCTTCATGCACGT
The DNA here is from genome assembly GCF_964261635.1 of Lissotriton helveticus. NCBI lineage: Eukaryota > Metazoa > Chordata > Amphibia > Caudata > Salamandridae > Lissotriton > Lissotriton helveticus. The sequence continues at coordinate 424,901,201 of NC_136070.1, forward strand.
GCCATGAGCTCACCATAGCCGATTATAGGTCGCACACCACCTTATAAGCCGGCATTTTGTGGTACAACAATATACCATACTGAAATGACTCTACCATGTACGTCTTGTCTTTGTCCTATGTGTTATATGTAGTCAAGCTTGAGGGAATCCCCTCTAACAGCTATAGCGCCTTAGCGAGCGCCACACATAGCCAAAAGACCAAACAATCACTTAAAATTAAGTTTATTTTGCACTTTTTCACATATCAAATGGTCCTGAGGAAAGCCAGCTTAAATTAACAAGGCACTGGCTGAAACATGTAGACCGCACTAGACGCTGGAGGTCATAACAAGCACTCCAATACGTCTTCTTGCCTTTTTATCCGCTACCAGAGGCCCAGTTCATTAAAGATAAGCAACCCTTGGGTGCTGGGACCTCCTGCATAGCTTTTAAAAACCTCACCTCTCTCACTCTTTTCACCGCACACTCAGCAACATACCAGCTCCGCAGTCTCCTGGCGTTGAAGCACACCCGGGGCACATTCGGTGCCACCGTGGTGGGCCCGATGATGAAGCATGCCACCGACTAGGTCGGTGGGTGAGGGCTTTATGAGGAAAACAGTGTTTTTCCTTATTCCTTGTTGCCTTTTGACGTACCTACCTGAGTGTCTTATATCCTTCTAAACTAGCTAGTCCTTATTGATACATGCATATATAATCCAGGGGATTCGGCCTAGCCTATCTAGTCCTCTCTCTCTTATTGATCTAAGCATCTGACTTTGTTTGCCTGCAGACATTTCGACCTGCTGCCCAAAATCAAAGATTTCTACCTGTGGGGCTGTCGAATTGCCATTTTGAACTGCAGAGTTATATATTTAGGTCACGAAAGTCTAAAATTGTTGTTATATGAACTGTTGGAGTATGGTCCGCTTCATCATCTGTAATTCATTTTTCCCCTATGTTGGTAAAGCTGGTCTCTATTCAATATTATGTTTTATTACATATGCGCTATTTTTCTTAAAGGTGCAGTCAATTGGAGCATCTGGTCTTGTCATGATAACCAGTTTAAGTCTTTAAATCAGCAAATCTCTTCTCCCAGTTCTCAAATTTATTGGATTGTGTAGCGGCTTTTAGGTCAAAGAAAGACTAGGTTTTCCACGGTACGATGGCTGAGGTATCACTTGCCTTACAAGAGCATGTAGATTCCACACCATCCCTCAAAAGCAAGTCTTAATGCTTTGAGGGTGGTACCTGGGAGGCTAACCAAAGTAGTTTTTTTACAGAAGATGTATGAAGGCTCAAAGAAACAATTTATTGTTATACTTTGGGCAACACATTTCCTGAAATGCAAACCAAAAATTGTGGCAACTGGCTAGCGGGGTTATGATGGAGAGGAAAGAAGGGTGAAGTACTTCCAGTAGAACTACTCGCATGCCTGACGGCTAGGTAGGTTGAGGTAGGCAAGTAGAAATGCTTGAGGGCTGTGCAGTTTGCTGATCACAACAGATTTCAGAAATATCAATCATACATGGTAAATAAAGGAGTGATCTTAGCTGTTTACGCACACCTTCAAGTTTTGCAGGGCATTGTGGGAAAGTGATTGGGATCAATGCAAGTTATACCACCTTGGACCCCTATGTGTGTTCAATTTAAAAACAAATGAGGGGTTGTTACTAAACTTTCAAAATAACACCACCACTCATACAGGTTGATGTTGGCACATCTTCTGAAGGGCTAGCTTCAAAGAACAGATGCTAATCAAAGTATCAGAATATTGAAACCAAGACTACATTCACGCACCACATACAAGACTTTAATACCGCCAGCCACAGGCCCAATCCAACACTTCAGTGCCCATTCAAGGGCCCATCACATTCATATGCCATAGGACGGAATCCCCAGCCAAACCAGCTCTCAACCAGTGCTTGTTTGTGTTTCTTGCCCTGAACTGCGCCCCCAGGGAAGCAGTGACGTGGTTGACACTGGAAGGTCAAATTTACTATTCTAACACCAGTCCTAGAATATTTGGGGAAAGAGCAACTTTCCCCCCCAAATACTTCAGGAAGCTTATCAAGTATTTCAACTCCAGTCCTGGAATATTTTGAGGAACGTTATAAATTCCCCAAGTATTTTTAGGAATGGTTGAAAAGTAGTAATTTTGAATGGCAGAAAGTGCTGCCCTGAGGGCCCAAATTAGGGCAAGAATGTAGGACTATCTCACCTAGTCATCGACCAGCTCACATATAAACACACCACAAGCAAACCATTACACACATGGCCAGGCATGTTGACCGTGGTTGAATCAACAACCTTTATAAATGAAAAAACGTTTAACTATGTTTTTCCTACCTGCCAAGCATCCGCCTCCATCGACATTTTGCGCATTAAAGAAAGCATGCCTATTGAACCTTTATTAATGGCTCCTGTAACAGCCACGTGAGGCTCAGGAATGCGTGTCTTTCATGCGCCTTTAGCACACTCATTGTGCTAACTCTAACTCCTTCTAGTTTGTGGATGCAAGTTGAGGTATGTCCAATACTGCCTTTCATGGCCCACATTCCTCACACTGAGTGAGCATATTATACATTTGACACTAAGGCAAACATGCTGTCGAAGACTGCTTAAGTTATCCAAAGAGCACTTCAAAAACTACTAAAGAGTTTTTGCCACACAGGTTACTCTGTGACTATGTGGCTTATGTTCTGCTCACTGTTCTGTGCAGGATGGGGCCTGTAATTCGCTTTTGGTATGGCGAACAAACACCTACCACATTCTGATGGCGGTTAAATATGTCAAGAAGGCCGTAAACAATTTGTACTGTTGCTTGCTTGTGTAGTAATGGCCCATGGATGGTATATATACATGCAGAGCCACTGAAAGGTATAAGTTATGGCAGCTCCACCTCAGTCAATTTTCCAAAATGTCTCTTTTGTATGGTACAACATAAAGCTAGTAGGAAAACAGAGGGCTGGCTGAGATGAGTACCGGGGACAGTAACAAAGAGTCTCCTACCTCTTTCCTTGCTTAGAACAAACTCTGCAACCACAACATGGTTGAGTCTTACTAGCTGTTGCAGAGATGTGGTCGGCAATGTGTTGATCCTGCAGCCTTGCCATGCCCTCCAAAGCATATGAAGTGGTGGCTGCTTCTGTAGCAGTAAGACTTCCAAAGACCGTCAACTGAAATTCAAGGAAAGACATGGATCTTCCTTCCCTTGGTGGTCTGACAACAACATGCTCATTGTATGTTGCCATCTAGATCAGGTGGGTAAACAGCTTCTTATACCAAGTGTGAGTTTTATGATTCGTATTGCATGGCTGAAGAACCTGGTCATTCTTAACCACTCTGCCCATGTACTTGTTGTTCAAGTGTACAGCAGGGCCAACTGACCCCAAACCGTGATGGAAGAAGTGCTCTAATCGTGGAGTATAGAGCGCATGTACACATCACGCCTATCAGAGAATTTGACTGCGAGCAGTTATTGGTACACAACAAAGCGCTCTGGGATTTTTTGGGCTTCTTACAAACCAGCTTCTGCAGGAATCCTTGGCTGCGACATCAAACTGTACCACATGGAGAGTGCTAGCTTTGAAAAGCTCACTGAACAGTTTTTTCTCCACTATAGAAGTTATCCATATTGAGTTTATAACTTTTATGAATGAATGGCTGGACAAGCTCCCACACAATTTGTATTGTGACTTCAAGTGTGGGAGGGCATCTTACAGGGTTTAGAGCGGAAACGTTCTCTGTATGCTCTCTCAAGCTATATACATAGCCTGTAGAACTTCCACACTGAATGTACTACTTGATGCCTTAGCAAGCTCTTTAGCTTAGTATGCACTGCCTGAACAGCAGCCTCCTTTTGTACAGGATCAAAGACTCATCAATGGGTACATTCTTTCCAGGAGTATAAATCTCTGGAAACCTGGCAGACAGATCTTCCATGACAGGCCGCCTTGTCAACAGCGTGGTTGATTCCTGGCAATGCAGAAGAATTATCATTGAAAGGCAGCATATGATCATCTCTGATCTTTTATTGTGCGAAGATGGGTGTTACCCAAACTGTTCAAGTAGACCAGTAGGACTTCAAGCTTGGTTTCTGCACTACCCCCATTTTGAGTGTAAGGCCAAAATAATTTCTCCAACTCCTCGCGTAAAGTTGGAGTGGAACGGTGTGCCCTAGAATGAGACCCAAGAGATCCTCCATGTCCCCTCAGAAATTTTTCGGAACGCAAATTTGTTTCCTGTGCAATTTATCAAGTTAGTCAACATCCAAAAAGAGATGACATTGTAAATCGGCAAAGATTGGGGTTGCACTAAATTTGGGGGCTGCCAAGAGAGCACTCATGGCCAGGCATGTTGACGGTGGGTGAATCAACAACCTTCACAAATGAAAAAACGTTTAACTATGTTTTTCCTACCTGTCAAGCATCCGCCTCCATCAAGTTTGCTGCTGCGCATGTCGGGTCTCTCTGGGTTGATCTAACCTTCCATGTTCTGCTCCGTTTTCCTTTTCCTCATATCTTGTCTCAGTAGCTGATCCTGCCTCAGAGCTGGCCTCCATAATGAATATATATAAATATGTAAATACTGTCTCTGTAAAGATTTCCCCTCATGTTTACCAGTTTAGCAACTAAAATGAGAAATAGGCAACTGAAACTTCTGGAAAATGACTAGTCAACCTTTGCTCAGGGCCTTCCACTGCATGAGAACATGTCACCTCATTTTTTAGTAACGTTAGATCCCTTTGAGCAGGAAACACATTTTTACTTTCTATCATCTGCAGATTATGCAGCAGATGGTAGAGTATGTAACAAATGGTGCATTTTGTATTTTTATTTTTAAATAAATTTGTTTTTTCCCAAAGGAAAACACACATTTTGAAAAAATATATATATGGCCGCCAATTGAGGTCAATCCCCTACCTACATCTTTCCTATTTTTTTGGGAAATTGTGGATTCCCCTGGGTGTTACAATCAGCACACATTTCCAAAACAATTTGGGGCCAAATGGGAAATGGTCCTTATGCCAAGAGGTCTGACCCCCTAATCATTTTATCTTTTAAAAAAAAATCTTTTTTACTTCCACTGGCGGCGCGATTGTGCCCCCAGGGGGAAAAACACTATTGTTTACAAATATTCTATCCACATGGGTATATGGCTGTTCACAACGAAAAAAAAACTCCCTCTCTAAACACAGGTTCCTGATGGCCTAGTGGGTTTCCGGGCTATGGATCGCAGCATGATGCAATCCACAACCAGGAAACCATTTCAGAAAGGAATTGTTGCCTCCCTGAAACCTGGGGAGGCATTGTAGCCCCTAACGCCCTGCCGGATGGCAGAGAAAGCCCTCACCTGCTGGCTTCTTCGCCTCTAATGGGGATCTGTGATGTCAGCGCGCCTCACGGCTGATGTCACCGATGGGGGAGAGGGATGTAGAGGGCTGAAGCAGAAGCAATTCTGCTTTACCCTGCAAACCCACGCCCCTCCCCCTTGGATTAAATTAAAAAAAGGAATCCTCAGCTGCAAGCACTAGAGTTTTCTTTAAAGCCATCTTAAGTGTCGTGGGATGGCTGTCAGATGCACTGGGGAGGGAGTGCGGGTGTCAGCCATTGGCCAGCAACCGCACGTAAAGGGTTAAGGTTTGCGAAACAGAACACAATATTGGCCTAGTTCAGAAAGGAAAAATGTGAAGCAACATTCTCGAAAATATTGTGTATTACATTGTTTTTGTATGCATTGGTAGTGGTATTTGATCAAAGTGTATTTGTACGCAGGGATACAGTTGAACACTGTCAAAGCAATTTCTAGTCTTTTTGAGATTTTAGCTATTATTTTTAGCATTTGTTAGCCACATCTATACTCGATGTCCTCTTTGCAACTTAACTGAAATGCTCCAGGTTTTTGCTCAACTGAGTCACTGAGGATGGAAGCTGATGTGGTTATGGTTCCCTGAACATTGCATCCAGTTCATGCGTTCTTGTAAATTCCACAAATCCCACTGATTCTCAAAACGTTTGGCAGTTTCAAATGATAACAATTCTGGTTGCCCCATATTGACTGAAGGTTGTCATATATAAATTCTATTCAGTCATTGCAAGTATTTAGGATTATTGCAAGTGCTCCATTCTTTCTTTCTCTTCACAGCAAGGGGTACAGAGTCTTTCACCAGAACCAAACAGCCTACTTTTTCTAGTATGGCCACATAAAAGTTGAGCTAGATAGAGTACTAGACATTTTTATGCCAGTTGGGATCTGAGATCTGTCGCTTGTTCTGTCAGTGCCATGTAGACTAATTTCCTGTTGCACTGGATTTTACATTGCTGTAACAATATTTTCAAATAAGGGAATACAGATTTGACCTTCCGCAATTCCCAAGATGGTTCCACCTTTAAAAGAATGCTCCTGTACATTTTTTTTTGGGATCCTTGTTGCCGTGACTTCCAGAAAACTTACACTATTAGTTCCTGTGGAGGGTATATATTTTCGTTGTAAATGCTGTTGTGTTCTTCTGCTATTACTTGTGTCTATAATTTCTGAGTGTGGTGAATGATCGTAGAAAGTAAAGCGATGATCCAACAGAACTTGAAAAACATGAAACTATACTTTCATAAAAAGAGTTTCTCCCTGAGGACCTATCCATCTTCTGAGAGGTAAAAGAGGATCTTAAAATGTAATAAACATTTTTTTAAACTCAACAGTCAGGTCATGCAGCATCTTTGACTTCACTAAAGAACCAACATTTGAACTTGCATTTCCTTTTAACTCATCCTGTCGGCACCAAACAAGATGCCTTTCACTTTTTTTGCTTTGTACATCTTAGCTGCATGGAGAGTACATATGATGGTGACTTGAGCCTGCTTACCAACCAGCAAAGTACTGTTCTGGAAGTTGAACTGCATATTTTCAGTGTGAGAGAACGTGGAGACCTGGAGTATAGATGATATGATGATGATAAAACTCACAAACAGTGTAGTTTAGACACCCGTTAACTCTGCTGGCTTGTTATGCTTAAAGATCCTTAACATTTACATTGATGCACTCTTTAGTTGTAAATGTGACTTTCAAATGCATATTCTTATGCACTCTCTAAAACACATCTCTACTCTCCCAAATGCGTGCATGCTAGTCGTTGTAGACATGTGCATTCTCGCTTTCAAGCACAATCATGCTCATCCTCAAACATAAATCATGAATCAAAAAGAGAGGTACTAGGATCCAGATTAAGGTCCAGTACCCGTGCTCCTCACTATAATTGACACGTCTATTCATTGTGAGTACTTGTTCCTATGTGGAGTGGGTATAGAAAATGTTAAAGAAAAGGTGTGGTTGGAATATATGGATCCAGGGGGATCTTCGTTATTTGGAAGTGTTCGGTCACACACCCTTGTGGGTATCATGCTTCATCATCGGGCGTTTTGCTCCTCGTGGGAGCAAAACTTCCATCACTTTTTTGTATTTTCCTATGTACAAATTTGTCCCTGGCATGCATCCATGTCAACTGTAAGGAGGGAACCAGCGACACCTATGGACTTTCCATTAGTAAAACAAACAAATCCCTGGTGGGCCTGTGTTGCCCACCAGAGATTTGGCTTTTGGTCAGCCTTTGCCTAAGCGTAGGCATAAAAGGTTTCCTACATGGCCTCCTTCAGGGTTCTCCCATTCTGATATTAACACATTATCCTAATGTACTCTCACATCTTTGACATCCTCCCCATTGAGGATTTCACCATGGATGATGACAACATGCTCTATGATGTGTTGTTTTGGAGGTGCAACAAATACTATTATGGAGACTTTGCAGGCAAGACCTTGTTTCATATTTCTGTTGCCTCTCGTACTAGCTTTATTAAAGATCTTGAAAGAAAACGTTAACACCAGTAAGTATGAAATCAGCCAACCTTCACTTGCTCAAAAAGTACAAGAATCTCCAGCAAGAGCCAATTTTTCAGAGGTTTAATACCAAGATTGATTCTGTCAATATGCAGTTTGCAGAAAGCATGCGTCTGCACCAGAAACTTCCGCAACTACTGACGAAGAGTAAGCAAATGAGTGAAAAAGATCTAAGCTACAGCTCTTAAGACAGCAAGTGCAACAGCGCTTCTGTACGAAATGATTGAGAACTTTGAGACAACCTTCAAAAGTTGTCTGATGACTGACTGTGGGACTGCAGACAAGACGTGAAGGAGGCCACTCGTGAAGGGCATTGAGTTCTAGTGAGGATGTTTATACCTCTTTAGATTCTGCAGAACTAGCAGATTCTGATTGTTACACCATACCTTTAGACACTCTTCTTGGCTACCTCTTACTTCTCTAAAACCAGACATCTGAACATATTAATCCTTCATGTCACAGGTTCTGGTAAACCCACTGTAGAAGAAATGCAGAGAATTAAGAATGAGACCCTGAAACCCGATGGAAAAAGCAGACATTCTGCAGATCACAGTTTATGGAGGCACACAATCTACTTTTGACACAGGTTTAAATCTTGTTGGCCCAACCAACAGCTGCAACAACTTTAATACCACGAGGGCCAAAGGCACTTTTACCATCAGAGATGAAGTCTGTGAAATAAATCATTTCAAATTTAACCTCGGATGACAATACTCAAAAGACAAACAGTGACTTATCCTTTGTCCTCCTTCCGTCACCCACTTCACTGGGCAGTGTCATAACACAACATCTAAATGAGTGGCAAAAAAATCACAGTTGGGTCTTAATTATTGTAAAATGCAGCAACTCGCTGTTTTTCAAGGCACCTCCGCGGGTTGTATCACCAAAGAAGTCTTCCAAATTCCATATAGCTGAAGTGCACAAGATGACTAGATCAGTGGTATAAAAACAAGTAATAGACCCACTCCCCATGTACAAGGGGAATCGGAGTATTTCTTGGTTTGGAAAAAAAGCCCAAAGAAGGAGCTCATAACAGTCCTGCATGAGTGTATTTCACAAAAGTGGCCCAAAAGAGAGTAATTGCCCATGTTAGCACTTCAATCAATTATTTCACCTCTCAAGCAAAGATAGGTGAAATAATTTATTTAGATTTAGATGTGCCCTGTGGACCTGATGATGGCTACTTTACTGGTGCTATAAGACACAGAAAATGCCGATGATTTGTAGTAGGTCTTACCCACTTCCAATATGCAGTGCTACCCTTTGATCTGAAGTCTGCCCCTCAAACATGTCACTAGTGGCAGCCCACTTCTCTTGTCAGAGAATATTTATCTACCTATGCCTGGACTATTAATTAATAAAACTCTATAATCAAATGAAGTGGCAAAGGACTTACAGATGCCAGTCTTCCTGGTGCAGCACTTTGGCTTACAGGCGAACCTTCTAAAGTTAGTGACAACATGTTTTCAGATCCTGTTCTAGATAGGAGCAGCATTAGAAAGAGCACAAGGGAAAGTATTTCCTTCAGAGGAAAGAGTTTTATCAATCTGGTAGAAGAGCCAGCTCCTCTTCAAAACACCCTGTCCAACATCTCTTCAAATATTCTCCCGTCTGGCTTCCATTGCATCATCCATCTTCAACAACCCAAGTGCAGGACTTCCCATGAGGCCGCTTCACCAAGTGTCCAGAGGATCAATGAGCTCAATGAAAAACAAGCATTGGCAAAGCCAATAGGTTGCACATGTGATTCCTATTGGCTTGGCCAATGGTTAGTAGCCAAGCTGCACAGCATCCCTGATGCGGTGCAGCATAGCTGAAGAATAAAAAATAACGGCGATGCTACGACCTTACCATGTCATTTGTTTTAGGCACGTGCACAACGCATACGTGGACCTACAAAATGTCACAGTCACTTTTTGTTACTTTTTTGTTAATGATCCAAGTTAGAGCTTTAATTAAAAAAAACAAGCAAAAGCTTTAAAGAAAAAGTGGGTGGTGGAAGCATTGGGGACAGGAGCAACACGGGGGTACATCTCGAAAAAAAACAACACCGAGAGCATGGGTGTAGGTGCGAATGCAGCATGAAGGAGGTGCAGGTGTGGGGGTAGAAGCAAAGATGGGTGGGAGGAAAGCAAACTGGTGAGAGAAATGTGGAGCTGGTAGGAAAAAGCACAAAGGTGAGTGAGAGGATCATGTAGTGTGCCGGAGTAGTAGAGAGAAATGCATGAAGGACACATCTAGAAAACACATGCACTTTTGGGGAGAGAAAAGAATAAAGTAGTGTTTGGAAAGCAAGCATTGGAAGACACAAATAATGCGTCCGTGCTCCAGTTGTGGGACAAATACAAGAAGCGGAAGGAAAGCCCACACAAGCTGACTAATAAAAAGCAAATGAGAGTGACAATCAACCCAAACCAGGCTGTAAGTCCACTGTAAGCTAAAGTCTTGCAGCAAACAGAGCATGCGCTGTCAAGACCTAGCAACTGAAACAATAAATTTAAACTCTCAAAATCAGCAAAACTTTCTCTGTCCTGGTGGTGCAAAAGACGGGCTTCTACCAGGTTGTCGTTTCAGCATGACCCTATTGTGTAGACGTAGTCATAGAAACATCCCTGTCTGCCTGGGAAGCCTATCTGGGTGACCTTTCTGTGCAACGTTTATGGTCAAAGAGGGAGAGCAACTGTCGCCTCAGCTAATTGGAGTCCAGAGCAGTCCACCTAGCCCTCAAGGCTTTCCTACCATCTCCGACGAGCAACAGCATTCTCATTCAGACAGACAACACAATGACCATGTTTTACTTAAACCAACAACGAGATTGAGACCTTTGTCCGACTAGCTCAGCAAATCTGTTTGGAAGCCCTAATCAGAGGTCAGACATTAAATACCAGCAACCTGCCAGGAACAAAAAATTATAAACAGATGTTCTCCACAGGTTAAAGTAGTTCTTCAAAAACATCTTTGCAGAATGGGGCTCATCCATCATTACATCTTTTCACTTCATCTCTGAAAATAAATTGGATATATTTTTCATTTAGGATATAGGAACTAAGTTCTTTAAGTAATGCCATTTCGATTAGCTGGTCGACAAGTCTACGTTCCTTTTCACCAGTTCCACTGGCCCATGCACCCATTTTAAAATATTGAAATTCCCAAGCAACAATTTTTTAAACAACTTTTATTCATGTTATGCATTGCCATACAGGCACACCGTTGTATTGAGAAAGCTTTTTTTAAATAAACCTTTATTGGTTTTTAGAGTTACATTAACTGAAAGCTAAATTACACTTTGTGTCTGTCACTGTACAGTTCGTGATAATACAGAACAAGTAAATGTCATAATGGTACAGGGGTTTAGAAACCTCTCCAGCATCCACATAACAACATTCACAAAGGTGAGTCACCATCAAGCCAAGAACTACATATTTTAGCATGCTTCCTACCCACTATTTTTCTATACCAGTTCTTCAAGCTTGGCACGGTGGTCCATGTCTCTTGTCCCTTCTACGACTGTCGGAGAATTGCTATCTCTCCATGGCATGCAATGTCCCTCTTTGCCCCTTTATAGTTCATGGCCGCAAGGGAGCCGACACTGCGCGTTTCAACCAACTCATCCAAAAGGATCATTTTCTGATAGATACATCTGCCGTGTGGATTCCTCACCTTGTGAATATCCCCTTGCGTCAGCAACATTCGGAAATTCTTTTTGTAGCTTCGCGCCGATGTGGATCAGGACGTCACAGAGGCACGGCACCACTCGCGACTCCGCTGACGTCACCGACGCCTATAATAGGCCCACGCCGGCGTGATGACATCAGTTCCCTTTTTTCCGCGTCGTCGACGCTAACGGTTTTCTGGGATCGTACTGTAGCTTTACAGTAACTTTGTTACTATTATACTATTACTGTGTTTATCTTTATATTCTTCGAAATGTCGTCGAAGAAAACTGGATTTAAGGCTTGCGGTGAATGTGGCAAGACTATGTCTATCACCGATCCTCATGAATGCTGTGTCTGGTGCTTAAGTACCGACCATGACGTCGAGGATTGTCCTTGCTGCAAGAAGATGACTCCGAAGGCTTTAAGAGAGAGAGAGAGACGAAACTCCTCGTGGCAAAACTTAAAAATAAGAAAGTTAAAAAGTCTTCGAAGTCTCGATCTCGACGGTTGAAGTCGAGGTCGAGGTCTCGTTCGAGGTCACGCTCGGAGTCGTCTTCGGCTCACGCTTCGAAGTCTTCGAGGAAGAAGCACAAGAAGAGGAGCCATGAGTCACGTCATCACTCTGAAAAGGAGTCTAGTTCAAGACCGAAGTCCCAAGTCAAGCTTCTGAGTAAGGAAGTGGAAGTTTCAGAGTCGGAAGATCATAACTCTGTTGGTGAGGCTTCACATCCGAATTCACCCGATTCTCAGAAGCAGGTCCATTCTCCGGTTCCATCCAATCCTTCTGTTCAGGAGGATGAAGGTGAGGAGCAGGGGGCTGGTGAAGTCGAAGTTCCGGTGCCTGCGGGTTCGTCGACCCCGGTTCCTGGACTCGATGAAGAGGTCGACGTCGTATCAACTCCACCTCCTGAGGAACAACCCAGAGGTCCATATCCTGATTTTCCAACTCCAGGTCAGGATCCTTCTCAGTTCCTGAACGCCATGTTTGGTGTCTATTCCAGGGCAATGTTCCCGTCTGGTGCACCTGTTGGTCCCACGGGTCCTATGGCTTTTAACTTGGGTGTTCCCCAGGCTTATGTACCTGCGCCCTTCATGCCTTTTATGCCGGCTATACCACCGCATTGGCATTTTCCGGCACCTCCTGTGTCGTCGACGCCGAAGCGTACGACGCCGACTCCATCGACGCCGATTCCATCGACGCCGATACCTACGACTCCGAGACAGGATTCTGCTCGACCTCGAGTGAAACAACCTCATCCGACTTCGGGATCGACGCCGGTCCCAACTCCGTCGGAGTCGATTGCGAATCCTTCGACTTCTATCACGAAGGAAAGATCGCGAAGAGAGGCCCAGAGACTTCTGGAGGAAGAAAGATACCAGTATACAGATACTGAGGAAGGAGAGTTACATGATTCTGAAGATCCTTTTGAGGACTTGGGTGAAGCCAGTGGACTTGAACTGTCCCCTGAGTGGGATTTGGCTTCAGTTTCAAATGTTCCTTCAAAAGATGTGGTTCCTTATCACACCGTTATTAAAAAGGCAGCGAGTTTATTAAACATTACTCTGCCCACTGCTGATTATAAACCAAATATTTTAACTGAGGTTCTTCATTCACACTCTTCTGTTATTGAACCTATGTTACCCTTCAATGATGCCTTATCTGAGCCCATCTATGAAGTATGGAAGAAACCTTTGTCTGCTCCTGCAGTCTCTAGGACAGTGGCGAGGAGGTACAGGGTTCCTCCGGGTGACCCTGAATTCTTGTCAACACACCCCCTACCTGAGAGTTTAGTTGTTCAGGCTGCCTGTTCGAAGAGGTCTGCTGGGGCTTTTCCGCAGGTTCCTGGAGATAAAGAATCCAGGAAGCAGGATCAAACGGCTAAGAAAGTCTTCTCTTCAGCCAGTATGGCGCTTAAATCAACTAACGCAACTTGTCTGATGGGGAGGTATATTCATGCCTTGATGGATTCTGTCAAGCAATTGGTTCCGAAAATCCCTGAGGAACAGAGGAAGGATTTTCAGGAGGTAATATCGAACACTCAGGCAGCTGCGAGGCAAGTAATCCAGAGTGGTCTGGACACTGCTGATTCGGTGGCAAGGGTCATGGGCTCATCCGTGGCCACTAGGAGGGCTGCCTGGCTTAAAACTTCAGAGTTCTCTGCGGACGTCCAGTCTGTTTTGATGGACTTGCCTTTTGATGGCTCAGGATTGTTTGGTAAGAAGGCTGATGCTGCCTTGGAACTTTTTAAGGACAGTAGAGCCACTGCAAAATCTTTGGGTCTCCAGTCCAGAGGTACTACTGGAAGACACTTCAGAGGGTTTGGCAGATCTTCCTTTCGTTCTTACAGACCATCTCAGCAGCAACCACAATAGCAGCAGAATACGCTGTACAAGTCGTACAGGGGCAGGCAAAGATCCCGCCCTAGAGGGCGTCAAGCTTCCTCCTCCTCTTCCTCCTCCCCTTCCCAACCCCCCTGCCAACGCAGCAAAGCAGCCCTAGATCCGCCATTCCGGATCATGTGGGTCCAGTGGGGGGTCGGCTTACACATTTTCTACAAGATTGGGAATTAATAACATCGGATCTTTGGGTTCTCAATCTTGTAGAGAATGGGTATGCACTTCCTTTCCAGGAATTCCCTCCCAATTACCCTCCTTGCCAGGGTTATTGTTCGGAGGACCACCTGCTTCTCCTGCAGGAAGAAGTCCTGGCTTTGTTCCGAAAAGGTGCGATAGAGGTGGTTCCAGAGCAGGAAAGGGGTCAGGGGTGCTACTCCCGGTATTTCCTGATCCCCAAGAAAGATGGCAGGCTTCGGCCAATCCTGGACCTCAGGATTTTGAACCTTTACCTGAAACAGGAAAAGTTCAAGATGCTCACAATTGCGCAGGTTCTTCAAGCGCTGCTGGAAGAAGACTGGATGGTGTCGATCGACTTGCAAGATGCGTATTTTCATATTCCCATCTTGAAGTCGCGCAGAAAGTATCTCCGTTTTACGGTTGGGTCACAACACTACCAGTTTGTGGTCCTTCCGTTTGGTCTTACTACTGCGCCTCGAGTCTTCACCAAGGTGATGGCAGTGGTGGCAGCTCATCTCAGGAGAACGGGGATACATGTGTTTCCGTATCTAGACGACTGGCTGATCAAAGCGGAGTCGCCGGAGAAGGTGCTCCATCATCTGCAAGAGACAACTCAGTTGTTGCACAGGTTGGGTTTTTCGATAAATGTACCCAAGTCTCACCTGGTGCCCTCACAGCGCAACCTGTTCATAGGTGCGGTACTGGACACTACTGTGTGTCGTGCATTCACTCCTCCTCAAAGGATTCGCGACATACAGGAAATGATTCCTTTGTTTTACAATGGAGCGGTTGTTCCAGTCCTGAAGGTCCTTCGCCTGCTCGGTCTGATGGCTTCATGCATTCTGTTGGCCAACCATGCACGCTGGCATATGAGGGCGCTCCAGTGGTGCCTCCGCAGGCAGTGGTATCAGCACAACGGAGATCTCAGGGAGTCAGTGAAGATCTCCAGAGAAACTGCAGCGGATCTGTCTTGGTGGAGTGTGGAAGGCAATCTGTCTCAAGGGAAGCCTTTTCAGATTCCTCCATCGGTTGCCACAGTGATATCGGATGCGTCCACTCTCGGGTGGGGTGCTCATCTGGGGGTCATCTGGGGGTCCTGGAGGTCAAGGGTCTTTGGTCTCCAGAGGAAAGGTTGCTTCACATCAACCTTTTAGAATTGCGGGCGATACGTCTGGCGCTCAAGGCCTTCCTCCTTTCCCTTCGCGGTCAGTCTGTTCAGGTCCTGACGGACAACACGACCGCGATGTGGTACATCAACAAACAGGGAGGAGTAGGGTCGCAGTGTCTCTGCAGAGAGGCTCTGCGTCTCTGGTCCTGGGTTCAGGACCATCGGATTTGTCTGATGGCAAATCATCTGGCCGGAGTTCAGAACGTTCGTGCAGACAGTCTCAGTCGGCAGTTTTCTGCCGATCACGAGTGGAGGCTTCACCCGGAGGTGGTTCGCAACATCTTTCTGATGTGGGGGACTCCTCGGGTGGACCTGTTCGCCACTCGCGAGAATGCTCACTGCCTGTCATTCTGCAGTCTCCAGTATCCGATGCAAGGAGCCTTGGGGGACGCGTTTCAGTTGAGTTGGAGCTCGCAACTCTTTTACGCGTTTCCTCCCATACCATTGATTCCTCGGGTTCTGAGGAAAATTCGCCAAGACCGGGCCCAAGTCATATTGTTCGCCCCGATCAAAATTCCTGTCCGGCTGGACAAAGGTCATACATACTATTGAGCGTATGTCTATCATTTTTGCGAAAGATCCCTGAACTACTAGGGACCCCTGTTTTTTTAATAAGAAGGGTGTGGTATTCAGACCTTCTCCACCTCTCCTCTCACCCGCCGCTCCGTCTCCCTCACAGGGCAGATCTCCTCTCTCAGATGGAGAGGCAGGTTCTACACCCCCACCTCCAGACCTTACACCTTCATGCCTGGAGATTAAACGGGGCAACCTGATTTCTTTTTCTCTCCCTCACGATGTGGTGGATGTCATTTTGTCAGCCAGGCGTGACTCCACTAAGTCCATCTATTCTTATAGGTGGTCTAAATGTGTTACTTGGTGCAGGGAGAAGTCTATAGACCCTTTGAGGGCCCATTTATCTGATGTTCTCCAGTTTGCCCTTTCTCTGGCACAGCAAGGGCTTGCTGTTGCCACGGTAAAGGGTTATCTTTCTGCGCTGTCGGCTTTTATCTGTTTGCCTGACCAGCCTTCTCTTTTTAAATCTCCTATAGTTTTAAGGTTTTTGAAGGGCCTCACAAATAAGTTCCCTTCTACCCCTTTTATTGTGCCTCAGTGGGAATTAAATCTTGTTTTGACATTTTTGATGGGTGCTCCTTTTGAGCCTCTTCACAAATGTCCTGTGAGGCTTCTGACTTTCAAAACGGTTTTCTTCGTTGCAATAACCTCGGCAAGGAGGGTAAGTGAGCTTCAAGCTCTTAGTCACAAGCCCCCTTTCTTGTCCATTCATGCTGATCGAATGGTTCTTAGGACCAGGGCTGCTTTTCTGCCAAAGGTGGTGACTTCTTTCCACCTTGGTCAATCCATTACCCTTCCTACCTTTTATCCTCCCCCACACCCTTCCAAGGAGGAGGAGAGATTACACCGTCTTGACCCCAAGAGGGCGGTGTCTTTTTACCTGGACAGGACTAAAGACTGTCGTTTGGATGACCAGCTCTTTATTGGCTTTGCTGGCTGCAAGAAAGGAAGAGCGGTCCATAAGAGGACTTTGTCAAGATGGATCGTCCTCTGTATTAAGATCTGCTACTCTTTGGCCGTTAAGGAACCTCCAGAGGGTATTAGGGCTCATTCTACGAGAGCTAAATCATCAACCTCAGTGTTGGCTAGAGGTGTGCCTGTTGAGGATATTTGTAGAGCGGCAACTTGGTCTTCCCTCCACACTTTCGCGAAGCATTACTGCTTGGATTCCGAGGTGAGGAGGGAAGGTCATTTTGCACGCTCTGTCCTTCAGGATTTCCTGGTCTAGAAGAGTGGACACCCTCCTCCGGGAGTGGGGACTGCTGTGGGACTCTATTCACAAGGTGAGGAATCCACACGGCAGATGTATCTATCAGAAGAACAAGTTACTTACCTTCGGTAACGCTTTTTCTGGTAGATACTATATCTGCCTGTGGATTCCTCACTGACCCACACGCCTCCCCGTTGTCCACTCTTCTATGCCAGAAGTTTCTATAATGTATTATTTTATTGTCAAGGAGTTGTTTCTTTCAAATGTTTTATTGCATTTGCTTCACACTGTGTGTGTTACCTTGATTTCTATACTGCGTATACTGTGTATATGTCTACTGTCTTCGGTCCGTCCATGTGCCTCGAAGGCACGGAAAAAAGGGCGGAACTGATGTCATCACGCCGGCGTGGGCCTATTATAGGCGTCGGTGACGTCAGCGGAGTCGCGAGCGGTGCCGTGCCTCTGTGACGTCCGTATCCACGTCGGCGCGAAGCTACAAAAAGAATTTCCGAATGTTGCTGACGCAAGGGGATATTTACAAGGTGAGGAATCCACAGGCAGATATAGTATCTACCAGAAAAAGCGTTACCGAAGGTAATTAACTTGTTCTTCGGGTCTAGGTCCAGAGACCTGACCCCTATTGCCCCAAACATTCTATTTATGGAAAGCCAGTACCACTGGATCACAAGACATCCCCAGATCACATGATAAAAGGGATGCAGGTACTTAAATTGAATAAGCATGAACTGTAGGGAGACAGCCAGCACCGGGGGGGCATTCTGGCTTTCGTCCATTCCTCATTGTTCAGCTCACTTAGGTCTCCCTCCCAGGCCGCTCTAAGTTGTTGGAACTGATCTGGTGAATTATTGATTAACGTTTTATACAGTTGTGATTTGTCCCCTCTTCCCAGTTTATCCAGCACCAAGAGTCTCCAAGTTTTAGCCTGGGGCACTGGTAGATCGTCATATCGCCTTCTGATTCTGAGCCATGTGATGGACTCTCCCTGTCACAAACAGTCTCGCTCGGGGGACGACTGACTCTGTTTTCTACGGCTTCTAGTCTGTGCAGGGTGAGGGCATGCATCTAGCACATCCCGTCTGGGAGGTTTCCTCCGGGTCACAGGAAGAGAAGGCTGCGTCTCCACCCATGCATGCTCCAGGGGGCTAAAAAAGAATAATAATTTGTTGCTGCAAATCAGATCCTGGCCTGCTTTAGCCGAACAAAGGATCGAGTCTCTATCTCTAAAGTTCAATAACCGGGTGATCACCATACGAGTAGGTGTACCCAGGAAAAGGGGTTTGTCAGGTCATAGTAGACGGATGATGAAGGATTTAAAGGGGAAATTGGTGGGAGCCTCAATTGGCCGCATCCACCATCTTGCCAAACACCCGTATTGAGAAAGCTAGACGTTTTTTATTCCTGCAGATATTTTTTTTTTTTTTTTTTTTTTTTTTTTGTGTAAGATATTTATTTGTCATATACAGTAGGTACACTGCGTCATGCCAACATCCCGGAGGCAGGCCGCGATACAAGCAAGTGTCCAACAACAGCAGGTCCCCCGCGAGGGATTGCCGCACAAATCTTTGCGTCACGTAACTGGCCGTACCTGTAAAGTATGATAAAAGAAAGGAAACATACAGTGCAACAAAAGCAAAGCACATTATCTTACATTTTCGTAGATGACGTCGCAAACAGTCAAAATCACATATGTATTAGACATCGCACCGCCATAAGGACGAGAACGGTAATCATGGCTCACCAATACAGCAGTAAAGCATAGACAAACTTGCAACAGCCTTTACTCCCAAGCCCTCACAACAGTGCGAGGGTAACAGAAAACATGGTGGTGCTCAACAGAGCTTGAGCTACATGGCTGAAAAGGCAATCTAGGGGCAGAGCGCGCGGGGCAGAGTTAGCCAATGTAATAAGCAAGCATGTGGTGGGGTCAGCAACAGGGGGACTCCAGAATCACACTAAAGGTGGAGGGGGGGGGGGGGGGGGGGAGCAGACCGATTAGTGCGTCGTGTGATCAGTGAACGGGGCAGAGCAACAAGTCTGGTGGGCGCTAGGTGAAGCAGGGGTTGTGCACGGTCAAGGCGCATCGCAGGCCATAGGAGCAGTTTTTCCGGCGGCACTGAACTTGCCATATGGAGTGCGTATGCAATTGAGGGATCTCAACCCATGTCATCAGAGACACCCACATCAGGGGAGCCTGTCCTCTCCCTGGCCCACTGGAGGAATGGTTCCCAAATGTCATTGGGTCTGGTGGCGGTGGGCATCGACTCCCAGTAGTGTGTGAGTTGTGTTTGACCATAAGTCACGTCTTTAACCCACGCCGCGAATGTTGGTAGAGTCCTGCGGCCCCAGTTTATTGCCACTTGGCGTTTCGCATAAAGGAGCAGAATCGCGTGTAGTTTCCGGTCACAAGGCTCAGTGTCTTTCACATAGCCTAACAGGCCCACAAGCGGAGTAGGCTCGTCCGACCTGTGCAACATGTGGTTGACAGCATTGAAGATGGCCGACCAATATTCATGCAGCTTCGGGCAGGCCCACGCCACATGTAAAAAGGAGGCATCCGCTCCCCCACATTTCCAGCATGAAGCATCGTCTCTAATGCCCATGCGGTGTAGCAGCGTCGGAGTGCGGTAGTACCTATGCAGGAATTTAAAGTGCACCAGTCTCAACCTATAATTCGGTGACAGCGCCGTTAGTTGTGCACAGCAGTATTCCCACCTGTCGTCAGTGAGGGGGTCATCTAGGTCGGCAGACCAAGCCTGTTTGGCTGCTGGCTCCGTGATCGGAGCCTGTGCCTGCATACAGTTATACAGTCTAGAGACCAGCTTCACGGAAGATGGACGTGACAGCAGATTATGGAGTGCATCTAGGCGCGGCGGCTCCTCGGGGAAGTTAGGCCACAACCTCTTACAGGACTCCCGGAGGGAGTAGTGCAGCAGTGCATCCGAGAAAGAGTCAGGATGGTCATCCTCTCGCGCTGGTAACTCAGCAAATTTCCCGTCAGGATAGAGATCCGCAAACGTCAGTATGCGTTTCCCTCGGAGTGTAATGGTGTCCCCCCTGGTGCAGAGGCACGGTAGCATCGCGTTACCACGCAGTGGGATCGATGGCGCGTAGAGCAACGGGAGTTTCGCACGGATTCTCAGTTCCCGCCAAGACCAGCGGACCATTTCCACCGTGTCTATGTCTTTCGATGGGCGCTTGACCCCGCCGTATAGCGCCACCTGCAGAGGTGATGGGGCGGCAGCGGCCAGTTCCATTGCCACATGCGGCTGGTATGGGGTGGGGAAGACCCAGAAATGCAGGAACTGCGCCTGTGCGCACAGTGAATAGAGTTTGAGATCCGGCGCTCCTAGGCCTCCCTGTCTGAGTGGGAGGGTCAACAGGGCCCAAGAAGACCGAGCCTGGCCACCGGCCCACACCAGGTTTAGAAGTAGCGACCTCACACGCGCGTGGAAGTGTGCCGTCATTGGTAAGGGAACATTTACAAATAAATACAGGAATTTGGGGAGTACTACCATTTTCACCAGTGCTATCCGTGCGACCAAGGAAAGGGGAAGTCTGTTCCATATCTCCACTTTGCTTTCAAGCCAGTCCACCGCCCTCCCGAAGTTCAGGGACCAGATCTCCTGTATGTCCCGACTCACCCACACTCCCAGGTACTTCACCGCCTCAGTTTCCCACCGCAGGGGATATTCCGAGGGAGGTTGTGTGGTCGCATCAGTTAGGGGGAATGCGACAGATTTAGACCAATTTATCGATATGCCAGCTAGGCCCTCGAACCTCACAAATTCACGGAGCAGTGGGTTCATGTTGTCAGAGGGATCTGTAATGTAGAGAGTTACATCGTCCGCATATAGTGAAATTAGCAGACTCCGGGAGCTGAAGCCGATCCCTCTTGCCGTATGATGTTGACGAACCCTGGCCGCCAGTGGCTCCATGGCAATAGCAAAAAGGAGTGGAGATAGGGGGCATCCTTGTCTGGTACCTCTAGTTATGTTAAAGGGCTCAGACACCAAACCATTCACACTTACCCTCGCCCTAGGTGCGTCATACAGTAGTTTGATAAGTGTGATGAAGTTGAGGCTAAACCCCATCCTCCCCAAGATTTTGAACAAGTAAGGCCATTCCAAGGAGTCAAACGCTTTGGTGGCGTCCAAGAACACCACCGCAGCTCGGACAGATGGGTGTAAATAGTGTAGGACAGAAAATAGAATTCTGAGGTTGTGGGAAGTCGCGCGGCCCGGGATAAACCCGGATTGGTCAGGGAGAGCTATCATGGGCAAGAGCGGTTGTAGCTTGTCTGCAATGACTTTAGCAAAGATCTTGGCGTCAACGTTAATAAGGGAGAGGGGACGATAAGAGTCCAGTGCCATGCTGTCCTTGTCAGGTTTCAGGAGCGTAATTATGAGGGCCTCGCACATCGAATCAGGGAGCGAATTCAGCTCAAGGGCCTCAGCAAACAATGAGTGCAGTTTCGGGGCCAGTTCCTCCACATATGCCTTGTAGAAGGAAGTCGTAAGCCCATCCGGGCCAGGTGCCTTGTTCGATGGCATGCTTTTTGATGACCTGAGCTATGTCTTGTGTAGTGACTGGGAGGTCCATGTATTGCCTGTGATTGTCATTAAACCAGACCAGGGCAATAGAATCCAGAAAGCTATCTAGGGAATCAGGGACGACCGTCTGTTTAGCTCTGTATAAGGATGAGTAAAAATCAGTGAAGGTTTGTAGGACTGCTTCTTGACCCACCACCAGGTTGCCTGCGCCGTCACGAATAGTGTGTATGTGGTGTGTGTCTGACCTGGGGGCAATCAGCCTGGCCAGGGTCCTGCTCGGCCTGTCCCCCTCCCCGTACCTGCGCGCCTCAGCCTGTCTACCCAGAAACTTCACTTCCTGCTGCGCCTCCTCAGTGAATTCGAGCAGTTTAGCTTTGATGTTACTTGCTGTCTCCAGTTTCGGGTCTCGGCAGAAGGCCAGATCCAACTCCCTCAGCTCGTGTTCTAACCTTGCCAGAGAACGCCTAATATCACGTAACACTCCCGCTTGCCTAGCTATGCACTGTCCTCGTATTACTGCCTTGAAGGCATCCCACACAATAGCCTCCGTGGAGGCCGACCCCTCATTATCTTTGAAGTAGTTATCAATATCAGTGCGTATTTCCTCCGTGAACACCTGATCCGTGAGGGCATGCGGGGGCAACCGCCAAGCAAACGCCTTGGCAGTGCATCCAGGAACAGTTATCTCCAGTGCACAGGGGGCATGATCAGAGAGCGATCTAGCTTGTATGTCCACCCTCTCCACCCACGTCGCAACCTCAGGTGTCACTAACCAAAAATCTAATCTAGACCAGGCAGCATGATGGCACGTGATGCAGGTACCCAGCCTCTCCCCAGGGTGCCTAACTCTCCACACCTCAGATAGCGATCCCTCCTCCATCACATCCAGTATAGCCTGCCTCGCTCTGACGTGCGTTGGCCTGGCCATGCCCTGTCTGTCCAATTCGTCATTTAACACAACATTGAAATCCCCTCCAATCACAATCGAGTTACAATTCAACAAAGCAATTCGAGCCCAGACCTCGCGAAAAAAGTCCGGGTCATCCACATTCGGACCATAGATAGCAGCTAGAACTAGAGGCTTGCCCTGTAGCGAACCATGCAGTATGACAAAGCGGCCTTCAGTATCAAGCACGCACTCATGTTGCTTCCAATCCAGCCCCCTACGTATAAGAACAGCCACCCCCCTAGCATAGTTGGAATAAATAGCGGAATATATCGGTGACCACCTATTTTGTTTCAACCTGGGCGACGGAGTTGCATTAATATGCGTTTCTTGCAGGAAACAAATGTCGACATTGTGCCTGGATAGCACCCCATGCATCAGCCTAGCTTTTTTGTAATCCCCAAGCCCTCTAATGTTCCAGGTCCACAGTTTAACCCCCCCCATTCCAGTAGGTGAATTTAAGTGACTGAATACCCTCCTCCACCAACCCCAGTACCCTCCGAGCGCCCTCACACCCCGCACCCAACAGCCTCTCCCGTACCAAGCAAGTAAATATGTAAGCAGATGTGCACCAGTTCAAACCAAATAACCAAACACCCCACCTCGTAGTCCCCCCCCCCCCCCACCCACGCCAACCCCCCAATCAGGTTGAGTTAAAACCCCAGGAGCGCTCAGAACAGCACTCAAGTAAAATAGAAACATCAACAGCGGGAAATACCCCATGAGGGCGAGGTGCTCCCGGCATACACCCCCGACTACTCGGGGTGGCTGCACATCTCAGAAGGTTCACCGCTGTCCAGAGATAGCCAGACCTACGAAAGTGTCAATAATGTGCCAATAAGGGACACAGCAGTGTCTTAGACCCGGGACTTCACACGGTTCCTAGCCGACCCTCGGGCATGGAGAAATGTGCTGGCGGCCGCCGGTCAACTATGCCAATGTCCATAGGCACGATGAAGTAGAGGCCCTCCATCTAGGCCACCGTGCAGTGGGGGCTCGCAGCCAGCCAGGCCCGAAGTTTTCAATCATTATCGCTCATTCGATCAGCGCTGTCCTCCAGTCTGGGTGATTTCCTGCGAGCACCAGCTCCACATATGTGTCTGGAGAATTTCAAGGCAGATTTCGCGTCAGTGAAGAAATGTGCCACATG
This sequence comes from Lissotriton helveticus, assembly GCF_964261635.1. Lineage (NCBI taxonomy): Eukaryota > Metazoa > Chordata > Amphibia > Caudata > Salamandridae > Lissotriton > Lissotriton helveticus. The sequence goes on from NC_136070.1 coordinate 424,924,920, forward strand.
CTCGTGCATTATTTTCAATTTCGCCGGATACAGCAAGGAGTACGGTATTCCGGCTTGCATCAACAGTTTCTTGGCCGGTAGAAACTCCTTTCTGGCCGCTTGAACCATAGGGGTAAAGTCATGATAAAAGGAGAGCTGGTTCCCTTTGTGAGTAATTCTGCCTTTCTCACGAGCTAGCCGTAGGACACGGTCACGATCCTGATAGTTCATCAATTTCGCCAGAATAGGTCGAGGAGGGGCCCCAGTCGGAGGTTTCTTGCCAAGGGTTCTGTGCGCCCTCTCTACCGTGAAAACCTGGGATAGCTCGGGGTCAAACAGTTCGTGAAGTAGGTCTGTTACAAATACCTCCATTTTCCCAGTGTTATCCGTCTCCGGAATGCCTGTGATACGAATGTTGGATCTGCGGGACCGCGCTTCCAAATCATCGGCCTTGGCTCTCAGGAACTCCAGTTCGCGCTCAATGTTCGTTACGTGTTGCTTGGTCTGTTGCTGGAACTCGCAGCATTCCGTTTGCCTGTTCTCAAGCTTATCTAGGCGTGTCTCATGTGTGTCCACCTTGGCTTTGACCGCCTCCAGCTGCGAAGCCATAGCGTCCAACTTGGAGTCGATGCTCTTGAGGCTAGAGCGGACCTCCATAATTAAGGCGCCAAAATCAATGTCCGGAGTAGGGCTGGTGGAAGGGGTTGTCGCTGCCTCCTGATCTGCCGACATTTGTTTTGCCTTTTGTTTCTGCTCAAAAGTGAGCTTGGGCTGTCTCGCATCCTTATTACCCCCCATCTGGAATACGGAAGCCTCCACGGAGGTCTCGAGCGTCTGTCCCCTTTCGAGTACGAGCTAGCCCTCAAGGGGAATATAGCCCTGAGCAAGGAACACTCAGAGTCAAGTCAGGAGCACTGGCGCGTATCCGCAGGCTATCCCCACTCGATGTAGGCGTCGGGAGGGCGCCGCGTTATTAGGCAGGCTTTGGGAGTGGAAAATGGCGGGTTCCCCGGCAACAGGTTACATCCGGGCTCCCAGTGTCTCGCGAATTCGTCCCCAAGTATTCCCCTCGAATACAGGCAGATGTCACTCACCAGTGTTGTAGCCGGGCTCCGTTTGGCTAGCGGGTCGCAGGAGCTCTGAGGACCGCCAAACAAGAGCAGTCTGTAAACACACAGCCCAGTGTACAGGGTATGGCCCTCTGTTCCGCGACACCTCACCAAGATGGCGGCTGCGCCGCCGGGTCGGCTTCAGTTCTCCCCACGGGCGTCATGGGACCGGCTAGTATCACCGTCCGGCTCCGACACCTCAGCCACAGCCCCGCAGCACCACGCAGTCGTCAGATAGCCTTCCCGGGGTCACGACAGCTCTCCCGTTTCATAGGCGAATAGGCCCACCAATCCACGGGGTCCAGTGAACAGCCGCTGCCGCCTTAGGCTCCGCCGGAGTTTGCAGCAGAGCCGGTCAGGACGGTCGCCTCAGTGCTCAGGCGCCCAGCGTCGGCGCGCCTCAGGATTTCAACCGAGTGTGTCCCAGGTCATGCAGTGTCCAGCCCCTCACAGAACTGGGTCTCTCCGCAGCATAGAAAGGATCTTTCAAGGATTTATGGTGTGCAGCCGGCGGAGCTCACTCACAGAGCGGCCATTTCGCTGCTCGGTTAGCCACGCCCCCCTATTCCTGCAGATATTAACCTCAAGTTCAACTAAAAAGAAAAAAGAGGAACATAGAGCATAAAACATCCAGGCTGTCTGGTCACACCATGCTGTCTGTTAGTATGAATGTGGATCATGCTGGATACAACCTGGGAACAGGGTTACTTTGTTAAGAGGAAACTCCCCTATTATCAATACCTTGCACCCATTACATGCCACTGGAGTTGTCTCGCTCCAGTGCAATTACCCTCTTTGATATTGTGTTTCAATTTCTGAACACCTGACTATTTAGCCAGCTCATTGGATTGGTTCAGTAGAGGAATGCCACAAGTATCTTTGCTCACTGGTGGGCATTTGGGCATCTGCGTAGTGTCTGTTTTTCTTCTCTAAGGAGCGTAATGCTTTTACCAACTGCCCACACCTCTGATGCATTCCGCCACACAGTTATAGCGTGGGCTGGAACTGATTTCCAGGTTATTGCGATAGCTCTTATAGCCATTAACAGAGCCAGATATAGGAACCTGTTACCAGCCTTTTTTGCTTTCAGCTAGGAAACAAGCTCCAGTCTGCTTGAACTTAGTGACCAAAAGCCTTCCATATTCAGTGTTTGTAATAATTTTTAACAACCTCTCAACAGAAACGATTTATAATAGGGCAGTCCTACACCATATGGAAAAACCCTGCATCTAATATATCTAAATATTTACATCTAGGGTCCTACACCATAGTCACATTATATATATCCTATTAATCCTTTTGGGGGTCAGGTAAGTCTTCTGCAGATAGCTGAACTGTGTATATTTAACTCAGGTACTCTACAGATCCATCCCATTCACAATTTTTTCACTTCATATCCAAGATATACCTCTCAACTAGCTCTTAAATCAACCAGCGTTATCTTTGCCATATTGAGAAGGGCCTTATAAAACCATGTCAGTCTATTTCTGCCCTCCCCTAAAAGAAAGAGTAGTTGCAGCACCTCATGCTTCTCAAGTCTAGGAACTCTTGCCCCCAACAGTCTTGTATTAAGCTCAAGATTTTGCCGCATAAGAGAAATCGGCTAGCTAGGCAAACTAAACTTTGTGACCCGATTACAGGGTCAGTTGTTCAACCTGAACTTAATTTGGCAGCAGGGCTTTGAGATCAAACAATATTGATATCTAAATTAACCTCAGTCATGTATGGACATTTAAAAAAAGTTGAAAACACCATCAGCAAGAGCCTTCTATTCGTACAAATGGAAAAGATGTGGTTTGCGGTGCTAACAGAGAGGAGACAGGCCCATCTCTTGTGAATAAGAGATTGTGCCCTATTGGTTATATTTAGGCACGCCAAGTTATAATCCTCCTCTACCAAAGTCCATCTTGCTGCTAACACAGACTAAAGAAAAGGCCCTCTTCAAAATAAGTCTTTCCTCCTTTAAAAATTCTTTCACTTCCTGGGAAACGTGTGGGCCCTCCTTTTGAGCCTATTCACAAGGTGTCATTGTACCATCTTTCAGGAAAGTCAGCTTTGTCAGTGGCTATCACTACAGTTCATAGGCTTAGGAATTTTTAGGCCATTTCGGCAGTGGAGCCCTAAGCTCCATTTGAACATAGTAGCCATGAGGACCTATCCATCTTCACCACCAAAGGTAGTTTTGGAATTTCCTGTAAACCTGACCAGTTTCCTTTAAGAACCCAACTTCCCCAGCTCAACATTCTTTACATGCTCTTGATGTTAAGACAGTATTATTATTTTGTTCATACAGCATAAAAACTTTTAAAGTTTATTCTGGATTCATCTTCACCTACTCGTCAAAAAGAACTGATTATGTGAGGTGACTTCCAGTGCTTTGCATCATGGGATATGGAAGGCCCGGACCCTTAAAGAGGCAGAGTGCTGTTTTAACTCCTATAATGCAAGCCTACCAGACTGCCCGTTTTCTCTCTATTTAGACATGTTAAGCAGCCGGCTGTTTTTACTATGGTACAGTGTGGTTTTGAAAGACATTCTTGGCTTATTTTTTATATCAGGTTAAATGTTCAAAAATGTTGCCTAGCTAGGCTTCTTTGGAGGGAGTGTGCTGCATTTCATCATGCTGACCTCCTCTCCCTCTCACAATCTGATATATTGGATATGAGTGTCTGGGTGCCCTCCCACATCGCAGAGTTATTCTAATGTTTAAAGTGTCACTGAAGATGCGTATGATGCAGAACCAGTAGTATATTTAAGTAGTCATTTCTTACAGGACATTTTATGCAATGTTCTACAACAGAGTCAGCAAATTGAATTGTGTCAGACAAAATTTACCACTGACCTGCAGATTGGAAAGTTCCAGCAGGAATGTCCTGGAACCCACTAGCCGCCTTCCCCACCGTCAGTGCCGAGCTCGTCTAAAATTGTGCTTGCTACTGGTAGTGAGAATGGGCCAAGAGGCTAGGGATATGAGATAAGACACACCACAGAGGTAGTCAGTTTGCAGTTGCACAGCTCGTCTCGTCAAATGGAAGCTCTCTTGGGTGTTCTGCAGTCTCTAATGATTGAAAGTACTTTCATATTAAGTACAACACGAGACTACTGTTACTCTCTGCTCTTGCATTAATTTTAATTGCATTTAGTTTTTTTTATTTAACATGAGTGGTAATATTCTACAAAAACTGAAAAATGCCTAGCAATCTCTCTAGCAACAGCTGCATTGTGGTACAACCATCAGCATACCAGTGCCATAGTAGCTTTATCTTGCTCGATCCAAGGGTATAGTCATGAGACTGGTCCTGTCCCCATGCATTAAATATGGTTTTTAAAGCTCCACAACATGCGGTACCAGCCAAAAACAAAGGTTTACTCTGCATTTATAAATAACTCTGTGAAGGTCTGAGAGATTTATTGCAGGACAGCTTAGAAGGCGAGGCAGTTCTAGCACATTGGTGCAAGAGCTAGTACAAGACTCTCAGTAGTTTCACAATCTCTAACTCTCCAAAGCTAATCACTAACATGAGGCGGCTGAATTTAGCGCTGGAAGAGGTCGAAGAGCTCTAATGATGTACAGACATTTTTTGACATGACGTTGCAGAAGAAGTTCCAAAAGGAATACAAGCAGAAAACTGCTATGGGAATGTACTCCGCGCCTGGATTGAAGATAGTCTTAGCAAGAGAGCTTGAAACACAGATGAAGAGAAGAACCCAAGAAGAGGGAACAGTTAAAGAGCTGAGTCCGGGCACAGGCTTACTCTTTAACTGTGTGGAAAGCCAAGCACTGAGCCACCCTCTTGGTGATGCTTTTATAGTTTTGCAGTCCTTGAATGCTACAGTGCACACTTAAATTCTGTGGTAGATCCTTAAGTTCTGGGATCCCCAAATCCTGCAGTTGATCCTCAAATTCCGCTATAGCCTGCCACATAGATGAGGCAAACTGTCACAGCTCTCTCATGTATTCTGCAGTCTCACAATTCACGGCTCAGTCATGCCAAACAGAACACAAGACTGCAGTTACTCTCTTCTCTTACTTTAATTTCAAATGCATGCAGTTTATTTTTATATGGAGTGCACATGAATGAAAATAGTCTACAGAAACTGAAATAAAATACCCAAGATTTACTCTAGAAGAGTCAAGAGAATTGTGTTGATACTGGTCTTGTTCCGATGGTCTAGTTGTTAAAAGCTTCACAACTTGAGGCACCAAACAGACACAAAGGTTCACTCAGGATTTGTAAATAATTCTGTGGAGGCCCCAGAAGTGGTTGTTATAGCACAAGTCAGAGGGCAAAGCAGAGATCCAGCACATTGATTCAAGGAACATTTCAAGAATCTAACAGTAGTTTCACAAACCAAACAAATAAATCTAACTCTCCCCGTTTGATCACTAGCATGAGGCTTCTGAAGATAGTGCTGGAAGAGGTTGAAGAGCTACAAGGACGAAAGGCTGTTCTTTGAAAGGTTCCAAGAAGTTAATGATATGTTTTGAAATTATTCTGCAGAAGAGGTTCCAAGATGCTGCACAAGTGAGAAGATGAACTCAGTGTATGTCTTTAATATTGTCTGAGCTGGGAAGCCACGAAAACATGAAAAGCAGAATCAATCGGACATTTCCTCTCATCAAGAAGGATAAAAGCCGGGTACCCATCCACACTTTGGGTGAGGTAATTATAAACTGCGAGGACTTTGAATTTTGAAGTAGGTCCTGGGATCTTTGAATGCTGTCCCCGGTAGCCTGATATATTGTACCAGAAAGACTGACATTGTCTCTGTCATAAGTGGCCTTTAAATGTTACTCTGTTTTAGTGTTTGGCATCAGCCACTACCTGTTCTCTGCTGACACTGTTATTTAACGTGGAAATATTCACACTGTAACCTATTCTGCAGAGGCTTGTATATATCAAAAGAATTGTAAGAGAGTATATGCAGTGCACCTGCAATCAACTCGAGAACTGGCTGCCTTGTTGGGCAAGGGCCAGGAGCTCCCCCTCTTTAAGACCCCATGTTTCTTTCTCTTCCTGTGAAGAATAAAGTTTGGGCTTCAACTCACTGTGTTCGTAGTAACCTCCCACAATTTTTAGAAAATAAACAAGCAGTGCCTTTTACATCATATCTTTCCAAAGAAGATGATAAAAAGCCATGAGCACCGTTCCCTCTAGGGCGCGCGCGCACCTCTCCTTACATCCCCGCGCACCGACTCGCTAGGAGCGCGCACACAGGACGTGAGATAGTCGCCGCCGGCCGCTTTGAAGAAGCAAGCGGCGGGAACATGACAAGTGTAGGTAAGGAGAGGGGGGGCTGGTGGCGGGGGGGCTGGTGGCTATGTGGGAGCGCGGGGTAGACTGTGGCCTTTTGTTTAAATATTGCTGTTAATCGGAGCCCCTACACGGGCTCCGATTAACATCAATACTTAAACAAAAGGCCACAGTCTGCCCCGCGCTTTACTAACAAAAGCGTAGACACTTTCCAAACACAGCGTGTACTTTAGCACACGCTGTGTTTGGAAACTGTCCCTACGCTTTTGTTAGTAAAGCGCGGGGCAGACTGTGGCCTTTTGTTTAAGTATTGATGTTAATCGGAGCCCGTGAAGGGGCTCCGATTAACAGCAATATTTAAACAAAAGGCCACAGTGGGCAGTCAGAAGGGCGGGACCGCAGGGGGCACAGCGGCTGGGGAAACGAACGGAACAGAAGGCAAAAGGGGTATATAAAACAAGGAAAAAAACGAGTAGGGCAGAAGGGCACAAAAACGAGTAGGACAGAGGACAGAGGGCAGAAGGGCATAAAAACGAGTGGGACAGAGGACAGAAGGGCATAAAAACGAGTGGGACAGAGGGCAGAAGGGCCCAAAAACGTGTAGGACAGAGGGCAGAAGGGCAAAAAACGGGTAGGACAGAGGGCAGAAGGGCACAAAAACGAGTAGGACAGAGGGTAGAAGGGCCCAAAAACGAGTGGTACAGAGGGCAGAAGGGCCCAAAAACGAGTGGGACAGAGGGCAGAAGGGCACAAAACGAGTGGGACAGGGGGCAGAAGGGCATAAAAACAAGTGGGGCAGATGGCAGAAGGGCTCAAAAACGAGTGGGGCAGAAGGGCACAAAAACGAGTGGGACAGAGGGCAGAAGGGCACAAAAACGAGTGGGACAGATGGCAGAAGGGCACAAAAACGAGTGGGACAGAGGGCAGAAGGGCCCACAAACGAGTGGGACAGAGGGCATAAAAACGAGTGAGACAGAGGGCAGAAAGGCACAAAAAAGAGTGGCACAGAGGGCAGACGGGCACAAATAACTAATGGCACAGAGGCAAAATACAGAATACAGAAATCTAGGGGCAGCTAAGAACGGAAGGCAGAACGGGCAGAGAGGCACGGGGCAGCGAGGGGAACAGAAGGGAAAACTGGGCAGAGACACGGGCAGCGAGGGGTACAGAAGGAAAGACCGGGCAGAGAGCACAGGGACAGCGAGGGGAACAGAGGGAAGAAAAAGGGGCACGGACCACGTACAGGCAGCGGGGAAGACAGACAACAGTAGTCAGAGAAACAACAATGAAAATACAGGCAATTCAATAAATTTGCAAACTGCCTTTAAGACCCTTATTTTGGCTCTGTATGTGTGAAAATGCACCATCTTTTCACTTTTTAAAGTAAACGTTTTGAGTGCCATTTGGCGCCTCAGACACACACGGTTTGGTTCCTGGCGCACATAGCCATGGTTGCAGCGCACAGAGACCCTCCACTGCCGCACACAGAGGAAAAAAATTAGAGGGAACATTGGCCATGAGTGTCATGATTTGTAAGCACCACAGATAATTTGATACGCAGTTAACCGCCATCGTTATTCTAAAAGAACAAAGCAATTCCGTCCCTTCTCTTCATCTCTCACTTTTGAGATCTGGCCTAGCATCATGTAACCAAAAAATTCATAAATAAAAAATATATTCCTACATAGAGGGTCTTTGAGCCAGTCCTCTTCATCAAGTGTCTGCTCACCCGTCATCCACATGTTTGAATTCACTAACCAGAGCTTACAGCTTGAGGCAACGGATCAGCCCCCATCAGCCATTGGTTCTCTTTCAGTCTGAGCGACGCATTTTCCTGATCATGTGCACATCTGCCTAAAAAGAAGTGCACTTCAGGAACAGTGGGTCAATGCTTTATTTTGCCAGTGCTTTTTTCTTTACATTCTTAATCCTTTTTTTTTTTTAGACGTCATTTTATGCTTAAACTGGGTCTTCAGTTTGCAGTAATTCAAAGCTAGCATTACATTGTCTTTGCAGCAATATAAATCTTATTTCCCTGTTCTGTACTTAACTTCCAAAAGGGTTTCCATACCTGTTGTAAACAGAACTGCTTTCTAGGAAGCAGTCAGACGGATTTCTTGAAAAAATGTGAATTTGATTTTATTTCTATTTTATTCAGCTTATAGTGCCCCCATTCAATCTGCTCACTTTTTTTTCCTTTTTGTGTTATATACTTAAAAAATCTAATTAAAAAAGTAATCGTTGCAGCAGCTTTCCACGGCAGACCTACTGGCTTTGCTAATGCTCTTTCATATTTCCAATATGCCCCTTTTAGTAGTTTGTTTCTGTTGGACTTGGCCATTTTGGCAGGTTCACCCCTAAACTTTTTGCTTTTAAATGTGACCTGGTGTTAGTTGTTTTTGGCTTCTGCGCACGTTACCACTGTGTCCCAGTGTAATGTGCGTGCGCAATCTGAGTGCATGTGGTGAGATTGGCCTGCCCTCGCATAGGAATGCATGGGGGAGATGAGTGTCCATGGTAGTTCCTGATGTGAGAAGAGTGCAGGGGCGAGTTTGGTATGTGCGCACTTGTGAGATTAAATGCTGCGCGCGACGGTGTGCGCAGATGTAATGTGACTAGTGTAGAAGTGCCACTTCTAGAAGTTGGAATGTCTGTGTGCAGTGAATGTGGATTGCCTGTCTGGCTTTTGAGTGACAGGGGCTGGCGTGCCTGGCTCCAGGAGTCTGGATGGGTCTGCCCGGTGGTGAATAGGGAGATCTGCATGTAGATGGAGGAGTTGCACCTGGTACCTGAATAGGGCTGTGCCTTTCCTCCACAATGCTGGCTCTGCCCCCTGTGTGGCGTCTGATGTCCCTAGCCTGTCCTGTGAATAGGGAGAGGGGCTGAGCAAAACAAAGTGCTCAAGAACCAGTTGTAACTGGTTCTCCCCCTGCACTGCAGCCTTAGACAAAGGAAATGTGTGTATAAAAAGGTGCTGTGACCCCATGAAAAATGTTCTTTCTGATCCTAACTTGAGGGGGGCCTGCTGCTGCTGCTGCTGCTGCTGCTGGGCGCCAGGAGGACCGCCACTGGGGACTGCCTCCCTGCTGGAGGGCCCTGTGAGCTGGCCCCTGGGCCCAGCCTTTGCCCCCCTACCTTCTATAAGACGTTCTGTGGACTTTTCTGCCAAGTGCCTGAGAAGCGCTTGGCTTAGGGGCTGAGGAGCGCTGTGTTGCTGCCCCAAGAGGACTGCTGGGGGCCTGCAGCGCGAAGCTGCACCGTGTAGGATTCCCCCGTGGTCCGCTGGTAAAGCAGGAGCCCACCCTGCGCTTTGTGGGGGAGAGCGTTCGCTGTTTAACTGGCCGCCGCCTGTTTTGTAATGCATCGCGGGTGCCCACCCCGCGTTATGGCTGCCGTAGTTACTTTTATTTAAATTGCGCGGGTGCCTATCCCGCGACTTTGCCCCGAATTACAGTGCGCTGCCTATTTCTAAACTCAAGGGTGCCTACCCCTCGTTTTGCCGGTATTGAGATCACCGCCCCGGCCCGGGGGCTTCCTGGAGAGGGTCGCGCCGCCATTGGCTAACGCGCCCCGGAGCTTGGGGGCTCGTCGTGAGGGCCGTGCTGCCATTGGCTGCCCACAGGAGAAGTAAACAGGAAGCGGACGGGAGCCCACCCCGCGCTCCTGTACACAGAGAAAGGCGGCACTTTCACCCGGGGCCCCCGAGAGCGAGGGAGAGCCCCGTGCTGCCCAGGGAGGAGCGGTGAGTGACGGGAGGAGCGGGCGGGGCTCCGGTGCCTGAGGAGAGCCCCACGTGCTGCCCAAGTCCCTGGAGCCTCAGAGGCTCCACAGGAAAAGCACCGTCCTCCCAGGAGAAGCGGAGGGTGCACAAGGCACATTTTCGGTGCCTGCCCCCACCGCAGTTAGAGGAGAGCTCTGCCTGCATGCCGAGGAGAACCCCGACGACGAGGAGGGAGACCAAGGAAGCTTCACTTTTGGAACATTCCCAGCTGCCCCGAATGCCAGTGGGCAGCTGGAACATTGGGGACCAGTTCGTCCCCCGTGAGGGGGCCAAGTTTTCCTCAGTGGCGCCGCTGAAGCGGGCCACTGCAACACTGGGCATATTTTTCGTTTGGGAGGGCCCCAGTGAGGGGTCAGGGGCACAGTGGTGCCAGGGCTAATCTGTTCTACAGCTGCCCCGCCCGACAGTGGGCAGCTGCAACGTGTGGCTGATTGTGCTGAGAGCCTTTGTGGCTCCAACGCGGGGGCACCATTACTTTAGAGCCCCGAGTGGCTCCAACAGAGGCAATATTGTTCAAAGAGCCCCAGAACGGAGCCCAGGGGCACAGTAGTGCCAGTGCTTGTTTGTTGGCATTTGTTCTTAGGGCGCTTTGAGAGCCTGTGCCCATCTCTTGGTGATTCAACAGCTTCCCAGCAATTAGTGGGCAGCTGCCACGTTTAGGCTGTTCTCTTGCATTGTTGCTTTTGGCTGCGTGCTCAGCCAGACCTGACTATTTGGGACAAAGGGCGTTTGAGCCCCATGAGAGGCCAGTTGGCCTGGGGACAGTTTTCCTGTGTTCTGCCCCCGCCTGGGGCGCACTGTGTCTATGCCTAGTGTGATTTATGAGTAATGTGCAGTGCCTTTATGCCTGTGATACCTCTAACTGTGTTTTTATGATTAGGAGGTTGTTTTGCCTAGTATAGTTTATGCTAGTCAATTTATGTTTCACTGCGTGACCTATGCCTATAGTGAATAGTATTGCGTAGTGTGTACCTACCTTTTACCAGTGGTTACTGGTTGTGTCCTACACTTGTTATTTTGTGCTACAATTATTCTATGTTCTAGAAGTGCTATTTCTACTATGTGCTATTTCTACTAAGTGCTGATTCTGACAGTGGGCCACGTGGCCCTGTCATGTGTAAATAATCCCCTGTAAATACTGCCCAGTGCCAGTTGGCACAGTGTATCTGTGTGATTATCATCTAATGTGTTTATGGTAATACAAAGGTTATTTATATATAACCTTGTCTTAAGTTCATTTTTGTGGTGTGCCTAGTGTGTTGCTGATGTGTGTGTGTGTTGCGCAAACGCTTTACACATTGCCTCTGGGATAAGCCTGACTGCTCGTGCCAAGGGGGTGAGCAGGGGTTATCTTGGCGTGTAACTCCCTTGCCCTGACTAGAGTGGTGGTCTCTGTCTGGCTTTGGCGCAAGCCTCACCCAACCAGAGATACCATTTCTAACTGTTTCACATACAATATCTGAGAATCTGTTGCATGGGAATATGTCAAAGTTACACAGATCTTGTAAACACCAAAGCCTTTGACAGGAAGGACGCCATATGGATCCTACGGCTGAGCAGAGCGCTCCAGTTACATAGAGAGAAAATAAATGAATGAAAGGATTATCATTAATATGTTAATGGGATTGTAGAGCATGAAATGCCTCCATAGTAGTCCTAAAGTAACAGCCACATAGCAGGAAAGTGCCTTCTTGTAACCAAGAAGATTATTCTGCAACATCAGCAACCGGTGTCCTTAAATCTGCATGAATTATCACTCAGATCGGCACTCAGAATATTTGGACGAAATACCCATTTTGCCCTTAGATATACATTTTTAATTTTTACCTAAATAAACTAATGTTGTCCCTGTTACAAACATCACATTAGCATTGTCTAAAAATAGACCAATTTGCCTCAGAGGAAACTTCAGTCTTTACTTAGTACATTTTTTTTTCTATCGTTAAAGCCAGTCGTTCATGATTTGTCAATGCCCTGCAGTAGCCCCTACAACTTTGACAATGCTGGATGCTTTTATAATATGTTTGCATTAGCAAATACACAAAAGTGGTCAGTTGCCATCTTGAAATTGTTCAAAAAAAAGTTTTCTAGGTCCACCACTGTAGCTGCCACCTTGCACAATGCAACTTGATGATGTACAAGGAGACCATCTTGAAAGTACAGAAACCACTCTTTTCATACTTTCAAGATATTGCCGCCACGTTGTGTGACACGATGTGATGCGGCATATAGAAAACATAGTTTCCTATACTTTCAAGATGGCCACCCTAATGCACTGTCACATTGCATCACAGAGTCCGGCAACCATCATGAAAAAAGGAAAAGATTGTTTTCCATACTTTTATGATGGCCGCCCAGTTGCATTGCTGTGTTGCATCAAACATCCTGGTGGCAATTCTATCGGTATGGAAAACAGTGTTTTCTGTACTTTTATGATGGTGGGTAGTGGGTAATTGCTTTGCCAATTTCAGTACATTTTAAATGTATCTAACTAGTTGTGGATGCGATTTTGGAGCAAGAGAGGGGCAAATGGAGATGGAGAAAAGGCAAGAAAAAGGGGTCTTTAAGAGGCACAAGAATTTGTTGTTAGACATCATCCAGGGCATCACCAAGCCAACTATTCGGTTCCTGGCACACCTCCGAGGAATAGTGGGAGAGACCAGGTCATGGAGGTTTGGGCTACAAGATAACATGTGAATATCACCAAGTAGGACGTCTGGCATCTGGCACCCGGCACCCTTTTGAAGAGTACTGGAAGGGTTGTGGGGGTGATGGGGGAGAGATTGGTTGGGTGCGGTGCGAGGTACAAATGAATCATTCTCTCACTGCTATCATAGCCGAAGGAAAAAGATATGCACTCCAATGGACTGCTTAATAAGATATCAAAGAAAAAAAAGAGGAAAAGACATCAATAGTAGAAGGCGACTTGTTGCTCCGTACTGAATTCTTGGCTCGATTACTGATGAATGTTTTTAATAATCTTGCCCACTCCCTGGTACCTAATTCTTGGACAACAGCTATTATAGTGCCTATATTTTAACAAGCATTGGAAATGCAATAGGTCTCGCAGCATTAGAGTTAGTGCTTTTAGAATTGTTTATGGGTTTTTTTTGTAAATCTTTAGCATTTTTGTTTCCTGTAGCCAATGCTAAAGAATTACAAAAAAAAAAGCCATAAACATTTCTAAGAGCTCTAACTCAAATGCTCCGAGACCTATTGCACTGTGTGGGGTTGAGGGTGAGTGAGGGTGAGGGTGGGTGAGGGTGAGTGAGGGTGAGTGAGGGGTTGAGGGTGAGTGAGGGTGAGGGGTTGAGGGTGAGTGAGAGTGAGGGTGAGTGAGGGTGAGGGTGAGTGAGGGTGAGGGTGGGTGAGGGTGAGTGAGGGTGAGTGAGGGGTTGATGTTGAGGGTGAGGGGTTGAGGGTGAGTGAGGGTGAGTTGGGGTTCACCCAGAAACCCCAACTATGAACACAATTCCCTGAAAAAAAGCTTCATCAAGGTACCATGCGTGTATCCCATAGGCATGCGCAACATGAAATACTGATCGCATGCGCACAGCGTGATTCGAGGGAGGAGGCTACACTGTGATGAACTACTTTCAGACAAGCGCGCAAATATACTTTACTCTTTTGCACCTGCGCACAGCTTAAGACACTGCTCACCTAGCCCTGTATGGACGGAATATAAGTGGACAGGGCCCCGAGGTTTAATTTAATATAATCGGGGAAGTATTATAAAACAAACCTTCCCTGACATATGCCAGGACCTATCAAGGTGAGTAGTGTAGGGCAAAAACATGTTGCCGTTTAATGGTCAAGGACCACAATATCATGAATGCCCCTTCCATAGTTTTTAATCTTTCCCATCCTCCCCATTAATAAAGGGATACCTTGGAGTTGGAAGAGGACTTTTATTTAGTTGCTACATCCCCTCAGATAAAAACACGCAAAGTGCTCCCTAGAACACGATGGAGGCCCCCCTGACTTTTAGGGGTCAGGGTGAACCCGATGATGAAAAATGCCACTACTAGAGTGGGTGAGGGTTACTTATAAAAACATGTTTTTTTCCCACCTCTTATTGAGGTGGCGTATAGGCGTGGCACATTACCACACACTTTTGCCCTCTTCGTAGGTGCTATCTCTTCTAGCAGAGGGATACTGTGCAGGCAAATGTAATGTTTCAAGACTCATTGATGACCAGTCTCCAACATCACTGCAACCAATTTAAAGCTGCCTCAAAGTTGCACACAAATCTAAGAGGCATCTACAAACAAATCAAAAATTCTCTTATAATATTCTTAATTAAAAACACATCTGTTATGTGTGCAAATAATGATACAACAAATACGACCATCCTCATCCTCATAACTTCAACTTGTTAATATATCACTCACCATAAGCCTATTTAAAAAAAAATCTGCATAAAATATTATTAAATATAGACTCTACACATTCTTATAAAAACTAGATTTCTCTTGAACAATGAATGGGCACTTGGTTTTCTTTTAAATAATTATAAGCTCTTGATATTATTTAATTGTAAAAGGGGTGATAACTCTGTGTATGTCATCTATTTAAATTGCCCCATAAATGACCCTGTAATCAACATCAGCATTTCGTAATAAGAATTATATTTTGAGGGTAATTCTGTTCATTAGTCTTACCATTTTCCTCGCGTTCCTCGAGGTTCTGTTCAATTTTTTTTAATTCAATTTCCACAGATTGTTCTATTGATCTCTATTTTAAACCACTGATCCGGCAATATATCCTGGATTTGTTATAACAACCCTCTCGACTAGGCCGGGGCGAGATTTCCGTTATGTAGGTGTGACCTTTAGTGATTTTGCATTAGGCTTGTTTCACAAAATTTCCCAAATCATCTATTAGGCCGGATAATTAAGTCCTTTACAGCAAAAAAATGAGCGCACGCATAATGGAACAACAATAAATGGCCAGAATCTAGTGATCTCCGTTTGCTGTGGTTGTGAGCTACTTTTTTTATCACTAAATGTGTCCTGGACGTGAGAACGCATTTCACACAAAAATATAATTCCAAATGTCAGTTTAGCATTTTGGGTAATTTCACATCATTTTTTCTGAAATGTCACGTAATTATGCAAAAGCAGCTTATGCAGATTTTGGAAACCCCTAGTCCAGACGCCTTTGCAGTAAGCTAGGCTCCTGCAATTGTTTCTGGTATAAAGTCGATTCTGCTTGTGCACTTGTCACACATGAAAAGAATTACATGCAGTCATAGATGTGCCTCGTGCTTGCTAAAAAATAGAATAAACTGTCTTTCCATATATGTAAAAACTCTTAATGGTGTTTGTTCCATTCTAGCCGCTGGTTACAAAGGGACTTGTGCTAGGACGTAGGCATTGCCGTTTACTATCGCTACAAACAGTGCAGGGCTTTGGTGAAACACGGCGACATGCAAACTCTTTTGGAAGTGCTTTCACAACTTGGTTTGATTGGGAATTCCATTTTTTGCAAAAGAAGCAGTTCACGAATTTAAACCCTGCCCCCTTGCCCTTCATGTCCGAATTTCCTTCTTGTCCGGCTTTATGGAACATAATATTGATTTTACTGGAACGTGTGTGGGTGAAAGGCATACAAATTGTGTTCTTGTTTCTGTTTACTGTAGACTCTTGTTTTGTACAGTTTAACTTAGGTGTCCGGAGCGGGGAGAGGGAACAGACGGAGGGAAGGCCAGATAAGGGGAGGGGGGAGGAGAGTAGGAGGAGGAGAGTAGGGGAGGCACGGCCTAGCGGCCGTGCAATCAAGAAGTGAGGGGGCGGGAGAGTAGGCAAGGCAGGCGGCTGGGGGGAGGGGGGAGGAGAAATGCGACGCGACATGGCAGGCAGAGAAAATGGGGAGGGGGCGGATCCGGAGGTGCGTCGTGACACTCGTGAGGGGGAGTGGAGAAGGAGGGGGGAGTAGAGTAGGGGAGGCACGGCCTAACGGCCGTGCAATCAAAAAGTGAGGAGGCGGAGCTGGGGGAGGCTGTGACAGAGAGAGCAGGCAATGCAGGCGGCTGGGGGCTTGTGCACGCGCTTTGAAGCTCATTGCGCATGCGCATTGAGCTTCAATTTCTCGTGCACTGCAAGGAATCGCCACGATTCCTTGCAAGTTGGATAAAGAGTGGATAAGCCCCCATAGTCTCGCAAGCTCGATGCGCATGCGCATCGACAGGCGAGACCTAAAAAGGTGACCAGTCCAAACCAGATTGCTATAGGCCTATTTCATTAATAGATACAACTGTTAAAATCCTAGAGAGTGTCCTGTATAATAGAATTAAGAAGTGGATAGAGGATGAGTCGATTTTATATCCTTGTCAGTATAGGCTCAGAAAGCACGTAGGGATGATTTAGCAGTGCCTACATTTGAACCTGGTCATGGGCAAATACACTGTTGCCAAAAAAACACCTCTATATTTGACGTTCATGGACCTGACCTCAGCGTTTGACTATGCCAACTGCTCGAACTTATGACAAATTCTCTTTAACCGAGGAATTGATCCAGCACTTCTGCACTTTTTGTCATATTTGCACAAGAACACTTTAATAGACATCAGTTAGGAGTCGTCAGAGGTATGAGCTGCTCGCCCTAGCTTTCCCTTTGAGCCTTCTGGTGGTGTCCTGTGGTAGATTCACAGGTGACCTTCAAACAAAGCTGCATGCTGTGAAGATTCCAAATTATACATGCAATCTTAACATGGAAAAGGGCAAATAATTTTGCGTTGAAAAGACTGATCACGTTATGCAGAGCTGTGTTCTATTTTAGTTTTCATATTGCACATGGCAATATATTATTTTCTTTAAGCATAGTACATCTTGGCCATAAATGTACTTTAGTTTTTACACTTGTTTTGGTGATCGCTAAATGGTGATAAGAATTCTGCATTTAAATTAAGCTCACCACCAAAATGGAAGCAAAATTCCCGAACCTGCACGGCTCAAAACTGTATTTTTGCCAGGAAAACCAGAAAGATGTGCATGACTTCAACTCAAGTGAAGTTATAGTTTTATTGCATGCAGTGACCATCCTGCTACAGACCACCAAGGGTAGTATCTGTCTGTGATTTTATGTTTAATTCGAAAGGCACTTTTTCCTATATAAATATGCCTTCCTACCACACAAGTGCATTCACATTTAAAGTAGTCCTGAATAAGACTAAAAAGAAACCAATTTTTGTTCTACTTCTCCTGTACACCGAATGCTAATATGGTGCTCAAGGGCCCGTGCAACCCATCATTCTTAAATATGTTGTTCTGTCACACTGTATTATATATATATATATATATATATATATATATATATATATATATATATTGAGCACTATTTAACTAGAGGGGCGAGATATTGACAAGGGGCACGTGCACCGTGAGTGAGAGGTCATAACTCAAACCATCTTCCCCTACACATCTCTCGGTGTGAATGTTTTTGCTATCTATTTGAAATGTGACTATATGTTAGACACCCTCACTTGAATGCTTTTTCGAAGGTCCGGTGATTCTACTTCTTTTGACGGCTTCAGGATCAAATGTCACCCGATGTCATTTCCTGTGATACTTCTGGGTCAAAGGCCACATGGGGTCACTTCATTTGATGTCAAAGGGTGTGCGATGTCTTTTCCGCTACCCTTGTCATTTTAGTGAATATGCAACCATGAATACTGCACGCAAAATAAAGTCAAAGTGGGCCCACTTGGGCTTTATTTTGCGTGCAGGAACATTATCAACAGTAAGGCTGTATACCGTTTTTGTATTTTTGCCCACTAGGGCTAAATTCTTGCATTTATTTGACTACATGCATTCGACAATTTTAGTAGTCAATAATTGAATTATGCTATTCTCTGGCTCTAGTTAAATGAATTTTAAGTGCATTTTGGGATATATGATTTTGTTCCAGGCGCCGTTTCAATTTTTGTGCATTACGCAATGTTATTATTTAGTTGCGGATATGCTAAGTATGTCGATATTGCATGAGCCAAGTATTGCCCATTTTTGCTGGTTACTAATCCCGCTTTGATAAATTGTGACTACACGAACTCTACATATGCTTGTAAAGAACTACAAGTCTGTTGTTTAGTTTTATCATTTTGTGGTTTCACGTGATTGGGTCACATGGTGAGAGTTTAAAAAGCGCTTTGTAAATAGAAAACTTTATTTGTGAACAAGCCTGCTGGGACAGGCGAAACGCGTTGAAGAGCGACATTAAACTTTGAAAATACTTCACCACATGTTGTCGTTTTTCCTCATGGTATGTGAGGTTGAGGTTAGATATATATATATATATATATATATATATATATATATATATATATATATATCCTGTTGACGAATTGAGTGCAATAGAAATCTCTCTGCTCTACACTTTAGTTGTAACAAGTGACAACCGAAGCAGTGCAGTGGCACCATGGCACAGGGGCAAGGGTTTAATTATGCCTATTACTACCCAACTGCTGGCAGAGAAGCACATTTCTTTCCTTGCTTTTTGCCCAAAAACTTTTGCAAAGCCTCTAAGCGCACCTCATATTGATGCAGCAAACCCAGGCCTATGCTTTTTTACATTTTTTGGCAAACCACATTGGTATTCAGCGGTCCAGTTTCTGCTGGGAAGAGTACTGAAATCAGGCTGAAACGAAATTCTTATCATCCACTCCCTGACCGCCCTTGACACCCTGAAGTCTCGATAGGAGACATGGCTGGGCCCCTTGACAACGTCAACTGCAGGGACGCATGCGTGCTACCCAGAACACTGATCATTTCTGCCAGACTCGGACTCATACAGCTCAATTACTTCCATTGGATCTGTCATGCGCCTATTATACTATGGCAAGCCAACAAACTAGCTATGCCTGCCTGCACTCGCTGGCAAGAAGAGAGGGCAATTTCTTCCATGTAGTGTGGGCCTGTCCCCGTTAAACAGTATTGACCAAAAAAAATGTCATTGCTCGCCCGAGTGACCGGGAAATCCATGGACCTGTTCCTCAAATTTGCCTTGTTGGGTATTGGTGATGATATGGGGGAACACAGGGAGATTGTATTTTTTTATGGGTATTGGGACGGGGCTCGCCAAGAGAGATTGACACCCTTGGTAAGCGAGGATGGACTGGTGTGCCCAACTTGAAGAAACTGTTTAGCTGTCCTGAGGCTGCCACAGAAACACAAAAAGGAGTGGTGGAAGTAGTGGGCATAGTATGGTCTGTAAGGAGTCAGCATGGGCCTATTTCTTCATTTATCTTTCATTAGGTCAGACAATCTTTTTAGTGGTTACACTTAAAGCACTGGAAAGCTAAGTCATTTTAGTTATGAAAGCAAAAAGTACTAAGATTGCTGCACAGCAGGCTAATTTGTTAAACTACTTCTCAATGGAACAGTACTGGTGCTGCAGGGTGCAGTTGACACTGTTCTCTTTTCACAGGTGTTTGAGAAGGTCAAACGACGCAACCCACTAATGTGATTGCTGCAGCGTTGAAACTTACGGCCTTATATGAGGCCACCCCGTGATTTGACATCTTTCCATTTGTGTGTCCTTTCACCTGGGTTCAGGTGCTCTTTTCTGAATTTTTTTGTGGATTTTCAAGTTTTTCCATACTACCAGTCCTGTCTCTGATGCCTTTGGTGGTCTCCGTCATGGTGTTTTCCTCCGGTTCTTTAACCGCTCTGGACACTATTGGATCAGACTTCTATCTCTGCTGACAGCAATGGCCAAATCAGTAGACTTCTTTATGTCCCTATGCCTTATTGCTCACTTGGGTCCCTCCAGTGAGCATATTTTCTGGATTGGTCATCTAGGAGTAGGTGCTGAGCAGGTCCGGAGGAAGTACAATAGGTGGCATACTCTTTAGTGTCCTAAGTATCAGATTTCTCCTGGGTTGGGATTGTATAGATTGCACGGGTAGGCTAATGATTGATTGTGGCTTTGGCCATTGGAATGCTGTTGCCTACTATTTTTGTATTTCCCTTTCATGTTGATGCTGAAGAGATATGCTCTGCCTTTCGAGATTCTCATTATGGTGTGGGGGTGTTTTTGCTGAGCTTCACCCTCCGACGTAATGCAGACTAGGGCTTATGTGGCCAGGCTCATTGTTATGACCACGTTTCCTTCTGGTGTTTATATTGACGTTTCTGTTGATCTTGTTCCTGTTGTTCTTGGGGACAATGCCTGGTTTTGGTGCAATTCCCTCCCATAGATCCTACGTGTTTGGGCTGGCATTTGATAGCATGTCTTGGCTTGTTCTTTCTGATTGGTTCTTTATGAGATGTTCAGCTATATCCTTTGATAATGCATACACATATTGGAAGTCCCAGTGTCCTTTGAGGAGGTCCCCCTTCGGTCTTGTTTCAGATTTTGAGGGCTCTGCGTTCTTCCATTCTGGGCTGCTGTTGCCCATGGCAGAGTCCTATGTCCAACTGGGCAGTTTTGTTGTGAGTAGTCAGTTTGCACCTTCGGTGATGTCATTTGTCCTCCAGTTAACTGTAATGGTAGAGTATGCTACACTGTTTCTGACTGTTCCTTACTATGTTTCTGGCCGTTTTAGACGACTACTCCGCTTTCGAACCTTTCTTGACTGATGATTTTTGGGTTAATCTGTGCCTTTGTTTTTTCTGTATAAGGATTGTGAGTGATTCTGTTTGATCTCTGTTGCAGCCTGTTGATGTGTGTTGGAGCGGACATGGCGTAGTTTTCCCCAGTTCTGCTGTGCCTTGATGTAGAATTGGTTTAGTGCCATTGCTTATGGTTTCTGAATAATAACGTCAGACTTAAAACAAGTGACCTCTTGCTGATTTGTGCCCGGTGTAATGCCTTTTCCTCATGACAGGTTATGTGTTGGACCTAAAAGGATTCTGTGTTAATGAGGGTGCTTCTACTAGCGTGTGATGGAGTGGCAATGTTTGCTGGTTCCTTTCTTTTCGTTTATTCTGCACCCTCATGCCTATTTCTTTACTCTGGAACCGAAGTGGGGTTCAAACTACAACCCACTGTTAGGATTTCTCTGGCAAGTGGATGGTTTCTGTGTGGTTGCCAGTGTGCTGTCTGTGGCTATCAGTTCATCTCCATCCTTTGTACTCTGGCTCTACCCAGGTCTTAGTTTGTCTGTTAGTATGTGTAGATGTTGTTGCTGCTTCTGTTCATTTTGAGGTTGCGGTTGTTCAAAATTTAGCACATCCTTCTTCACCTTTCGTGCAGCCATGTAGGGCACCCTCTTCGGTGATCTTTGTTGTGTGCTGTATTGTTTCTGCTGCAGGTGGTATGATCCATCAGACAAAAAAGGTACTTCTCTTCTTTAATGGTCTTTCTGGTGGATACTCTGCCTACCCGCATATTCCTCACCAACGTACTCGCCTCCCTGTTCGGAGTAGGAGCTGTGGTACTTACTACCCAGGACAGAGGTAGGTGTATGTATTACGTTACTATACTTTTGTGAATCTCATCTCTAACACTAAGTGGGCGAGAACTGAAATCAGAGCAACGGATGGCACGGTACGTGGCTCTGTGATGTTCATTAGGGGGATGTGTCAGTCGTCTGGCGACCATGGCGGCACCTCCTGGCACAGGAGAGCTGTTGCAATATTAGAGATCCAGTCTGGCGCCTAGGAAGACTCATGAGGTGAGAAATCTCCAGGGAGACTGAGCATCCACCAAAAAGTTCTGTTTTAATAACAGAGTCCTGCTAGCTAATGCTTACTTCTCAGAACTCATTAAAATAGGCACAAATAAAGAAGTAACAGGAAATATGAGAACATGGTAGAAACAACACTATCCCAGCCATAACAAGTGGAGTAGCTCCTTACAACCATTCGAAAAGCTCTTTAGGTCTTTTAATTAACATGGAGAGCACTTCCTTCAATTCTGTTTCTTTTAATTTTAGAGCATGGAGTGAAATATTTCAAACTCAGGTCTCTTCTCGTCGTTGCCGTGTTTGTTATCGCATGTCTGGTTATTATGCAACGTAGCCGAAAAACACGTTGAGGTATACATACGCGGCTATTCTTAGGACCGTATTCTGGAAACGTTGTATTCTCCCGTGTATTTAAAGCCAGTCGGAAAGAATGTGCGCGTGGCAAGCGTCTCTCAACGCTGCCCAGGTTCAGTGTGTCTATTCACGTAGCGCGCCGCGTCCGACGAACGTCATTGGCTGAGGGTCACCTTTGGCATATACGTTTCTGAACACGGTGTCCTAAGCTCAAGGGTAAGGCCCTGAAGAAGGCCACCCTATCAAAATTCGCTTTCGTAAGAGGGCGCTCTGATAGGACTCAGTCAGAGTGATTAATTGTGAGCAGCTTTGCATTGAACGCAATCAGAATGTAAACACTGTACGTCAAACGCGCGCAGCGCTTGGAATGTGTCGGTGAAGTGGGGGGCAGTAATACTTGGCAGTGCTGACCGGGTGATATGTGACTCCTTGTTGTGGGCCTCTGACGCCGTTTGCGTTCAAGTGCTTCCGCAGCTGAGCATTAATGCGCCTGTCAGTGATATCCAAGGCACGGTGTGCGTGACGGAAATGCGGTATATAAGTAGGGTGGCTACTTAGACACCGCGGCAGCTTGACAACGTGCCCTTGTGGTTGCAGACGTTATGCTTACCACTATGAAAACTTGCAGAGTGGTTGTTGTTCGCTAATCTATTTATCTCCAATCACCCTCCGTTGTTGATTGCTGATTTTGTGAGAGTGATTACCCTGTTCTAGGTTGAAAAACACCCAAGGCTCCGGGGTGTTGTAGTTGTTTTAGATAGCCCTTCATATCCCCGTCGAAGCAGCTCATTATATTAGCATGCAAGGATCGCAACCTATGGTGTGCTTGATTGAAAGAATGTTGGTTTGTGGTGTGGCCTATGCTTTAGTGTCCTGGTGGTGACAACAATGGTGCTGTTATCCAGAAATTGGTCACTGCGTGGAATTGATTTGAGGAGTGCAGAGGAATGAGGGAAATGCCTTTCTAGCTTTATATACATTTATTATGTTTGGTTAGAATGGTGTGGGTTACAATCGTAGCCCTTTTTAAACGTGTTTTGGTATAGTGCCTGATGAACAGTGGAACAAAAACATTATACTGCTAAAACATTGTTTATTGCTTTGGCGTTTGCATTAGATAGTTTGAAGAATACACTGGTGAATACTAACTGATACTGGCTTTACTGTGTGTCATATGCAAAATAGTACAATACCAATAAATGAATGCGTAACGTTTGAGTCCTGTCCCCACCCTTTGCCAATTTTTTTGTAGTCCTGACATTTAGTGGCTTGGCTGTACATTGTTTTGTTAGCAGATTTGGTGAAAGAGATTTCTATGTCAAGCAAGCTTCGCTGTAGAGCTGTTCACCAACGTTTGTTCCTTGCTTTGTTTCACGCAGTGTGGGCTGAAAATTACTTTGTGCCTTAACCTTTTTTATTCATGCCCCCCCCCCAACACCTTGGTTTGACGTTGTTTCATGCCCTTCCTCTTTCCACTGACCTAGAGCATTGTTCGCCTCAACAGCCAACTTCAAGCGACCTACTATTTGTCTTTGGCTGTTGGCTGCCACTTGGCATAAAATAGTGTGATCACCTGCCCTAACAATAGCCACCCGGTCGGTTTGTGATCTCCCCTCTTAGATTAAGTGTTGAGATCTCTCAGGGTGCCTCTCCACCACTAGCATAACAAAGGGCCCCAAACTATTCCTTATCTCAAGCGTCCCTTGATACTTAATGGAACTAGATGCGAGTACCGTTGTCAACTTTTCTTGGGTATTTCTGATACCTGGCATTAGCAATGTGAGTCAGAACTCTTAAATTTACCCACAAATTCTGAATTCACACGGAGAGAAACTGGCAGGCCCCGTATGTTGCAAATAGTTTCACCAGGACTAGTAGCGGCTGCTACCGATCAGGGGTGGTGTGGCGGGGGAGACGGAGGGAAGGGAGGGAATAAAGCATAAAGCACTTACCTTTTTACCTCTTGCTGCCGCCTCTTCTTCCTCCGTCCTCTTGCCGGCACTCCGGCAAGGAAGCACACAGCCTCCCAGAATCCCCTGACCAATCACAACGCTGCCTTAGCAGCATTGTGATTGTTCTGAGCGCCGTAGTTCGGCGCTCAGACAGTGGCTGGCAGGCTTTGCATGTTCTCCACACAGGCTGTAATACAGCCTATGTGGAGAACATGCAGAGTGTGCATGAAGTGGCACTTTTGGTGCTGCCACCACACCTACCCCCGTGATGCATGGGAAGCTCAACCCCGCCTGCCTGGCTTCAGCTGCAAGCTGAATACAAAAAAACAAAATGATAATAACACGTTATTTTCATTTTATTTTTTGTATTCAGCTTGCAGCTGACCACTGACCAGGTCTGAGAACACAAGATGCATAAACTCTGGGCTGTATGAGTTGATGTCTTTGGACATAGCCTCAAGGAACTCTTGTTCCTTAGACCTACACCCTTAATGCATCTAGCTATCAGTCAGGTTTTGGTCAATCTATCATGTTAGGTTTCTGTTGCTCTCTGTGTCCAATTCAGAAAATAATTTAGTCATACTCCTTCCATGTTTACGGTTTTGTTGTACATCTAAATAGGAAAGTAAAGCTCCCATTTCTTTGCCTGTTGCCTCTCTATCACAAGTCCAGGGATTTGAGCCCAGCTCTTACCTTGTTCTAAGAATGCATCCAAGGCCAAATTGGGAATTCATACCAGCCCTGGCAATTAACTCGGACCGGGCCCTGAGGGGGGGGTTGTGGAATCACTGCTGCTTAGTTTGTTACGGAGGGCCAATACTGCAGTGCTGCTGCAAAACCGACCCCCAGTAACAATAATGCCCCACACCCGTCCAGAACCGGCCCTTAACCCTTCTGGTCCACCGGGAAAACGCCCGGTGCCAGCTACAGCCAGTCCGACCCTGGATGCATTGAGAATCTGTCTGACATGGAGAGTAGTTTTCTCATTTAGAAAAGTGTCAGAGGCATGGTAAAATGGATTTCTGGAGGTGGGTGTGGTGATTGACCCTTTGTCAAGGTTATGCACCCTGTTCTCCTCTGATCAAATCTGTCTGAAGACCCGCATTCTGTAGGTTTAAATTAGTGTATCAACACTGACCCCAAGAATGTGTGTGGCCCTAGTTCCTATCCCTAATTTTGAGCTTGTATCAAATCGATTCAAATTCTCCTGGCACTTCAGAAAGTGTTGAAAGGTATGGGCAGTCTTCCTGCCAGTAGCACACCATGGCACCACACATGGGTAAGACAGTGGTAGGTGCAATTAAAGAAAAATGAGCAACTCTGCCCCCACTCACTACCATATTCTTTTTCTAACAAAGTCCTCCAGTGTATCTCACTAGTTGTAGAACACCCCATTCTCCCACGGAACTGTATGATGAAGCATGATATGCAAACAAATGATGGGCGGAATGCTAAATGAATCATACATTCACTCCTATTCAAGAGATCTGGGTTAAATCCATTGTTCTTTTGCCCACCATGCCACCCCAGTTTAGACCCAGCCATATGCAAATCAGTTGTGACCGTGTGCCTCATGGGAACAGTCAGGACCGAACTGCCAATTTAGGTCCTCCCTGGACCGGAAACAAGCATCCTGGGACCGGTTTCTGGGTATTACTCTTCACCAGACAGGCTAGCTTGAATCTAGTGGCACAGTGAGCAAGGGACCTACGTCTGGGCATACCCATTCCACTTAGGGTTAAAAGTGCTATGCAAACAAATGATGGATGGAATGCTGACTGAATCATACATTCACCCCCAGTCAAGAGATCTGGGTTAAATCCATCGTGCTTTTGCTCCCGATGCCACCCCAGTTTAGACCCAGCCATACGCAAATCAGTCTTGACCCTGGGCCTCATGGGAACAGTCCAGACTGAACTGCCAAGCCAGGTCCTCCCTGGACCGGAAACAAGCGTCCTGGGACCGGTTTCTGGGTATTACCCTTCACCAGACAGGCTAGCTTGAATCTAGTGACACAGTGAGCAAGGGACCTACGTCTGGGCATACCCACTCCACTTAGGGTTAAAAGTGCTATGCAAACAAATGATGGACGGAATGCTGACTGAATCATACATTCACCCCCAGTCAAGAGATCTGGGTTAAATCCATTGTGCTTTTGCTCCCGATGCCACCCCAGTTTAGACCCAGCCATATGCAAATCAGTCTTGACCCTGGGCCTCATGGGAACAGTCCAGACTGAACTGCCAAGCCAGGTCCTCCCTGGACCGGTAACAAGCGTCCTGGGACCCGTTTCTGGGTATTACCCTTCATCAGCCAGGCTAGCTTGAATCCAGTGGCACAGTGAGCAAGGGACCCACATCTGAGCATACCCATCCCACTTAGGGTGAAACGTGCTATGCAAACAAATGATGGACGGAATGCTAAATTAATCATACATTCACCCCAAGTCAAGAGATCTGAGTTAAATCCATTGTTCTTTTGCTCTCCATGCCACCCCAGTTTAGACCCAGCCATATGCAAATCAGTCTTGACCCTGTGCCTTATGGGAACAGTCCAGACCGAACTGCCAAGCCAGGTCCCCCCCCTGGACCGGAAACAAGCATCCTGGGACCAGTTTCTGGGTATTACCCATAGTCAGCCAGGCTAGCTTGAATCCAGTGGGACAGTGAGAAAGGGACCCACATCTGGGCATACAAAACAATGGATTTAGGGCCAGATCTCTGTACTGGGGTGAATGTATGACATTGTTCTGCATTCTGTCCATCAATTGTTCTTTATGCATTTGTCACCCCGAGTGGGACGGGTATGCCCAGACGTGGGTCCGTGCTCTCTATGCCACTGGAGTCAAGCTATCCTGGCTGATGAGGGCTGAAAGCCCGAAACCGGTCCTGGGATGCTAGTTTCCAGTCCAGGGAGGACCTGGCCTGGCAGTTCTGGCTGGACTGTTCCCATTGGGCGCAGGGTCAAGACTGATTTGCATATGGCTAGGTCCAAAGTGGAATGGCATGGTGTGCAAAAAAGGCGATGGATTTAGACTCAGATCTCTGTACTGGGGTGAATGTATGGCATTGTTCTACATTCTGTCCATGAATTGTTCTTTTTGCATTTGTCACCCCGAGTGGGACGGGTATGCCCAGACGTGGGTCCATGCAACTGGAGTAAAGCTATCCTGGCAGATGAGGGCTGAAAGCCCTAAACCGGCCCTAGGATGCTTGTTTCCAGTCCAGGGAGCACCTGGCCTGGCAGTTCGGGCAGGTCTGTTCCCATTGGGCTCAGGGTCAAGACTGATTTGCATATGACTGGGTCCAAACTGGAATGGTGAGCAAAAAACGATGGATTTAGGCCCAGATCTCTACACCAATTGTTCTTTTTGCATTTGTATGATGAAGCATGCCACCAAGGGCTACCTTAGGTGGGTGAGAGGTTTCTAAAGCAAAATGATTCTTTTCCCCTTAGGTCAAAGGGAGGGTTCTTAGATTGATCAAATCGAGTTGGGCTCTATAGTTTGTGTAAAGTTCTGTGTCAGAGGAGGTTTGCCCCTTGCTCCACAGCACTTATACACTTCCCTTAATTTGTTTATGGTAACATAATCATAGTCTACGGAAGCAGTTCTTACCCTTTTGACTTCTTTGGACGCCCCCAATTAATCATTACTAAAATCTAGAGTCCCTCGGTGCATCATTAGCAGTATATGGGGATGCCGGCCTAAGCAATTTCAATGATTTGAACTGCAAAACAATACACAGAAATACAGAACCAAGCATTCACCAAATACTCAAATGTTAAAATATTTTATACATTTCACAAATTAAAAAAAAGTAAAAAAAAATTTTTATTGGGAAGGTTGGAGCTTTTCTAAATTCAATTGAGGCCACCTATCGTCCATACTATATTTTGTCTAATGCACTTGAACTAATCTCACAAATCAATCTGAGGATACCAACTTCATTTTTAACCTCCAATTTTAAATTCATTCACATTTACAGAACATTTTAACATTTTCAGTTTTGTTACTTTATTGATATACACTTCATTAATATGTTAACAATATTTAATTTTCTAAGCAGTCGCAGACCTCCTGAGTAGGCGTGTAGCGAATACCCATGGATCTCCGGACCGCCAGTTAAAAACTGCTGGTCTACAGCACAAGCCTTTTGACTCACAATCCTTCGGGGATACTGCCTATGAGCTCAACTCAGTAAAAAGTTAGCCCAGCCCCTATAATCGAGTCCCCTGCCGTCACAATATCTGGGGGATGTATTAAGAATGTATTTATGTGTGTGTGAATGTGTAGTTCACGGGTTGACTGATAAATAGCGAGTCCATTTGGATCGCATTTGCATGCTGCAAAAACAATATTTACTTCTGTGTAAGCCAGTATTCCACATCCTAGATATAACAGCCTGCTCATAAATCTGTTCTGCCTCCATCCGTGAACCCTCTGTACACAGTGGGTTCAGGAGGGTATCACACCAGTCCCTTTGTCCAGAGTAGGTTTCCTCTTCCCTGGACGAAACTCGCCCATTCCCCATTCATTATGTTGTAGCTATCTCCCATAAGCAACGACTGCACTTTGTAGTTCAGTGTTATTTTCTGTATCACATTGTCCTAATTTCCACTCCTACTCCCCCCTCCTGGTGTTCACTATTTGACCCTGCAATCACTGTCCAAAATTAGTAATGTGGCCATTCAGCAGGAGTGCACCAGTATGGTGGTCACCGGACACCTGTGAAAAATGACTGTAGCCATACAGGATGCTGTCCAGTAATCACCGACTCTCCCAGGAGCCCAACAAAAGGTGTTACGTTTGTGGGCAAGCAATGAGATCACAGGACTTCCGACCTCAGGAGACACTTGATACTATTAGATTCATCTTGTGTTAACAGGAAGGACGTGTTAAAATGCTGGCTAAGATGTTGGAGTAATCTGCACTGAGAAGCCTAAAGGTAGCGGACTCAATGGAGGGCAGGCTGAGGGGCCCATGCTCCATTGCACAATAAAAGATCCCTTGTGGGCTACTATTCTGGCTTCTGAGTACAGTGCGTCTGCATCTTTTGAACAAGGCATACATGTTAGCGCAGGGCCCTCAAGGGATGGATTTAGTAGCTCCCAGTGCAGCAAGGTCTATATAAAATAAAGTAACAAGTCGCCTCTCATTGTGTGCTTTTCACCCCTCCTATGGAACAGTCCATGGTGGACTGCTTGCTGTCTTTTTGATAGTTGTCAGTCTACATTGTACTGCTCTCATGATTTTCCATTTGTTTTGTGGCTTCTGAAGACTGTTCCGAACCCACCGGCTTGCCCTATTTTTCTATTTTTTTGTTAGGAGAAGTATTTGGGTAGTTGACTCCTCAGAATATATATATATGGGTGGTGTAAAAACTCATTAAACTTTTTAGGTCATCATTTTCTGAAAGTAGTTGAGACCCAAGTTTCTAATATGATCAGCGTTATAAAGGTTATCAAGAATCCTTGCACATCTTTCTTGCTGCCTTATCGGGCAGTCTTCAATGTATCCAAAGTTGCCTTATTCCTCCTATAGGATTTCAGCGACATTTACTTTGCATCTGGTCCATTTATTTTTTGTTTTCAGCCCCCCAAGGTGCCCGTTGTAGCTGCCACAATTGTTCCTGTTTTATCAGTCTGATTGTGGTGCACTTCAAACGACACATTGAAGACATTATTCTCTTTGTTATTGATACCAGTGTTGTTTAGAGGGGAGTATTTTCTTCATTTTCACAGTACTCTGGAGTACCTCTGTGGCGCTTAACTATTAAGATATATCTTCTAATTTTCTCCTTTTATTTGTTTCCAAATGTTCTATTCAGACAGGCCTACTTTAAAACTGTCACACAGTCTCGTAGGCTCTCTTTTTCCACAGATTACTCACTCCACGAGGCCAGCAACATGTGCTAGTTGACCTTTTGATGTTTCCAGTTGTTTTTCGCATTTGCTGCCTTGCAGGGATGTGTGTTCTTAGTGGTGCAGTTAAAATTCTACGATCCCACCGTAACTCTGTGAGGCACTACATATTCTAGACCAGTCCTGCAAAACCCCTGCGGTACAGAAGCTCAGAATCACCTGCTGTGTGTCTGGGTGGAACACTTAGATCCCGAGTACATGGGACGCTGTGCCTACCAACTTTAACTTCTCCCTGCGTAGCATTTCTTATCTGTCAGATTCTGGTTTAGTGAGGGCCTACCAACCGTTTACATTAGATGCTATGTCTGTAC